>NC_090929.1:390575841-391242230 GCF_040938575.1 Ambystoma mexicanum | reverse complement strand
TGAAGGTTGTCTCCTTCATTAAACATCCTCATCAGGTCAACCACAAAGTGCATAGTTTCACAAATAGCATGGCAGCTTTCGTTTTCTAAAATATCACTAGCATATCTAAAATCACCTTCAAGTAAAATATATTCACAAGATACAGCTTTAGGAAGTCTAAAAGCCATCTTAATATCTTTCCTTCAAACATATGTATTTCTTTACAAAACATTTTCCCCCCAAATCCAGCACCGTAGAGTAGACATGATATTATGTTCGGCAAATATAGTAATAGAACCGCATTAACAGTGAAGCCCCCTTGTCTGCCAATAAAATCACTGATTGCTCCAGTTATTTTCAGGCATTTCAATGTAATCTCTCTCCAATGTTGTTTCCAGTTTAGTTTATCATCAATGATCACCCCTAGGTACTTATAACAGTTTACATATTCAATTTGTGTTTTTCAATATACCATTTGTATTTATTTGATCTAGATTGTTTTCTTTTATCTAAGAAGGCCATCACCTTAGTTTTGCTAATATTTATCTCCAGCCCATTTTCTTTTGCAAACTTTACCAAGCTATTAAGCCTATTGTGTAATCCATGGGGGTATAATCCAATAAAACGAAGTCATCCGCATATCCTAACCTACACAGCTGCAGCTTAGCTATCTTGATCATATCAGCATTCCCTACACATATTACATTCAGACAGTCTGCCAAGTAGAGATTGAACAGTGTTGCAGCAGGTGTGCATCCCTGTTTCATACCTCGATGGGTAGGTGTAGGATCAGATAATCTACCTTCTGTGTCAAGTTTTATGCATACCAACGTGTCTAAGTAAAGCTGTTGAATCATGTATAGCAGACCAGATGGTATCCCCCATTGCCTTAACTTACTCCATATTTGTTCTCTTATAATAGTATCAAATGCATCAGTAAAATCTATAAACACTGCATATACTGGTAGTTTCCTCACCTCCCAAGAATATTCCACAGCAGATACTAGATTAATGATATTATGGATGGTTGATGATTCAGCTCTGAAACCTGCTTGATTTTTGGAAGGATATTATTTTCATGTATCCACTCGTTTAATTCAGTAAGAAGAACCTTTGCAAATATTTTAGCAGATATATCTAACATGGCAAGCATTTTATAGTTTCTAGGTTCACTCCACTCACCTTTTTTATATATGGGGAGGATGATGCTTTCACGCCATGTCTCGGAGATGATACCAGATTTTCCTATGTACCGCTGCAAACAAAAAAGTACCTTAGCCCATAGCTCAGGGGATAGCCTCAAAAGTGCATTACATGTTCCATCAGGGGACAGTTGCCCTAGAGATGTGTATTTGTCCAATCATTTTCTTTAGGCTGTTCTTAGTATATTTACCATCCCATTCAGCTTTTACAGCTTCATTTGTCTTCTCACCTCCCCTATACAAACCCAGGGTAAATTTAACATGTAAGATCCATTTGCTTTCAGATACACTATTTATAGGTAAACGTCTCTTCTTTGCATCATTAATTGCAGTCACATTCCTCAATGGTTATTGGTCTGAGCACATACTGCAATTGATCGCCATATTTATTCCTCTTTATGTTTACAATATTGATGTAACCATATCCCATATTGTTTTTTCTCTTGCTTTATGATCTTGGCGGATTTATTCTTTCAAGAATTTGCTATCTCTTTAATAGAATGTCTGAGCCTTTGTTTTGCCTTATGAATTTCACAGTCAAAAATCTTACCTTTATTATGTGAAAGGTTCCATCTTTCTCCAATACTGACGTATTTACGTTTCTGCGCAGTGACTATTTTAATTTTATTAACAATTTTCCCACATTCACTTATAATATCATTAGGGCATTCTTCAGTTGCTTTAGCTTGTTGTTCTATAAAATTCTTTAACTCATATTGTGCGATCACATTCACTTTTACCAATTTAGTGGGATTCCAGATTATCCTATTTGCCACTACATTAATTTGTATATTGCCATTCAACTGATATAAAGTCTCTATTCTAGAGAATTTCGTCAGTAAATAGAGTGGTAGATGGTCGCTTTCTTCTCTTACACCTACAGCCATATTTATAGACAAGGTGTTTGCACATTAATTTACAAACAAGTAATCAATTGTCGAAACACTGCCATATCCTACCCACGTGACACTATGGGCAGCATCGCTTATGGTGTTTCCATTGAGCATCCTCATACGATGTTTTAAAAGCATATTAGCCCATAGCCTGCCACTACTGTTAGAGAATCCGTGCTCAATAGGTCCTGATCCTTTTCAAGTCGAAGCAAGATTGTCAGGTAGCATAATCCTTGCATTTTAGTCTCCTACTAGGAGTATAGGGATATCCTTGTTATTTTCGCCCAGAATTTTGGACACAGTGGCTATATTTATTTTATCATTTATTCCATTTGGTGGATTATATCTATTAATTACCAATAAATTAGTGAATTCTACTAAGTTCGTATTGACTTTAATCGCTAATACCATCCCAGTTGACACTTAGTATTTTCTCCGGACCATGGGTTTTTAATATTTATTAACAGACTACCTTTTGGGCGGCCTTTATTCCCTTTGGAGGCCAAACTTTGTATGGTATTGTGTCCATCAAAGTCACAAGATTTGTAGAGCCATGTTTCCTGAAGTGCTATTACACAAAACAGATCTATATTTTCTAGCAGCCCTCCTTTCTCAGAGAAGTGAAGATTCCCACGGGTATTCCATGACATAATTACCCCTATCTCATCAGGGACATTGCTGAAAGTGGGTTTTAAAAAGAGTTGGAAACCACTGCCAATAACCCTCTGTGTTCCCAGCTTCGCTACTTTCTAGTTTAGTTTTCTTTTTAGACTTATTGGTAGAACTAAGACTGTCCCTTCTATGCAGGTTAGTGGGGCTATCATCGTCTCTGTTGTTACATGCTGCTTCAACTGAAGCATTTATAGTCACTGATTCTATGGTTTTTCTCAAAATTAGTGGGAATTGGTATCTGCTGATTTATTACTTTTCGCATGGATGTTTCTTGACATCTATATCCCAGTTTGTCAAATAGGCCACGATATTCAAGGATGTATTCTAAGATAACATTATCTGTATACCACACATTGGTAATAGCCTGCTTCGGAGTGACTAACTGATAGACAATTTTGAAATCCCTAGAGTTCGCCATCCTCAGTGGAACAATAGTTGTGCAAAGGTCTAAAATGTGACGTCTGTTAAGCAACTCTGCCTTATATGATTCTTCAATAGCTTGAAATTGGAGTGCTCTAATAAAATTTGCTGGGTCGCTCTTATATGTAGGAGTGGTATTTTCTTTCTTTTCTGTCTCGTGGAAATGCACAGATTTTCTTCCTGGATCCCCTTTGAAATTATTTCTTGTCGTCACTTTAGGGCTACTGTCAGTTCCCAAATCTATAATGTTAGTTATCATGGGTTCCGCAAATAGTTTTTGTATATCTTTTAACACTTTATTAGATATACTGCTTCCTTATCTATCGTAGATTTGCTTACTTTCTTCTTTTTGGAAATCAGTAACCATTTGTCTAATGTCGGAGTCCCAGTGTTAATGGGAAAGGAAACACCTTTGGGTTTATTTTTATTTTGTACTGCTTTTTCCACATGCTCTTTTACAGGCATTTTCTTAGTTTGCTTATGAATTACCACTGTATGTTCACCCAAATGGTTTGGCTCCGTAGGGTTTTTAACTCAGTGTTCAATTTACAGTCTTCACTGATTCCAGCATAGATCATTTCATTCATTATGCAGCCATTTTTACTTTTGTTTTCATTACAACTTCTATACATAGCTGTTTGGTGTATTTTGTTCTTCTTCTGTTTTCTTACTTTTATATTTTTCCTATTTCTCCTTCCATTTTCATTTTGTTCTATCATTTCAGATATCGTATAGCGGGATTCAGAGGTATTATTACACACATTATTCTATTGTTTCATTGGCTTCTCTGCTAACACAGAGAAACTGGTAGATGGTTGTATCACATCAGTATTGACGCCAACCTCTGTAAAAGATTTCATCCCTCTATTTATACTTTTATGAAGTAGAATAGAATCCACATCTAACTTCCTTTCAATGTTGTCACACTTTTCTGCTAAATCGGTCAGAACTTTCTCTAATGCCTCAAACAATTCTTCTGTATCCATCGCCGCAAAACTAACATTGCTAGATATAGGTGTTTTACTGACAGGGGAGCTATTACCATTAGATTGCATGGGGGAACACTCTAAGTGTTTATCAATGTCAGCAAATCCCTCAGTGCATATAAATAGATCTGTATTAGGATCAACAGTAATCCTGCTGTCTTCACCATACTTTGTGGACATCACAGTTGTTTCAAAAGAGGGGTCATAAATGCCAGGGACAAATCCTGTATTTGTCTTGTTTAAGGACCTAATATCGGGTTCGTTGGTGTCAGGCACATTCAGCTGTGTGGCTTCTATATTAGTTACTTGAGTTCTCAACATCTCTCGAAGGAGATTGTTTCGCCTCGCATCATGGAACGCATTTAGGTTGTATTGGTTTTGTTTCTTCCATATAGTAATTGCACGACATTCATTTGTTGGGACAAGAGAGCTAGCTATTACATCGTTCGTATAATCTGGGTCTTTTAAAGCTAGTGATAGAAATTTCGAATCAATACATGGCAAATTAGATATTAGGTCGTCTACTATCTCACTTCGACTAATTTCTTTATCAGAAGTTGTCATCTGGGGAGAAGAAGCATTGGTTTCAATTTTATTAAAAAAGGATTTCATTTTAGCTCATTTTCCTTCTGGTAGCAAGCCAGGTTTAGAGATAATTTTGCATTTGCATGTTCTGCTCTGGCTTTTTACCATGTCTATATTCAAGGCAATACTTTGTGCTTTCATTTTACTTTCACTTTCTCCCCACGTTTTGGCACGGGAACGTAGTTCCATAAATTATGACACTTATGTTACTTTTTACTTAACATCCAATGAAAATAGCCGTCCTTTCCACACTTTCAGAACACCTTACCATATATTACGGTCATAATAGACTGTCAATGACTTTCCAGCACGCCAAGCCCTCCACCCTCCACACTGCACACTGCTCGCGGCACAGTGAACAGCAAGCAGCCACTTCAGAAATCCACTTCCTGAAAGCATGCGCGCCTGAAAGCACGCGCACTCTGCTTAAAATGGTGGCGGCTGCACAAGGGGACAGGCTTCCACACGCCAACTCTAAAAAGATATATAAAAGTGTTACTAATTGTCCTTTATATGCATATCATGCATATAAAGCATAGAATGCTAAAGTCTATTGCTAAAAGGCTTCAACGTCAGTGAGGAGTATCTGTTATTTCAGCGGCGTACCGTCACAGCATGATCCTTTAGATCCTCGGTAGCGTATCCTCACAGCAAACAGCCACTTCAGAAATCCACTTGCTGAAAGTGTGCGTGCCTGAAAGCGCACGCACTCTGCTTAAAATAGTGGTGGCTGCACAAGGGGGCGGGGCTTCCACATGCCAACTCGTCACAGCACGATCCTTTACATCCTCAGGTAGAGTATCCTCACAGAAAACAGCCACTTCAGAAAGCCACTTTCTCTTACTTACTCTCACTGCTATCCTCCTGCCTCTTACTGTTGGGCTCCTACATATAACCCCCGATTCCCCTCCAACGTGTACCTAGAGCTGAGCCCCCTAGGCTTAAGTACTTATCTTGCTCATATCTAGCCATGTCTGTCTGCGCTAACCCCTATGCATTCATCCAATAAGCTGCCACCTTTCTTGTAGCGCGCCCTCTTACTCTATAACACACTTCACTGATGTCCAGAACAATGTTTGCTCTCAATAAATTCTGAAAATAAAAATAAAATAACTGGAAATAAACTTATAAACTGGATAAAAAGGCTACGTTTATTTCTACACTATTAAGGGGAAGCATTTACATGATTTAGTGCTCCCCTCAAAAAGGATTGTCTGTCACGAAAATCAAGTGTAACCTAGGAACGTCTCATTGCCAGCAAAAGAATGGGCCACGGTCACGGTGCGCTATTCTCTAATGTTGCTCGCAATTCATTGGTTGGTGACGGTTTCCATCAAACTTCTTTTGAGAACCACAATTGCTCCAATGACCAAAAAAGTGCGTGGGTGTTTTAAAACTGGAAGGAGCATGTCCCTTACTTTGTATCTGCAACCCGATGCAGAGTGAAAAGGGCACAGGGAGAATTTGGAAAAGGTTGGGAGAGGTAGTGACTATGCCACCGGTCAGTAGGGGAGAAAAGGGGCGCTGGCAGGTAAATGTAAGGGCATTGAAAGGAGACGGCGAAGCCATGGTGCAATTGGCCAATCCGAAGAACTCTCTGCATCACCAAGCAACTAATCTACCACCGCCTCAGACACTTTTTTTTAACAATTATCTTTTTCAGCTGAAGATGCACTTTTATTATTTCAAATAAATATCGAATATTTATATCAACATTTAATAAAACTGAAATTTGAATAATTCCATTTTTTAATGTCTCACTTGGCCGATAATTGTGACCTGGAAACACTGTGCATAGCCTGGGACCCAGAAAATATGCTCTCAGCTGTAACAAAAACACATAACCATGCAGAGACATCAGTTAATCATTTGCAAAATTCTGCTCGTTGATTTAGGAACGTTCTCTTTAATTACCTAGAGGATTATGCTTGTTAATGGGTTTGTGGTTGACCATAAACGCGGGATCCCCCAAAATGATAAATGCTCCATTTTCCCTCTACTGATTTTTAACAATAATAAAGGAGTGCAGTCATGTGGCTGCAGTCCAACAATTTAAATAGCGAAGGCAGGCCTGATAGAAAAATCTGTATCCCAGCTGCGGCTCTATAATTGACTTAGGGTTACTCGTGGACATATTCCTTCCCCCGATAATAACTATAACCAGCTGCAACCTTGATTACTTGAAAGTATATTTAAAAGGCTTTCTAAGAAATGTTTGGCGAAAAGACTTCCGTGGAAAAAAGAAGAGTCCTTGTACCGGCTCTGTTGGTGTTTATATGTAGGAGCCACAGCGGAATTCCGCACAATTGTAACATGTGCACGTAGGACTGGTAATGAAAGCATTAGAGGCAGGGGCAAGGCTATTGGACACCAACTTGAATCACCCTATTGTTCAGGTTATTCGTGTCCGACTTGCGGCAGTGCAGGTCAAACAGCCTCATTATAACCTTTCCAGTAAAGCCAACAGGATATCGGCAAAGCCTATTACCATTACCGCCACTCAGTCTGGCGGCACTGCCGCCGGATTACGAGTGCCGGAGTCACGGTGTTAATCCCATTCATGGAGCCAACTCAGGTGCCCCACTGGCAAACCGGTAGTCGGCTGGTCCAGTAATGTTCCGGTATACATCAATACCGGCATTTTATTACCAGAATGGCCGACTTGGAATGAGGCCGAAAATCCTTTCCTCAGTTGAGCATGTTTTTTTAAACTTCTTCCCCGTGGCCTACACTAGAAATGGAAAAAATAGTATTTCTAGCAAGGATTTTTAAAATAAATGTGTCTCTACTGGCCTAAAGTGGTATGTGCACGCTTCTGGAAGTGTATTCTTTTATTTTTTTTAAAATCCTCCTACCGAACTTACAAATATTCACAAGCCACTTTGGCTCGAGACCAGAAGATAATAACCTAGTTGCATGATTCCATTTAGAGTAGTCCAAAAGGTTATCTTATTGAGAATTACATTCATTGCCCAAAGGAAAGTCTCCTCTCACCAAGGTGGGGCAAAAAGGAACCACTGGAACAAAACATGAAGTGTCCCCCATCAGCAAGTATTGTTTGGGTGGTACTTGAGTGAGGTAGTGCTTGTTCCATGCAGTGCATGGTTTGCGAGTTGTCCACTTTAGTGTATTTTTATGCAACTTGGACTTGTATGAATTCTTTATGGGCATCAGAGTCACTTCTCCACATGCATGCAAAAATGCATGATTAGTTGCACAGGAAATTCGTTGCTCGGAAATAAAGGATTGCAAGTATGCACTACTTGTCAAACTCCATTAATCTACAGATGCCATGCAGCGTGTATGATCTTTCCTCCCGCTCCTTCGTCCTAAGGCAGTCAATCCCAATTCTGAAATTCCTGGATGCTTTCCACGCTAGGGTCGAGCAAGCAACCAGTTCTTGTGAACTTGCGGATCCGACTGACAAAATCAATGCTTAGGTGATCCAAACCTGTGTCTTGGACAAACCGTGGTGAATCTTGCTCAGAGAACCTCACATTTCTCTCAGGAATATTTGGAAAATGGCCTGAAACTGTGAGAGAGTCCATGCCATGCATGCTACTATTGCCGACCCCAAGCAAATTACATCAACTGTCCAGAGGTGGTGGAGAACTGGGAACTGCAGATGACGGGCTGTGTGCACATCGCACATGCTCCCACAGTGGCTCGGAAGTGCATGATTTGAAACTGATTTTAAACTCTTTCATTTGATTGGAAACTCTTCCACGATAAAGGGTACATAGTCCAAAACCACTATAAATCTAGAAATTAGGGGTAACTCTGCAGAACAAAGACCAGCATGCTTTGTCTCACTGTAAAATGATTGAGGAGACGTGATGCGGCAGAAGAAAAATCAACACCTGATGATGGTGGCATCTATGATGATGGTTGAAAACCAATAAGAGTCCTGTAAACCTCCAAGGTCCAAATGAATAGTCTCAGGGTGTCATTGGTAATTGACACACAATGGTCTCAGGGTGTCATTGGTAATTGACACAGGGGGGTTTGTCATTACTCTTTTCTTGCCCAAGTTCCAAAGCATTGATCTGGTCCCCGTCGCATAGTGAATGCATCTGCAGATGTTTGATTACAGTAACCAGAATTCTCTATTCTATCAATTTCTCACGGCCCCAGGCATTGAACGAGAGAGTTGCTCTTGCTGAAGTAGGCACTGTTATTCGGCTAAGAAGCAAAGTAGCAGCAACCCTTCACCTCATACACTTCATGTTCTCAACGGCACGTGTCCAACCAAGAAGGCATGCTGGTAGAGTATTAATCGCTGTCCCATGGCATTTGATGCATGAAAAGTAACCATGTAACCAAGCACCATGTAAATTAGTTAATTCAGCCAGTGACACTACGGCACAGGAAGGTTAACTTCTGCATGCGCCAAAAGGTAGAAAATGAAAAAACAGATTAATGGGAAGGCTGGGATCAAAAAGGCACCCAGTGGTACCTCGCCTTCTTACAATCCGGAAATCAAAGCTGGTGTGGATCTGCCATGAAAGAAGACTACCCAACAAGACCATTAAGAGGGAAGACTATGTAACTTCATCCCTTGAGATTGTGGCTGACCAACATGGGCCAAATTATTTTCCATACTTGACCTAAAAGCCGGCTACCATCAGTTCAAACTCACCAAGATCTCAAGGACAATCACAATAGTCTCTAGCCTTGTATGCTTGAGAAGGTACAAAAGGCTTAATTTTGAAATCTGTTCTGCAGTGGAGGTGTTTCAAAATGGCACCAGAAGTGTGTTTTCAAGCCTCGAAGGGTTACTGAATGTCAGCAGTGACATCTGTCTACTCCACGACAGAAGATGACCAACTCCTCAGACTGTGTGCTTTCTGTCAGAGAATAAAAGAATGTGGGTTCACGTTGCACAAGGACAAATGGGAGTACTTGAAGACATTGTTGGAATTCTTTAGTTGTGTATTTAATCAGGAAGGTGTGAAGCCTTATCCTAAAATGCTTAAAGGCAACACTGATGCGAGCCCCCGCAAATGCTACCAAACTGAGGATTTTCCATAGCATAGCACACCTTTGTGAACACAATTTATTTGACACTTATCCATGATGGGAGAACCACTGAGTTATCCGATTAAAGCACACACAAAGTGGAAAGGAGGACATTGACAACAGGCCATGTTCCAGGCGACCAAGGAGCTGCTCCTGAGAGACACAACAATGACAAAATTTGAAATTTACAAAGTCACTGTAATATTAGTGGATGCCAGTTCCTGGGGTCTGGAAGCGATGCTTTTCCACATAGACAAGCAATACACAATTGTACAATAGCCTATTCTAGTACATCCCTGACCCCCACTGAACCGCGCTACTCTCAAATAAAAAATGAAGCTATCGCCTTCCTGGGAAGGTAAAGCATTTTCACATGGAGTTATGCATTTAAGGTTGAAATTGACAACAAACCACTTCTAACAATATTTCAAGGATCTGCCCCAAGGCCACTCGCCCTGGAATAGGAAAGGGGGTACTAGACTTGCTGGGGTATAGATAATCTGTGGAATTCGAACCTTAGATGGAAATTCCAGCAGATTTCCGGCCCACACACCCACTTACAGCCATTGCCACTTTGAATCATGAGGCAGGTTGCATAGAAGAACATGTGCAATGGCCAAAGCTTGCAACGGCCAATTCATTTCTAATGTCAGCAACGGTTGAAACAACGAAGATCTATTTTTGCAAGTGATCATCCAAGCTGTGGAAACAGATATGGGGGAAGAACATAGTGGACAATGATACAATTATAAACCAGGTAGGTAATATTCCAAAATCTCTTAATTTGTTTTTTTCATAAGATTTATTTCAAGACATAAAATAAAATTAGCTCAACACATTTCGGGACACGTTTGTACCTTCTTCAGGAGCAAAATGGCTTTGGTCTGCAAAGTTTACGCAAAAATAGCATTTTGTAGAGAATTGTTGTAATTGTAATTGGTTAGTTATAACGCGCGTAATACCCTGAGGTTTCTCCCGTGTATTGAAGCTGTGTTGCTCCACGTCTTCTTGCTTTCAAGGCGAGCGTGTTACCCATAAGCTATCCTCCCGGTGCCACAATTCTGACAAAATGAATAATTAAATAACAAAGGTTGATTTACCTTATATTTGAAAATAAGCTGGTTTCCTTCTAAGTACATAAACTTCAAAGAATATGAATCCTTAGTTCTATAACTGCAAGGAAAAATATCTGTGTGTAATGTCATCAATGAGCACTATGTAAATCCATTAACATTTAAGAGGTTGGAAAGTGTCCTGCCTCCCAGAACCATGGAAATGGTAATATTCTTAGTGTAATACCCAATTCAAACCAATCATGGTAAGCCTAAAATTAAAAGTGGAAGAAAAGATTATCTCAATGTAGTATCAGGAAAAAAAGAATGTACCTAAAACAATTGATCATAAGAGAGTGGGAGGTGTTCTACCTTCCAGAATCCAGAAAAATAAGTTTTCTCATTGAAATATGTGATTCAAACCCAATGTAGATAGCCTAAAATAGAACAATGAAAGCAGTGTGATCATGCGGCTCAAATAACTCATGGAGAGTACAGCTGCCATAAAATGAGTCCACCCACAAAAGGAAGCAAAGGGACACTCTGCATTTACCTGTGGAGACACAGATCGCATTTCAAGAGAGCAAAGGCTCATCGAGCTGAATAGAAAAGCTTTGGTAGATGTGGCTCTCTTTATTTCTTCTTATTGCTGACAGATCCATCAGCAGTGATTATTGGCTATCGAGGATTGAGTCTCAATACTCCATCGTCTCGGGTTAAGTATGTAGTCGTGGGTTGGGTTTCTTTATGGTCTGTGTGGACTTGTCACAGTAGGGTTGGGTTCACAGGGTCTTCGCCATGGTGAGATGTGGCAAAAAGATGGCCCCCAAAAATAGTAGTATCAGGCACGTTAATGATGTCATGACGTTATACTTGAAACAACTCCAAGCACAGAATATGTAAAAACACGGACGCATCCATGTAATCTGAACTGGCCCGAGGCACTTCGCAAATATATTATTATAAAGTGAATCAACCACAAGTTGTAGTTAGCCAGCTCGGAGCAGCCGAATTCATGCTAATCTTCACAATTCTGTCTAGATGTGACGCAATGCTGATTTTCACATTTCTGTTGAGATATGACATGAGCTAATATTACAATTCTCTCTAGATGTGACATAGGCTAAACTTTGCAATTCTGTCTGGGTATGAAGCAGGCTACTATTACAGTTCTGTCTAGATATGACGCAATGCTAATCTTCACAATTCTGTTTAGTTGTGGTGCAAGATGACATTCCCAAGTATGTCTAGATACGACGCCAGCTAATCATTATATTCCTGTATAGGTGTGGTGCAAGATGACATTCCCAATTCTGTCTTGATGTGACGCAAGCTGACAATCATAATTCTGTCTAAGTATGATTCAGAAAGCTGTAGATGAGGCCCTAAACAGGCAAAAAACAGGCAAAAAAGAAATGCTGGGCCAGATTGGCAATAAACCACTCATACAAAGAGGGTAATATGGCAACCGCCGTAGTTTTCATGCACAGAAGTACGCTAGACCCTCAGCCAAGTCGGGCTATACATCAGGGCAGGTACCAACTTCACAGTTCTCCTTTGAAAGGCAATTGAAACACTTGTGTATAGGCATATTATCAATGCCATATAATATCATATCAATTCAAGCGAGGGTGTAGCAGGGGTAGAGGGCCTACCAGGTTCAGCTACCACCACCAAACAATGACTCTCTGCTTCAGTTCCCCTCCAATATCACCCGGTAGCGGGCTTGCATAACACTATTCGTCCACATATGGGAGGGGAGTCACATCAGACAAGCAGGTATTGTCAACAGTCGAAGACGGTACCACATGGAATTGCATGGAATTCGAACAAGTACCGTGTGATCATCCATCAAGATACAAGAAGATGTCTCCAGAAAACCAACATTTTATCCACGCATAGTTAACATCTCTACTGCAAAAAGAAGCCATAGAGCTCGTCCCTCCAACAGAGGTTAACATGGGTATTTATTCTGTGTACTTCCATGTTCCAAAGAAAGACCAAACACAAACATCCTGAACTCGATCTAAGGCTAGCAAACACATATGTCAATCTTCAAAGGTTTGGGATGACAACATTACAGGAAGTCATTCTTTGCCCAAAGGGGGAGACTGCATTGCATCCCTGGATGTGAAAGATGCATGATTTCAGATTTTAATGTTGCTAGATCACAGAAAGTACCTGAGGTTCAAGGTGGGGTCCACACACTACCAATTCAAATACTCCCCTTTGGGATTTCGTGAGCCCCCCGGGCCTTTACAAAAGTACTAGCAGTAGTAGTGGTACACTTACGCAGCCAGTCAATCCCTGTACCTTTATCTGGATGAATTGCTTAATACAGTAGACACACCTCAGATATGTCAACAGCATACGCAACAAACAACAGACCTCCTATATCATATAGGGTTCTCTGTCAATGAGAAAAAGTAAAGCCTACTTCTCAGTCAATTCAAACAATTTCTGGGGACAAAAATTTGAAAAGATGCTTTACTCGTCCTCGCCAATGATAGGGTCCAAAACAATACAGTTGGTTGTCTGATAACAGTCAGGAAGGTAATGCGCCTTCTTGGCATAATGGCATCATGCATTTTCATTGTGCCAAATGCAAGGCTACACATGCGTCCAAAACAGTAATGGTTAGCAAAACAATGGTCGCAAGCGCAAGGGAATTGGGACGTACTACTGGAGGTTTTGCAGACTGTGCTGTCAGTGCTTCATTGGTGGACAAAGTAAAACCTGTTAAAAGGACTGCCTCCAAACCCAGGTCCGGTTCCGGTCTGACTGAATGGGGACTTCCCGAGTCATTCCGACCTTGGAGGACCCGCTAAGTCCCCATTCAGTAAACCATTCCCCATTCCCATTTGAGCCCCCATAGGGCTCAATTGGAATTGGGAAGGCTAATAACGGCCCGCAAATTGCGTGCGTGTTATTAGCTCCAAGGCCCCTTAACGGGACCTGCAGAGAACGGCTGGTCAGACCAGCCATTCCTGCTGGGACCCACTAAGGGACCTCTGAATAGCGCGGTAAGAGTTTACCGGCACAGGCATCCTTACCGGTGCCTGTAAACCTTTACCGCCCAACTTGGAATGACCCCCAATTGTGTTGAACCCTACTGATCTCTGAAGTTTGCCATTGTGTTGAATTCTGTTGCCCTCTGAAGTTTTCCATTGTATTAAATCTTGCTGTGCTTCAAAATTTGCCACATTGTTGAATCCTGCTGCGCCCCATCATTTGCCATTGTATTGAATCCTGCTGCGCTCCATAGTTAGCCATTGTGATGAATCCTGCTGTTCACCATAATGTTGCCATTGTTTGGAACCCGCTGAGCTCCCACCTCATGCCCACCCCCTCCCTGATAGGCGGTTTGCTTCCAGGAAGCACAGCATATAGTACAGGCCAAATTAGTCCCCTCCCCTTCCACCGACAGACTGCACAAGAGTGACCGTCCATCTGACCCAGCGGTAAGGCCTTCGTCCCCCTAGCCACTCTGGCACACTGCTTTCCTTTTTCATTACTCACTGCGCTGCCCTCACTTTCAGATGCATCCGTGCCTCTGTGTTTTCATCCCCCTGCTCCTCTCTCCTTCCTCCCAACCCCCACCCCTCCCTGATAGGCTGCTCGCTTCCAGGAAACACAGCGTATAGCCAAGAACCCCTGGGCAGCCTTCCAATGGACAGAATTGAACAGCTCCTTTGGGCAGCTCCTTCGCCTGCTTGCCTATGCGTATTGCCTGTTTGCCCTGACCACCCGGCCAATGCTGTCTCCTATCTGCTGTAACAAACAGGCAAGATACCGGCAAGATACAGGCAAATACCGCCCCGTCTCCTCCTCAAGGCCAACCAGGTCACCATATACCAACATGCTCTGTGTTCCACTAGTAAAAAGAGCCAGAGCTGGAGGATCCAGCTTCCCTTATCTCGCACCATCACATTGGAATGCCCTACCTCCCACAATCCGAGGTGAGCCCCCCCTCATTGCCTTCCGGAAAGCTATGAAAACCATCCTCTTCACATAAGGTCTCTCGCAGCACCATGTTTGCCAATAAACTGCCTGTAATGAAATAACCAAAGATGCATGAGCTGTAATGACTAATCTGTTTGTAGCAATCATAATGTTTCTACGACTGCTACCAATCCTGTACCCCCTGTAACTAGGTTCCTGCAAGTAACAGCGCCACAATGCCCCTGGGCTGTCTGCGCGCTATATAAATATAAATAAATAAAAAAAAGATGGGAAGATTTAGGTACACAGCTAGTGCTGTATGGAATGTAGGTGCATTCTTTAGTATTGCCAGTGTATTTATACGTAGCCGCATTTCTGAGTACTGCCACTGTGTTTGAGTGTGGCCACTGTGTTTGAGCTTGACTGCATGTTTTTAATACAGCTTCTAGGTTGAATAGGCTACTGCTGCCCTCGAATCTTGCCACTCTGTTGAAAACTAGCTGACCAGTGAAGTTTGCCACTGTTTGCCACCTACCCACCAACCCTGCTCTTTGCTCCTTCCCCGCATACCTCTCAAGTACCACACACGTCCATAAGGACCAGCCACACTGCACACAAAAACACACATCCACCACAAGAACAAACAACCACAAACAACAAACAACCCAGACACTGGACCTTATCCCTCCAGACACATAAGCCCAATGCACAAAATCAAAGCACACTCAGAAAGCCGACACACACAGATGCCAATTTCTCCTGGTTCTTCAAGCATCAACAGAAGAGCACAACCTCTATCCTATCCCACTCCTCTCACTAACCTACCCCACCCAGTTTCTTACACAGCAACTTCAGTACCTGGAGACCATGCAAATCGTACCGGTGCACAGTATAAATCAGCATAGCATAACATAAAGGCCCAAGTTTGAGAAAGTGATTGCAGCTCCCTGAATCCTTAAGGAGTCGAAGACAAACAATGACCCTACATTTAACACTTACGTATTTGTCACTTTCGATCACCCCATGCTTCCCTCAAATAGATGCACACACAGAACACTTGGTTCATAACCTGAACAAAGACATCAGAATATCTATAGAAAATCTGATAACATAGAAATGGCGATAAACTATTTCTTTCGGTACATTTCAGACTCCGCCCCTTAAATCCACTGAATGCTTTCTGAAGTTATTACATGCTGCCCACTCCACTGCAACTACCATACGGTTCACCAATAAGGCCACCAATTGTGTCGTTTGCGAGTCAAGATGGAGTTAGAGAGTAAGCGAACAGCGCTCCCATGAGTCTCAAACGTTGGTCAAGAGAACAGCTCTTTAAAAAGCCACAGATATAGTGCTGGTCAAAAACAGGCATGAGGTTTGAAGCAACAGCACTAATGCTCGTACCATAAGGAAGCCATGGTCAAAATCCCACCCCTAGTTATCACATATAAATTCTCTGTCCATTCAGGGCCTACAAGAGTAAGTAGAGGGACTCGTCACAGGGACGTCATTTCACCAAGATGCCAGGGGTAGCGTAAGTGACATTATATGGCACATGACATCCCTGATGACATCACATGAAGTGGTGTTATTTGACCCGGGCCCCCAGGTGACATCACAGGAAGTGGAGGCTCACAACCTTTTGCCACTTGACATCACATGAAGTGGCATCATAACCTTTTTCTTACACAACTCGAATGACACTTTGCACAACATTTCTGCCAAAAGAACGCTACTACCTTGCACAACAAAAATTCGAATTGTAGCTACACACATGATGACTATCCTCTTGCATACCACCTTTAGACTACCTCTCTCCACCCACCCACATGTCGACTTGACATGGGTGGCTAGTAGGAACTTGACCACCCTTTCTTATCCTCGTACTGTCTACAATACACTCGCGCATAGAAGCACCTCCTCGAAATTCCCATACCTTGGACTTTGGTCCCCCAAGAGTGCCCTTAACACACTTACGAACAAGAGGCCCATCTCAACTGTGCCATTCCTGCTGAAAATTCTTGACTGTGCAGCCTACTTACAAATTAAAGAATACCTGGACTCTAACAATCTCCTTGGCCTCAGACAATCAGGTTTACACCCGAAGCACGGCATGGAAACCGCATTGATTGACCTTAAAACACAAATGGAGGATATGAAAGACAAGGGTAAGATTGCCCTCCTCCTACTTCTGGACCTATCGGCGGCGTTCGACTTTGTGAACCATCAAATCTTGTGTCAAATTCTCACAATGACAGCCCACTTCTCAGACAAAGCTACCTCTTGGATCAGATCATTTCTGAACAATAGATCGTGGAGGGTCTTCTCTCCCTCTGCTTCTGCTGAATCAGCTCCAGTATTATGCGGGGTTCCACAAGGATCTTGTGTATCACCCAAGCTATACAATGTGTTCACCAAACCCCTATTTTATATTCTCGACTATATGGGTGCTACCTACACTAATTATGCAGATGACACCAAGATACTCATCCCCATCACTAGTAACCATGCAGCTGACACTAAAGCCTTAAATGATGTTTACCTGGTGATACAAGCCTCGATGGCCCAAAACTAGCTCTTTCTTAATGATGACAAGACAGAGCTCCTTATTCTGGACTCACCCAACTGACTCAGCAATCTGGACCAGTCCTTCAAATCATTCACTATTGATGGCAACATCATCAACGTTACCACTGCTACCAAAACTCTAAGTATCTACCTTGACTCAACCTTATCCCTCTCAAGACAAACTAACGCTGTGGTCTCAGCTTCTGTGTATACCAATAAACTCATTACAGCCTGCCGCCCGTTTCTCTCCGTCACTAACTGCATCATCCTTGCTAGAACATTTAACCGGTGTCCAGTCATAATTTCGAAAACATAATTTCGAAAGTCAAAAAAGTCGAATCAAAAATGTCGAAAAAAAAATGTCGAATTGTTTTTTTTTTCGATATTTTTTTTTGGGCTCTAGTTTCTGTGAAAAAAATAGGTAAAAATAAAAAAAAGCGGGGTTTGGGAGAACCCCCCCATTTCGAAAAAAAAACGTCATTAAAAAAAAATTCGACATTTTTTTTTTCGACTTTTTTTTTCGACTTTTTGACTTTCGAATATTTTGTATTCGAAATTATGTCTATGAACCACATTAACCATGGCTAAACTTGACTACTGCAATGCCCTCTACCTAGGTACCAGCAATCGTAACCATGGCAAAATTCAGGTCACCCAAAATAGCGCCATCCAGGCTGCCCTGAACATACCTAGGAACCTACACCTCTCGGACATTCGGCGCAATCTGTGATAGCTCTCGGTAGCCCAAAGAGTTGCCCTCAAATCTCTTACATTCCCTCACAAATGCCTCCCAATAAGGCCCCTCAATATCTTACAATCCGGTCTCCACTCACTTCCAATCGCCCACAGAGAATTGCCCAAGCCCACTGCCTAGCTGTGCCCAGATATAGACTACAGAAATCTGGTGGCACCAGCTTTCCGGTCCTTGCCACCAAGCTATGGAACTCCCTGCCCACCCTACTGAGACCTGAACCTTCCTTTCACGCGTTTAAGAAAAAAGCTAACCAGTGGCTCATTGCCCAAGAGTCCAACAGTCTCCGTATTTAAATCAGGTTGTAACCTACTGTTCTTGACAGAGTTTGCATATTGACCTCACCTGTAGATATCTTGTAAATTACATTTGTAAATATTGACAATGTAAGCATTATTCTGTATACTTGTGCATTGTAACTGTTTATTAACTTGTAACTATGACATGCGCCCAGATGCCTTCAGGCCAGGCGCGCTATATAAATAAAGAAATACAATACAATACAAATACAACCTTGCGGCAGCACAGTGCAGCTCGGACCCTGTAGGAAGCGCGACTCCTTCACACCGCACCTCAATTCACTGTTTTTAACCCTTATGTTGATAATTGGAATTTATAGTCAACATTTTAATTAAATTGAATGTTTGCTGTAAATATAAGCAGTCAAGTGTATTGCGCACAATATTGCACTTTTCCAAAGCTAATATTTGAATCAAAATATATTTCTTTTTAAAGGAAAGATAGTTTACTGAGTTGCGATTGTGATCTTATAGTATGTGTGAGTTTTTCTCCCACAGGAAAAGGCAATTTTTGGCAGGTTAAAACTTTGGAGCCATTTGGCAAATCAACACAAAAAGTTCCCAAATAATTCTAGGGCTGACTTTGAATTATTTGGGGAGAGTTGCCAGTGGTTTCGGCAAGGGTAGGGGGAGTTATACGGACATAAGGGTGGGGGTGGTTTCCAAAATGTTTTTAAATCCCTTTGAGTTCCATACTAGCAATATCTATTGCACTTACATAGTGAAGCATGGGATGGATTTGCACCAAATTGACTTGAGAAGCTGCTGTTTACTCTCAAAATTATGCTTTCACAAATTTGGTGTGGATCCGTCGAAGGGTTTGTTTAAATATTAATGAGAGATCAAATAGGTTAGTTCCAGTCCTGCGCTGCCCCATCCCTTACATTTATATCCTACTGTAATTCTTACTAAAAGAAACTGCTACCTGCTCCCAAACAACGTGAAACCTACTAATGATGTAAGTAATTTGTATTGGGATCTTACAAGTGTGCTTCAATAAACTGTTGTCTTAGTCAACGTAATAACAGATTTTCACATCTGATCAGCAAAAGAAATTATTTTATATACTAAATAACCGTTTAGTGATTCCATGCACATATGAATTCACGTTAACGTATATCTAAACATTATTTAGTTACAAATAGATTCTGCAGTTTCTCACCCTGCAAGGTTTCAATAATGACTTATTAAAACACAAACTTAACAATTGCTATTTAGCACTGGCTAACACGTGTTTCGCACATTTGCAGAATCAATTCGCTGCTTGCTGCTCTCGTGCTTCCTCTGAGCCAAATGTATGAATCGCCCGATGCTACCATATGTCTTATGACAATATGTTTATCTGTATATGTTCTTCAATCATGTACACTAACATTCCAGAGATCAAATATTGAGTTTCCAATATGCTTCAATCATATGGTACAAAATTATTTGCAATATTTTATTTGCTCCAAAACAACTTAAAAATTACATTATGCAGGCTTCGACTTAAATTACAGGACTATATCCAAGCATTTTATTGTAAAATGGTTTTGTTGCAAGGCATGTTGCATGCACACTGCAATACAGATGCAGAGAGATAACCCTACTCTGGTTGCCTTAGGCTTCACGTATATACTATTTATTTGGTCACAGCCCTATGACATCATTCAAGATCTAGTGGTAACATGGCATTGATCAATGATTCCAGGTCAATTGATGATATCAGGGGATACAGTCCCAAAAGTCATAAAAGATACATACCCGGTCATAATCACTGAAGCACCATCTGCATGCATGTTGTGACTTCGGCCAAACGGATGGGAGACTGAAGCATGCTTGGGGACGTTTGTGGTCTTGTGCAGAAGGGATGTGACAAAGCAGTTTGTGCTGGACTGCCCCTTTTGGGGTGGGACCAAACCTGATTTCAAATGGACTTTCTCCCTTTTGTAATGGTTTGGCAGACGAAAAATGATGATCTGGATGGTTGCCCAGAGCAATGGCAGTGGTTAAGATTCATTCTAAACCTTCCAGCCATAACCTCAGAGAGACCAAAGCTACTCTTAACTGATGAGTCTTGGTACCCAGTGATATCACAAAAACATTTTTACCTAACCCAAAATACCAAAAAGTGCCAATTCTTTTAGTAAAAGTATGTATGGGGGTCGGGTAAAGGGTGGAAATGGGAATGGGGCTTAGGGGGCGTTATAAATCTAGGGAAACAGGGAGCTTGGGGGTAGCCCCCAAATAAAAATAAATAAATAATAATTCAGTATTTTTAGTACATTAAAAAGTTGTCGTAATTACAATTTTTGTTAAAATCACAGGGAACCATGAGGATGAAACATGTTTGTGTATGCTTGTGCTCTCATGCAGAAGGTATGTGACCAAGCCATTTTGAGCTGGACTGCCCCTTTTGGGGTGGGATCAAGTCTGATTTGCATATGGTCTTTCCCCTTTTGTAATGGCTAGGCAGCCAAAGATTGATGGTTTGGAAGGTTACCCAGAGCAATGCCAGAGGTAAAAAATAATTTGAAACCTTCCAGCCATAACCTCTTTTGTATTGCTGTAGACACCCCGAGTGGGACGAGTATACCCAGACGGCGTAGAGACCCAAGCTACTCCTCACTGATAAAGCCCAATGAGGCTGACACATGTTTGGGGATGCTTGTGGTCTTGTGCAGAAGGGATGTGACCAAGCAATTTTGAGCTGGACTGACCCTTTTGGGGTGGGATGAAGCCTGATTTGCATATGGTCTTTTGCCTTTTGTAATGGCTTGAAAGGCAAAGAATGATGGTCTGGTGGGTTGTCAAGAGCAATGACAGAGGTTACGATTAACCTCCTTTATTTTGGATGGGAGGCTATGACCAGTGATTTTTCACCCCGTTGTCACTGTAGCTGTGAAATTATCCATTTTGAAAATAAATATTTTTTTCCATAGCTGCGGGTGCAGAACTACAGATACCCTTGGCTATCTGTTGTCCTATTATGGCTGCGAATATCGGATAAACTGCCAGAAAAAAAACACTTTCCTGTCCACGTGCCCTCACCAAGTCTCCCCCTCCTCTGTGCCTGTTCCCCACACACCCATGATGGCCTCCTTACCTACCATCCCCTCTACCATTCCCCCCACAACACATGCTGTTTCTGTGATGCAGTTTCCAATTAAATGGCGGCTATTTGCGGTTATAACAAAGGATACAGAAAAGCTTAGTGTTGCAAGCTCAGTCCCTAGACTCCCTCCAACTCCCATATGTCACTTGGTGTCCTCTTCCCACACCCACCTCTAGACTGATGGCATTTGCATGTTTTCTGACCTGCCAATGGCTTTTTTCCTTTATGTCATTTTCCAATACCCTTAGCTATAGCCACGGCTATCTCTAGCATCAAGCAAAAACAAGGATGGCGGCTGTTTCATTTCTAAAAGAAAAACAGCTTTGGCAATTTACCCGAGATATAGCTATCTATTTTGAAGAAGGGGGCACCCCCTTCTCTATCAAATATGTAAAAAACTGTTGCAAGAAATAACCCAAAATGACAAAAGGGCATCAAGTCAACGCTTCGTGTCCAGGTTGTTTTGATCCTGGTCCAAATCCGTCCCGTGGTTTGGGCTGTGCTGTCCGGAAAATGTTTTGATTTTTTGTCTATGGGAAAATGAGTGGGAAGTAGGCTGCAACTTGAATGTTTATTTTATTTTTATTTTTTTGCTTATTTTACGTATTTATTGGTCAAAATACGTTCTATCAGCACAAGACATTGAGAAAAACCATTTTCGGCCGACTCCTACTCCAGCACCAAATAAACACATCAGTGGTATTTTCTCCAATGGTCATGTTTAATATGGTCTTCCCAAACGTAGCTTAGCACTACATAGCCAGTAACGAACATAGCAACTCCAGCAATTCCCCCCTTCTTCACATTGAGGTACTTATTGAAATATCAGTCGTGACCATTGCAAAGAGCTCCAATAATCCCATTTGGGGTAAAATTTCGAGTTGCCAGCCAAGAAGGCAGCTGTCCCAACTCAACATCCATCAGTCTTTGCTGTGGGAGTGGTACTGATTTGTCCGCCATCTTAGAGACCTAGACATGTCATTTGTTTTTGTTTTCTTAATAACTTTTTTCTTTTTTATCAAATCTTTAGCAAACTTTGCAGTGTTGGTGGTGGTGTGGGGGGGTCACACATCCCTAATTGACTTCAATATTTCAGCCAAATACGTCATACGAGTCAAAGGTTATTAGCATTTCGTTTTTTCAAGGCTCCTATGGGAGTTCGACTCACCTTTACTATATTGTCTACGCATGTCTTCAGATTGGGGACTGGGCAGCACCTACAATTCTAAAATCCAGTATGTGGTGAAGAAACAGGGGCGCCCTTTTTGTCGTAGCTATACTCTTCTCACTTTCGAATCTTGAGGCTGTCCAAACTAGTAAATATGGTTCAAAGTTAGAAATGCTTTAATTCTAGGGTAAGTGCTGTGAAACATGACATGGGCACCAAGCCCAGTGCAATTAGTGATTCAAGCAAACACAACTTTTATTACAGGCATATGTGTCCAATATGAACATCTGTGGTTATTCTTATGTTCCCAAATGCTCTTTGATTTTGTGCAAAGCAGATAGGAACCCTAATTGTTGGTGCTATTTGTCAACTTTCCCTTTCTCACAGGGGTGTTTCAAAAGCATAGAATAGGCATTAATGCATGTGCCTATTATAGGTTTTGGGAACGTGTAACCTTCTTATTGCCAAGAATACACACCATTTTGTTTGTCCAAATGTCCTTCGTAGTGGAAAGCGTCACTCTGAGATTAAAACCAATGACCCGTGATGTCTGCGAGTAGCAAGGCAATGTTTAATTGAAAGACACACAGAGGGTGAGCGAGTAGGTGAGGGAGTGGGGGACAGAGCAAAAGAGACAGGGAGAGCAAGAGGTACAAAGGGGGAGAGAGACAGGAAGAGAGATAGAGGGAGAGATACACTGAGAGAGTGGGATAGGTGAAGAGAAAACCAGACCATATATTGACAGAGAGAGCGGGCATATACCACACTGCACTGACACAGACAGACAGAGATAACAGAGCCTGCAAGACCACAATAACAGTGGAAAAGGTCGAAGTAGAGAGAGAGAGATAGAGTTAGTGAGAGGGGGGTTAGAGAGAGAGAGAACAAGAGAGAGAAACATGAATTGACACAAAGAAAGAGAAACAAACAACCCAACAGAGGGAGACATTCAAAGCATACCAGTCCACACTGACGGAGATAATGCACCTGAAAACAAAGGCTCTCTCACTAAGAGAGAGACTGAGACACCCAGTGAAACAGAGAGAGACAAAGCAAAAGAGAGCATCGAAAGAGCGAGTGAAAGAGAAAAGGACCTACGCGTGTATGACTGTGATCACAGTTGATTATCAGAGCATGCCTACAATGGTGTCTTAGCTGCATGCCAGATGCCAATTTACAGATGTACAGTATAATTGAATCTTGCCGTATTATGTAACACTGTCTGACATTCATAACTACAAACACAAATACGAACATGGATAAGAGTAATATTCTCAGACTGATCAAACAAAAAAAGGATGTTTACATGTTTTACTAGTGAAGGGGTCCCATCGATTTGCCTAGGGTGGGAAAAACAGCTGAAATTCTTACTGCAAAACAATTGGCAAATTCCGGGTAAACTTCGCCTTTCGACAATTTTGGTCACAGAGCAAAATTGGCCATTTCGGATGTTTTTACACCAGAAATGTTGCATTTTTTCCAAAAAAGGAATTTTTTTGGTTGCCACAAAACATTTCGCAGTAAAAGAATCGGTATACATCAATACGACAGTCAAATCTAATCTGGATGCGAATTTCAACAAATTTGTTTCAGCAGCACTATTTTTGAGACTGATAACCATTACACAGGACCATAGCACATTTTGTGTAGTGGGGCTAAATACTTTGATGACCTACAATCGACCAACGAGGTCAAAGGGGGTAAATCAGAAAAGACCATCCCCCTCTAATCCTTGGACTCGTTGAGAGAAGCAAGAACCATCATAGTCGCAGAGAAGGGCCTCACAGTAACCCCGGTAGCAGATGCAATGAAAGAGGTGCTCTCGACCCAAAATGACCATGGATCCAATGTTCAGTTGAGGTTCTTTTGAAGAGTTAAGCCTGTTCCCAGAGGAGAACACGAGTACCAGGTATAGGCTACCAAAGCCACCCAAATGCTCAGAGAATGGAAGGGACATATAATGAACGACGAAGCACATTGTTAAAGGTTTGTGAAGAGCTGTCTCAAAAATCAGCCTGTTTCTTCACTCCACACAGACCGATCTCACAGCGGATTATTTCATGGGCACGGTCGAAGCATTTTTGGCAACACTGTGTGAGGAGATGAAATGTCAATGAAATTCTATGCTGCTTGAATAGAAGCAGGAGGGAACGTGTCTGCATTTGGAAACCACACTGAGCAATTGTTACCTCGGGCCCACCAGAACAAAGGAAACTGGTGCAAGTCGCATACATGTCTACTGACTGCAACACATTTTGCAAGGTGCCAAACCAAGCCATAGGAGGATTTTGCTACTCACATTGGACGGAGAACTGATAATCCATCCTCCTTCAAAGAACAGATGAGTACAAATCAAGAACCTCCAAGTAGAAATGGATCAGAACCAGACAGCCACAGCAGAGCGTGCAAAGGTGTGCTCAGAGCCAAATCAGGCACTGATTGAGCAAGTAATTGTGTGAACTGATTAAGATGCACCCAGAGAGCTCCACAAAAGATATTGTTCAACTCAATCCAGAAAGGGCTAGAAGTACTGATCTGCCGTCTAGACAATAGAGCTCAAGAAGCAAAAGAACCCTCACACATAGGAGGTTTTGCTGGCATATTTCTGCTTGGGAGGTTCTACCATCAACTGCGAGTGCCGAGAGGAGATACTCAACTGTGCTCAAATGAAGAAACTACCAAAGCTGTACTGGATTTTTACAGGCCCTGACAACCAGCACCTGCATGCTTCAGGTTTCTGGGTAGGGAGCAGTCATAATTTGAATGATAATGAGCTCCTTGCAATAGGCACCTACCTATGGGGTTACACCTACAACCAGACCCACCGTGACCGTTAATCTTGAAGGACCAACCACATACACAATAAAGAGATGCAGTGATTGTTGCCCCAACCCACAAAGACTCTCTGCGCATGTGTGAAGCTGGCATAATAGCCTGTGCTCCCGGGTGACCTGCAAGAAAGCCTGCAGGTCTTTTTAGATGCACCATAACTGTGCCTGCAACTGTGGAGGTAAAGCCCACCAGAGGCTAGCCGGATAGCAGCAGTCACAAGTCACCATAATATAGAAAACATACTATCAGGCTTACTGCCAAAACATGCCTTTGGAACGACTGTCTGCCAATGCAAGGGCTACGTATAATTAAAGATGTGTCCTCTTCAAGAAATGGCTGATGTATAACACCATATGATTAGTCTCGCCTTAATCTGCACCACAAAAGACTAAAAGCACAGCATTCCCTCTGTATTTGCCATCAACTCATTTTCAGTGATTTAGCCTAACTTTGCAGGTATATGGCTTGACCACAGCATGCCAACACCCCCTGTGCTATCAGGCCTACTCTGAGAAGGACCCTGATGCCAGAAATCCACCAGAACGACCAGTGGGGCATGTGAGAATCTCAAACCTCGATGAAGTCACCTGGATGGTGTAAGGGCAGGTCTGTATCTGGTACAGCTACAGGATGTAAAAACGATTGATGCAAGCAGCAAAACCCAATTCCTTGCAGGGCGACCTTCTTGTTAAAAGGATTTTTTCTTTTTTTTAGAGACCAAACCAAAAACCAGTTCTCATGACCAGCATCACGGAACATGAGATCACTCGGGGCAGGAGAGATCCACATGTGAAGATTCATGCCAGTGCTGCAATGGCTCAAGCCTCTGTGGGATCTTAAAAGATCCCATCGTTTGACCCCCAGAACCTGAACTTTAGAGACTCCCCACTGTCAGACAGTGACAAAAACAAACTAGGAACCAAACTTACACAAGGAATGATGTGCTCTCAATCCAAGGTTTGCACCGTTGCAGCAGGAATTGAAAGACTCTCACTCCCTCTGTGGAAAAAATCGTAGATGTATACCAAGATATGCTACAGAAGGCTGTTAATGTTCTAGCCCCCTGGAGAACTAGCTATCCAGAGGCAGAATAATATGTGGTTCACCCCAGAGCTACAAGCACTTAAGAGTGAAAAAACCAAAACACCCGATACGTGGAAAAACACTCTTGCAGAGCCTCACAAAGAAATTTACAAAGCTGCTGCAAAGAAATTCAAGACATCTGCCATCCTAGCAAAAGAGTCATGCCTTGATGACCGAATTCTTAAAGCACAAACTCAGGCCAGGGAATTATTTAGAATTCTAAAGGAGTTGGAACATCTGAGTCAGGATAATACAGAAGAAGTAATTAAAGATGCTGAGTGGTGCTCCCTAATTCAGGATGCCATGGTGAATAAGATGCATACCATTAAAGATAAGATTGAAATTACTAAGAAAGCGACCCCCCCTAAAGATACTGAAATCCTGAGTACCATTTAAATGTTATGGAAGCCAGAAGAACAGTTTACATTCAAACCTGTGAGTGAATCGGAACTTACACTTATAATAGAAAAGCTAAAACCCAGCAATTGTAAAGCAGTTATTTGTCCCGCTGTGGCTATTAAGGCATGTCCTCCGATACTAATCACTACACTCTGCAAATTTGTAAACGCATCATTCAGTGAGGAGTGTGTCTCCAATATTATTAAAAACACCTGGATCACACCCCTACTGAAAAAAACTGGCCTATGTCCCATTAACCCATTAAACTATCGACCTATATCTAACTCGCCCTTCTTGCTCAAAATTTTGGATCGAGTTGCATATACACCATTCCTAGCGCATCTCAGATCTAATAACATTTTGAATAAATGAAGTTGGGGGTCCGAGAGAGTCATGGTACTGGGACAGAGCTACTGGATCTAAAGCCAAGTTGCTAAGCTACATGGATAATGGACAGACGGTGATGCTCATGCTACTCGACCTCTCTGCCGCCTTCGACCTGGTGAACCATGCACTGTTGGTCACCAGGTTGGAGTAGGTTGCATGGTTCTCAAAATCGGCAGCCTGCTGGGCTGAATCATTTCTTAGTAAGTGCCAGTGCAGGGGTAAGCCGCACAATAGCTGAGGCAAAGCCAATTGAACTATTGCAAAGTGTACCACATGGGGCCTGCCTCTCCCCAGTTTTCTATAATATTTTCACTATTCCTTTCTTTGATTTTTTGGAAAATAACAATATTGAGTTTACAAACTATGCCGACGACACACAATGTATATTCCCCCTGACTGACAATTTTGTCAAGGATGAGAGCACAATTGACAGGATTTATGGAATAATCCAAAGATGGATGTGTAGTAATGGGCTTGCGCTCAACACCAGCAAAACGGAGCTGATGCTACTGGGTACAGAAACTAAAACCTGCAGGATGGAGAAGGAATATGCACACTTTCTGATAGATAGTTGTGAGATCAAAACTAAAAATAAAATAAAGACCTTTGTGGTTTACTTTGACCAAAATCCCAACATGAAGGCGCAGGTTGGAAGCCTAGTTTCTTCAGTTTCATACTACATCAAACTACCGGTGCATGCACGCTCGCTCATCTCTAGAGAAAACAGAGAAATACTTGCTAGTACCCTGATGGGCGCCAGACTTGATTATTGTAGTAACGTGTTGGTTGGGCTGCCTGCAACTTAGATCAACCGGCTTCAAATCGTGCAGAACAATGCTGTCAGAATTATAATGGACCTTAATAGGAAAGATCATGTTTCTGTGGCAAGGAGGAGTCTACACTGGCTCCCTATGAAAGCCAGAATTACCTTCCAACTCCTTCTAATTACCCATAAATGTCTCAAAAGTACAGCACTAGCTTATCTCAATGAAGCCCTGGAAGAAAAATCTAGCTCTTACAACTCAAGATCTAATAATACTACCCAACCTAAAATTCCAGCCTGTCTCAGGTCAAAAATGGAGCTTTCGTTGCCGTGGCCCTGCATGTATGGAATACAATACCTGTGAACCTTAGAGAGGAATCCTCAACACCTGTCTTTAGGAAGAAACTCAAGACACACCTGTTTAACTAGGTTTCTCCTTTGTAACCTACATCTGCTTCCTGGATTTCTTTGTCCTGATGTTTCATCTACACATACTGTTTTGTTTGTGTTTTTCTTGCTGTTTTTGGCACCCTTAAGCCTCTGTGTCAGTGGTGCGTGCTACAAATCCCATAGAGTAAAGTAAAGTTTTTCACATGCAAATGAGACTAAGGTGAAGATAATGACATTGAGGGTATGATGCCCTATCATCAAAGTCTATTTCATACAGGGCGCCTTTCCAGAATTGCAGCCTGTTGGGAAATAGCACATGCACTTAGCAAGCATAGCTACCGAGGGGCACCAGGTAAGGAGGGGGATGGGGTGGCATCATGGGTGGATGAAAGGTTGGGTTTGGATGGGAAGGTGCTGCGGGAGAGGGGCAAGGGGCATAGTAGTCATGGGAGAGTAAGGAGCAAAATCTAGAAGAAGGCCAGGAGTTGAGGGGGTGTTTGTCGCACCAGACAAGGGAGATTAATTAGGGAGGGGGAAGCAAAGGCAATGGGGTTTGCAGTGGTGTGCCCAGCAAAACTGGGGGGTCATAGAGGGAGCAGGAATGGTATTTTCCCGCAGCACTAAAGCCAGGCTTGGGAAAGCAGGTTTCAGCAAAACTGGCCAGTGGGAAAACCACACAAACCACGTGAAGGACCACATCAGAGCCACTGCTGTCACAACATCGTGGCAATGGTCCTGCATTCTAGCTCCTGGACATGTTTAAGACCCAAGGAATAACTCCTCTGTGCCTGGATCATTCAACAATCCAGAAATATTGATGCTCTGCCTACAGGCAACCCAAGAAAATTGAATAATGGCATTCAAATGTACATAAACTACCACAAACTAA
The DNA here is from genome assembly GCF_040938575.1 of Ambystoma mexicanum. Taxonomy (NCBI): domain Eukaryota; kingdom Metazoa; phylum Chordata; class Amphibia; order Caudata; family Ambystomatidae; genus Ambystoma; species Ambystoma mexicanum. The sequence goes on along the minus strand of NC_090929.1, from coordinate 391,212,857 downwards.
CAGCTGAAGCATTCTCGACCTGCACACACATTGTTCACATTGTTAAACGTAAATAGTGGCTTCTACCACATTCCGAAGAGTATCCAAGACAAAGAAAAAGTAGCTTTCATCTGTCCTTTGGGATTCTGCAATTTCCCCAGAATGCCCAAATGCATTTTTGGTGTGGCTGCCACTTTCCAACACCAAATGGAGAAGATTGCCAGAGACATTAATAGAGAACCTTATTGTTTTCAGAAGAAACTTGGAGGAGGATTATGCCAGCCTCATGTAAGCACTGGACCTTTGGAAGCTCAAGGGTGGAAAGTTCTGCAGATGAAGTGTGACATACATAGGCTATATCATATACACTTGTGGAATCATTATTATTATTATTATTATTATTATTATTATTATTATTATTATTATTATTATTATTATTATTATTTGTATGTTATTTATTGAGCACAAAACTAGCTTCAGGAAGCAACAGAGTGCTTTGCAAATCATAGGGGAAAGACAGAGTGAATGAAGCAGATATAAAAGGACGCAGGTAGCTAAAAATGGCGGGGTTGGGTAATTTGTCAGCAAGAGATCTACAAGCAACCAGGGAGGAGAGGGGGACAGCAGGTTAGATAGGGAGTAGAGGGTGTAAACCTAGATGTTAGGGAAGAGCCTTGAGCTCCTTCCTGAAAAGGAATAACACTGACCCATTTATGTGCAGAGCACTACACAGTTGGCTTAGGCACTAAACTCTGAAAGAATGTAAACGTTTCTTATGATTTTGCAGCTTGCGTCGGGTGTTTGTACCATAACCTCAGCATGCTGTAATGTCATGTGCCTAGGTTGATCAGAAAAGAAATTGGCCATGAAAAAAGGATTGACTCCAGCCTGTCAGACGTACTGACAGACAAAGCGGAAGGAGCATTATGTGCTGATCATAATCATCACATTTTCCTAAAGGAATTGAAAGCCTTTGTAGTGAATGGTGGCATTCTGTAGAAAGAGAACAATAATCCTGACCAACATACCGCCATTAGATGGATGTTGCTGCAAAGATAGAGGAAGCAAGCAACATGTGCTCTATATGAAAAGCATGAGCATTTAGGAATGCAGAAGAGCTTGATATGGCCAGGAGATGGTTCTATTGGTGACATCTGACTCTGATGGTGGGAGAATAATGCCAGGACTTGCGTCCGATGTATAGCTCACAAAACCCATATGAAGATGGAAGCATACATGCACCCTCATTCTCTGCCTAGAAATGGACCAGAGAAGCAACCACAACATCCCTGTACTAGCGGACCTCTTCATCAGCAACGCTCAAGCTTTTCCTGCAATAGAGAACAAATATTTGCCTGTGGGAAAAATACTTTGAGCTTATTGAAGTCCAGCCTGCATCCACTTTGATCAAGAGTCTAACTTTAAATATGTAGAGGAGCAGCTGAATGCCTCTGCAAGAGAGCCTGCCCGCTACCCCCCATATGTTGGAGACCTGAGATCATGCCATGTTTGACACATGCAGTTGTGCCGAGAGCGCAGAGTGTGTTTGAAAGAAGATACCCATTGAGACAACCCTACCTAATGTATTTAGTAATTTAGTAAGCAGGGGCCCATGAAGAGGGAAGGGAAAACTGTGTCGCAGCAAGAATAAGCTGAATCGTGGAGCTGCATGGCGAGGTTGTCTGGCCTGGAGTCAAGACTGAAGCAGCCAAGGTCAGCTATCTATTCTGGAAAGGAGCGAACATGTGAAGAATGAATCATCCCTTGTTAAGGTTCAAATAAAGAACACCAAGAGTGCCAAGTTTAATTAATTTAAAGCATTTAAAACCTGCAAAATGAACCAAATCATGTTCTCCTGTTACGTGAGCCAAGGATGAAAATAAAGTTTGGGCTTGGATTCCCAGAACACGATAGTGAGTGCTCTCAGTCCCATGTATTTTAAAGACAAGGATACTTTTGCAAGGCCAAGTTCAAAGACAATCTTCAAGGTAGAGGGCATGGGTGATGAGAGATGGCCGGCTAATTGGGTGGGGAGGTAGTGTCATTCCCCATCTCCTTGCACCTGGGTCTAGGCTTACATGTTGCTAAGTGAACTGAATGTTCCAGACCAGGTACAAGCATGCCAACCAATTGTAGTGGTCCATATAAAAAAAACAATGAGAAACCGTGTATTTAATGTTTCTGAAGATTACATGTTTTAGAGGTAGGCATATGTTGTCCACCTGACAGTGTGCCGCCAATCACAATCCTAGTTATATACTTAGATGTTCCCCTTAAGATAATCCCGCCCCTTAGCAGGTTTTTCATAATTGCCTTGTAGTTTGTTGTCACCTCTAACGTATTTTTGATAAAAGCTATGATTTGTGTGAAGATCGCTGAGAGAACCTGACAGTACGTCCGTTAATATTTCCTGTAAACTCCCTCTTTTAGGTAATTGTTAATACACCAGTACTTTGCCACCATCCTGAATTGGTTCAGTAATTTGGATTTGCAGTTATTCTGTGTGATCCCATCCATTACATATAGTTGTTTCTAATGGTCCCTAAGCTTATGAGGTAGCGATGCGGATGGTTAAAGGATCCAAACTAGTTCAGCTCTAGATTTTCAGACGATTGGGCATCCACCGCCATTAGCTGGAAGAAACCAGAGTTTTTTGTGGAGAGCGGCCAAATAGAAATAAACTTGCAAGAAGAACTGAGACATGGGAGGTCCCTCTTTGAAGAAATCCCTGCCTGGTTTCCACAGGCGCTCTGCGGAGGGAAGGCGAAGTGGAGGAGGAATCGATTAACGAATGGTGAGTAAACTAAGGGGAATGGCAAATAAAGAGACGGGATTGTGATAATTTTGAGTAATGGGGAAATATTGTGAAGATAAAGAGATACCGCCTAGGAGTCCTAATTCAAGGGAAGTAGAAGGAGACATGTCAAACCCCAATGGGGGCAGAGAGAAATATAAAATGTACATGTCAGGATCGGGTAATGTAATGTCTCAAACACGGTACAGGGTAAAAAGTAAATGTGAGTGAAGAGGTGATCACAGTGTTTTATGAAGTGTACTGTGTGACAAGTCTAAATGTTGTTTGTTGTGTAAAATATGGAGGAGCGATAGAAATTGTGAAGAGTTGAAAAGTAACAGTGAGTAAAGATAAAGTGTAGTAAAATGATTGGCGCCATTGAAGAGAATAGAAAGGGCAGTGAAATAAGGGGATTGAGCAGAGATTAATGTTGCTTGCTCATATTTGTTGTTTTAAAATGTTAGAAATAGGAAAAAGGTTTATTCCATGATCTGGTAAGTATTGACATTCAATTGAGACTTGTCATTATGGGGGATACTCCTCTCATGCACCTATGTAAGTCACTACCAAAACAAATGCCCAAGCTCAAACAGTACAGTGCAGAATGGGTAAAGGGCACAGCAGATAAAATGTCCATGCCATGGTCACAAGGGGGATCATTGTCAAGAGCAGTATTGCAACACATGACCACATACTTATACGCTGCATGCACAGGAAAGAAATTAGAGAACAGATTAGCAATTTTAGAACTTTGGAAAATGTATAAAGTGGAAAGTGAAGACTCACCACCTCAGGAGTGGATGCTTAATCAGCATAAGGAGGAAGGAGTTGAGCCCTCAGCTCCCTTACCTTGCCTGAAGCAAAGAGTGTTGCTACGGAAGAGATAGGAGTGCATCCTTTAGAGGAATTAAGAGCAGCGACGGGTACAGTAATCCGATATATGAATCCCTCGCTTACAGTAGTGACTATAGTCCGGAAGAGAATAAAAGAAAGGAAGATATTTTTAAATACATACAAGCCATGGAAGGAAGAAGTGAGCGGTCGAATTTGTCAACAGAAATAGACAGAGAGATTAAGAGATGGAAAGCAGAAAAAGATATGGCTGGCGAGGCAGCGCTCGTACAAAACGAATGGATGCGAGTACAGATATTACTCAAGGTAAATGAGAAAAGTATTGAGGAAGTTAGGCAAAGAGAAGATAAGACCGAACAAGAAAGGAAGGATACGGAATGAGAGAAAAGATTTAAAGAGGATGACCAGAGAAGGAAAAGTAGGGGGCGACGAGAGCAGATATATCAGGAGGAGCAAGATTTAATTGAAGAGTGGGCAGAAGAACAGAGAAAGTATAACAATAGACAAAGGGCCTCATCACGACTTGGGCGGTAACGGTAACGCTATTAGCGCGGACGGTATTAGCCCTACCACCGAACTCCGGATCACGAGTTTGGCGGTAATGTAAGTCCCCATTCCCCACTGAGCCCTTTCGGGAATGCCCCATTCCCCATTGGGCTCAATGGGGAATCTTCGCGCTAATACCGCTGGCGGATTTCCTGCACGAATTTTCAGCGGATTTCCCCCCAGCTCAGAGCAGGGGCAAAATCCGCTGAAGCCCTGATTCGGCGGACCCTTAAATCCGGCGGTAATAGCGCTACCGCCGGATTTAAAGGTTACCGCCGAAATCATGATGAGGCCCAAAGAGTGTTAGAAGAAAGGGACAGAAAGGAAAGAGAGAGGAGGAAGAAGCACAAAGACTAAGGGACTAAAGTTTACAGAGATGAAGGGAAGAAGAGGAAAGACGGGAAGGAGTAAGGAGAGGAGAAGAACAAAGGAAAAATGAAGAAAGAATTTTAAGGGATGCAAGAAAGCAAAGGGAAGTAGATGAAGAAATAGAACGAAAAAGAACACAGAAAGGTTTTGATGCCAGTCTCATTTATAAAGAACAAACAATGCCAAACACAGAAATAAGATGGGACAGAGTGGAAGAGATTCTTCTGATAAAGGAAGTAATGCCAACACTATCTAGAGTAGCGATAGAAGAAGAAAGGTTTGATGTAGAAAGCATTAGAGAAAGGATCGATAAGGTCTGTCAACAGTTAAGACGAGATAGAGAGTAGCGAGCTTAAGGAACGATGATCGATCCCTAGTGAGGAGGGAACCCTGTTCAGTGATGAATGTCAGGCATTGTCTTTGAGCAGACTAAACTTAGACAAGGGTGAGGGGTATGATAGTCACACTAGTTGGGGCCCAGACATGTCAGATGAGGAAAGAGAGTCCAGTCTTGGGGCACAAGGAGGCAGGATCTGGAACAATCTAAAGATAGAACGCCAGATCCCATTACATATCCTGAGCGTCCCTGAGGATGATCACATAGTGAGAAGGGAGAGTCTCCACCATATGTAAGCAGGTTAAGGTCATTACCGACAAGGAGACAGACAGGGATGATTATCCCTGCCATGGATGGACTAATAGTGGGATATGACTATGGAATGGAGTTCATATAGTTCTCCTTGTTAGAGAAGGGGGGAGTAAGCCATCAATACATTTATTGGCCACAGATGGACATGGATAACTTAAAATGCAAGCTCCCTAGTTTGATTTCGGAGGCTGGGAAATGGATATTTGAATTAGAGAAAATGGGCCTCATTACACGGAAGGCGGTGAGCCATGGCGCTATTAGCGCCATGGCTCATGCCGGTAAAATACCAGCACCGCCTTGGCGGAAAGGGGATTTACCGCCCCGTTCCAAGGTTGGAGGGGCGGTAAATCCTCCTTCCGCCATTGCCCTTCCCCATTCCCATTTCTGCCCCATATGGCTCTATGGGAATGGGGAAGGCGCTAATTACGGCACCGCAATTTTGCGGTGCCGTAATTATCTCCGAGGTCCCTTAGCGGGTTGGTTTTTAACGCCTGCAAAAAGCAGGCGTTAAAGCACCAACCCGCTAAGGGACCTCGTAGTAAGGGGGTAATGGTCGACGGTCACCGTTACCATTAACGGTGGCCGTTAACCATTACCGCCTTCCGTGTAATGAGGCCCAATGACAGAAGGAAATGCGCTGGCTATAGGGGACATAAAAGGTCTCCAGGCAGCTATTCTTGGAGATAGGGCTGATGACATATGGACAAGAGCAGGATATTCAAGTGTGACTGCACAAAACACAGTGCATGATGGAGCGCTGTTTAATAATTGTAGAGCAGACATTTGGAGGGCTCTCAGAGTACAATATCCTGACAAATCGGATATTGGTGCAATTATGACATGCAAAATGAAAGGAGATGAAGACCCTATTGTTTATATTCATAATGTTTAGGAGAAATGGCAGCTTGAAACTTGTGAGCCATGGGAAAAGACAGTGGCATTATTTTACCACATTTGATGTCAGGGGTTGCCTGTGCCAGTACAGAGGCGGATTAAAAACAACTGGGGTGGAAGTGAAGCGATGGGCTGAGATACAGTTGTCAATAGTACACCATTTCCAGTTATTACAACAAAAGAACAAGAAGGAATATGAGAATAGAAAGATTGAAGAAGCCAAGTTAGTTCATACAAAGTTGTTAAAATTTGCCATAGAAAGGGTGATATTGACAAGCGCAGAAGGAATGGGCATGCAGGAAACAATGGGTACATCACAGGTAAATAATCTGTGCCCGAAAGACCAAGGTGGGTATGGGTTCACTCCACGAAGGAAGAGGTATGGGTTATAGGGGTAAGAGGAGGCAGGTTTCAGAATAACCAAGGTGGGTTTCAAAATACACAGAATGAGAATTAGAGTGCTCAGGGAGTATATAACCAAGGGGGGGATTAACAGAAGTGTTCCCCCAGTATGTTGGAATTGTAGAATGACAGGACATACTGTGCACGTATGTGGGAGCCAAGGGACTGTACAAAATGGCCAACTTTTCAGAGGGGGACAGTTTACCCTCTGCCACACAGCACTCAGACCAGAGAGGGCTTTGCCCAATATCATTCACCTTATCAGGCAGAAGTAGAACAAGTACAGCAGGTGCAACAGCAGGGACAGGCACAAATGAATCCACCACAAGGGTAGTCACAACAAGCCCCTATGCAGACACAGCAGTATGCAAATACAGGACACTTATTGACACCTAGAATCAGAGGTGTCACTGTGGTAGAAGGAAATCATTTCACAGGGACAGGGATGAGCTTGTATCCACAATAGGACAGCTCACAGGGTGACATGATGTGTTCAGTACTATCTGTGACACCAGACCTCCAAGAAGAAGGGTTGATGTGACGATAGGAGATAAATCCTGTTTTTTTTCTTGTAGACACTGGAGCAACTTGTTCATGTATACGAGAGGGAAAAAATTCAATATTAGGTATTGCCATGAATGCTCAAGGGTTCTGTGGAGCTATGAATCTGAGTTCCTTTTAATGATAAATTGCCAGTCTCCATAGAAGAATATGACATGTCAGTTCCTCTGTTATATTCATGACAGACACTGGTTAACATTTTAGGAAGAGATTTAATGACGAAACTTAACACATGCCGATTTCATTTACTGATCAAGGAATAGTGTACTCCACTCCAGGAATACACTATTTATACTATTTATTTATAATGATTGTGAGGATACCTGATGAGTTTTTATTTAGGCGACAAATACCTATGGATGAGATGGGCCGACAGACTAGTCTATAGAGTTGCAAGCAGCTATAGTACGAAAAGAAATGGCAATGTTCAAAGGGATAGACGATGAGGGTAGAACGTGGGGAACAGTGATAGCTCTTTAGGAGGGGTACAGACTGACTGGCATAACTCATGATGATATGTTTAGGGAAGACCAAAGCGATGACAAAGTAGTGTTCTTCATGAGCATTACATACTGGATAAGGATAATGAAAAGGGAAGTCCCACAAAGAATGGTGTTAATGCGGCAGCGACCAGCATTTTTTCCAGGAGTATCTTGAAAAGTGCAGGGTGCCCTATGGACCACAGGCCCTTATGATGTAGGTTTATTAAAGGGGACAGGAGAGGTTAAACTAAAGATTAAGCCAGGAGCAATTTTACCCCGAGCAAAGCAGTACCCCATGTCTCGAGAAGCTTATGAAGGTATATTTCAGACTATTTCAGCACTGATGAATCAGGGGATTCTGGTGCCATCAGAGTCATCATCTAATACCGCAGTGTATCCAAAAGGGTCGTGGAGATTTATCCAGGATTTGAGATCTCTTAACCAGATTTTAGATGCTGAATTTCCTTTAGTTCTTAATCCGGCAACAATAATTTGTAGTATCCCAGTAGAAGCTCGATACTTCAAACTGATCAATTTGAAAAATCTGTTTTTCTTGATCCCATTGCATAAGGACTCCCAAGACTTGACTTCATTTATGTTTAACCAAAAGAGACTAAAACATGTACAGGAAGTGACGGTGTACAGTGACTCCGCCTATATGACATCAACCATACACGCAGGGTTGCCATGTTGGAAGAGGAGGGGCTACCTCCGTGCATACGGCTCTCCAGTGCAGCATGAGTTCTTATTGGAGGGACTCAGTAAGGCACTACAACGCCCATAGCCGTCGTAAAATGTGCAGCGCATACTAAGCGAACAGATTTTATCTCTTGCGTGAACGAAGTTGCAGATGTTGAAGCCAAAAGGGTTGCATATTCTTTGGAAATTTTTAGTTTTGATACTGAAGATATTAAAGGAAATTCAGCTACAACCATGTTGCTAGAGGAAGGCTTTAATATGCTGTTGATAACCCAAATAATAGAGATTCAGGGAAGCACACCACTAAAAGAGCAAGAACTGTGAAAACAAAGGGGATGTTCTTTATCCCCCACAGAAGCTTTATGGTGACAGGACAGCACTGGAAAGCCAGTGATGCCAGTATCTTTATTCAAAGTCGCACTTGAACAGCTGCATTACCCCACACATGTAAATAGAGAAAGTCTTGCTGCCAATATTGCAGAACCCAGGTTTATTCCTAATTTGCTGGAACACGTTGCACTGTTTATGGTGAATTGCATCAGGTGTCAAACGTGTACTGCCGGGCATACACTCTGAACGATTAGAGGAGTAATACCTCAACCGAATGGTCCATTTCAGCATTTTCATATCGACTATGTTGACATGCTGCAGACATATAATCGATATTGGTACCTATTAGTGGTGGTGTGTCCTTTTCCTCTGTAGATCAAGGCGGGTCCATCTACACACCCTGATTCCATTTGTGAAGCAGCGTTTTTAGTGCCTGAAGTATTTCCGAGGTGGGGGTGTGTGAAATACTACGATCCGATAATGGGCCATATTTTGTCAATAAGCTATTCAAACAAATAGGGCTTTTATTAAGTATAAAGCACAAGTTCTCTTCTGCATATCACCCACAAGCGAACAGAATATGTGAGAGACTCAATGGCCTCCTCAAAGAGAGGATTGCCAAGAATGCATTGACTTTGAAAAAAGGATGGCTGTATTGCCTAGCCCTGGCCTTTTATGCCCTTCAGAATCAGCCAGGGTAGGACCACCACCTCACCCTGCATGAGCTAGTTACAGGGGGTCGAATGAGAATGCACCTTAGGCCTCCATCTAGGATTAAGAGCAATGGCCAGAATTTAGAAAACACTTTAGGTGATGAAATTAATGATTATTTTACATATATGACTCAGTATTTCTTTCATTTCAGATCAAGTCAAGCGTCAGGGGGGACGGTGTCGGAACACAGAAGAAGATTATTCAGCAACCAATTCAAGTGAACTATTACCACCACCTAAGTTATATGTTGGAGACCTAATTCTGATCAAGAACTTTACCCGGAAGTGGAATGAGCCTCGCTTTAATGGTCCATTCTGTGTCGAAGAAGTTGTCTTATTGTTCATTATCTTTCATAGTCTCTATCATCTTAATGTTTCTATCAAAGAAAGAGCTGCTATGATTCTCCCAACTATGAAAATGAATAATGACAAGTTCCTTGATCTCTATAACTATATTGAGAGACATAAAAGGTATGCAGAGGAGGATAATGAAGGGATAAATACGTATCTTGATAGTACAGCTCACCTGGGGAATAACATGTGGTATCAACATATGAAAAAGGTGGGGGAAAGAGCATCTGATGAGAGTTGCTATGTCGCATATGCTTCAGTCATCTTGCAGCAAGGAAGTTGGCGACCTTGAGATGGAGATCAAAATGGTTGTTTCCATACCAGGATGACTATATCAAAACCACACGAATTAAGAAGGAACAAGAATGGAAAAGACAAATGCTTGTATATCCTGCTGCAGGACAGGATGAGGTGATCATTGAAGAAATGAAGAGAATGAATTGTCCTGATGTGACAGAAATAGGATCACCTGGATGTTGGGAACAAACCCAAATGTTGCTTTATGGACAAGTGCATACCAAGAAAGGATGGGAAGAAGGGATGGTGTCCTGTGCAGCTCATCTGCTGAAGACGGACTACGTACAAGAAGTGCAGATGAATGATGGATGCTTAAAGTCATCTAAATTGTTGACATGGGTAGAAGAAGAAACAGGCCCAGTAGTTGTCATCCCATTGGTTAATGCGACACTCTGATTCTGAAATGATGGGAATCACCATGTGGGATATAACAAAGAATTCAAAGCCACAATTGACGTTTCTGGGATGAGAGAACAGACAGCCATCCTTATGGATCAATATTGTGCTTGTGGATCTAGAGACTATATGAAGTTGCCCAAGGATTGGGCCGGAGTATGTTTCCTGGTGCTCATCCATGTTCCAGCATTAGTGATTCCTCAGAGCGATCTAAACATTGGTGAATTTCCAAAATTGGAGGACCATTTGAGAAAAAGAAGATTGCTTTAACTTCTCTAACAGACAAAAAGAGAAAATTATTTCTCAGCCAAGTCCATAACAGTGTATGATACGATTCCTGAGGAGCACACGGTGTTCAGCAAGACTGCTATGCTAATGACAGCTATATTCATGCCTCGGATCCAAACAGTGACAAATGCCAAATGGTTGCAAATTACCAGATGGGAGTTTTAGCCGACAATCAATGCTGCCATAAAGGGATTCAACACCATTAACGAAAAGCTGAGGGCCATACAACTGATGACCCTCCAGAATAGATATGTCCTTGATATGATCACAGCGATGGAAGGAGGAGTTTGTGACAAAATCGGGCCATCATGTTGCACATTTTATACCTTCTCACAATGACCATAATGGAACCTTGAAAGAGGCATAACGTTGTTGACAGACCTGCATGCCAAGATGTAAGACGAAACAGGTGACATTGAAGATGATAGCTGGTTTGCCTCTTTGTTTTCATGGATTCCACATTGGTTGCCAAATATATTCAAGGTTCTTGGAGTAATACTGGTGTTAGAAATCTTTGGATTCTGTATGGTCAGGATGGTGATTGCCCAATGCAAGAAAATTGCAAAGAAGGTGGTAGGGATGAAGGTCATGATCGATGTAAAATCTGAACCGAATGCCAGGGAGTTGACTGATGATGCTGTTAGAAAATACATAGAGGCTAGCATCATAGCGCCTGAAGGAACCAAGTTTCTGTACTCAAAGAATCATAAGAAGTACATGGGACCATGGGTTTATTGTACCCCAAATGGACAGTTTAACTACATGACCTGGAGTGTAGGTGAACATGCCAAATCAGCAGGCACCCTGAAGGGGGTGATGAAGATATGGACACCAAAGAAACATTTCTTCAAGAGAAAGTACCAGGATGTGGAAATGCTTGAGGAGGTGGCAGAGGACTTAACCAGAGGGGGGAATGTAGAAGAGCAGCTGCATGCAAATGCAAATCCTACCTCCTAGCTCCCATATTTTGGAGAGCTGAGATTGTGCTGCGTTCGACACCTGCAGTTGTGCCAATACTGCAGCACTTGTTTGAGAGAAGATACCCATTGAGACAACCCTACTGAATATATTACACCGGAATTACAATCTTTTAAATCATTAACACTAAAAACCTATCATGCGTGGAAGGCCAAGGGTACATCTATGCATCTTAGCCAACACAAACCAGCAGGCACTTCCTACAAAAGGGCTATTATAGAAGCCAATCGAAATTTCTTTAATAAAAGAATCAAAAGTGCTCACCACAACACTAAAGAACTCTTTTGTAATTTGAAAGAACAAGAAAGCACTAACCATAGTATCGCAGAGAGAACCATCAAAGATAATTCCACTTGGTGCAATGTAATGCAACAAGCCATGCATGACAAATTACACACTATTAAAGAAAACATTATGGAAAAAGCAACACATTAGAATGCAAGGGACACAAGTCAGCTGAGTGGTTTTATAAAAGATCCCATGTTATTCCAGTTTTTGATTTTTTACCTATTACGAAAGAAGAATTAGAAACTATTATTAAACAACTCAAAGCTACAAAATGTAAAGATGATTTTTACACTACTATGATGATTAAAACTTGTTCCCCTACTATCATTACGGCAATCTGTAAATTCATTAATGCTTCTTTATCATCAGGCTCTGTACCTCAAGATCTCAAGAAAGCATGGGTTATGCCCATTCTAAAGAAGCCAGACCTATCAGTGGATCTCCCTAATAATTACAGGCCTATTACCAATACTGCCTTTTTACTTAAGACCCTTGATCATGTGGCCTATATGCAGATATCTGATCACCTAAACAAATATCCCATACTAAATGATCATCAGACTGGAATTCGTGTCAGCTTTGGTACCGAGACTGCCCTATTAGAACTTAAGTCCAAGTTACTATCTCATAAGGATCACAATGAGGCTTCTTTACTCATGCTACTTGATCTCTCTGTGTCCTTCAACCTGGTCGATCATTCAATCATGTCCACCAAGTTGTATGAGGTTGCTAATTTGTCCCCTATTGCAACTAACTGGGTCTCATCATTTCTCAAGAATCGACAAAGAAGGGTGTTCTGTGGTATGGCAGAGTCTGAGCCTATTGCGATTTCTTGTGGGGTTCCACAAGGGGCTTATACTTCTCCATGTTTCTAGAACATCTTGTTTGCTATGTTAGATCACGAGAACGTAATATTCACTAACTAAGCGGATGACATGCAATGTGTCATCCTGTTATCTGGCTCACATGACTTGGATGAATTGGCCATTCAAAAAGTCTTCACTATTTTTGAAACCTGGATGGTTATCAATAAGTTAGCACTAAACAAATCCAAAACTGAACTTCTCGTTATTGGATCTTCACATACATTAAAAAAAACTTGGTCCTAGTTATGATAGTTTTCAGCTAGGAGACAAAACTATCATCCTGCTAAAAAAAGTGAAAACGCTTGGTGTTACGTTTGACCAGAGATTATCTATGAGGCAACATGTGAGCAGTTTGGTCTCATTGTGTGACTATTACATAAAATTGTTGCCACATTTAAGACCTTTTATCTCCGAAGAAAACACACAGACTATTGCTAGAGCTATAATAGGATCCAAAATTGATTATTGTTCAAGTCTTCTATCAGGATTGGATAAATCCGATCTCAACAAACTTCAAGTATTTCAAAATGGCGCTGTTAGAGTTGTTATGAAACTCAAGCGTAGAGACCATATTACACCAGCTAGACTGGCTCTACACTGGCTTCCAGTGGAGTCTAGAATCTGGTTCAGAACACTGACAATTATACAAAAATCCCTACAAGGTAAAATGCCGGATTACTTACACTAGCTCCTCCCCATAATAACTAATGTAAGAACCCTGAGATCCTTCTACTTGTTCCTAGAGGCTGCACTGTAAAGTTGGCCAACTCAGCCTTTTTCGCTATTGGGCCCACAGTATGGAATACTCTTCCTTTGAGCGGAGAACCACTGAATCGCTTGAGATTTTTTTTTAAAAGCTGAAGACCTATCTTTATAATTAATCTGTTTTTACCTTGTCAGTGACTTTTTATTAATCTTAATCTGATTTCCTTGCTTGCGGCTTCCTTACATGTTTATTGTAATGTTCTCTGCCTTGTAGCGCCCTCACACCTTCGGGTCTATGGCTGCGCTATACAAATAAAATAAAGTAAAGTAAAGCAAAGTATCCCTGAAGGGATGACAACTTGAGGGAGGAACTGATATTTGGTGGTGCAGTTTATGGTCAATAACACTCTTCATCAAAAAGATAAGGAATTGAAATTAAATCAGTATTCATACCTGAACCAGGTCAAACAAAGTGTCTATTATGTGTGGTGTGGTGTTTCAAGAAAGTGTAACATAATAATATATTCTAAATGCGCACACTTGTGGCACAACCAAACATATGGGACTAGGTCTTCGAATTATAACTAGTTAGAGGAGTGAGAAGTTAGTAGAGGAGCACATTCCAGCCATATGGACTGACCATAAGCTCTGGAGGAAAGAAGAACATACACAGGGAGAAAGGAAAGTGCAGCAAAGACACCAATGATTCCCCAAGGAGCAAAGGCACAAACATTGTGACGCAAAGGAAAAACGACTGAGTTCCTTAAATACTGCTTACACCTGAACTTTAATTAAATCAAACTTCAGTTGGAAATGGAAGTGTGGTATTTCCCATTTGGGATTGTCAGACAACATCGATACAACCAGGGTTTACATCTTGATATGCCACAAACCTGTGCCCTGGAGGGACACATACCCTGGGTTTCCTAAATCTACTACTGATGAAAGGATGTTGAACCCCTGGGCAACTGATACAAACCCGATGCACTTGACCCTATCAATTCATCACACCACAAACATCAAGAATTATAATCAAAATCATAATCATGGGCGAGCCTGCTCCACACTCCATTGACACCCCATCTCCTGATGCACAAACAATGGGCGCCAAAGTTGCTACAATGGGCAACAAGAATGCTCCGAACCAGACGTTAGATGCATTCTTCTTTTTAGGTCATGGAAATGTTCTGTGACTTGCAATATCATAATAGCGTACAACATGGTGCCCTTATCTTATTATACTGCTTTTATACCATGTGTAATAAAACAAAGTGGTTCATGATGGATGGGAGGCTAACAAGTACTTATTTGATTGCATTATGAAAGATTGTATGTGTTATGAATGGTTCTGCTCTGGCAGGGGTCCGATGTTTTGAACTAAAAGACCAAATTTAGCATACAAGAACGTCCGAAACCCCCTAACCAAATACAGCATACAAACAACCAGACTCAAAAAGATTGTCCTGAAACACTGGCCGATACTGTCATGTGACATTAAATTTAAGAAACAGTTTACCAGGCCACCTATTTTTGCGTTCAAAAGGAGTCATAACTTCAAAGATTTATTGCTGAAAATACAATCTGAAAGCATGAAGAAAAAACCAAGTAAACATCCGGGAACATTTCCTTGTCTTTCATGCAACAACTGTAATAATGTTACCAAAGGAAACATCATCACTCATTCCAAGACAGGCGAGAAAGTACTTTTGAAAGATCATGCAACTTGTGATACCCCAAATTGTATTTATGCCATCAAATGTCCATGCGGACTCACATATGTAGGGTAAACGAGTCGCAAAGTTAAATTAAGGTGAAATGAGCACAAATCTAACATCAAAACTAATAATCGGAACACTCCAGTAGCCAGACATTTTCAAGAACACAAGCATCAAGTATCACAGATCCGTTTTCAGATACTAGAAGTCATAAACAGCAAAGATATGAATATGAGCATCTTGAAAATGCACATTTTTTTTTTAAAGCATGTACCAAGTGTAACCTAATGTGGACATTTACCTTTCTGAAAAATGCCAATTATGATGCTGTATACCAGATGCTGTGTTTATGGTGTATACTAGATGTTTGTTTAAGTAACTTAGAAAGTAGTCATTGTTAAGCTGTTTCTTATCTAACACCATGAAGACTGGCTCATTCAATAGATATTTGTAGAAAGTACATAGTAAGTGGTCAACACCCTGCACATACCAGAGATTGGTTCTTGATAGTACCAGTGCGGAATGGTCCAGTGCACTAACACTCTTTTTGAGTATTGCACTTATGGGTCCATCATCACCATCATACATATATGCACTGACCGCTATGACGTTTTAGCGTCATTACCATTACCTGATCATCCTTCTTTCCCTCCTTCAGATTCCGAACTACAATACCCATGTTCCTTTATGACAGCTCGTTTATCCATATACCATTGCGCTACACGTGATGACGCACGTCCAGAAACATGGAATAAGTTGCACCAGTGTTTTTTGTAACGTGGTTTTCAGAACAAGAGCTTCCACGTAAACATTACGCTTTTCAGCAATGTGTAGTAAAAGTTTAATTTAGCTAATCACATACATCACTTATTCATCGATTGAGGGCACTTCCACGCTGTATATTCATTATTCATCAATGATCATGATCAGAATGTTGTAATTAACGTATAGGCGACAAGTCATAATCCGTACTTCAATAGTCATGATGCCTACACCAGTTTATTCTTCAACACATCATCACACATCATCACGCAAGATGTGATGACGTGTGTCTTTAAACAGGAAATAGACTCCATTAGCGTCTTGTTGGCATTAGTAACGCAGACACTGATACCCACGAAGGCGCAGCTCGCAAGCTACACGCTCTCCAGCATTCTAAGTAAGCAATTCTTTAAACTAGTAATGGATGCCTACTCACAATCGACCGAGGGTCTTCCTCTTATTTACACACCTCATACTGTTTACAGATTGCCGGACATGATCTGCAATCAAAGCTGCAGTTTGCATACAAACCCGTAGGTTTGCCACGTGCATATATTCGACCTGTAGAAGGTTATCACAGCTCAACCACATTAAGGTACACCTTATCAGGACCATAATTCTACAGCCATTAATATTTGAGCAGATATTTTTCAGGGTTTTAAAAAAATGCATTTTACATGAGAGGCATTGTTTTATTATTGTTTTGCAGTTGATTGTACAAACATTGAGGAAGAATGACAGCACTTATATAAAATAAGTATATGGTCAAATAAACAGGCTCTTCTGGAAATTTCACAATATAAATGCGCGAGAGGAGGAGGAAGTAGTTTCAGAGTACTCATATGCTCTGGAACTCACTACAATTTAGTATAAAAAATGAGGAATCCTTATCAGGGTTCAAATAAGCTCTGAAAACCTGGCTGTTTAACCAATATTGATATCTAGTGCCTCCCTGCCAAATCCCAACCAGCACTGCCATTGATTTGTCTAGACCTGAAGTACATTAACAATAAGGGAATGACATCTACATATCCTCAATGCATGTTTAAGTATTTATGTATAAGTTGAGAAGTCAGGCAAAATGTTATAACTTGCTATTTGACTGGAACACTGTATAAGGAATTCTTTTAAGCTGTCTGTAACCTCGCCGTGATACCTAAGGGTCTAGGCGAGTAACAAATGTAATAAATAAATAAATAAATAACTTGCCATCAATCAGTACTAGTGAAGTGAAGTATGTGAATTGCTAGTCAAACAACCGTGATACAATTTGGCGTTTGATTGATATGTGTATGGGACTGAAGAAGTCATTGTACACAGATTCTATTGGAGCAGGTATGCAAGTTGCCCAAAAATTGTTGAAATACAGATGAGTTGGAATTTTTTTTGTATAATGAATGTATACCGGGAGTCACAATAATATTATGTTCATTGATATATTTTAGAGCATGCCCTGAAGATGGACAGAATGTCCGAAATGCATCAGCTTGAGCCTCTGCCACAATAAAGAATAAAATATATTGTGCATCATTACGAGGCTGGTGGCCGTGGAATGAACGGTGCCAGTAAGGGACCGGCACCATTCATTCCTGGCAGCCACATTACGAGGTCTGCAGTGGGTCCCGCTCTGGACTCCTGGCCTAACCAGACGTGCAGAGCGGTACCCACTAGCAGACCAGGATGCTAACAATGGGCTTGTCATTAACTGGCCCATTGTTAGCATCCTCCCCATTCCCATTAAGCCCTATGGGGGCTCAATTGGGAATGGGCATGTACTGGGAACACGGACCCGGACCATCCCCATTCCCTTTGAGCCCCTATAGGGGCTCAAAGGGAATGGGGAGCATGCTAACAACTGGCCCATTAATGACGGGCCCGTTGTTCGCATGCTGGTCCCCTCGCGTGACCCGCAAAGGACGTCTGGTCTGACGTCCTGAGCGGGTCCCGCGAGGGGACCTCTCAATGATGCAGTACGGGGTTAATGGCGCTGGCACCTTTACCGGCGCCGTTATCCCCTTGCCGCCTCACTTGTAATGAGGCCCCATCACCATTGACTATGCTGGATAAGGATGATGGGAGTTGTAGTCCAAAACATCTTGCAAGCCAAAGGTTGCAGACCGCTACCATATGAGGAAGGAGACAAGTATTTAAACTGTGTAGAACAAACCATCTGGACTATTGATGCAAAGCTATGTTATCAAACATTGGTTCAAAATTGATACAAGAAGCACATTTGCAGGTATTATTTAATTATGTTAATACTAGTTGGTAGTTCTCCCGGACATCTTATATTAACTTCAGCTCACACATTTATCTTGAAAAAGTAGCAACAGCTTTTAACGAACAATGTTTGCTTATCTACACAGCTATTTAGAAGTGCTCATCTTTCCGACAGGGCTGCATTCATAGACATCACTTAGGATATATTTAGAACCACTGAAGTTATGACAAATTTAAACTCTCAGTTTTTCTCAGGTTTTGTAGCATTCGTATTCTGTAATGAATTGCCTACGATATGCGAAAAAGCGTGTTGAAACTTTTTTGTTTGTTAATGCTGTTGGAAATCCTTCTTCGGGACAATTAAAGAAAAAAGAAAAAACACAACACCTGAAATATGTCTTTCTCCACCTTAAGTAAGCGTTTGCAAAGTGAAATTCTTATTTTAAGCTACAGAAATGTCATCAGACACTTCTAATTGGTCCATACTAAGTTAAGATATTTGTTAACCGTTGCTTGCAGTATTGATTCAATAGCTTCTATCTAATGTTATTAGGGTGCTATCGGCATGGCTTAAATTAACGGAATATAGAGATCAAATGTCTGAGCTGTGTGAAGGCTTGAAATGTACCAGCCACGTGGGTTCCTGAAATTGACTGAGCTATATTGGGGATGACTTTGCTAATGTTCCATGGAGGTTACTAAGCCAGAGGGGATCCTAGAGCAATAACATTGCATGGGTCTATGGTGCCATACTGGGTGGGAAGGGGGGAACGACATAGTCATTGGTCAGTGTGTGATCCAAAGCAGGACCTAGTGCATGGCCTGAGCCAGGTCCCTGGAAGCAGAACTTCAAAGTGACTGAAGGAGTAACGAGTGTCATGGCCATGTTGAAGTCTTTAGAGTTGCAATTGACTGGCCACAGGCATCAGCACACAGAAGGACACATTCTTAAAATCACATCAGGTACTAGAATGTGAGCTATGGATAGGCAGCCTCCTACTCTGCAGCAGGATCTAATATTTGGACAGCAGCATTTCCTGGAAAATATGCAATGAATGGGCAGGTTTTCCAAATTGGAATTAATTTGCTGATATTCCTAAGACCTAGAAAGTAAGTCAATATTTGTTTCTAGTTTGTGGAGAAGACCTAGAAAGTAAGTCAATATTTGTATCTAGTTTGTGGAGAAAGTTGGCCTTTTCGCTGGTCTTTCTCTTGCCTTCACGACGAACTTTGTGCCTGACAGGCTGTTCCCAGTTTATCTAAACCAGGTGCCTGCTTTCTAGACAAGAGAGCTGGAGGTTGGAGGTAGGAGGGGAAGTCAGAGGAGCAGTGGATGGGGAGTATCAAGATAGCAAGTAATGATCCTTTACTCTGTTTGGGAGCCTGTGCCAGCAGGGACACCCTACTCCAGTCCTGGACTGTGCTTTTGCTTTACTTTCACTTAAGCCTAGTTATACCTCCCAATGACCTAGGACTACAAGTCCTAAAATGGAATTGGTGTAGAATAGAAAACTGAGGACGGGGGCATGGAGTCAGCTGGTAACCTCAGTCTGGAAGCGGACACACAACAGGTTGTGCAGCCTTATATTGTTGACATTATCTTTCATTGTAACCATCACTGCATTTTCAGAGTTGGTGGACTCTGCAAGAGTGGAGGGAAAAACATAGCTTTCGAAAGTGCACGGGTAAAATAAAAAGCCAATACAAAACGTGCCTTTCTGTGGAAAATAAGGAATGCTTGGAATAGCCTGCTGGTAATTATAGCAGGAAGCAAGCTGGAGCCAGCTTAAAACTAATGCAATCCTATCCTGGGGAAACAGAAAAGATTCAAGATCATAATGGGCTATAAATTACCTGTTGTGCTGGGTCAGGCTTCCATTGGTTATGTGCTATTTCAGGTCAAAAGTAATATTGCATCTTGGAAACGTCCACAGGCAGGCTAATTTAAAATAACATGTCTTCAAAACTGATATTCATATCTGTTTTTTGATCTGTGATATGTTTTGATATGTGTTTTTATTTTTGGATGATTACATTAAAAACACACTACACACAAAAGCACGCATTAATGTTGACTTTCCTAAATGTATACATACATCTAAGATATGCCTTTTAATTTCGAAATACAGATACAAGCATACACATTTACGTGTGTGTGTTCCCGTGTATGTGTGTGTGTGTGCATGCATGTATGTGTTTTTGCCCAACATCCATTATCAAATGACAGGTTTAAAGATCTATGGTAGGGCCCATGTGACCAGTGTGCACCAATCATTGCAGAGAATTTGATTGGGCTTCTCCGGATGATTTTGCAAAGTGTTCAGAAGATTGGTGAAGGGGCCCAACAATTCCAGTGGGTTCCAAAGAGAGCATTTTCCTCTCAAACCTCTATGTAAGAATTTTGGGAATTGAGAATGGAAAACTCGTTAACGGAATTTCACCTGGGGCGGCAGGTAGCGGGTGATTGCTGTGATCAGTTTTTTGGTGGACCTTTCCAAAGTAATGTACACCCTGGCTTTCCACTATCAGGTCCTGTAGGTAGTGGTGTATGAAGAAGCATCTCAATGAGAAGGTAGCAGAGAATACCAGATTGGCATCAGGCACAACTGGTGGACCCACATCTGTTGTGGCACTGACATCTGATGCATGCAACCTTGCTCCAACATCTTGAGGATGTCGTGCAATCAGATTGCCAATCAGATGTGCCTTCGGCACACGGAGAAACAGGTGACTGCATCCATCTGTTTCGCTGTGTTCATGCCACCAACTCATGATTTCCTACAACCCAAACAAACGGCACCACATATCACACACTGCATTGGTAAATGAGCTGATTAAGTGCCCGCGGAGTGTATTGTGTGTTGCATGCAGTCAGTCAAAACAAAAAGGTATGCAGTCAAATCAATCTGCCCCTGAGCCCCACCATATATGCTGCACCTGGATCCCCTTTTTCCAAGGATGCAGAGCTGCCCCGGACACAGTATTCATACTTGAGAGGCCTGCTGTGTACCCAGAGCAGGATTCTGGTGCAGCAGCACACATACACCATGATGAGCACATATTGGAGGGGCTGGTGGAGCCAAGACCTATACCGCACTCTTGAACAAGTCAACTCCATTCTCAGTAGCTACTAGAGGAAGACAGGACTCTTATAACCCGTGACCATTTCCATAACTGTCACGGGTTCGGGGAGTCCTGTCCTCCTGTAGTAGCCACTGTGAATGGGGTGACTTGTTCTAGCAGCATGACGTAGAACTATTAAGTGCCCTGACCTGTCATCTGCATGTTCATATTCCTCCCTACCATATGCTGAAATGTTCCTATGCAGCATGTATCTGCGTCATACAAAATATCAATGTTCATCTTACCCACCTGATGCCAGCTATTGAGACACTGACATAGGGTGTTCATGCCCTACAGGCCTATACAGGCAGTCCATCGGTCAAGTGAGAAAATGACAATGTAATGTGAGGGTGGTCTCTTAGGTTCCAGGGTGAGTTGGTGAAGGCTTCTGTAGAAATGACACTCAACACGCCCTTTGTTAATGACACAGTGGAGCTCAGGTGAGTACAAATGTGTAGGTCCATGCATCATGAAAAGGTAACAGATTGAATAACTGGGCAGGCACCAAGAGCCGCCATCCAAGAAACCGCAGGAGTTCATTATCAAGTGCGAATGTCCTGAACCACCAAGCAGCTAAGGAAGAAGTGAGCCCAAACTGGCGTGCACATCCGGAGCTAAGGAAGAAGTGAGCCCAAACTGGCGTGCACATCCGCAGCTAAGGAAGAAGTGAGCCCAAACTGGCATGCACATCCGCAGCTAAGGAAGAAGTGAGCCCAAACTGGCATGCACATCCGCAGCTAAGGAAGAATTGAGCCGCAGCTAAGGAAGAAGTGAGCCCAAACTGGCGTGCACATCCGCAGCTAAGGAAGAAGTGAGCCCAAACTGGCATGCACATCCGCAGCTAAGGAAGAAGTGAGCCCAAACTGGTGTGCACATCCGCAGCTAAGGCAGAAGTGAGCCCCCAAACTGGCATGCACATCCGCAGCTAAGGAAGAAGTGAGCCCAAACTGGTGTGCACATCCGCAGCTAAGGAAGAAGTGAGCCCAAACTGGCGTGCACATCCGCAGCTTAGGAAGAAGTGAGCCCAAACTGGCGTGCACATCCGCAGCTAAGGAAGAAGTGAGCCCAAACTGGCATGCACATCCGCAGCTAAGGAAGAAGTGAGCCCCCAAACTGGCGTGCACATCCGCAGCTAAGGAAGAAGTGAGCCGGCGTGCACATCCGCAGCTAAGGAAGAAGTGAGCCCAAACTGGCATGCACATCCGCAGCGCCCAAACTGGCGTGCACATCCGCAGCTAAGGAAGAAGTCAGCCCAAACTGGCGTGCACATCCGCAGCTAAGAAAGAAGTGAGCCCAAACTGGCATGCACATCCGCAGCTAAGGAAGAAGTGAGTGAAGAAGTGAGCCCAAACTGGCGTGCACACCCGCAGCTAAGGAAGAAGTGAGCGAAGAAGTGAGCCCAAACTGGCATGCACATCCGCAGCTCTTAACCATGTCACAGAAAAATAGCTCATATGTTATGGGCTGGCCTCTGACATGGGCCCTAAGCTCTCCTGTCACAGGACCTACACTTCACAAGTTATGATCCAGTAACAGTGCCAACAGAGTTTTATTTCGAGGTCAATTAATTGAGCACCATCGATTGGGGCGACATTCAGGTAGATTAATTGGTGCCCTTGGGCACACCCCGCATACTTGGCATCGTTTCGCCTGCCACCGGAATGTTATGATGCACCTTCCCATTCCTTTTGATGTATTCGTTATGAGCAGGTGGTTTCAGCTTCGGAATCCCCTATGCCATCAGTGATGCTGGCAATGCTTGTAACTCCGCAGCTCTGCTGTGCATCGGGGATACAGTACACGTCTTACCATTCATAACCTCTGCATTCAGCGGCGCCCTACGACACATGGACAGCGTGCCCGGATTCCTGCGCCCGCTCACAATGGCTGCGATGGATTGAGACGTGATAGAAGCACAAACGCTTAACGGGGTGTACTCTGTGGGCCCAGCTTTTTTAGGGGCCACACTGCATATGTGCCCCCAACAGAGCAATCCCAATAAAATGACTCCAATACTGAGAGTGCACGTGAAGAGGGCGTGTACTTTACAGGTCCCCCCTTATCCTTGCATACCATACACACCAGTCAGTCTTCTATATAACATCGTCTGCTGCCAGAGAATTATGCTGGTGATGATTGTCCTAGCCATACTCCTCCTCGCCCTGGGCCCTCTATGGCCTTGCTTCCCTCTACTCCTCCTCGCCCCGGGCCCTCTCTGGCCTGGCTTCCCTCTACTCCTCCTCGCCCCGGGCCCTCTATGGCCTTGCTTCCCTCTACTCCTCCTCGCCCTCTCTGGCCTGGCTTCCCTCTACTCCTCCTCGCCCCGGTGCCCTCTCTGACCTGGCTTCCCTCTACTCTTCCTCACCCCGGGGCCCTCTCTGGCCTGGCTTCCCTCTACTGCTCCTCGCCCTGGGGCCCTCTATGGCTTTGCTTCCCTCTACTCCTCCTCGCCCTCTCTGACCTGGCTTCCCTCTACTCCTCCTCGCCCCGGGGCCCTCTCTGACCTGGCTTCCCTATATGCCTCCTTGCCCCGGGGCCCTCTCTGACCTTGCTTCCCTCTACACCTCCTCGCCCCGGGGCCCTCTCTGACCTGGCTTCCCTCTATGCCTCCTCGCCCCGGGGCCCTCTCTGGCCTGGCTTCCCTCTACACCTCCTCGCCCTGGGGCCCTCTCTGGCCTTGCTTCCCTCTACTCCTCCTCGCCCCGGGGCTCTCTCTGGCCTGGCTTCCCTCTACTCTTCCTCGCCCCAGGCCCTCTCTGACCTTGCTTCCCTCTTCTCCTCCTCGCCCCAGGCCCCTCTCTGGCCTTGCTTCTCTCTACTCTTCCTCGCCCCAGGCCCTCTATGGCCTGGCTTCCCTCTATGCCTCCTCGCCCCGGGGCCCTCTCTGGCCTGGCTTCCCTCTACACCTCCTCGCCCTGGGGCCCTCTCTGACCTGGCTTCCCTCTACTCCTCCTCGCCCTGGGGCCCTCTATGGCTTTGCTTCCCTCTACTCCTCCTCGCCCTCTCTGACCTGGCTTCCCTCTACTCCTCCTCGCCCCGGGGCCCTCTCTGACCTGGCTTCCCTCTATGCCTCCTTGCCCCGGGGCCCTCTCTGACCTTGCTTCCCTCTACACCTCCTCGCCCCGGGGCCCTCTCTGACCTGGCTTCCCTCTATGCCTCCTCGCCCCGGGGCCCTCTCTGGCCTGGCTTCCCTCTACACCTCCTCGCCCTGGGGCCCTCTCTGGCCTTGCTTCCCTCTACTCCTCCTCGCCCCGGGGCCCTCTCTGGCCTGGCTTCCCTCTACTCCTCCTCGCCCCGGGGCCCTCTATGGCTTTGCTTCCCTCTACTCCTCCTCGCCCTCTCTGACCTGGCTTCCCTCTACTCCTCCTCGCCCCGGGGCCCTCTCTGACCTGGCTTCCCTATATGCCTCCTTGCCCCGGGGCCCTCTCTGACCTTGCTTCCCTCTACACCTCCTCGCCCCGGGGCCCTCTCTGACCTGGCTTCCCTCTATGCCTCCTCGCCCCGGGGCCCTCTCTGGCCTGGCTTCCCTCTACACCTCCTCGCCCTGGGGCCCTCTCTGGCCTTGCTTCCCTCTACTCCTCCTCGCCCCGGGGCTCTCTCTGGCCTGGCTTCCCTCTACTCTTCCTCGCCCCAGGCTCTCTCTGGCCTGGCTTCCCTCTACTCTTCCTCGCCCCAGGCCCTCTATGGCCTGGCTTCCCTCTACTCCTCCTCGCCCCGGGGCTCTCTCTGGCCTTGCTTCCCTCTACTCCTCCTCGCCCCGGGCCCCTCTCTGGCCTGGCTTCCCTCTACACCTCCTCGCCCCGGGGCCCTCTCTGACCTGGCTTCCCTCTATGCCTCCTTGCCCCGGGGCCCTCTCTGACCTGGCTTCCCTCTATGCCTCCTTGCCCCGGGGCCCTCTCTGACCTTGCTTCCCTCTACTCCTCCTCGCCCCAGGCCCCTCTCTGGCCTTGCTTCTCTCTACTCTTCCTCGCCCCAGGCCCTCTATGGCCTGGCTTCCCTCTACTCCTCCTCGCCCCAGGCCCTCTCTGGCCTGGCTTCCCTCTACTCCTCCTCGCCCCGGTGCCCTCTCTGACCTGGCTTCCCTCTACTCCTCCTCGCCCCGGGGCCCTCTCTGGCCTGGCTTCGCTCTACTCCTCCTCGCCCCGGGGCCCTCTCTGGCCTGGCTTCCCTCTACTCCTCCTCGCCCCGGGGCCCTCTCTAGCCTTGCTTCCCCCTACTCTTCCTCGCCCCGGGGCCCTCTCTGGCCTGGCTTTCCTCTACTGCTCCTCGCCCTGGGGCCCTCTGTGGCTTTGCTTCCCTCTACTCCTCCTCGCCCTCTCTGACCTGGCTTCCCTCTATGCCTCCTTGCCCCGGGGCCCTCTCTGACCTTGCTTCCCTCTACTCCTCCTCGCCCCGGGCCCCTCTCTGGCCTGGCTTCCCTCTACACCTCCTCGCCCCGGGGCCCTCTCTGACCTGGCTTCCCTCTACTCCTCCTCGCCCCAGGCCCCTCTCTGGCCATGCTTCTCTCTACTGCTCCTTGCCCCGGGCCCCTCTCTGACCTGGCTTCCCTCTATGCCTCCTTGCCCAGGGGCCATCTCTGGCCCGGCTTGCCTCTACTCCTCCTCGCCCCGGGCCCTCTCTGGCCTTGCTTCCCTCTACTCCTGCTCGCCCCAGGCCCCTCTCTGGCCATGCTTCTCTCTACTGCTCCTTGCCCCGGGCCCCTCTCTGACCTGGCTTCCCTCTATGCCTCCTTGCCCCGGGGCCCTCTCTGACCTGGCTTCCCTCTATGCCTCCTTGCCCCGGGGCCCTCTCTGGCCCGGCTTGCCTCTACTCCTCCTTGCCCCAGGCCCCTCTCTGGCCTTGCTTCTCTCTACTGCTCCTTGCCCCGGGGCCCTCTCTGGCCCGGCTTGCCTCTACTCCTCCTCGCCCCAGGCCCTTTCTGACCTGGCTTCCTTCTATGCCTCCTTGCCCCGGGGCCCTCTCTGACCTGGCTTCCCTCTATGCCTCCTTGCCCTGGGGCCCTCTCTGACCTTGCTTCCCTCTACTCCTCCTCGCCCCAGGCCCCTCTCTGGCCTTGCTTCTCTCTACTGCTCCTTGCCCCGGGGCCCTCTCTGGCCCGGCTTGCCTCTACTCCTCCTCGCCCCAGGCCCTCTCTGGCCTTGCTTCCCTCTACTCCTCCTCGCCCCGGGGCCCTCTCTGGCCTGGCTTCCCTCTACTCCTCCTCGCCCCGGGGCCCTCTCTAGCCTTGCTTCCCTCTACTCTTCCTCGCCCCGGGGCCCTCTCTGGCCTGGCTTCCCTCTACTCCTCCTCGCCCCGGGGCCCTCTCTAGCCTTGCTTCCCTCTACTCTTCCTCGCCCCGGGGCCCTCTCTGGCCTGGCTTCCCTCTACTCCTCCTCGCCCCGGGGCTCTCTCTGGCCTTGCTTCCCTCTACTCCTCCTCGCCCCGGGGCCCTCTCTGGCCTGGCTTCCCTCTATGCCTCCTTGCCCTGGGGCCCTCTCTGACCTTGCTTCCCTCTACTCCTCCTCGCCCCAGGCCCCTCTCTGGCCTTGCTTCTATCTACTGCTCCTTGCCCCGGGGCCCTCTCTGGCCCGGCTTGCCTCTACTCCTCCTCGCCGCAGGCCCTCTCTGGCCTTGCTTCCCTCTACTCCTCCTCGCCCCGGGGCTCTCTCTGGCCTGGCTTCCCTCTACTCCTCCTCGCCCCGGGGCCCTCTCTAGCCTTGCTTCCCTCTACTCTTCCTCGCCCCGGGGCCCTCTCTGGCCTGGCTTCCCTCTACTCCTCCTCGCCCCGGGGGCCTCTCTAGCCTTGCTTCCCTCTACTCTTCCTCGCCCCGGGGCCCTCTCTGGCCTGGCTTCCCTCTACTCCTCCTCGCCCCGGGGCCCTCTCTAGCCTTGCTTCCCTCTACTCTTCCTCGCCCCGGGGCTCTCTCTGGCCTTGCTTCCCTCTACTCCTCCTCGCCCCGGGGCCCTCTCTGGCCTGGCTTCCCTCTACTCCTCCTCGCCCAGGGGCCCTCTATAGCCTTGCTTCCCTCTACTCTTCCTCGCCCCGGGGCCCTCTCTGGCCTGGCTTCCCTCTACTGCTCCTCGCCCTGGGGCCCTCTGTGGCTTTGCTTCCCTCTACTACTCCTCGCCCTCTCTGACCTGGCTTCCCTCTATGCCTCCTTGCTCCGGGGCCCTCTCTGACCTTGCTTCCCTCTACTCCTCCTCGCCCCGGGCCCCTCTCTGGCCTGGCTTCCCTCTACACCTCCTCGCCCCGGGGCCCTCTCTGACCTGGCTTCCTTCTATGCCTCCTTGAC
Organism: Ambystoma mexicanum; assembly: GCF_040938575.1. Classification (NCBI taxonomy): domain Eukaryota; kingdom Metazoa; phylum Chordata; class Amphibia; order Caudata; family Ambystomatidae; genus Ambystoma; species Ambystoma mexicanum. The sequence goes on along the minus strand of NC_090929.1, from coordinate 391,185,326 downwards.
CCGGGGCCCTCACTGACCTGGCTTCCCTCTATGCCTCCTTGCCCTGGGGCCCTCTCTGACCTTGCTTCCCTCTACTCCTTCTCGCCCCAGGCCCCTCTCTGGCCTTGCTTCTCTCTACTGCTCCTTGCCCCGGGGCCCTCTCTGGCCCGGCTTGCCTCTACTCCTCCTCGCCCCGGGCCCTCTCTGGCCTTGCTTCCCTCTATTCCTCCTAACAGTCATCAGCCAATCTACCATCATAGAAGTAAGTGTTTGGTGCAGAACTCAGCCCGCGGTGGTTTCCAAGGCTTAGAGCTGTTGCATTGCTGATGCATAATCAGGGACATCATTTAGGCTTTACCAGGTGTTGCAGCTGCGACCTCTGAGGTCTCCCTGGTTATCCCTAAAAAAAACTAAATAAAACCGTTTTTTATTGTGGCTCCTGGGCTATGGCCAACAGCATGTGGCTCTTTGTTTCTAGAGTGGCCCGTTTTAGCTATAGCCGATAAGATAGTTCAGTGGGTTGAGCACTCGCTGCTGCACTGTGTGTGTGATGTGCAGGGTGCAGGTTCGACACCCGGCAAGATCAACTCAGCTTTTCATCCTGCTGAGGTTGATAAATGAGTACCAATATTTGTTCTATATGAAGCGCTTAAGCAAAAGTGCTATATAATACCACATCATTATCATTTGACCTTCCACGTCTGCTTGAATTCACAATCATTTGGTAATATGGGCATGCATATACGCACTGATATTAATGATGCATATGGTGATCCATTCTTGTATGAAATGTATATCACTTTACAGTGATATCGTAACCATATTTTTCGTAGTGTACTTCAAAACAATGCTATGTGATGTCACTTTCTGTTTTTTTAAGGGGTGAAAGGTTGTGTTCCATCGCTTCCCGTGATTTCACTTCGGGATGGAGTCAAATGACATCACTTCCTGTGATGAATCAGAGGTCAATGGTCGTGGGATGTCACTACCGCTACCCCTGGGATTTTGGTAAAATGACGTCCATGCTCAAAAGTTGGGACAAAAGTTTCATCGAGTTTTGTTGCTGTGGAAGCTGATTTGTTTGCAAATTAAATCGTTTCACTGTATTGTGCAGTTTAATCAGGGACCAATCCTTTGATCATGGCTTCGTAGAATGGTCTGCCCATTAGAAAATGTGCAAAATATAAGCAATTCCCTTTGCACCTTCACAAATGGTCACACTATCTGCCCAGATGTTTGCACACATGTGCATGCTCTGGAGCCAGGCTGTCTAAAAGACAGGACATAGAAACCACTTAAAAGTGTATTTTTTTTGTCTGCTTAGAATCACACAATATTCTCAACTCCTGGCAAGGAGTGCCGCTCCATGATTTATCAATTTGGGTCCACACGTACATGGAACAGATGAGACATACACACACACACACACACACACACACGCACACTTTTTCAATAGCTGACAATTAACACTTTCATCAATCACAAGGTATACATGAATATCGTTTAATTGGGTAATTATAACACATGCAACACTTATAAATAAAAAGAGCAAAACAATAATTCATTTTGTGTTGTACACTAAATTAATCAGCCTTGTGGTGTACCGTACATTAATCCGCAAAGATTGTAGGTAAGAACAGATCTGAACAGATCTGTGAGTAGTGTCGAGACAGTTAGCAGCCCCAGAGAAGTAAATAAAAGTTGCTCTGTGCACGGCCACCAGAGCATGCTTATTGCATTTTTCTCTGGGTGGTCCTCGGAAGACATATATAAGACATATATCGCATATTGTAAGGAAGCCACCTTGACCTTGAATGGGGGCTCAGGGAAAGACGTGAATAGCATTTTCCTCACTAGCTTTCAAACATCTGCCTCACAAAGGCCCTCCGTTTCCAACGCTTCACAAATTCCCATCCAGTGGGGATTCCCAAGTCAGAATCAAGCGAGCTGGGAAAGGTGGCTATTAACTGTCTTGGCACTTGGTAGACATTTCCCAAATCCTGATACTGCTCCAGCAGCAATAGCCGAGCATTGGAGGGGCATTTACTGTAAAGAAAGCCCCCTCCCGCCCCCCCAGTAGACTGCAATGAATGCTGGGGCAGTTCTGTATATCATTGGATCGCTCAGTGTGGAATTTGAGCACTAGCGTGTAGTGCAGCAAACCGAATGAATGTCTAACATGTAAGAATATCATATGGCCACACCCATGAGTAGACTCATGTTATGGGAAAAGCATGCAAGATGTGTAGCATGTCTGTGCTGTGGCCCCAGACTCTGGCACTCAGATACCTCTTGTCGAAAATTCAGAATACTCTATTGAAAAAGTATTCATGGAAGGGTATACAATGACAATATAGAACAGACATGGCAATACTCCTGACCTCTTGAAAAACAGAAGTACAAAATACTGGTTAAGGTTAGATTATACAAAGGTCATGCGTATAGCATAACACCAGGGTGTCTGGATTGGGTGAAAATTATTTTCCTCTATGAATTTGAATCATGAATTTATGATAAAATGTGAATTTGTTCAGGTCATTACTCCGATGTGTTTGAATTTTCTGGAGGCTGAATTGTTCTTATAAAGTAAATCACAAATTGTTTCCTGACTGCGTTATATTTTGCCGTCTGTGAATCAGTGTCATTGATTCTTTGATTGAGAAAATAAGAATCATAAACAGGTCTCAGCACCAACCATGACAGGTACCTGCTGCTAAGGGATTCTGTATTATTCGAAAAGTAAATTACAAGCCTTTGCACTACACACTTGCAGATCTCCACTCGCATCCCGATGCACACCGACAGCTCCACCTACATCTGCATTCCCACCCCCACGTGCACCTCTACTCTCAGCTCCATTAAGATCTCCACTAGTGCCTCCACTTGTACTGCTTAACTCAACTCAGACTGTGCTCCCAACTTCACTCTTTTCTCTGCTACCATTTGCATTCACTGCTTCAGACAGTATGTTGATACACTCAAAACTCCACTTTATTTTAAATTCTCAGCTCCTTTCCAATTCCACTTATGCCTCCATTTAGTTATCTTGTAAATGCATCCAGATTGTTGTTTCTAACGCATGTACAACACTCTGCTGCTCCCAAGATAGGTTTGTGTTATGCAAAACACAAATACACTTACCTCTCCTATCATGTACATACTTTCAGCTCTACCTGCAGCTGTACTCACACCTCCACTCATATCTTCCCCTACCATCTGCACTCACAGCCCCCGTCTGCTCATTTCTCCACTTTAATATCCCCAGCATGTGTCAATATACAGCTCTGCTCACATTTTCATTTCCAGCTCCAGTCACACTTACACTCCCGCCATCACTCATATCTTCACTCATCTTCAATCTCATCTCCACTTATATGTCCACCCATTTCTCCACTTACACTTCTTGTTGTCTGGAAGCTGCAGTTGCAGTATGGCTCTTGTCACACTATTTAGAGAGTTTCTCTATCTAGTTCTATATTTATTATGGGATCCGAGAAAATCTCTTTCTGGAGTTTGGTGCTACCCAGCAAAGCTTCTACTGTAGCTGTAGCAGTGATATGCCCTTGCCTGTTCCTTGGCACAAAGGTGGTCTTGGATGCTGACTTCATCAGAGTTTAAATTATACTTGTCAGGTTCTTCTTTGGGTTTCAGATTCACTGTTCTCGAAATCCACACCTTTATTTGTATTTGTGTTTAATTGAAAGGAGCAGAGAACTTCAACAACAGAAATCTGTACATTAGTATGTATAGTGGAATGGGCAATTTATGGCTAGATTTCTTACATTACTAGATGAGATATAGGAGCAGGTACAAATAACCATGTCTAGTAGAGAGCCATTGCAACAATCAGAGGGGATTGCAATGATAAAGGTTTACAAACATACTTTTGAAAGGATCGATAACTTGAGTTATACACATATTGAATTGAATTTAATTGATTGTTTATTTGTATAGTGCCTAATACACAATGTGTTTCAAAGTGCTTCACTTCAAGATCACCATTCGGATTATGCACACTTTCTATGGTGGAAGGGCAGGATCTGGGACCAGTGGGGTATTGATACCACCTAACAACTTGGCTACCCGTAGCCCGTCCAGGAAACAATGATGCTTTTCAGGGCAGTCTTTAAAGGTGATGGAGTTGGGATGGACCATACTTTAGACAGTGGGGTATTCCAGTGGTAAGGAGGAAGCAGGATGAAAGAGTAAAAGCAAAAGGTGGTGCATTTCGGGCAACAGAAAAAGCTATAGAGAAGGGATTTATATCATAGAGTGTGGGGTGGGTGACTAACGAGAGATGGACTTAGACAGGTGTGTACACATGGCGCATTCTGAAGACATGAAAAAGGAAATGAAGTAGCAAGCATTTGTGCGTGGGCAGCCACACCTTTTTTGAGGCAATGCGCAGAGGTGGGTGACGATCGAGGGAGGTTGAGGAGGGGGAGTGACAAAATTCAAAACCTTTCTGGAGCAGTGATCTATTCTGCTCAGGTTAAGGGTGGAGGTAATGGTTTTAGCAGAATTTGAACGGAGAAGGGACAGATTTTGCACATGTGTTTGATAGAAAAGACAGTTGATGTGGTTAAATCTGGCAGCCAAAATGGTAGAGGACACACATAGTTGAAGTTCACATTCACATCACAGGTAACGACAAGGTAGGTAAGAGGCCCCTTTCAGAGCATACAGAAAGGTGCATCCCTTGAAACATGAAACAGAGATGTTCCGTTGGGCTTTAAGGGATGAGGATACTTCTGCTTAACAATGCATTTAATGCTCCAAGAACCTGATCAAATCAATTCATGGAAAATAACAATGGGCTTCATCACGAGTTGGGCGGTAATTAGCCCTACCGCCAAACCCCCTGGCGATAATAGCACCGGATCACGGGTTTGGCGGAACGGGTATTGCCCATTCCCCACTGAGCCCATTCGGGAATTCCCCATTCCCCATTGGGCTCAATGGGGAATTTTCACGCTCTTACTGCCGCCGGATTTCCCACCGGCGGTATGAGTGCGAAATTTCAGCAGATTTCGCCCAGCTCAGAGCTGGGGGGAAATCTGCCAAACCCGTGATTTGGCGGTTCCTTAAATGCAGCGGTAATAGCGCTACCGCCGCATTTAAGGGTTACTGCCAAACTCGTGATGAGGCCCAATGTCTTTTATATACAAAAGGAGTCTACTTTTACATTATCAATTTATACGATCACATATAATAATTGAATGAAGCAATATTTGTCTTCTAAAATTTGTAAAAACACAGTAAAGAAATGAAAATGTATTTAAATTGATACAGGGAAGTAGCGATTTAACTAATTCATGTTCCACATACATATCCCAATCATACGACACTATTGTTCAGTAATGTATAATCAAACATAACACAATCTCCTAATAATGATAATACGTTTATTGTGATTTAGTTCAAAATTAGAACTTTACACAAACATAGTCTAAATAAAATACAGAATACAACATTCTGCTAATACAAATATATACAAATGAATTGGATTGAATAAATAAATAGATACAGCAAATTTCACATAAAGTTCAAGCACCAGAATTCATGAGATTCACAGATTTCCAGAATACATGGCTACACGGGTTCCCCAATTCGGCAGTTCAGGATTCATGACTCATGAAATACACTCTAAAAACAGTCATTTGTCACCAGAATCATGGATATAAAGTTGGTAATCCCATGGGAGCTAGAACTGTGGTCACTGTGACAAAGGACGAAAAAGCAACTTTTACCTCGAGCTGGGTGGCACCCGCCATATCCTTGAGTCTCAAAGGAAGCACCCCTCATTCAGGTAACACATATTTAACAGACAGCCACACTCGGTATAAGGCAATTTGCATGGAAGTGGTATCTGTGTTTAAGGAGGAATCTGCTTTGATTCCCTCGTATCTATGCACAAAACCACCCAAATTGCACATATACAATGGACCCAGTTTACCGCATGTTGTAAGTACATGTCTGGCCAATTTCAATGTGCCTATTACGCCACATATGCAGCAGTAGCTACCTTCAATGGCTAGTTTCAAATGTGGTCTCGTGACTGACTGGACCGGCAGTTGATTTATGCGTAATTTCAGCAGAAAATGTCTTGTGGTCGGGGTGGGGCAGAGCATCAGATATGGTTGAGTTTTCCTGTATCGATGTACCACATGCGATACTGCTTCGTACCCCTTGATTTTGAGAGATGGCTATACTTCCCGCACCAATCCCATTTATTGAATTTCTTCACAAAGGATTTTTTTCAGGTGGATGGATATAAGACGCATTTCTGTTGTGCTAAAACACCCAGCTGATATCCGTGAAGAGCGTCTCATAATTGAGACCCCTGTGTACTCTCTCTGTATCATAGTTCTGCCCTACAGCTTACAAACTGGGCCAGAGCGAGGCAAGATTGGAGAGCGTCTCCTTTCGGGTACTGCCTTAAAGTGCCAACTCTCTAATCGGAATATCATGGTGTTATATGCTATGGCATTACACGCACTGCACTCCAGACTCAATGGCAGTTACGGACTGCCTGGGGAGAGATGATTCATCTGATGGGCTGTCCTAGTTCCCGGCCTGGCAATACTGTGCACCACGTTGACTGTTGCCTGCTGTTAATGACCGAGTGACTTCAACGCTGCCCTGCTTGTGTCAAATACCCTCATGGAACCTGCTAGTAATTATGATGCTTATGGATCCCAAATTGGAGTGAGGAAATCATACTGTGGGTAGGTATGCAACTGACAGGGACGTAAAATGGTACCCCCATCACTGGTGCCGTCCATTATGCAACTGCTTTGCCATTCCTGAGAATCGGACCACTCTGGTTTTCCTTGTGGAATGGCTCACTATGGCCTGGCCCCCAAGTGGGAAACCAGTGACAACCCTATTGGGTATGGACTGCTACAGTCCTTGGCAACAAGGCGAAGGCTTAGATCTTGTCAAGACAGGAGGGGCAACTATCCATATGGTCTATAAAATAAGACCACATGCCCCCAGGGAGGGTGGGGTTAGATGGACACTATGGTGCAGACTCTAGGTTTATTTTATAGCAATTGACGGCCACATGCTCGGTGGATTGAGTGACCTTCCGAGTTTCTAGCATTATTCGTATTATTTCCTTTTTGTCTGTTTCTGTCGGTAGATTTTGGGTACAATGATTCCAGGGGCTGGCTGTGGGGACAGGGGTCAGAGGTGATATTCTTTTTAAAAACATCATACACAGCCATGGGCTTGACTGTACCTAGCTGGACACAGATTCTAGACGCTGGTTCTATTACTGACCCTCTTTAACTTTAGGCTCGGATGGTGGCTTAAATGCTTTGCTACGTACGTGATCATTATACTGATCCTGGGCTACATGGTACTCTACCCAAAACCCCATTGGAGAGAGCTTTATGGTAAACTCATAGAAGAGGACAGTTCTGCCCATGGACTGCCTAAGCAAACTGGTTAAAAAAGACCTGAAATGTGTCACATGAAATGTCAAGAAACGTAATTGCACATAAAGTATGATAGAGTGCAGTCATATCGTAATATAATGGCTGTGATATGGCACTCTTTAAGAACACAGAACTGATAACTGAAGAGGCTGAAAAACTTGCAAGAGTTTAGGTTCACAATGCTATCCACTCCTCCTTTGTCTGTAAATCAAGAGGAGTGGCTATACTCATTCATAAATTTCCGCGAACTGTTTGAACAAAGATGATGAAGGGAGGGATGTATAAACTGTGCAGAACCTTCATGACTTGGACAATGGCTGTTATAATATGTATGTACCGACAGTGTGTGATGTGCATTTCTTTCATACTATCTCACAACACATTCAGAAAAAGAAGGATGAATTTGTGACATTCGGGTGACTTCAATTAGGTGTTGGAACCAGCCCTATACATATCCGGGGGCATGAGTCAGATGCAATAGCGGGGAGGTGCTGTCAAGGTGCTACAGAGCCTTCTGTGAGTACATGGACTATCAGACGTATGGAGGCTGCAGAACCAGACTGACAAGGACCACACGTTCACGCATGGCCCACAATACACACTCTCTACTTGAACTTCCTCTTGGCCACTCTGGGGATCACACAGAACACAGCAAAAAGTGACTTTGGAAATATCTTGATCTCTGAAATGCCCTTGTATCCCCTGACCTCGCAAGGAGCCACATTCTGACTCAATCCTTCAATTGGCACCTGAACAGTTCACACCTATACAACGATACACTCATAGAAGAGATTCCCACCAAAATAAAATAATGATGAACAACAAGAAATTGGGATGTGCTGAAGACAGCTAATGGCGGATGGATTCCCTGAAGTTTTAATTAAACATGATGCTTTTGGGATGGAAATGAGCCTATCCCACCCCCCTGAGTTCTTCCAAATAAGGTTAACCCCATACAAGGCGATATAAAATACAGGGGGAAGGGGGGGGGCAGTCCGCACCACCAGGTAACATGTAGAGGCCCTGCAGCGCTTAGAAGTAGATGCCTGACACTGGAAAATTCCATAGCCTGTGACTCCATTTTGTATTAGGCCCAGAAGGGATAAAGCTGTTTGCGCCCCTGGTCCCAAAGGCCTGTTCTCATGCCCACACCCTGGCTCCGCACAAGCCCTGTTCCCACAGAAGTCCATTTCCCTTTGTCCCTTCAGTGTTGCGAATATTTAGTATCTTCTCAAAGAATGCACCCTGCAAAGAGTGTGAGACAGCACCAGGCTCCGCGCTGCATCCATTCATCTCCACTAAACTGCCATCAGCCCTCTAACCCCCACCCAGCTGGGCCCAAGCCGGCCTCACACCACTGACTCAACATCCACACCTTTGCATTCTTGATAAGCACGAGACCCCCAGGTCTATAACATGACCACCAAAGATCTAAGCCTATGTGACTGTATTTCTTTCTAGCAGCAGCACACATCCCCTATAACATGAGGTACAGGGAGGGGTATATTAAAGATCAAACCCGAGGGGAGAGACCTTCGGTGCGGGAACTGCGTTATCAATGAGGCCCCAAATATACAGGTCAGCACGACTGTATTTTATCCTCCCTTCTCCCTGGCATCATTTTCTGTACTGCCCAGGTGCCTGCAACAATGAGTGAATACTCCATCTTAGCTTGTTTAGTTTAAATAGGAACAATGTATTTTATGCATGCCCTGACCTTCACCACGAGGATGAGCCCCGCTGACCCACGTGGACCAAGATCGACGGGTAAAAACCAGCCCTATGAAGCAGGCTCATGTGCAGGGTGCCTCCAATTAGTGGCACCAGATTGTACTGTATATGAGTGACCATCTTTGTGTTATAAACCCATGTTTGTGAATGTAACAGCCAGGGTGATCTCGAGCAGCAGAGTCGTTTGCTGATACGTGTATTCTGTATGAATGAACCTTGTAATCCTTGCAACGCTATCTCCGGGCCTATTTCCATAGCGGGTTGTCTTTAGTCTGGAGTGTGCGTACAAAGGGACTTGCCTTCATTTGGTGACCCCTGTGACTTGATTCCATAGCTCCCTTGCTTGCGGAGGTATGCAGGCGGCCTCTCCGGAAGGGCCGTGCCCACCTATGTGAACCAGTCCCCTAAATCCGTATGCAGTAGTGGCGCTTGTGGGAGCCGTCTTTGCAATATTTCCGCCTGCTCCTTGAAGCAGGGTACGGTCCCAATGAGTGGCCATGCCAGTTGTGGATTCCCTGTGAATGGAGGCTTTCGGAAGAACGTGAACATGTGAGTATAGATTGCAAGGAATAACAATGTTCGAGTAGGGATATGGAGCAGTGTGAAAGAGGTGAACACGTAGTGGATGAAGGTGAACACGTAGGTTGGTTTGGGATTATAAAAGTCCTTTTTGGCCACTTTTTTATTCATTTTTTCATATGCTTAATATATTAGAGTAAGGAATAAGGGAATATGGGAGCCCCTACCCCACCCGGAGTGAGGGGGCAAGGCGATACCACAGTGCACTGTCTCAACCAGTGCAGGAGAGATACAGTTAAGCAAGCTCGGGAAAGGTAGTGGTTGTTGTTTTAGCTTGTTATTTTAGTTTATTTTGTTATTGTTTTTTCTGTGTATGGAGGAAGCCCCGAAAGGGGCAGTATGATGTGTGTTTGAGGGTGAATCAGAAGATTGTTAAGAGAGTGAAAAAAACTGCTCTGGGGAAAGGAAGAAGTAAAATAAAATGTTCTTTTGTTGCAAATGTTTTGACCATACTGACTGACTATACAGACACAGCAAGGGAATAAGTGTTTCCTAAATTGAGATTGGATGAATTGCATTTTTGGTTGCATTTTTGCTCGCTGTTAGGGAGCAATTGTGTTAGGACACTGTGTCACGACCCCCACTAACTACCACCATTGGACAGACCCGCCCCTAGATCATGTATGTAAGGCTCTAGCCCTGTACTGTGACAAAATCAAGAAGTACCACAGCAAATGGGTGAAGGAGACTATGGGTGAAGGAGTGCTGCACTCCTGGCCAGAGGGGGGGTCCTTTGCTAGGTGTGCCTTGGATCATATGTACACATACTTCACTGCAAAATACAAGGGAAGGCCATTACAAAACTGGAGGGAGATTTGGACCTCTGGAGAATGTTTGAAGAAATAGAGGGCCCTGAAAAGGGTGGGGCAACCCCAGACAATGGGAAAGAGACAAGCACAGAAGGGAGTGGAAGGGCAGAAGAGAAGAAAAAGGGAGTCTACCCGCTCGCCACTTGACGGGCAGAGGGGTATACGAATCTGACATTCTGACATATGTATCTGGCGAGTTATGCTGGAAGGTCCCAGCACAGCCCTGCCCCCCACCCTATATTGTGCCCTCTGGAGATGAACGGAGGTCAGGCAACTTCCTGTTTATGATTGACAGCACCCCCGGCTGTCCATGTGGAACGCGATGGGGAAACAGATAATAGCCTGAAGTATGCGAATGTGGGGTCACTGCGAGTATTGGAGTGACTTTTAAGAAGGCTAGGAAGGTGCAGAGGGAGGTGCGGAACAAGCACCCACAACCACACCACGACTAGAAAGATTCTGTGATGGGAGATTGAGAGAAAGGTTTGGGAGGGTGACATTAGCTAAGAAAAAGGGAAGTGTTGTAAAGATAGGGAAGGGAAACCTCCTCAAGGCCCTCCCCCATCTCACAGCAGGGATTTTGATGTATGCCTTCAAAAGGCACACTGCAGGGGTGCCCCTTGCCATAGGAGAACTCAAAAGCTTGTTGGTGGCGGCAGTGGAGGATCAAGCTGAGACACGGTGGGCCAAAGCAGGGTACCCAGGAGTGTCACTAAGTAATGACGCCCATGATGGGGCACCATTCAGAAGGATCAGGGCAAGGGTATGGGAAGCATTTACAATCGATAATGCAATGCACAATGGAGGATGAGGAAGACAGTGCACAATACATTCTTAGGGTCCAAGAGATGTGGAGAGCAGAGACGGGCAGCACCTGGGACCAATCCACATCCTTATTTTATTTTATTGTCAAGAGAGGGCTACCCAAGGAAGTACAGAAGGCACTTGATAAAATAGTGGGGGTGGAAGCAAAGGGATGGCTTGAGATTCAAAGCATCATAGTGCACCATTTAAGGAGGATCAAAGAGTGCAAAAAAAAAATGTTCAGAGGAGACAGGCGAGGAAGTGAAACTAGTTCAAAATAAACTAGTTAAAGTAGAGGCGGTATCAGCGGTACCACCCCAGAACAGATGGTAGAGGAAGGGTGTGCCTCCAATGCAACCCAGGCGAGGATGGAAGCAGTTTGGTCAGACAGCGGGCAGGCACATTGGGGAGGAAACTAGCATTTTTCTGGGCCGCAGCGAGGACAAGGTGATTTGGGGGGCAAGGACCACGTGGTGGTGGGCCAAGGCAGTGTTGTTCATGCTGGAGGTGGAGATACTTTTCCAGGAATGCCGTAGCAGAATGGGGGAAATGACAATTACAATAAGCAGCCCTATTGGTATCCCCACCCCGGTAGCCCACAAGGTGCTGTCCAGGGGATGGCATCAATACCACTCCAAATACATCAGGCCTACACACAATGACCACCCCAAATGCCAGCACTGTATCGCCCATCGCACCAGCCCTACCCCAACCAACCACCCCCGCAAAACAGGCAGCCATTCACTACTGCACCCGACGGAGCAGCAGCACCATACCAGGGGGATGCTATGGTAGGAGGGAACCCTTTCTCTTTCCTGGGGACAGACACCTACCCCAACTAGAACAGCCCACAGAGAGCAGTCACGTGTCCAGTATTGTCAATGACCTTACATCCAGAAGAGGAACCACTGGTGGGGGCAGAGATAGGAAATAAGCAATTCATCTTCATGGTGGACTCGGGAGCAGAAAAGTCATGCATAAGTCAATGTGACTTCCCGTTATCAGGAAAAACTCTCGACACACATGGATTCTCTGGGGCTGTAGTAACGGTTCCATACACAGAAGATTTAGACATCAAAATAGGAGGGAAGGTTGTGCAGCACCACTCCAATACTTTGAAAGTTCCCCTGTCAATTTACTGGGTAGAGACCTGCTCAACTGAATATAACAATATCGTCCACAGAGGGATTGTTTGCGCCACCCCTGGCATATGATCCCTCCAGGCAATGCTAGTGATACATGCCGTAGCCAGTGAGATGGTAGTGAGGGGAATACCTGTGAACCCAGACATGTTTATTTGTGGCATTAGAGTACTTGCCCGAGCTATCCCCCGATTACCAGAAAGGAATGGAGAGTACCTGCAGATTTCCTTTTCCAAACCGTGGTGCTCCCCGAAGTGATTGTTGGCACTATTTTGTCATTAGACCTAGAGGGCTTGCAGGTGTCCGCCAAGAGAATTGTAATACTAGGAACTGACCCCCATGAGTACCAATGGCGCACAAAGTTGTGCATTGATCCCAATGTACCTCTGCAAGAACTGAAAGACAAGGACCATTTTTAAGTCGATAATAATGATGGGGATTTAGTTCTTGAGATATGCATACCCTGTGACATAATGGTACAATACAGGAAAGTACAGAGTCCCCTCATGGCCATTGTCAGCGGCCCACCCAACTTTTGTGAGAGTGATTTGCAGTATGTCACACCACACTTATGGACCACCATCCACCATGATTTAAGGATGCTAAAGGAAGTAACTCCAGTAAAGATAAGACTCACACCAGGAGCAATATTACCCATAGTGAAGTAATACCCCCTGTCCAAAGAAGCAGACGAGGGAATTCAAGAAACATTGCAGGCCCTTTTACAGCAAGCGATCATAGTACCTTCCACTTCACCATAAAACACGGCTATCTATCCACTCAAAAAGGAAACAGAGGCAGTTGGAGCATTATCCAGACCTTGCTCCCCTGAATGACATTGTACAAAAAAGGTTTCCTCTGGTCCCAAACCCGGCCTCCATTTTGTGCAACATTCCCAAGCAAGCTAATCATTTCACTGTAACAGACTTGAGAAATGTATTTTTCTCAGTGCCCCTTGACCCAGATTCACAGTATCTTACAGCATTCATCCTGGGAGGAAAACCATATGAACACCGTTGCTTGCCCCAAGAAATTACAGCAATGTGGAAAAGGTTTGCAATACGCAACAATCGAAAGAAGAGACAAGTGCATCAACATAAATATGACGCATACCACGGCTTAGGATTTGATGTAGTAGGAAACGCTCACCACCCAGGGCAATTGAATAGCTGTTACTCTGATATGAGTTTGATGGGTAGAGGAACAGTTAATGAGAGCTGTTACATTTGTTCCTTAATATTGCATGCGTCAGTGGTGGCCATGGTCTTAGTTTCAAAAGAAGTACCCATGTCAGAAACACAATGTCTAATTCATCTTCCACTATGTAGGATAAAGGGCACCTTTCAGGCACGCAGCAATGAACTAGAACTCCTTGATCCAGATCTGTGAAAATGCTAAATAAGCTTGAACAACCCCAAGTGTCTGAAAGAACCACACCTGTACGTTGAAGGAAAAAGATATGTCAGCAACGAATGGCAAGAAGCAACACATGGGACAGAGGAAATAGCGGTGCTCATAGTGCAAGCCTGCAAGCAGACATGGGCTGAACATATCACAAAGCTAACATGGATCACATCTCTCGAGAGGCCCATAAAGCTACGGCCACCAAAATCAAACAAAGTTTGTTTTTTCAGCGAAGGAACAGTTACAGTGGGATCAAAAAAATACTGCAATAGAACTGTCATGATCCCTGACATCAAGAAAGGAACATCTGCACTAATGGACTATTATTGGATATGCGGGCAGCAAGTGTATCTGCACCTCCAACCTTGATGATGGGCTATTGTTGGCTAGCCACGTTACACTCTGCTCTACTGGTCATGCCCGAGGAGCACCTAAAGGGGGATGCGCTGCTCGAAGATCCTACCGGTGGGGGGAAATAGACAGGACTTTAAGCAAAGATGGGACGACTGGGTGGGCATTGTAATCTCAGAGGATACATGGACCAGCATTTTTAGGATTACCTTCCATGGTAATTTGTTTACGTCGTCCACTATGGAGCAGAACTTTAAGGTACTGCTTGGATGGAACAGGGATTCAGTCAGGATCTCTAAGATGTCTTGGGGCACTTCCCTTTTTGTCCCTGTGCTTGTGGTCAGTGGGCTACATTGTTTCATATGTGGTGGAAATGCCCCAAGATACAGAGCTTTTGGTCAGAGGTCTTGAGCTGGATGAAGGAGATGGCGGGTGTCTTGCTTGACCTAGACCGCTTCAGGCTCTGTTGGGAGTTCCCCTGGTGGATAGAGATGAGGAAAGGTTTCCAAGATTATGGGAGGAAATATTGAGAGCGGGTAGAATTGTGAAAGCACAAAAGTGAAAGTCCCCAGAGGTTCTGTATAGGTCGGTTTGGGAACTGAAACCTAGGGATGTATATATGATGAAAAAGCTTACTGCTATAGTAAATGATCATGTGGGGCGTTTCAGGAGCAGTGTGGCCCACTGATCAGCAAGTGGAAATTGGGTTAAGACTGTTTGTAGGGAGATGGGGAGGAACCGGAGGAGGTATTGGTGTATGGAGTCAAGTCCTCTTATACAGAGATATGGTCAGGGGGGAGGTCCCAACTCCTGGGACGGAGAGTTACCAAATGCAAATGTATAGGCCTAATACCGAGTGATGGTTCAAAGCTGGTCAATTTGGGTTCTGAGAGGGTGGTCGGGTGGGGGGGGTTCTCAGTTGCTATTGTGATTGTAATGATGCAAATTGTCTATGCTGTAACTGATAACTGGTTAATAAAAAATGTAAGTTAAAAAAGAGAATATCTAAAATCATATAATATAAACATTATAAATGCCAATTCCTAAACATTTATGATCTCCTAAATTACTAAAACACCTTACTTTGAAAACAAATGTTTGCACAGAATAGTAATCTCATGAATTTGTGAATTCTTTTACAAACTCTGCTATGATAAGAAACTACAGCGAAAGTACAGCTTTCATGATAAGAAGGTTTACATAAATGAACAACTTTATTTACAGATCTAACATCAAGAATCTTCACAAAACTGTATAAGCCGGGCACGTCTAGGATCATGGTTTATCAGATAAAACAAGAAAAAATTGAGTTTGTCCTCTTTTGGGTGTTTTCACATCACGCAACTCTTTGAATTTGTAAGGTTCCATGAAGAAGGGACTTTTCTCAATGCTAGGGTAACTAGCCGAAATATTAAACACAATGGGCCTCATTATAAGGCTGGCGCTCCCGTAATGAAAGGGGTCGGTACGGGACCAGCCTCCTTCATTCCGGGAGCGCCGATTACGAGCTTCCCATTGTGCGACCCGGAATGCATGCCTGGTAAAACCAGGCGTGCTTCCTGTGTCCCGCGAGGGGAAGAGGGAGGCAATAACCGGCCAGATGTAATCTGCCCATTATTACCTCCCTACCCATTCCCATTGAGCCCTATGGGGATGGGTTCCTGCAAGGAGGAATTACTGGGTCCTCCTATGTCGGAGTAACCCGGTAAGTCCCCATTGCAGGAACCCGGTAATGGAGCCCGGAACGGAGGCATAGCTCCATGGCTACCTCCATTCTCGTAATGAGGCCCAATGTTTTGTCCTAAAAAGATTCAGTCTTATTCAGATGAGGCAGTAAGCCAATAATTATGTTTTGATAAATCATTGCCAGAGATCTATCATTTGCTCTATTTAATGAAACGTTTATGTCCCAATCCTCATTGGCAGTTTTCAAACATTTAGCCGATGATTGAATAATTTTACCTGTGTTATCCCAAAGCTGCTCTTGCCAATTTTCCTCAGAACATCTCGAACATAATTGAACCAGGGACAAGGATTCTGCTTGTCAAATTTGAGTATGTCTAACATATCAGCTTTATAGCTTAGAAGACTAGGTTTATAGCATAATGTTTGTGGCAAATATAGATGGCAGACATCTCTGAGCCAAGGGATTGGCATGTGATAGACAATTGCAGCTTCAGAAAATGCTTCAAGCTTCGGTGTACACTTTTCAAGGTCAGAGTAGATGAAGACTCGAATGCATGCATGCAAGAAATCAGGGATAATCTGAGCAGACTTTCAAGGAGAACAAATGGAGACTTACATGAGGCTTAAGGCAGGAGAGGAGGTGGTGGAGGGTGTCCTGAAGGGATGGTCTGAGTATCTGGGAAGACAAGCCGCCCATGCGGAGTGGCTCACCTGGGACCTTGGGATTAAAGACCCATCCATTATTGCAGGTGTCAGAACATGTAAGGCCACATTTCCAGATTGTGCCTTCTGCACACCAGTGGGGATGATCAAAAGGGTCTCACAGATACTAGGCCTGTAAGGTTGCTATGGGTAGACTAATATCTATGCTGTGGCACTATTAGAGGTTCACTGAGTGCTGTATTAGGGTGAGAGGTGACATCTTCGCAGTCCTGTGGGCAGATGTGCCTAACTCTTGTGAAGTCCTGACACTAGGGGCAGATGAAATGGATGACTTGTCACACAGGGAGAAATCTGGCAAAGGAGGGGAACTATGCTTGCAAGGAAACAAATACTGAAGATATGGAAGACAACCCAATATCCATATGCGAGGAGAACTACAAGTGTAAACTGAACAACTACAGAACACTCTGTAGCTCCTTCAAGGAGCAGTGCAGGAAAATGACACACTACATGATTGTCGAACGGAAAATCATATCGTGCCTCCTACACTGTATGAATATATGTATATTGGCCTACGCCAAGCTACTTATAAGCCACTTGCGAGGAAATCTGTGTTGCAAGGTCTTGACCTTAGATCAGTGTAAGCCGCCATTTTAGGTCTATCCGCCATTTTAGGTTCTCCTTTTTAAAGTCACCCTGTGTTCTAAGATGGTGGACAATGTCATTGTGAATGTAACATGGCCGTCTTGACCTCTGTGTATAAACTAATGTGTAACTTGCCTGCAGGTCACATGTTAGGGTCATGAACTGAGACATTGTCCTTCGCTGACCTGTGTGTAGAGGATTATTTGAGCCAACAAAGCTAATCTGCGGGCATATGTTAAACACAATGGGCCTCATTACAACTCAGGCGGTCTGGAAATAACAGTGGCGGTAAACCCGCCGCCACCGTTGTTTCCGGACTACCTGATCCCGACTCCTGCAGGAGGGAGGTGATGTTCCCGCCAGGTTTGACCTGGCGGGTTTAACACCGCCTGCCTGCAGGCGGACGAGGAAACACCGGCAGCATTACGAGATGCTGCCGGTGTTTCCATGATCCCCATTCCCATTTTGTCCCATAGGACTCAATGGGAATGGGGATTAACACCATTCCGCCTCCGTGATTCCCGGAAAACCGGGGTTGTAATGCCCCGGTAATTCCAGGAATCACGGAGGCGGAATGGTAATACGAGTCCGGCGGTAACCAGGCGGTTACGAGCCAGACTCGTAATGAGGCCCAATGTATTCATATACCGAAATGTGAACACTTGTTTGACTGCATTGTATAAAACTGTTTGAGAAGGCTCTACGAGAAATCCTAAAACAAACTGTTGCTATTGTAATCTGTTAGTGAATATATTAAAGGTAAACCCTAAATGTATAGATGTGTAAACTCGGCAAGAACCCTAGATCCGTAATGTATTAACTTTATTAACTTGGAAGTGGGTTGAACATCATGATTTCGACGGTATAAAAAGTGTGACTATTCTAATGTACAGTCCCACTCACTGAGCACACCAAACCAAGTTGGAGTTCAATGTGTTGTACTGAAGGCCGATAGCTATCTGTTGCTTTGTCCTTTGAAACTGTTCAGTATAAAATAAAGATCTTTGTATGTTCCTTTGTAACACGCGTTTGGTGCATTTCCTTTTGGGGTACTCAGCCTCGATATCTTCTTTTTATTTTCACAGTTGGCGCCCGAATAGGGACCCTCAAGATTGATGCTGGATCGTCAAAGGTTGACACGAGCTATCGGACCGGGATCGGACGGTGTAACAAAATAAAGGGGCCCCTTTCTGAAAGACTGCAGAACCCGATCCCTGGACGATGAGCTTGTGGTCTGAGACGGCATCTTGACGAGGGTCCACTTATCGAAGTGGGCAAATTTGCCGAAATCACCAAACATGAGGTAAGATTAGTTAGAAAAGAATCTTTGAAATCCGATCGGACCTCCTTAGGATTGATCAGGTGAGTCGTGACCTGATTCTTAAGTATCCTGATCATTTGTTTTGTCGCATTGTATCTGCAAATACAATTATTGACCAGGTAACACCAATACTTTGATATGCCTGGGAAATTGTATACCTGATTCAGGGCGTTATTCCGCAGTGATAGGCAATCTTTGGAATTTAGCCGTCCGGCACCACAGGAGGGGTCGCCGGCTTGTACTATGTACTGTAAGCATGGCATTGGTAGTATAGTGTTTAATGATATTTGGCACAGACAAACCATACATGCTTCCGAACTTCAGTGGCCGATCAATGGTAGTTTTGAAATCCCTCGTATTGAGTATTTAGAATAAATTTTATTAAAGGAAAAGGCTAGGCCTGCAGCATTCGATGTTTTACAGAATTGGAAAAAAGAAGCTTTGTCACAGCTTAAGAGTAGAGAAAAACATGCGCGCCGTCATAAGACGAATGCCGAAAAGGCGTTGTTTTATGACTAAGATAAACAGTCTGAGTCGGCTAGGAATATGGATAGGGCTTTCTCACTTGGCATTCAGAAAATCTATCCGTCTAAAGACTTTCATGTTTTTGACGAACTTATTGATAAATATGTTCCTCTTCCTGCTGCTTTGCCTCTTCCTGCTGTTATTCCTGCTCTTCCTGCTGTTGTGCCTGCTGTTCCTGCTCTTCCTGTTGTTCCTCTTCCTTCAGTCGTTGTTCCTCCACCTGCTCCTCCGCCTCTTCCTATTGCACCAGTAATAGTACCTCTGCTGAACTTGCCCGCTCTCCCTCTTCCTAGTGGTCCTGCACCGCTTGTAGTCGATCAGGGAGCGGGATCAAGGGTAGTCACTCGTAATACTGTACCTCCAGAGATGAAACGTAACTTAATTGCATGGGCTAAACATTGTATAGAGAGAGATGATCGAGCTAATATTTTTGCCACGCTTTCTAATATGGACAATTTTCCTGAGAAAAATGTTTTTATTGAGGGATTAGGGATTCACTTATGCGTAATGTGGAACAGATTAAACAATACAGATCTCCCATAAGGGTTGAGGGATCTGAACACCTTAGCGCTTTCTAGAGACAATGTGGAGAAAGTACAAGAGCATGTTTAGAGGATATTTGAGTATAGGAAGGAGTTGGAAAGGTTACAGAATGAGGATGACGATGAGGATAGTATGTATGTACAGAAACGGTTCCTTCCTGGTCGTAAATCGATATCCGAGGAGTCACGAATTTGTATGAAAGATGCGATTAGATGGATCTCAGACATGTCGATAACTCCAGTCAAAGTATATGACTAGTATAGTCAGAAATGCAGGGGAAAGTGATACAGGTAATGGTAGAGTACCTGCAGGATGAATGTGAAAAAAGAAAGATTTGTTGTCCCACAGAGTTATTGAGTATTTATAATAGAGCTTTTTCACTTAACACTTCTTCGACTGCTTTAGCGCTCGATTTGGCTCTGTTGCTTAGTAAGCGTTCGGAGTTGCCTACTTCTCAGTTGCCTATGAGAGAGGTTCCTCCGACATATTTTCCGAACGTTGAGATTGTGGCTGATGCTGTAGCAGGTACACCTGCTCGAGATATTCCTGCACATTATGTGTTGCAGTTTGTTCACGTCCCGTTCTCAAGACAGGAAGTGAACAACATTAGACAATCTATTCCCGACATTAGGAAAAATCCGACAGGATTCTATAAAGAAATGGAGTCTGTCTTGCAGTCCTCAGTATTCACCTTAGGTGATATTGATCTGTTATTTCCTGTTCTCCTGCCCGTAGATGTGTGGGAACAGGTTAGGACTATAGATGATGTAGCAGGGTTAGGAGATACATGGGCTAACATAATTAGACTCGATGGAGAAAGGCCAGCTGGCGAGAGACCGCCTCAGGTGATACTAACTTTACCTGACAGAATCATTGCGAAATTGAAAACCATAATTCCCGAAAAGAGAATTATTTGGGACAAGCTTACGGCCTGTGTCCAAGGGAAGTCTGAGGGTGCTACCGAGTTCTTTAATCGGTTCGAACAGGTATTCTCGGATTTCAGTGGACAAGACTTAGGCACAGAGTCTGGGAAAAGATTATTTGTAGACACATTTGTGCGTGGATTTTTGCTTGACATCCAGTCGCAAATTATGTCTTTTGAAAGT
The DNA here is from genome assembly GCF_040938575.1 of Ambystoma mexicanum. Lineage (NCBI taxonomy): Eukaryota > Metazoa > Chordata > Amphibia > Caudata > Ambystomatidae > Ambystoma > Ambystoma mexicanum. The sequence continues at coordinate 391,164,596 of NC_090929.1, read as the reverse complement.
GCTTGGCAAGCGAAGTCTCAATCAGAAGTGCTGCATATGGCTCAGTTCTATGAGAATCGTGTCAATAATGAAAAGGAAAGAGTCGAGAAAAGAAAAGGTGATTTGAAGACAAAGGTTTTATTGCAGTAAATTGTTAGAAGTCCTAGAGGGGGTAGTTCGCAGATTAGAGGTCAGTATGTTACACAAGGAAATATGCCCTTGGGTCCTGAAAACATTAACCAGTGTGCCTATTGTAGGCAAGAGGGTCATTGGCGTGCACAATGCCCGATCCTTCGACAAAGGTCAAATAATGCATTTGGAAATATGGGTAGACGATCCAGAGGTCGCCCGGGTGTAAGGGGCCCTGGTAGAGGTCAGTTTTCACAGGATCCACAACAACATTTTTCGCAGGATAATCAGGTACCAAATGTGGATACGAGAAACATATTCGATCATCCTTCTGCCGCTTACCTCTCTGAAGAACTTCCTTTTGACGATATTCTGTTTTGTTAGGATTGACCGAAGCAGGGTTTGGAACCTATGCCTATTCCCATTAATCAGAAAGGTCCCTACGTTGAGATGATAGTGGGAAATAGGAAACATCTATTCTTGATAGATACAGGGGCACAGAAGTGTTCCATTGATCATTCTCGGGTTCCAAACATTCCACTGTCAGGGCAAACCGTGAGGACCTGCTCTCCAACCTTGACTCTAACATTCCTTGTGTTCTCATCTTGCTTGATCTCTCTTCTGCCTTTGATACTGTCAACCATACCATCCTGCTCAACAGTCTCCGTGATAACCTGGGTATCACTGGTCAGGCTCTGGCTTGGCTGACCTCTTTCCTCTCAAATCGACCCTCCCAGGTCCAACTGGGGTCTTTCCTGTCTGACACCTTTTTCTCTAGCTGTGGTGTCCCCCAGGGTTCTAACCTCTCTCCCTGGCTGTTCAACCAGTACCTGGCACTTCTCGCCCACCGCATCGCTGCTCTCTGCCCCTACTTTCAGTGCTATGCTGATGATACCCAGCTCATTTTCAGGCTACCCTCGGCCTCCTCTTCTCCTTCCCTCATCTCTGACTGTCTTTCTGCTATCCAGGAATGGTGTGCCGCCAACGACCCCTGCCTTAATGCCAGTAAGACCGAGATTCTACTCATCGGCACACCCACTCCCTCCTTACCTGCAGCTCTCTGGCCGGCCTCTCTTGGCCCTCTTCCTGCTCCTACCTGCAAGGCTAAAAACCTCGGGGTCATCTTCGACTCCGCTCTCTCCTTCTCGCCTCACATTTCTGACGTTTCTAAGAAGTCACACTACCTGCTGCACCTCCTCAGAGGTATCCTTCCTTTCCTCTCCTTCCCCCAGAAGCTCACTGTATCCAGAGCCCTGGTTCTCTCGAAGCTGGACTACTGTAACAACCTCTACCTAAATCTGCCTGCCTCTACTCTCCGCCCTCTGCAACTCATCCAGAACAGGACTGCAAGACTTGTCCTTGGCCTCAAGCCCCAGTACCGTATCTCTCCAGGACTGAAATCGCTACACTGGCTCCCTGTGGCTGCGAGGATTAAGTTCAAAACCCTATGCATTGTCCACAAGGCCTTCTGGGGCCTGAGGCCAAAATACCTTCAGCTCTCCCTTCCTAAATATCTTCCTTCTCGTGCACTTCGCTCATCCGCCTCCAACTCCCTCAGGGTCAGCCGCTTCTCTAAGCAACGAGTTGGTGGGAGATCTCTCTCTGCTGCAGGGGCCTTCCTCTGGAACAGCCTTCCTGCTTCCTAAAACTTGAGGAGAACCATCTCTGGTTCCGGAAGTGCCTCAAAACCCTCCTCTTTGCTTCTGCTTTCTCTCCCTCTGTCCCCTGCTAAATCACTGAAATTGTACTAAATCAGCAACTGGGCCACTCACCATTCTCGGTCCTTGGCCCAGCCACTCTCCCCTGCACTGCCTTCCCGGCATCCCCTGCACTGCGGGACTGTCTCTGTATCGCTACAGACCCTCTGCCCAGCACTTGTCTGCACTTATCTTGCACTTGCCACCAGCTGGCCCTTATTATTTATCTTGTTTGTTACTAACCGTGTACTGCACTTTCCCCCCTCCCTTTCCCCCTTGCACTTTTCCCGTCCCGTTAAGCTTGCACTTGCGCGATCTGAATGACACCTGGCCTAGTAGGATCGTTGTCTGTCTCCCTTTGCCCCCCACTCCCTGCCTCATCGCGCCTTGAAACACTTGTGTATAGGCGCGTTACAAATGCCGTATCATATCATATCATATCGTAACCAATGTTTCTGTAGGGTTTTCTGGCACACCAGTTGTTTGTCCAGTTTCTTCGCCGGTACCTATTTCTTTGGGTCCCTTTACGGACCACTGTCCATTCCTTTTGACTTTGAATTGTGGAGAGAATTTGCTGGGGTTGAATCTGTTGAAAGAATTAAATGCGGTAATTCATTGTTCTTCTGACAGAGTGTGTTTGACAATTTCACCACAGCAACTTTCTGTCTCTCAATTCTTGAGTAGACCTTTTCCGCCAGAATTCAGTGATGTAACAGAGAGTTTATGGGCAATTGAGGACAATGATGTCAGTGTTTTACAGATCGAGCCTGTTGAAATAGTCTTGAAACATGGAGTAAAGCTGCCACGTATTCCACAATATAAGATTTCAGTTGAGGGTGAACAAGCTTTGAAATACATAATTTCCGATTTTGTGCATCGAGGGGTGATTGAGGAAATTGCAGGTAGTTTGTGCAATAGTCCAATTTTGCCCGTGTACAAAAAAGATGATAATGCAATTCCTTTTCGTTTCATAATTGATCTACGTGCCATCAATAAGGTTGTCGCTCCGCAATTTCCAATTGTGCCTGATGTGACGACAATATTAACTATGATCCCGGCTTCAGCTACTTACTTTAGTGTTGTGGATCTGAAGAATGCTTTCTTTAGTATTCCTATACATAAGGACAGTAGATACTTGTTCGTGTTCACCTTAGGGGGACGCTTGTTTAGCTTCACCCGTGCACCACAAGGTTACACGGAAAGTCCTAGCATCTACAGTAGGGCTTTGAAAGAACAGCTTGATACCCTTGAATTGCCCTCTACTTGTACACTGCTTCAGTCTGTTGATGATTTGCTTTTGACTGCTGACTCAGAGAGCGCTTGTAAGGAGGGCATTGTGTTATTACTTATACACCTGGCTAAACATGGACACAAAGCTTCGCTTAAAAAGTTTCAATATTGTTGTCAGGTGGTCGCCTATTTATGCTATCTCCTGTCAAAGGAGGGAAGAAGATTGACACCTGAACGGATAAAACTCATTTCTGGCATGTCTGTCCCAAATACACAGAGGGAAGTTAGAGCCTTGATAGGTATGGCTTCTTACTCTAGGTTGTGGATCCCGAACTTCTTCTTAATGATTAAGCCGATGTTGGCTCTGACGAAGAAGGGCATTTCTTCACCATTGCTGTGGAACATGGAGCACCAGCAAGCATTTGATCTGCTCAAGACCGCATTGTTCTTGGCACCGGTTTTGGGCACACCAAACTATGAAAAGGCCTTTGTGTTGTTTGTGCATGAATGTGATGGATGTGCTCTGGCTGTATTAACGCAGGAACATGGAGGGAAGAATAGGCCATGCGGTTACTTTTCTTCCGCCCTTGATCCTGTAGCATGCGCCTTGCCAAGATGTTTGCGAGCTGTCGCTGCTGCTACTGCATCTGTAAAGCAGAGTGAGGGAATGGTCCTAGGCCATCCATTAAAGGCATACTCTAGTAAAACATTTTATTGTCCCTAAGGGTCGGCCATGTTTTTTTAAGGCTAAGTGGGTCGATTTTAGAAAACTTTCCTATGGACCTTACCCGAGTTTTCGTCCATTAAACGCACGCGAAAACAAGCACCTGTGAGCCGCCATTTTCTGATAATCCTATCTTTTCCCCGATCGCCCTGGCAGACCTGCTTTTGCGGCACTAAATCAATTCCCCCGCCCCTGAGCCTGACATTAGCAAAACATTCATATTCCCCGCCTCTCCCTGTGACGTTACTGTGCTGCGTAGGCAAACGCACCCAGTCGTCTTCTGCGCGACTCCACACAGAACCCGGAAACCAACACAGATCAACTCACAACACAGCGCGCCACAATTCGGAATATGAAACTGTACTTTAAAATGAAACAGCAACACGGTACATTTGGTAAAGTACATTTATTTGACATTAAATGTTTAGAGAATATTCAGCAATTGCCATATGAACTCCGAAAGCCATTTATTTTCTTTTATCTGTATCCGCAATAACTGTTCCGTTTCATCTTGAGTCACGCGCTGTTCCATTATGGCACACAGGGTGTTCATTTTCGTAAAAAGAATGACTTTGTAAGCACGGTGAACCGCAAGGCTGTTCCATCAACTAGGCACTAGTCCAGCCTAAAATGTGTTATGTTACTTCTAGCCACTAGTACAGCGTAAGGGCATGTGGGCCCTTGGCGATCGTCCCATAATATGGTGATCGTGCTCCAGTTGTTGACACGAAGCTGCAGGTGTCTATTGAAGAATCCGTCCGCCGGTGTCTCAAACAGGTGGCAGTTGCAGAAAGGGATCAAATACCTGTTAAGAAAACAAATAAAAGATAATTAGTCTCGCTAGCCGAACTTCATTAATATTACTCATTTCATTTATTACGGCCGATCAGAAACTATTTGCTTGCAAGGGTAGTTCAATGGAGTATGTTGTTCTCTAACATAAATGCGAAAAGTAATGAGATAAATCGAGGGCAACACACAATGATAAACGACACTCTACATGCATGAGGAATGATATGATATATGATATGGCATTTGTAACGCGCGTATACTCAAGTGTTTCTAGGCGTGACGAGGCAGGTGGGGAACAAGGGCAGACAGACAACGATCCTACTGGACCAGGTGTCTTTCTGATCGCGCATGCGGAAGGGCTGTACATGGTTAGTTGAATACAATTTAAATAATTGGGCCAGCTGTTGGCAAGTGCAAGGTAAATGCCGGGACAAGGGGCTGAAGGGTACAGAGACAGTCCCGTGGTGCAGGGAAAAGTGGCTGGGCCAAGGAGCGAGATCGGTGACACCAGTGATCCTGAATGCCGATGTGCCCACTACGAATAGTTTTAACATCTTTTACAGTCTTCATTCATTCATTTATTCATGCATCCATTCATTAAATCTTCATTCTGGTATAAAAGCGTGTAAAGATTTACTTACATTATATTTGAAATTTCCATTGTGTCTCTTTGTAATGCAGTCTGTAAAACGGACCGTGCTCTTGACATTGATTTTTCGTATACTGACCTAAAACTGAAACTCGGTCTAGTTTCTGAATTTTCTGCCTTATCGTCCCTTACGTTATTGCTCACTCCCTTCAAATGTAGTTCTTTCTGCATGGTCCCTGTCTCAAGGTCAAAAAACAATAGACCCTTATACTTCCAGTGCGACTTGTGGGCCTCATCTGTGCACTGTCCTTCGCATTCTTTATTTGCAACATCACGTAGTATAGGCATCTATGAGAACTTGAAGTTTTGAACCCGTCTATGTAGTGCGCCTCAATGTGCAAATGCGAACTGGCTTCTCTCCCAAATGCCACGGCCTGCTTGGCTGACGCGTTCTAAATGCCCCAATTTTTTCCCCGTTGTCTGGGAGCTTTGCAGCCCAAATTGAGACATTTAATTTTTTGCGGAAGGTCATGGAAAGTATAAAGTACCACAGGAGTTGAGTTAAAAGTGAGATTTATTGTTTGTTTGTTTTATTTTTTGCAATACGCAAGCCTCCCGTCCGTTAACAGTGCGCAGCATTTACATTTACATGAGATGAGACATGAGAAAAATATATACATACACATATGTGAGGTGAATGGAGAGAATTCAAAGATGACACCCAGCTTAGGTTTACAGGTACACTGTACAATAACATTTATTTACAAAAATACAATCCTATTGCAATTATTTAAACCGCGATTTGTACTTCACAATCAGCTGTGCTTCGGGTGGGCATGGCACAGTCGCAATGTTTGGTGGCAATGGATCACTGCTCTGTACAGAAACGTCTAAAATTCCATATCTGTGCTTCTCTAACACAGCAACAATAAGGCCTTTCACAAAGTCGAACTGCATTTCATCATAGACTGGTTTGATCACCCATTGCTTACTTCGCTTTGAAAACACCTTGGTGTAGCGAGGCATCCTTACTTTGCCCCTAGTCCTAGATTGTTCTCGTCCGACATTGCTGTTATGGGCCAAGACCGCTAGTAGGGTGCAATGTTTCATGCCCCGAAAGCTAAAATGCAAGCGCTTTGGCCTGTACTTTAGGCACATATTGTGGAACACCTCCAAATCTCCTGTGTGACAGAATTCTGTCAGTCCTCTCAAATCTCTTGATAGAGTTTTGTCGAAAACAATCTTGTCAATGGCTTTGTGCGTCGGTGATGATGGAATCAACCACTTCTTCTTCCGTGCCTCCTCTGGGGACAAAGAGCCATGTTCACATTGGTGGAAATGTTCATTTGCTGTCCAGCGGTGAACGTTGGTACAGTGGTGCATCAGTGACCGCCATTTTTCAAGTAGTATTTCCACTGACCCCTCGCAAGTTTTTGAGCTCCACCAAAGATGGTTGGTGATAGAATGTGACCACAGCAAAATACTTTCAAAACCTTTTTTTTTTCCTGCAGCCGAGATTTTCTTATTGATTGATTTAGCAAGATGCCATACGTCAAATTGATGTTTAATATGTGGGAACTGCTCTCTCATTGTCTTGGCAATTGAAACGTGTCTATCCGTGGCTATGAAGTCGATGTGCATCCCCCTCGATTGTAGATCTTCCACTGATTTTATAAATCCTAGTTTCTCCATGGCCACTGAGGATGTACATTGTGTTACCTGCACGACCTCGGAACTCACAATTTTCTTACTATCCATGTCCTGAACGTGGTAGGTGCAGTACTTGGCAGAAAATCCAGGGCTATCGCACTGTCCATCGCCGGCTAGCCTGAATCGTTTGCCTTCGAATGTACTTGCTAGAGACAATTGTTCAATTCTCCAAGCATCACTAATGGCCGGAAACAGATAATCACGTTGGTATGTGTAGTACAGCGCACTTGAAATGAATTCGAGTCCCACAAACTGAAAGAAAGCCTCTAACTTTCTAAAACTTGAGCCACTAAAAAGTAAAGCCGCTGCACACAGTAAATTGCCTGCTGGCAGTTTCCCCAGCATTGGTTGGGCAAACCATGAGAACCTATGATTTAATCTACAGGCGGCATTTATTTTAAGGTTACTGCCTTTCATTTTACGAGTCACATTAATGAATGGCTTCCCACATACTTTCCCTCTAACGGAATGCACACATTTCAGCATACTTATAATTTCCATCAAGCAACTGTCGAATACAATGTATTTGCTCTCTTTCATTAGACTGTCATCCTGCGTCAACGTTGTTTCGGCCTTTGACGTTGTGGAGATGTCAACACATTGGAAAGTAATATCGCTGCTATCAAGTATTGTTGCGTCTATGGATGCTGCGGCTGGTTCATTCTCTCTCATTTCAACATCTGCTAATTCAACATTGATGGGAGAACACAACAATGTCGACATGTTTTTTGGTGGCAATTTTTTGGCTGGTGTAGATTGTGTAAATTGATCTGCAACTACTTCCGAGCTATCTCCAAAACATTCAATAACATCTTCTTGTGGTGGTCCGGTCGCACAGTAGCCATGGTCCAATGCAACTTTGCTGTAGTCTCCAAACAGAGCTAATTCATGTTCTGGCCATTGGACATAAGCATCTCGAGCCTGAACACGCCTCGCCTCAATTAATAGTTCCTCCATAGTGTACATGGTCTGGCAAGCCACATCTTCCATTCGCTTCACTGTCTGTGTGTGTATAGTTCTGACGCCGACAGGTAACTGGAGGAGAGATTGGAAAAGGGATGTTCAGTTTAAACACAAGATGGAGTGTAGTAGAATTGAATAGAAAAAAACATAAAATAGTCCCCACCACAACAATTGTTTTAAAGTTATGAACTGTTTGTAACTAACCTTTTTTTGTTTTTTTTTCTTTGCAACTTTTTTGACTCGACCTTCAACATCTGCACGCTGTAGCTCCGATTCGTTTCCGCTTGTCCTCCCTTCCGCTTGCGCTGCAAGGACTATATTTTCTGTATCCGCATAGACAGCAAGGAATGAGGCTCCATCGTCTCCCTGAAACATAGTACTTTTATTACTATGTATCAAAATATTGTTCGCATAAAACACGTGAGGACACACAGGTACATCTCAATAGCCAAACACGATTTAAACATTGTGTGCCACAATCAAACAACAAGTATTCGACCAGTGATGATCTATTTCGATGGAACTGTCAGTATCCATACCTCTGGCTCTGCATGGACTGCCATGAATGGTTGTATTGGAGAGGAGGCATCCGCATCTCCCTGAAACACAGTACTTGCATTAGTATGCTTTCAATATTGGAAACACAACACACACTTGGGGTCGAACGCACAGGTACATATAAAGAGATAACCGCGAAAGATGCATTGTCCAAAAGAATCAAGGAAAATCCAAATATGATCACATTTCATCGACTTATTTCAACGATTCCTTTACATCTGCATCATCTAAATGAGATGTTCTGATTGTGGTGGAAGCTCCGTCGTCTCCCTGAAACATAGCACTTGCATTAGTATGGTTTTCAATATTGGAAACATAACACACACTTGTGGTCGAACGCACAGGTACATATAAAGAGATAACCCCGAAAGATGCATTGTCCAAAAGAATCAAGGAAAATCCAAATATGAACACATTTCATCTACTTATTTCAACGATTCCTTTACATCTGCATCATCTAAATGAGATGTTGTGATTGTGGTGGAAGCTCCGTCGTCTCCCTGAAACACAGCACTTGCATTAGTATGGTTTTCAATATTGGAAACATAACACACACTTGGGGTCGACAGCACAGGTACATATCAACAGCTAACCACGAATGAAACATTGTGTAGAACAATCAAATGACAGGAATTCCGGCTCTGAAGATGACGCTCGATGGAGCTGTCAGTATCCATACCTCGTGCTGCTGAAGAATATCTATGGATGTTGAAAATGTAGTGCGCACTTCCGAAAGCTGTTGCGCCGATTCGTATACTTGAATGTCAGGCTCTGCATCAAGTGTAGGGGTTGACGCTCCGTCGTCTCCCTGAAACACAGCACTTGCATTAGTGAGGATTACAATTGTGAAAACATAACACACACCTGGGGTCGACAGCACAGGTACATATCAACGGCTAACCACGAATGAAACATTGTATAGAACAATCAAACGACAGGAATTCCGGCTCTGAAGATGACGCTCGATGTAGCTGTCAGTATCCATACCTCCTGCTGGTGAGGAACATCTAGAAACGTTGTAGATGTGGCGGACGCTTCTGCATCTCCCTGAAAGACAGTACTTGCATTAGTATGGATAACACTAATTATAACTGAAAACAAACACCAGTGGACGATAACTAAGGAGTATATTAATTGGAAAGCAGTAACCAAACATTCGGTAAAATAATTACACGATAGAATAAAACTATTACTTGACATGCATAACACAAGTATGTAGCGGATTAGCCTAGTAAGATTACCTGATACGCGCTAGAAGTGGTTGATAACTGCGACCACCTCAAGGATGTAGAATGTTCTTGCTTCAGATTCAAGGGATAGTCAAGAAGTTGTAAAGGTCAATCAATGATTGATAATGAAATGCCAATATAAAAAATAGCCACGTAAGCCGACAGAATACTTGAAGAATGCTCAATACAGCACAGTTCCCTGTTCCCATATATATACATTGTGTTTGTGGGTTACGAAATCGAAAAAGAATATATTGTTAAATGTCATTATTCAAAAAACTATACACTCATATCAATATCGAAATTATTACAAGGGATAGAACACCTACAATATCTATTAGTCCATTCGACTACACACTACCGCAAGGCCTAAAGCTAAATCCGGACACTTGACTCACCGGTGGCGGAATGTGGACGAATAGAGTGGGAATAGCGTTTTCGAGCAATTTCCGTGTAGTTCGCCGTTTATTCTTCTTTGTTACCCAAGAGGTTGTGTACATGTCCAAGGAAAAGTGCCGGCTGCAGATGCGGTATCGATCGCCCCTCTTGTCCTGTAAGACTTGTTGGACTCTACTTTCCAGCTCATCCAGTGGAAATCCGCAATGTCTGACCCATTCTCTTATTCGATCAACAGTTTTCGGGAATACATGCATTGTAGTTCCTTCAGATTTCGCATGGGTCTTCGAAGGGCAACCGCTAATCGAACAGGCAGGCATTGTTGATAAATCTGAAAAGTAAATATCGACATTATTATACAATCTTCAAGAATAAAGATTTGATACAAAAGTAAATGAATCATACATTGATCAATGCAAGGTTTGTTTTGGTCGCAGGAACTGTACCAGTTCATTATGTGCAGCTTAGTATTTGCATAAATTGCAGAAATGTATAAATGATGTGACTAAAATCTGAACATGTGACTCATCCCTTGGCTGTTCTGTATTGCACGAGAAGGAAACATGCTTACATTATAGACTGGACCCCCGAAGGATGCAATTTGATGACAATAGACACAGATGAAAATAAATAGATCTATTGATAGCATAGCAATGGAAACTCTAGTCAATAGCAATGAGACCAATGAACATAGCACTATTGTGTACTCTACTCGCAAATAGATAGAAATTTAAAAATCTGCAAAATATGACTAGGATACATGGCCTTACCTTGACCAACAAACAGTTGGATTCAGCAAGCAGAGCAGTATGTTGCAGGGGAATAGGTGGATGGCCACAGGTAGCACACTGATGGGTTTGCTCTAAGCGGTCACAGAAGTTCACGGATAGCACGACGACGACCAGATTAGCGTAGATCTCGGTGGTTGCCAGGTAACACGTTCAGGAGTTGACTTGCAAAGCACAAAGATGTTCTCATGAGACATATCAAGTGGTTTATAAAGTATTTGGAACAGGGGTGTGTTGAATGATGTATGTATGTCGTGGTCTTAGGGGGGCGGCCTGCTTCAAGGGGAGGCCTGGCTGGAGACACGGGGTCTGAGGAGGCCATGTGACCGATGGCCCCTTGGCGTGGGACACCTTTTGAAGTGTACATGTAGTTTGGCACCTTGGCCGTTTGCGCCTGTCACAGCCCCCCATGCCAGCGCTCATCCCCGGGTGCGAACCGCCTTTGATAGAGGGGGGTGGGATGGATGGGCCTGGGGCGTGCAGATAAGGCACAGGAAGACTGCTGAATGGAGACACACTTATGTGGATTGCAGGGGGGCGGCCTGCTTCAAGGGGAGGCCTGGCTGGAGACACGGGGTCTGAGGAGGCCATGTGAACAATGGCCCCTTGGCATGGGACACCTTTTGAAGTGTACATGTACTTTGGCACCTTGGCCGTTTGCGCCCCGGACAGCCCCCCATGCCAGCGAGCATCCACCGGCGCAAACCGCCTTTGATAGAGGGGGTGGGATGGATGGGCCTGGGGTGTGCAGATAAGGCACAGGAAGACTGCTGAATGGAGACACACTTATGTGGATTGCAGGGGGGCGGCCTGCTTCAAGGGGAGGCCTGGCTGGAGACACGGGGTCTGAGGAGGCCATGTGACCGATGGCCCCTTGGCGTGGGACACCTTTTGAAGTGTACATCTTGTTTGGCACCTTGGCCGTTTGCGCCTGTCACAGCCCCCCATGCCAGCGCTCATCCCCGGGTGCGAACCGCCTTTGATAGAGGGGGGTGGGATGGATGGGCCTGGGGCGTGCAGATAAGGCACAGGAAGACTGCTGAATGGAGACACACTTATGTGGATTGCAGGGGGGCGGCCTGCTTCAAGGGGAGGCCTGGCTGGAGACACAGGGTCTGAGGAGGCCATGTGAACGATGGCCCCTTGGCATGGGACACCTTTTGAAGTGTACATGTACTTTGGCACCTTGGCCTTTCGCGCCCCGGACAGCCCCCCCATGCCAGCGAGCATCCACCGGCGCGAACCGCCTTTATATGAATATACAGTATATCGCCTTTATATGAATGATAGTATATCGTTGATTAGCAATAACAAATGCCACATAACGCAGATTCTTGTGAGCACAGACCCACACTTAAACCAGTGTATTTTAGTGGCCAAGACCCGAAGGCCTGTATAATCCAATGGTAATTGATAGTATAGATATATGTGATTCATTTAAAAAATCGAGACAAACGTTGTTAAAATAAATGTGGTGTTTTATTTTGTATCTTATTTTCATGAAAAAAAAAAAATTAGAAGACTTTAAAGGTTATACAGGTCAGGTTGCAGCACAGCGAGAGAAAATCCCCTGTACTGACCGCTGTCACTCGGGAACGTGTCTCTAATGGCACGAACGGCACAGGCGGGTATCACTGTTCGAACGCGGTGTCCAAGCCTCCCGTGAAGCCACCATGTATAGCAACGATAGGCCACCAGCCTATACCACCTGTGAAAAGGAATGAAAAACTGTTTTTAAATGACCCAGATAAGTTTAATAAACGTTTGTTGTCAATGACAATTCTTGTAACTAATGGCATTTTACACGGACAAATGCTATCTAGACAATGCACACTATTGAACGACTTACATGCGTTACAATGATATGTAGATGTAATTTTGGATATAGTAGAAGAACATGAAATAGGAGTGGCATGACATGCAGAGTATACTTACTCGTTACTCGGATTACGAGGACGAATAGTTGCTCGAAGTTCGTGCATAAGCACCATCAAGATTCTCAACACGGCCCATGTGAGGCAGGCTGCTCTGAAGTCTGGCAGCTCGGTGATGCATTGCGGTCGTGGCTCGCCTTCCGAAATGTAGGCCAGGCATCCCGAGTTTTCTCGGCAGCAGCAGTTCTCGTCCTCGGTTGGCATTAGCTCGCACCGATTGCATGTGCACCAGGTGGAGACGCCGTCCATGCGACTAGGCCCAGGCTCTTCATCTGTTGAATCGTCCTCCCAACTGCCGTCCGAATCCCCATCGTTTTCGCGTGCTTCCCTTTCCAGTAGTTCCTCCTCGGTATACTCGGGCTCGTACATGTAGGGCATTATTGTAGCCATTGTGTGGTAAACAGAGTAAAATATTTTACCGAGATGGTACAGGTGTTTACACGGGCTACAAGCGACGAAGGTAGCTGACCAGAGCACTGAAACGAGTCACAGAATACTCAAAGTAACAGAGAGAGGAATGGAATTGAAAATCGGCTGCTGTGTGTTGTGAAATGGTCTGTTTATACTTATTGAGGAGAGAGGCGTCCTGCCATTTCCATGGCGACACGTCATTAGCTGAAGCGCAGCGAATGTTGACACGAGACGTGCTTTGGCGTTGGGAAATGGGCGGTACGAGTCTGCTGATGTCAGGCTCAGGGGCGGGGAATTGATTTAGTGCCGCAAAAGCAGGTCTGCCAGGGTGATCGGGGAAAAGATAGGATTATCAGAAAATGGCGGCTCACAGGTGCTTGTTTTTGCGTGCGTTTAATGGACGAAAACTCGGGTAAGGTCCATAGGAAAGTTTTCTAAAATCGACCCACTTAGCCTTAAAAAAACATGGCCGACCCATAGGGACAATAAAATTTTTTACTAGAGTATGCCTTTAACTCTGATGGTGCCTCACTCTGTAGATGTTCTATTGCACAGAACTCAAACGCAACAGCTCACTTCCGCATTGTTGACGAGATATGAATTGATCTTGTTTGCTCCCCACATACAAATCAAGAGGTGTTGTGTTCTTAAACCGAATGAACTCTTACCTTTCCTGGAAGGTACTACTTGCAGTGACGAAGAATCACATGATTGTCTGTACACTACCGAACAAGAGACAAAGGGTAGAGTTGATCTAAAAGACACTCCTTTGAATAATCCACAAGGGGAGCTGTTTTGTGATGGCTCCTGCTTCAAACTTTCGGATAGTACATCCACAGCTGCTTATGCAATCACCTCATTAAGCATGGTCATGGAAACCAAGAGAATCATGCATAACTCTGCGCAGGCCGCAGAGATTATAGCATTGACCCGAGCTTGTGAACTTTCCGAAGGGCTTACTGTGAACATATATACTGACAGTCAGTATGCCTTTGGGGTGGTTCACAACTTTGGTAGACTTTGGTCAGAAAGAGGGTTCTTAACTTCACACGGTACAAAGATCCAGCATGGCTCCCTAATGGTACAACTGCTCTCAGCACTTGCACTTCCCACTCAGTTAGCAGTCGTGAAATGTGTAGCACATTGAAAGATTGTCGACGATATAGGAAAAGGGAACGCTTTCGCTGATCAGATAGCTAAACAGACTGCCACCAACCTTCCCACAGATATGTACATTTCAAGGAAGACCGTAATTGCCTATGTAATGGATGAGGATGTTGACTCTGTAAAGGACATCCAAGCCGATGCCACATTAGAAGAATCCAAGAGATGGGCAGAGGGCTTGGGGAAACTCGATGATGATGGTTGTTGGGTGGATATAGTTGAAGGGAAATGGCTACTTCCCGATGCATAAATAATGATGATGGTCGTCATGGCTCATGGCCCTACCCATATATGTGCCCGGAAGCTTACACAAATGTTGGAGAAAGTTTGGGCAAATGACAAAATCTCTAAAATAGCTGAGTGTTATGTTCAGAATTGCATGATATGTTTACAGCACAATGTGGGAAAGGGAACATCTACTCTCAGGGGAAGTTTTGGTCCACCTTCTGTCCTCTTTGAGGTCATTCACTTTGATTTTATCGAAATAGAACGGTTTAATAACCTGAAATATGTGTTAGTTGTCATCTGCGCTTTCAGCAAATGGGTTGAGGCTTTTCCTGTTAAAGACGCTACAGCCATGACTACTGCAAAAACTATGTTAAAGGAGTACTTCCCTAGGTTTGGGCTATCAAGAGTCATCTGGTCGGACAATGGTCCACATTTTGTCGCTGCTGTAATTCTGCAGATATGTGCGGCATTACAAATCAACAAACGGTTCCATTTGGCCAGACACGCTCAGAGTGCCAGATTAGTAGAAAGACACAACGGCATCATCTAGAACAAGCTCGCTAAGACGTGTGCCGGCACCAAACTAAAATGGCCGGACGCCTTACCGATCGTGTTGCTAGCTATGCGTACAACCCCTCAAACTAAGACTGGCCTCTCTCCATTTGAGGTGGTAATGGGGAGACCTGCCAATATCTGGAACCTTCCAAAATGTCGGTCTTTGAAAAATGTCAAAAATGTACTTCTTTCAGAATACTGTAGCCAGTTGACTAAAAACCTGTATTTGATTTATCACCAGGTGCGAGAGGCTTTACCTGTACGATACGAGGGCCCAGGTCACAATATATAGCCTGGTGACTGGGTGTTGACAAAGGCATTTGAGCGATCCTCTTGCCTTGCACCTCGGTGGTGGGGCCCTTTCCAGGTCCTGCTGGTCACACAGACGGCGGTGCGCATCGCAGGCAGAAAAAATTGGATCCACGCGATGCATGTCAAGAGGCTTCCACACCCGGTGCCATACGATACAGAAGAAACAGAACCCCTCACCAATACTGCAACCAATGATCCCGAAGCAATAAACAACAATGAGAGTGCATCAGAGTCTCTCTCTGAGCCCGTGAGGCCTGGGGAATCAGCCATTTTGTCTCCACACTCTCCAAAAGTTTTGTTTCCCGGAAACTGTTGTTCCGGATCTTGCATCTTCACTTGCTCTTGATACACTGCTTCCAAAGGGAAGTTACGACACGTTGTTCCCGGATCAATCAGTACCGGGGGCAACGAAGTACAATTTGTGTCCAAGGAAATAGACTTACGGCACGGTCCGGCTGTGCATTCGAAGAAGAAAGGAAAATCATTGAGGGCTTGCCTTTGCCCAAGTAATTGTTTGAAAAAGGGGATTCTGTTGGCTAGGGTTGTGGAAGGACTAAGAAGTAGCTCGGCCAGGAGGTCGCGAGCAAAAAACATTGGTGTTTTTCATTTGAAGACTGCAATGCCTGCAACTGCCACCGCTCGTACAGGGCTGATAAATGATCATGTGACCCCCAGTGAGAATGGACAAACAGTTTGGGCCCCGAAAACGTGTTGCTGTCTTTTTATAATGTCAATTGGTTTTATAATAGTAACTGTGTTAGGCCTTTGGTACCTGGAAGAAGTGCATCCATTCGAAACCTTGTTACCGACTGAAAATGTACCCACTGTTCCTACTCCTTTCACGCATCTGCATACTTTATCTCCTAGAGACTCTCAGCATAGACAGAGATATTACAATAATAACCATTCTTAATGGTTTTAAGAACATTCTAAGTCCATCTCTGTTACCAGACTTAAAAACAAACATCACAACAACTTGGTTACCAAGACAAACAAAAGGATTTACGAAATGTGGGGCTTGTACAATGTGTAAACATGCAATGAACAGTACACAAAACTTTGAAGACAAATATGGCATTAAGCATACCATTTCCGAACATATTAATTGTAGAACAAAATATGTCATATATGCCATAATCTGTGAATGTCAGAAGATCTACATAGGAAGTACCATAAGAGAACTTAGAACGCGGATAAGAGAACATTTAACATCCATTGGAAACCAACATTCCATTTCGCCATTGGCACAACACTGGTAAAAGGAGCACCAATGTAAGGACAAAAAAACTCTAAAATGTGTAGGCCTGAAAAGAATAACCCTAGGACCAAGGGGAGGAAATCAGGAACTCAAACTTATACAGGAAGAAGCGAAAATAATCTGCAGATTTCGTACAGTTGAGAAAGGTCTAAATTCTGATAATGAAATGTACTCTTTTCTGTAGACTGTCTTTGATGTCTATATCTGCACAACTTGCTGTAACATTGATTGAAAACTCTCATGGCATGCAACATCGTCTCTTAATCAGAGCACATGAACAAATGGTAACTTTTCACAGGTTCTGAAAAAGTCAAAAACAAGCCCAACTCAGTAAGCAGACATCCATAAGGGAACATACATCTACTATACATAGGTGATAATGAAATATTTATAGTTAAATGGAACTGTATTTCTCATACAAAGATCACTACATAACACAAGAGGGAGGAACATGTATTTTTCAAGAAAGAAGTAGAGGTAAAAAATATTATCAAAAATTTGTTTTAAGAACATTCTAAGTCCATCTCTGTTACCAGACTTAAAAACAAACATCACAACAACTTGGTTACCAAGACAAACAAAAGGATTTACGAAATGTGGAACTTGTACAATGTGTAAACATGCAATGAACAGTACATAAAACTTTGAAGACAAATATGGCATTAAGCATACCATTTCCGAACATATTAATTGTAGAACAAAATATGTCATATATGCCATAATCTGTGAATTTCAGAAGATCTACATAGGAAGTACCATAAGAGAACTTAGAACGCGAAAAAGAGAACATTTAACATTCATTGGAAACCAACATTCCATTTTGCCATTGGCACAACACTGGCAAAAGGAGCACCAATGTAAGGACCAAAAAACTCTAAAATTTGTAGGCCTGAAAAGAGTAACCCTAGGACCAAGGGGAGGAAATCAGGAACTCAAACTTAGACAGGAAGAAGCGAAAATGATCTGCAGATTTCGTACAGTTGAGAAATGTCTAAATTCTGATAATGAAATGTACTCTTTTCTGTAGACTGTCTTTGATGTCTATGGGCCTCATTACACGGAAGGCGGTGATCCAGGGTGCAATTAGCACCCTGGACCATGCCGGTAAATTACCGGCACCGCCTTGGCGGTAAGGGGATTTACCGCCCCATTCCAAAGTCGGTGGGGCGGTAAATCCCCCTTCCGCCATTGCCCTTCCCCATTCCCATTTCTGCCCCATAGGGCTCTATGGGAATGGGGAAGGCGCTAATTACGGCACCGCAATTTTGCGGTGCCGTAATTAGCTCCGAGGTCCCTTAGCGGGTTGGTTTTTAACGCCTGCAAAAAGCAGGCATTAAAGCACCAACCTGCTAAGGGACCTCGTAGTATGGCGGTAAGGGTTAACGGTCACCGTTGCCATTAATGGTGACAGTTAACCCTTACCGCCGTCCGTGTAATGAGGCCCTATATCTGCACAACTTGCTGTAACATTGATTGAAAACTCTCATGGCATGCAACATCGTCTCTTAATCAGAGCACATGAACAAATGGTAACTTTTCACAGGTTCTGAAAAAGTCAAAAACAAGCCCAACTCAGTAAGCAGACATCCATAAGGGAACGTACATCTACTATACATAGGTGATAATGAAATATTTATAGTTAAATGGAACTGTATTTCTCATACAAAGATCACTACATAACACAAGAGGGAGGAACACGTATTTTTCAAGAAAGAAGTAGAGGTAAAAAATATGATCAAAAATTTGAAATAAGACATCTAGTATTGACAATTAATGATATGAATAACACCACAAGCAACCTAAATTGTTTTGTATAGACGTGCTTCATTAAACGAAGCGAGTTGGGACAAGTAAACACAAGACACTTTACCACATATTGAAATCAGCCCAAAACATGGCGGCCAAAATATAAAGAGCAGAAGGACTAATGCACTTAGCAACGCAAGCCCATAAACAAACTGCAATCGGGCGGACAGAGTAATACGAGTACAGGAAGGCACAACACGCAGACGATGAAGGTACGTTTTACAACAATACTAGCCCACCATCACTCCCTGAAACAGAATAGCAACATGTGGACCCTCATGGTCTCTGCTTACGTACTGAGTTGAAATAGACTGTGAAGCCCAAAGGTGAATAAGACACGCGAGATGTAAATAAACCTCAAGGCACACAACAAACATAAACAAGGTTTTTTCCCACGTATGGAATATGGCAAACCATGACAGCTAAGTAAAATAATATTTGAGCCCGTGCAAAGCCATAGTCAAGAGAGAATAAGAACACTAACACGATAATGCTCAATTTCTATAAATGCATTACGCACAATAATGTTAAGTTAGGGAATTACAACATTTTTGTTGATTTTCTTATGTTGAAACACAGACTCATTGACTGAGAGAGTGTAAATATATTTATTATTAGGACAGGGATTATCCCATGACTGGAAGAAAAGACTGTGAGAACATTTTCAAGCCGTAATCACTATCGGGTAAGGATATAATGAAGAGGAAATAAGCCAATATGACCAAGATGACTAAAAGGCTCTCAATCTTTTGTACCATACTTATGAATGGTAATATAATTGTATTATTTTCTTTTCCTTTCTTTTCTTTGTTTTCCCTCAAACCTCCTACCCCTCTCCCACTCCTGTTAACATGGCCATGTTGCGTGTTTTCTAATTTTGTTCATTGTACAATGTATGCATTAATACTTATTTTGCTTAACAACAAACATGGCATTGTGAAATTATATTTGTCTATTTACCAAAAGACATGACAATGATTGTGCTATTTGCAACCAACTTTGGGACTATTTGTTTTTGTTTTTATTTTATTTTTCTTAAATTGTAAAAATTACATTTTTTGCTAATTTTTGAAGCCCTGATCTGAGATAGACGTTGTAGACGTTGAAACACGTGTCATCAATATAGGGCAATAAATCTCTCACCAATTGATATCGTATGGAAGCAAATATTATTTCAGAAATACTACGATTACTGGGCGCATGAGTACACCCCAAGGGTAACTTTTCTTTTCCACAAACTGCACCTTACTAATGGAGTAGAGGAATCAAGGACTCCATTGTTACCCGGGTCAATGCGACCTCATATACCAAGTGCCTAAATCAAGACAAAGGGCGCAGTGTTCTGTTTCACAAGTACCTCAAATAGATTCCTCACCGTTCTACAGACATATTACAATAAAACATTGTTACTTATCATGAATGCTACACATGCCATTTTGAATAAGTCCAACTGTTGGGTCTGTTTGCATTTATCGCAACATGGGGATAAGGTGCTAGGTTGGTATATTCATCCTTTACCTTTGACAACTGCTTGTTATGCCTCTCTTAGAGCACTATTCTTTGGCCGATGGAATGATAGCATCTCGGGGAACTTTGATGGTACTAATTTGAATAGTTTTGAGAAACGTGTTCTTACGCCCTTGGGATGCTCGCTTTTTGCAAATAGGAGCAAGCTCAACGTTGCTTCTATTAGGCCTTCTAATAGACTGTCTCATCCTTTTCAGTCTTTGATTTCTTTTAAGATGGCTCCTATAGGCAATAAGGATGCCATGCCTCCTTCTTACACTGTTAACCATAGCCCCGATTCAGTTTCTTTCTGCATACAGAGGAATGGTACTCAGTCAATGGGAGATTTTAGAGGTTGTGCCAACGTTGCGAATTTGACTGGGGAAGACAGACCTTTGCATGTAGGCGAACCTGTCTACTTTGTTTGCGGTAATGTAGCATTTCCATGGTTACCCAGGGATTGGCAGTGAACTTGTTATTTAGGCATCTTGTTACCCGGGGTATTCATAGCCAGTACTGTAGAGGTTTCAAAGGCTCGTCCACGATGGGATGAGAATGTTGACACTCCAGCACAGGTTCTGGGAGACGTAGCGAAATCCTTCATGCCATTTTGGGGACAAATAACGAACTCTGAAGACATCAGGAGACTAGCGAGAGTACTGGAGAGAACCATCAACCGGACCACAGACATACTCTATAATATGACATTAGAACAGAAAGCAATAAGATTAGTAGCACTTCAGAACCGGATGGCATAAGATGTCATTCTGGCTGAATGTGGTGGAGTGTGTAAATTAGTGGGGTCCACTTGCTGTGTTTTTGCGCAGATTCCTCCCCAACTATCTTCAAGGCAATACAGAATCTGCATGTCCTTAGTTCAGAGGTGCAAGTTCCCGAGGGAAACTGGGATCTTAGCGCTTGGTTCTGGGACTTCTTGCGAACTTGGGGTTGGAAAGTGCTTTCGGTCTTACTGATTATTTTGGGAATTCTGTTGCTTCTTTGTTGCTGTGTACAGTGTTTACCTAGTATATGTTCGATGCTAGGCGGATGTTACGCACAGCCGATAGGTACAATAGGACACAAGGTATACGCCCCAGATAAGAGTTCCAAACAGTATGTGCTGGAAGAAATTCTGATAGACGATCTAATGGCAATAGATATTTCTGACAGTGAGTCCGGGTGTATGGATGTTGAGACGTGGAGTTGTTCGTAAAGTGACCAGAAGTAGTTTAGTGCTTGGCATAGGCCAAAAGGAGGGTTTGTCGAACGGAAAATCATATTGTGCCTCCTATCCTGTATGAATATATGTATATTGGCCTACGCCAAGCTGCTTATTAGCCACTTGCGAGGAAATCCGCGTTGCAAGGTCTTGACCTTAGATCAGTGTAAGCTGACATTTTAGGTCTATCCACCATTTTAGGTTCTCCTTTTTAAAGTCACCCTGTGTTCTAAGATGGTGGACAATGTCATTCTGAATGTAACATGGCCGTCTTGACCTCTTTGTAAAAACTAATGTGTAACTTGCCTGCAGGCCACATGTTAGGGTCATGAACTGAGACCTTGCCCTTTGCTGACCTGATTACTTGCGCCAACAAAGCTAATCTGCGAGCATATGTGAAACACAATGTATTCAAATACCGAAATGTGAACACTTGTTTGACTGCATTGTATAAAACTGTTTGAGAAGGTTCTACGAGAAATCCTAAGACGAACTGTTCCTATTGTAATCTGTTAGTGAATATATTAAAGGTAAACCCTAAATGTATAGATGTGTAAACTCGGCACGAACCCTAGATCCGTAATGTATTAACTTGTATTAACTTGGAAGTGGGTTGAACATTATGATTTCAAGGGTATAAAAAGTGCGACTATTCTAATGTACAGTCCCACTCACTGAGCACACCGAACCGAGCTGGAGTTCGCTGTGTTGTACTGAGGGCCGATAGCTATCTGTTGCTTTGTCCTTTGAAACTGTTCAGTATAAAATAAAGATCTTTGTGTGTTCGTTTGTAACCCGCATTTGGTGCATTTCCTTTTGGGGTACTCAGCCTCGATATCTTCTTTTTGTTTTCATATGATAAATAAACTAATGACCTGTTCAATATTAATTCTATGTTGAACATGTCTTGTGTCCTACCCTTTTTACTTTATTGTATACTTTTGTGCCTAAAGCTAGATCTATTTATTGTTAAAAGCAATCAATTTTTTACTGAGAAAAAGATAGACCTTGAACGGAAGTGTTTCCTCTGCTTTCCATTTTGTGCCATAAATAATAAATATTGGAGATCAGATGAAAGTCCACCTTCTAGTCTCATTGTCCTAAAGAGTGGGACTCATGAAACGTTGTTATGGACTCAGGGGCCTACCTGTCTGAGAAGACAACCCGGATTACCTCTAGGATCAATAGCCTAATTGCATCTGTCTAAAGCTGGTACGACAGCTCAGTGGGTTTAGTGTGTGTTGCTGAGATCTGCTTGTGATCTGCAGTTTACAGGTTTGAGGTCCAGAAATGGAACTTGGCCTTTCATCCTTCCAAGGTCGTTAAATGAGTGCCAATTTCAATTGGATACAGATCATTGTATATACAAATGATAAGATTGTGCACTTTGGTAGACAACGAGAAGGCCTGGTTACTGCTGGTCTTTAGAACAGCAGCAGCTGCAGTCAGTGGAGTTTTACAGTTATCTTGACCACTCTTTATGAAATCAGTTGGTGAGAAAGCATGCAGGCGCAGCCGCTGTGTGAAGGCCTTGACCAAAGTTGCACCATGAAGAATTACGTCTATCAAATAAGGCGTTATAGTCTCAAAGGCCTGTTATGGGTTTATAGGCAGAGCTTACTATGGATTATCCTGTATAGGTACTCATCATGTCTAACCAAGGTGCATAATTGCTGGGGCAAATTAGAAGCAAAAATATGGAGATACCTCTTGGGCAACCCTAACTCAGTACCAATACAGTTCATTTGATTAGAGTTGGGCACGCTTGCATTGGGAACGCAGGCGAGTATTAATAAATGTATACTGTATGCTAAAATATGTAACATACATGATAATTCTATGCAGGTTCTAAAGCATGAAGCTATGTGCAATAAGCGTGTACAAGTGTTAAATGAGTTTCTTGATGTTGTGGTTGATTTCCTGAAAGAGATAGATATCCAAATAGATCGGGATACTGACGTCACCGAAATTAGGAAGACGCTACTACAAAAAACACATACCTGGGATTTCATACAAAACCTGAATATTGCAAGTAAACAAGAAAGAGCATGCCGGAGATGATAGCATGCACATACTTGCTGGGTAACCATCAACCTTGCATTGCGAAATTCCCTTCTCCCATGTATAGGAAATGTTTCTGCTCTTAAAATGAAACCAATTACCATGCATTGCTTGCATGGTGCCACCACTGTGAACTGGCAGTGGGAAGAGAACCTGTCCATCACACAAAAAACTGGTGAGAGGTTAATGCCTCCGGGATGTGTGATTTTTGAGAACAGGTGCTATGCAATTTGAACTGATGAATGTGTGAGTAATACGTACATAGGAGATAGGAGATAGATTCTCTCTTCCTCTCCCCTGCTGATTTCCTGTCTGATATATATAATACGAGATATATTCTCTCTTCCTCTCCCCTGCTGATTTCCTGTCTGATATATATAATACGAGATACATTCTCTCTTTCTCTCCCCTGCTGATTTCCTGTCTGATATATATAATCTGAGATACATTCTCTCTTCCTCTCCCCTGCTGATTTCCTGTCTGATATATATAATCTGAGATATATTCTCTCCTCCTCTCCCCTGCTGATTTCCTGTCTGATATATATAATACGAGATACATTCTCTCTTCCTTCCCCCTGTTTATTTCCTCTCTGATACTGCACTGGCTACCTGGCTATCCTCTGAACCACAGGCCCAGGTCCCTGCACTCCCAGTTGCACACGTGCATGCCTCCTGGCAACCCTGCGCTTGGGGCTGCATGTGCAACCCTACAGTCCCCCTACCTACACTAACACTTGCTGTCTGCACTGAACCCCTGCACTGCCACCTGCTGGCCGCACTTCTTGTCTGTTTTTTTCTTTGATGTTTTGATCCTATGTCCTGCACTTGCTCCTCCTCTACCCCTGGCACTTCTCCCCTTTCCTCTCCCCTGCGTCCTCGCGTCCTCGCGCCTTGAAACTCTTGTGTATAGGCCCGCGATAAATACAATATCATATCATAAATAATTGTATACATGTTGTAGAATGCCAATACTTATTTTATCTCATTAATATTGGTTTCATTTACACGATTTATATCTAGTTGTGTGTAAAGTTATATGTTCACTATTTCACACTTTGAGTAAAATAAATAAATGTGTTATGTAAAGCTCTTTTTCGAAAGTTCTATAGAAATGGCAGATTACTGTTAAAGGGAAGAGGGGCAGACGTCTGAAGCCGAGGATGTAGCTTCCTAAATGTGGTAGATGAAATATATAACAAAGCCTTGAGCAAGAAGGGCGTCAGCGGCTATGCACCCTGGGAAATAAACGGGCTGGTGACTCTAACAGGCTAGCAGGACTACAGCAGAATCAGCCACAGGTCAGGTCTAACTGGGCCATGACTCGCTGCCCACCACTCCAGCACCGGCTTTGTCCACTTGTGTACTCTTTTCTCTGCACGCCAGTCCCTCTGAACACGAGATCCCCTTCTGGACAAGGCCTGGCAAGCACTGGGATAATTGCTAGCGGGCGATGCAATCAGGCACTGATGGGCGTCGCATGGAGCAGTCCTGGTGTAGCCCGCCGCTATTACAGTCATGAAAGCTTTGAAGCAAAGCAGAGGGAACAGGCTGTTTTTGGAAACACTTAATATCAAATTCTATTTCTGTACAGCACAAAGCCAAATAAAAGAACAGCTGCCGAAGTCAGATTTTTTGTGTACTTGCAAAGCTTTTTGTGTGTTGCAATTCCAATGCCCTACAGCTGGGTTTGGGCTGTATTTTCTCCAACACACATTTGGCTTCAGCTCTTCTCTCAGCATTGTACTGACCGAACGAAATACGTTGGCTCTGTGCCACGACCTGCCTGATTATCATGTTCTTATTTTTTTTATTATTAGTATTATACAGTTGACAAACAACTTGTAATACATTCCACATAGAATAAACAGAAGACACAGATCCATCATACTTCAATGCAATAGTAAAAAACAAACTACATACTCCCCACACAGACCCCCAGACAAGCATGGTCCACAGAACATTAGCAACATCAGTTTCCAGAAAGTAATCACATAAAATATACAGACATCATCATTGCCTCCCATAAATATATTCCGCAATTCTTCCACATTTACGTTCCAACCTTACCCGCGTACCTCAGAGCCTGCCGAGGGAGTGACACACTCCGCCAGAAGATGCTTCACTGTCTCAATACCGGGACCATCACGCAGGCGGCACAGCCTCTCTTTTCCAGGGGCATTTTGACAGGCCCCTGTGGCTTCTCGAGTACTCACTACATTACATTTGATCTTAAGGTACTCCCAGGCACAGTAGTTTCCAAAACAATGATTGTCTGAGTGCTGATATAAGTGTAAAAATTGCCTGATTCTGCAACATTTCCATCGTACTTTACATATGTCCACCACAATGTCTACACGTGTTAGCGACATGCACCTCCCAATTGGGTGGCAACTTCAAGGTGTGGCAAAACACATTCAGTCGGTTAGGTGGGCAATAACAGGCTTGGGATGAAAAATCGAGGCCAGTGGTTGCATGAATTGTAACTTTGTTTCAGGTGTTGCACAGGATCGGGGTCATGTTTACACAGATCAAGTTTCGGCGGGAGATGACCCCGCACACAAGCCTACCGCGCCTGCTGGTTCCCTTAACCTGGTCTGCGTACCACCGACTGCACGCCATGGTGCTCCCTACCCTCGTCCTGCGCCCAGCCATCCCCAGTCACCCTATGCCTCTTATTGACTGGGCATTTACTGCTCTCACAGACTTTGCTACGTCCCTATTCTTGGGCTGATCCATTCTCTGTCTGGTACCGAGTGTATATTGGACCGCCGGGAACACCCCTGCATCCTCTGTCTATTTTCTGTTTTTGGGACTGGCTTTGTCTCCCTGTGATTCGGTTCCAGTGCCGCCACCTGGCATATTGGCCCACCCTGCTCCCATAGAATCCTGTGGAACCCACGGAAGGATTGTGGGACGGAAGGCAGCAACTCAATGACATGCACCTGTTTAAAAGCCGGGTAATCTGCATCCAATATGGATTCAGTGTGCAGAGAATCAACAATGAGCTATTCTGAAACACTGCCACATTCATGCTGTAAGGGCATTGAGGGGAAACTTGCAAGGCAGTGGGGTTGGAGGCGGTAGCATTGTTGCTGCAACACTCACTACAGTGAGAATGATTTTGGACTTGAACTGTTACTGGGGGGTGTTCATTGGGACTCTAGGATGGTTAGCCAAATGTATTTTCAGACTTGTACTAACTCAGGGTAAGAGACCTGCCATTATTCTCAAAACGAACCTATGCATTAACAGGGTAGAACCCCACTTTGGTGCGAAGTAGGAAAATAGCAAGGGCTCACCCAGCAGGGGTTTTCACATATGTGTATATGTGAAGGTTCTTAGTTCATTGATACCGTCTTGCAATTGTTTCCCAAAGCTTTGTCAAAGTGGACAAGCAAAATCCAGATGTTTTAGACGCAAGCTACTCCTCACTGACGATGCCCAATGAGGCCAAACCATGTCTGGGGATGCTTGTGGTCTTGTGCAGAAGAGATGTGACCTAGCAGTTCAGGCTGGACTGCTCCTTTGCAGGTGGGACCAAGCCAGATTTGTATATGGACGTTCTCCTTTCTGTAATGGCTTGGCAGGCAAAGAACCATGGTCTTCAGGGTTTGGTCAAAGCAAATGCCAGAGGTTTAAGATCAATTCTAAACCTGCCAGCCATCACTATTTTGTGTTAAGTGTTTACTTTCCAATGTACATAATTGTCATTCAGACGACTGTACATCATGTCTAACTTGTTTTCTTTCAATCGTTGTCAAAGAAATATATTGAGCAATAAGTGTACGACTTTAGTTGTATTCTCCCCATCCTGCATGCAAAGTCACAATAGCACCATGATATGAATGATATGGCATTTATAGCGCGCCTATACACAAGTGTTTCAAGGCGCGACGAGGCAAGGGGGACAAGGGGAAAACAGACAACGATCCTACTAGGCCAGGTGTCATTCAGATCGCACAAGTGCATGTGAAGGGGGGAAAAGGAAAAGTGCGGGGGGAAGGGAGAGGGGAAAGTGCAGTACATGGGAAAAGTGGAATAAATAAGATAAATAAAACGGCCAGCCGGTGGAAAGTGCAAGGAAGTGCAAGGAAGTGCAGACATAAGTGCTGTTAGGGGGACTGTAGGGATACAGAACAGTAGTCCCCAGGTGCATGGGTTGCCAGGGAGGCAGTGCAGGTGGGCAATAGACGGGGCCTGGGCCAGGGATCAGAAAGGGTGGCCAGGTAACCAGTGCAATTTCGGTCAGGAATTCAGCAGGGGAGAGGGGGAGAGAAAGCGGAAGCAAAGAGGAAGGTTTTGAAGTGCTTCCGGAACCGGAGATGGTTCTCCTCAAGTTTCAGAGAGGCAGGAAGGCTGTTCCAGAGAGAGGCCCCTGCCAAAGAGAGTGTTCTGCCACCAACTTGTTTCTTGGAGAAGCGACAGACCCTGAGGGAGTTGGAGGCGGATGAGCGAAGAGCTCGAGAAGGAAGATATTTATGATGAGAGAGTTGAAGGTATTGCGGCCCCAGAACCCAGAAGGCCTTGTGTACAATGCAGAGGGTTTTAAACTTAATCCTCGCAGCCACTGGGAGCCAGTGAAGTGATTTCAGTCCTGGAGAGATACGATCCCTGGGCTTGAGCCCAAGGACAAGTCTCGCAGTCCTGTTCTGGATAAGTTGCAGACGGCGGAGAGTAGAGGCAGGCAGATTTAGATAGAGGCTGTTACAATAGTCCAGCCTAGAGAGGACCAGGGCTCTGGAGACAATGAGCTTCTGGGGAAAGGAGAGGAAAGGAAGAATACCTCTAAGGAGGTGCAGCTGGTAGTGTGACTTCTTGGAGACGTCCGAGATGAGAGGGGAGAAGGAGAGTGCAGAGTCGAAGATGACCCCAAGGTTTTTAGCCTTGCAGGTGGAAGTAGGAAGAGGGCCAAGAGAGGCCGGCCAGAGAGCTGCAGGGAAGGAGGGAGTGGGTGTGCCGATGAGTAGAATCTCAGTCTTGTTGGCATTAAGGCAGAGGTCGTTGGCTGCACACCACTCTTGGATGGCAGACAGACAGCCAGAGATGAGAGAAGGAGAGTCTTAGGCCGAGGGTAGCCTGAAAATGAGCTGGGTATCATCCGCATAGCACTGAAAGGTGGGACAGAGAGCAGCAATGCGGTGGGCAAGGAGTGCCAGGCATTGGTTGAACAGCCAGGGAGAGAAAAAGATGTCGGAGAGGAAGGTTGGAACTGGGAGGATCGGTTGGAGAGGAAAGAAGTCAGCCACGCCAGAGCCTGACCAGTGAGATTAATGTGAGACTAACAAATCTCCCTTGGGTTTTAAAGTCATAGTTATTATTTCATAAGGCATGCAGCAATATGCACCGGTCTCACTTCGGATCACTGCCTCCCATTTCCATTTCTAAAGGGACAAAAGTCCCTGCCAACAGTCCTTCCCCTCCCTCCCATCAGTGCCCAAGGGTTCACATTGTAACACTCTGTTGACACAGAGCAAAGTGAGCGTCCCTTTGCTGCCCGCAGCTCCTTGGGACATTGTCCTGGCAGTGGGACACCTCTCCTGTTCCGAAAGGGTAAGGTGTCCTGCTGCCAGGACAATGAGTGTGCTGAGTAGGAATTGCTCAGCACACATCGGGCCTCATTACAAGTCAGCCGGTCTGGAAATAATGGTGGCGGTAAATCCGCCACCACCGTTCTTTCCGGACTGGCTGATTAAGAGTCCTGCAGGCGGGAAGTGTCACTCCCGCCAGGTCTGACCTGGCGGGTTTAACACCACCCGCCTTCAGGCGGACATGGAAACACTGGCACCATTACAGCATGGTGCCAGTGTTTTCACTTCCCCATTCCCATGGAGTCCAATGGGACTCCATGGGAATGGGGATTAACAGAATTCCGCCTCCGGAATTACCAGGTCACCGGGGTTGTAATGCCCTGGTGATTCCGGCAATCACGGAGGTGGAATGGTAATACGAGTCTGGTGGTAACCTGCCGGAATTTCTGGCACAGTTACCGCCGGACTCGTAATGAGGCCCATTGTCCTGCCAGCGGGACACCTTTTCTGTTGGGCACGGAACAGAAAAGGTGTCCCACTGATAATAGCCCTGTCTGGCTCTTAAAAGAGGGGGGCAACTTACTCCCCTTCGTGCCCCACTCCGTACGCCACTGCTTGGGTGCATGGGTCTGTCGGGGGGAAATTCTCCTGGGGCCGGCTGGGTCGTCCGCGGACCTCCGGGCAGGGAGGCCCCAACTCCTCCCGCGTATCCCAAAAATGAGTATGAGGCACACGCAAGAAGCAAGGTGATTCTGCTGTTTATTAAACAAACGGCAGGGATGGGTCAAGGATCGTACGCGTCCGTCCTGACACACTCTCTCTCTGTGGGGCTCACAGGCCCTTTTTACCTTAGTATGACGCGCTACTTGCGTCACCTGGGAAAGTTAGCAAAAGACCTATCGCCACTCTGGATTGGTTCCTCGAGTGGTAGGGTTAGTATAGCATACGTACAGAGAACGTTGTTAGTGGTTGAGGGTCAGTCAGGTGGTATACTTGGGTTGTCCCTTCAATTAGATACATAAAAATTGTTACATGAAGACCCCTGAGGATTGGCTAATGTTAATGGCGTCAGTGATAAGAGCCCCATGTTCTGATTGGTCCACTCGCGAGCCCCCCAGTCTGGGACCATCGCTGTTCCCAGCTCGCGGTGCACCTGTCATTTGCAACAATGTATAACTATGGGTATGTGCAGACAATGCGAAGATTTGTTCATATGCTGGAGGGCAGACTACTCCCACTACCGCAGATGTCCATTAAGTCGCTTAATTGTTGCTGCCTGTGTCTAAAACCGTGGTATCCAGGCGCCTCCCTCCTCCTGGGCTTGGCACCCTGTCAGGTTCGGCTTGGTCACGTGAGGAGAGACCGTGGTTGAGGCAGAATTCTGCACATTTAATATTGCATCTTCCACTGTGTGTCTGGCTTAGTTTGCAGGTGTGACCTTGGCTTCGGCTTGTGGCATGCGAGTTTGCAACATTGTGCCCTTGACTGTCTGCTCTCGCCGGGCTCATTCTGCAGGGTCAGCAATTGTACTCTTGCTCGTTCAATGTTCATGGAGGCTCTTGCTTGCGGCCTACTTGGGCCTGGTGCATAGGTGGGGACGTTTGATGCACGGCGCTTTAGGTTATGGTATCATATTGCTTTTATCCCTAGTATCATGTCTTCGTTATATGTATCATTGCAATACACGGGGTAGGAGGAGCGTCAGCAAGCATTTTAGATGAGTTCGTTGTGCGTCTTGCGTTTCTGCATTTTTGAAAAACCTATGTGAAAAATAATAAAGATGCGCGTCCGTGGGTGTGTCCGTCACTTACGTCATAGCACTGAATGTGTTCTTCGTGTGGATTGGTGTGGGAGTGTCCAGTGTGCATGTTTGCACGGGTGTGCTGACTGTTGGCTAGGTCGTCATGGCATCTCTAACGATGTGTTCATTTACTGTTGAATGGTTCAGTCGAGTTCATCCATGCCGCAGGTGTCGGCATGGGCAGGGCAGGCTGGTGGGCAGGCTGGTGGGCACATCCGTATGTTCCTGTACCAGGGTATTTGGTCGTCTGGTAGGTAGGCAAACTCCTCTCGTGGCGGGTGTCTGGGCCGCGATCCTCTAGGCCAGGGGCGTGAGGGGATTGGTGGGAGCCTTTTCTTCCATTCTCCCACTTCAGTCCCCCCTCTGGTCGACTTGTCGACCACAAACATATCTTTTTCCTTATCTCCTCTTACTCTCCATATTTTCGTTACTCCTCCCAAATGTCCATAGTGGTTGACATGGTCTTCAAATGACCAGTACATATATACACAGGTTCCTCCAGGTGTGCAGTATACCCATTTCCCTATGTAGCTCCTTGGGTTTCTTGGGTTTTCGAGCTTCACAGATGGTGGGTGGGTCCAGGTGGTTGGTGATGATCTGTTTCCGCAGTTTTTCTCTCTCTTTTATTATTGTGCCTGTGTGCTGGCCGTCATCTGCTGGCATCAAGGGGTGCATACCAACCATTTCGATCATTTCGTCTGTGGTGCGTGCCTTCCGGGCCCTCCAAAATCTTATTATGATCAGTACAGCTCCAGCCAGTATTATGCATCCAACTATAATCTTCAGTCCGTCCGACAGCCAAGATGGCATCCATGACCATAACAGTGAAAACCAGCTGTCATCCTTCTTCACTCCTTTACTTTCATTCTTCATTTGGGAGTGCATCTGGGCCAGTTGTGATACTGCTTCTGTCAGGGTACCATTGTCAGCATCGTTAGCAGGAATGAATGTGCAGCATCAATGTCCTATCTTTGCGCAAACTCCTCCTTCCATTGCTGTAAGGAGGTCCAGTGCATATCTGTTCTGTAGTGCTACCATCCTCACTGCTCGCAGTTCCTCTTTTATTGCGTTGAATCAATTTACTGTAGAATTAATTGTCATCATTAGTTCCCATCGAGTTATCTGGAGCCATTTTGCGTTTGCGTAAGCTTGTAGTCCCGGATGTATTATTGAGGAGAAGAACATGGCTGCTCTGCTGAATAGTCTGTGTTCTGGTGGGATTGAAGTGAGTGCCGTTTCCGACCTTCCCCATAGGTAATTTCCTGTCAGAGGTTCTCCTTGTCTTTTCTTTCTATTCAGGACATTGTTGTTGCTGTTGTTTTCGCTCTCTGACCCCTTCTGAGGTTCTACAGATCCCTTCTTCCTCTTGTTTCCTTCATCCATTTTAGGGAAGTTCGCCACGTTCACATGTTTCTGGGGCACCACTAGTGATGGTACATTAACGTGTACCATTGTGCATATACCATTCCACAGAGGGGGCAGTGTGTGGTATGCCTTGTCTCCGCAGGCCCAGTAATGGTCCATTAATACTGCTGTTCCTGCTCCCCCCTCAGGTAACTCCGTCACGCTTGCACAGTTGGTGTTGTATCCCACGTTCACTTCTCCTCTATGTTGGTAGCATATCTTAGGTGCAGACAGCGGCAGTATGCTTATTGGGTCTTCATCCTTCTCTATCCACGTTAGCATGGGTACGTACTTGATCCAAATTGTCCAACATCTGTCATTGTGTTCGGCAATAGTTGTAATATTTTCTCTTGTTACCATGTTGCTGCCAACCACTCCTGTGTCCCATTTGTTGTCCATGTACACCTTCCCTGTTATTGTTACCAGTGGTCTTTCCCAACATCCTTGTTTACCAGGAACTTCAGTGGCGTACCAGTCACATGGTAGGTATTGTAGTGTTACTTTCTTTTGTTTCTCCCTTTTCAGGGCCGCTTGTCATGTATCTGAATGCTTCAGCATGCAAACTGGTCTTGTGGTAACTCAAATAAGTTTTGAGGAAGTTGTTTTCGTATGGATATGTGTCTCGCGTTTTCCACACCAGGTTCACCACCGTCCCTTGAAATCTCCCTTTCGTTTGGAACAGTGCCAAGTATACTATGCATCTTGCTGTCTTTTCATCTATTTCCGTGGCAACGAAAGTTCGAGAAGCGCTCATGGCGTATGGGATCAATGAGCAGACATAGCAGCTGTCTTCTGTTGTCTTCTTACCTATTTGGGTCATGTATTGGTACCACATCTTGTTCGAGACGTGTGCTGAATCTGTTATGTAATTATCAATACCTTTATTATCTGAGTATGTGCTGCGTTTAACTTTGTATCCCTTATGTGGGATCTTACTAGTACCACCTGACGTGACACCTGTTGCAGCCGTGGGTGGGGGTATATTAGGTTTGGGCACAGCCAAAATATTGATAGCATAACTTTTCTGCCATACAGAGGCAGCCAAAAATCTGGTGATCATCAAAATCCCTATCATCTTTATTACAAAAGCTAGCCTCACCGGCATTTTGCTCTTACCTTGCTGCAGTCCGGCAGCTTATTCTTGCGACATTAAAGTTGCCCGCCTGAAAAATCTCAATAGGCTTGTTATTAGTGTTAGTTGTTGTTTTCAAGCTCTCCCTATCAAGTAGTCATTCAGTGCCCAGGCGAAGAGCTGTTCCCACGCCAATCTAAGCGATCTGTCTCTTAGGGCAGGCAAGTGTTGGTGAAGATGGGGCATTGATTGTTCTAAGGCCAGGATGAATGCTGTGTAGTAGACACGTACCCTCCTTCTTTTCAGGTACTTTGGCCTTTTTATGTGATAGACAAATTGGTGTGATAGCTCTTCAGGGCAGTTATCGTCTGAGGGTAGCATCTACTCCTGGGCAATGAACTTTGTTAGTTATCTGTTTTCTTAGCAATACAATAATACATAGTACCTGCATGTGCGAGAAAGAAAAAAGGAGAACATTCAAGTGTTTACATGTGTATAGGTGCAAGACAATGTCCTTCAATTGGGTGGTTACTGTAGTGGGTGGGGTGTCGATGGGCAGAGGGTTTGGGGTTCAACTGGCGGAAGTCTCTTTACTCTTTGATCGTGTGACCATGGGGTGGGCGGTATAGGGATTACCAGTTTCAGTAGTTGTCTCTGGGGAATCTGGGGGGTGGCAGGGTATGGAGATACTTAGGTCGTCAGCTGTGGTGGAAGTCTCTTCCTCCGTGGGTGACGCTGTTGCTGTTCTTCCAATGGCCCTGACGGTGACGCTAGGGCGGGTCTGGAGTTTGCAGATCTTTACGTCGTGTAGGTGATTCCAAGCACGTTTGTCCTTCAACTTTAATGCTCTGGTAGATACCTCCTCTACCAGGTGGGGACCAGTGAAGCGTGGGCTGTTCCACTTCCTATTGAAATTGCGGAGTAGCACGTGGTCACCTTTAGCAATTCTGCACAGTTTTTCCTTTTCCGGTCCTTGGTCCTCCTCTTCTTGCTGGCAACTCTTAGACCCGCCCCGCGTGCGCTCGAGCTGTTGAGACACAAACACTACACTAGTAACCAAAGAAGACACATATTGGTACATTTCATCACCAAGAACAGTTGCAGTGTTTTCATAGTCTGTGAATGCCCTTGATGTTGGTGTTAGAGGAAGGCGCATTTGTCGTCCGGTCACCACCTCATGAGTAGTGAGGTGTTGGTCGGAGCCTGGTCTATTCCTCAGCTCAAATAGAGCTAGTGGAAGGCAATACAACCAACTCTTCTTTGTTGTTTGCTGTATCTTTGCAATTGCCTCCTTCAGTAGACCATTCAGGCGTTCGCATATACCGTTGGCCTGTGGGTGATATGCACATGCAAATTTATGCTTGATGTTCAGTAAGGATGTGATGTGCTGGAACATTTCATTAGCGAAATGCGGGCCATTATCCGACTGCAGTACCTCGCACACTCCCCACCTGGGGAAAACCTCCCTCACTAGAAATTTAGCTGCTCTAAATGCGTCTGGATGCGAGCAGGGTCCTGCCTCAATCCACCTGGAGAATGGGCATACTACTACAATCATATACCTATTTCCTTGACATACGTTGATCATATCAACATAGTCAATATGGATGTGCAGGAAGGGTCCCTCTGGCCGGGGTATAGTACCTTTTATCACTTTCAGCGTGTGACCGGCCGTAAACTGTTGACATGTGAGACAATTGCTGATAAAATTTGTGACATGGAAATTTAGCTCGGGACAGAACCAATCTTCCCTAATTCGTGCTGCAATAACTTCCTTGCCTGTGTGGGCTGGGTGTTGGAGTTGGCTTAGGGCGGTGTTCAATAGTGCCAATGGCATTACCATTTTTCCAGTGTTACCCTGGCGCCAAAGTGTGTCAGTTGGTGACATTGTACATCCTCTTTTTACCCATATTTCTTTTTCTGCCATTGGCGCAGCCACTTGTAACTCCATTATCTGTGTGGCTGGGAGATGGGTGTACCCTTCTCTTATCAACATCTCTTTAGCTATCCCCCTCCCTCTCCCTCTCTCTGAGTCTGGGGGGTTCCATATCTCACCAAAATATGCAGCATACTTCGCATGTGCGTCTGCTGCTGCATTTCCTTTTGAGATATGATCTTCTCCATTAGTGTGTGCGGTACATTTGGCCAAAGCTAATTCTTGGGGGTCATTTATTACTTCAATTAGTTCAGCTAATAAGAGAGCATGTTGCACTGGAGTGCCGTCAGCTCTCCTAAACCCTCTTCTCCTCCATTTGGACAATCCTGAGTGGACAGTAGACGTGACATATGCGCTGTCAGAATATATAGTCACTCTTTTGTCAAAGCTTTCCTTCAACGCCAAGATCAGTGCAACCAATTCTGCTGCTTGAGCAGAGTAATGTTGTGGTAATTGTACGCATTTCACCGCCACACACACCGGTTCCTCTGTAATTTTTACCACTGCTGCCCCAGTTCTCCTTATCCCATCACTTTGGTCTATTGTTGATGACCCATCAATGAACAAGAGCTCTCCTCCATCTAGTGCGTTCTCTTCAACTTTTCTAGTACATGAGTACATTTCGGTAGTCTGTGTACAATCATGTGCATAGTCTCCTTCCTCAATTACTTCCGCTATAAACCTTGCAGGATTAACTGTGCTGCATCTAACAATTGATAATTCTGGTCTAGATAAGATGATCTCATAACCTGACGCTCTCTGCGTGGTTAGTGTGGACTTAGGCTTGTTCAATATTGTAAATAGTGCATGTTCCACAAATAGTGTGGTTGGGCACCCCATTGTGATTGATGATGCTTTCTCTACCGCAAAGGCAGCTGCGGCGAGACCTTGTTCACAAGGGAAATGTCCTTACATCACAGGATCCAAGTGACCACTGTAAAATGCTACTGGTTTGTAACCCATGCTTGTTTTTTGAGCCAACACTGCTTTCATTACTGCTGAGTCGCAATGTGAAAATATAAAGAATTGTCGTTCATAATCTGGGGTGGCCAGTACCGGAGCAGTTGATATTGCATCTTTCAGTTCATCAAAGGCCTCTTTCATTTCTATTGTCCACCCCAATTTTTTCTCCCCTTTGTTAGCTTCTTTTAATGCCTCAAGTAGGGGTCCTATGTATGAGCTGTAATCAAATACCCATGCTCTACAATAGTTGCACAGTCCCAGGAACTGCTGCAGTTCCCTCCCTGTTTGGGGCAACAGCGTTTTCGATATGGCCTGTGCTCTTTGCGGTGCAATCTTTCTTCCGTATTGGGATATGAGTTGACCAATGTATAGTACCTGTTCCTGACAGTACTGTAACTTTTCTTTGTCTACCTTGTAACCCTTTTCAGCCAATATTGTCAGCATCTTCAATGAGTCCTCTCTGCATCTTTCTTCGCTTGTGCTACAAATTATTGTGTCATCAACATACTGCAACACTGTGCTTTCCACTTCAATGTTACCCAAGTCCATCTGTATTACTCTGTTGAAAATTGAGGGTGACTCGCAGTACCCTTGTGGCAATCTGGTGTGTTTCCATTTTGTGTTTCTGTACGTGAAGCTTGTCAGATCTTGTGAGTCTGGGTGCAGGGATATTGAGAAAAAGGCATTTTTGAGGTCAATCACTGTGAATCGTGATGCCTCTGCTGGAATGCCACACAATATTGTGGCCGGGTTTGCTGCTATGGGGTATTCTGCTTCCACTATGTTGTTCAAGGGTCTGAGGTCCTGGATGAAACGCCAAGACCCTCCTTTAGCTTTGCGCACTGGGTATACAGCTGTGTTACATGGTGATTCTGATGGTACCAATATGCCATTATTTATAAGGGCCGTTATTGTTTCATATATGCCCTCATCTGCCTCTTTTGATAGTGGGTATTGCTTCACTCTAGGGAGTATTGCACCTTTTTTCAATTGTATTCTTACTCCCCATATGCTCTTTATGCACCCCATGTCATAGGGACTAGTAGTCCATAATGATGTTGGTACTTTTGCCATATCCTCCTCAAAGAAGGGAACTGGAGTGGATGTGGGTGCTTCAAGTGCCATTGCAATTTTCTGTGCCACTTGTTTGTATGTCACTCTTAGCCATATTTCTACACTCATCATAAATACCATTTCACCTTCTTCCTTTTCTTCTGAGAAGAGCTCCTCGTCTGACACCTGAGTGAGCCTGCATCCTTCTGCCAGGGCTATCACTGCCCTCCATGCTCTTCCTTCTCTGTCTTGGGCATGTACTGCGATGTAATCAGCAGTTGCTATAATGCTCTCTATGCTCACTGAAATCACCTTTCCTTCTGGTTCATTGGCTGGTGTTTCTGGTCTAAACAAATAGGCTGCTGGCCTCCTCCAGATCTTTCCTTCTATTCCTGGCATCCATGCAAATGCCATGTCTGTTCCGTACTGGAACAGTTCACCATCTACTGGCTCAGCCCTAATCACTGTCTGTCCACAGTATGCTTGCATAATTTGTCGTGCAGTGAGCATGTTTATTCCTGGAGTGGAGCAAATTATGCCGTCCTCCATAAAGGAGATCGTCATATTCAACCTGCTCATTATGTCTCTCCCCAGTATGTTTACTGGTGAGGCCCTAGAATATAAAAGCGGGACTGACATGTCATAATCCCCTATTGATAAGGGAATGTTATCAGTAAAGGGAACCAACCCCCTAGCCCCAGAGAATCCTTGGGTGTTCATGGCTTCGCCTGACATCTTAAATTTACCTTCCCTTATGCAAGACTGGGTCGCCCCAGTGTCAACAAGGAATGATAATTTTTTGTCACCTATCGTTACCTCTATGCGTGGTTCCTCCGCACTATTAGGCGTTACCGACAGGATGGGACACACCAAGGCCGTCTGTGGGCTGTCCTATTGTGGGTATAATGATTGACCACTTCCTGTGTAAGGGTTGTGTCCCAGGACCGTCACCCTTCCCAGTTGTGTTTGCTGTAGTTGTGTATTGGTGGAGGTTATGTTATGGTCTTGAATTTGGGCAGGTTGCTGTACTGCCTGCACTTGGGGTTGTTGTGTTATCGCTACCTGCTGTTGTGGCAGTGAATATGTCTGTGGCAGTTGTTGTGTTACTAGTTGTTGCTGCCCATTTCCCGGTTGCAATGCCTGCTGTTGCTGGATGCCCTGCTGTTCCTTTGTAGGCCCTTGTTGTCCCTGTTCTCCCCATGATGGTGTGCCTGGTCTCATTCTACATGTGCGTGACATGTGCCCTAGTAATCCACAAATCCAACATACCGGTGGTTCCCTGTTCTGCCATGGAAAGCTCCCTGAATTGTCCTTGTATACTAGTTGCCCGGTGGGGTAGAAATGTCTGAATCCTCCCCCTTGCTGTTGTGTGTTTTAGCCGTATCCCCTCCCTCTCATCATTCCTCCCCTTCCCCTGTTATAACTATAATATCCAGCTCCTTGTGTTGAGTATCCTCCTCCCATGTTAGTTGTGTATGGTTGGGGTGGTGGCAGCAGTTGTGCTACAATCTCTTGTGCAGCCACTACCTGTGTGGGGTTTTGAGTCATTGTTGTAGGTGTAGTTATTAGTGCACCTTCCATCGTGTATTTAGTAAGTTTTTTCTGTACCAATTTAGCCTCTTCCGCTTTTCTATCTTCTTCCTTTTGTTTCATCTTTTCTTGCCATGTCCTACAATGATGTACTATCGTCAGTTGTATTTCTGGCCATGCTTTTGCTTCCATCCCTACTACCTTCTTCAGTTGTTTCTGAACTGCTTCTGGGAGCCCTTGTATTAGTATATGATAGAATATTGCTGGTGTTTTGTCCCATTGTTCTCTAGTTTCCATGCGCCACTTCTCTTGAATTTCCTGGATATATTCAACAGGATCTTCGTTGTCACGCATCTTGCGTGAGGTAATTGCTCCTATGTCTGATGTGTATGGGTACTGTACCCTCAGCGCTTGCCATAATGCATGTCTGCAGTTTGCAAAGGGTGCCCCATCGTGTGATGTGTTGGTTATTGTGATCCGGGGAAGCCTGCTCTCTTCCAGATGTCATCTGCTGCATCCCCCAATATTGATATTAGAAGGCCCTTTACATCCCCCACTGCCAGTTTCTGTCCTGCGGTGTGTTTTTCCATTTCATATATCCATTTTCCTGCACCTCCACTTAATGATGGGAGCCTGCACTTTATATTTTCATTGTCTGCATGCTTCCAAGGGACGTATTGTGGTCTAACCCCTCCCCTTTCCAGAAGTGGCATTAAGTTGTGTCCTGTTTGACCCCCTGGGTTCCACAAAATCGAGTCTGCGCACCCCTCCTCTTCTTCCGTTTCTTCTACATCGTCAATTGCGTCCATATTTCCCCTGCTCGTAACTTTTTCTCCTCCATCTCTTCCCCTTCTGTCATCATTCCCTTTATTTAATGTGGGCGTGTGTACTCGTTCTCCCTGCCTGTGTCCAGGGAGGTCTCTAAGCCTGCTTGCATAGGGTGTCAGTTCGTGGGAGAAGGGTGCTAGTTTAGGTGGGCATGTTGCACGTAATGAGCCTGGGGCGGTGGAGCATGGTGGGCGGGATGGCAAGGGTGTAGCTGCACGTGTCTGCCTTCCTGCCATTCCTTGCTCTTCCCCCTCACTTCCTTCCAGTTCTTCCTTTCTCCTGCAGGCCCATGGTGAGTCTCTATTTGTCCGGGTGATGTATAATTTATCTAGGCTTTCCCTTTCACTATTTCTTCCTTCCTTCTCCATTGCTTCTTCTTCCTCACTACAAAAGTCATTCGTGAATGGCAACCCCCAATCTGTCTTTTCCCCTCTAATCGTTACTGTTTTTAAGTCTATTAGATCCGTTCCTCCCGTTTCATTTTTACCAATTGCTCCCCTTTGTGCTGATGTTGTTGCTACCTCTGTGTCTCTGTGTACATACCTCCTTACTTCACTCTCCCCCCTCCTATCTTCTCTTTCCCCTTCATTTTTCTCAGCTATAACTCTACCAATTTCCTCTCTTTTCTTTTTTAATTCCTCCATTACTTCACTACTCATCTTTTCCAATATCCTTTCATCTTCTTTCTTCCTTTCCCATCTCTCCCTTTCCCTTTCTAATATACTCTCTATCATCCTCCCTTCTTCGTATTTCCTTGTCGTTTCTGATAGTAATCTCCTCTTCCATATTGCCATTTCTTTTTCTTTCTCTTCTTCTTCTCTTTTCCTGTCACGCAGTGCTGCTCTGGATACCCTTTCTGCTACTGCCTTTACCCTTTCGGCTTCTCTCTTTTGCTCCTCAGTTCGTTCCCTCATTTTGTCCAACTCATTCTTGCTTTCCTTCCTTTCCCGGGCTCTCTCTCTTTCCTCTCTCTCAAGCTGCTTGATCAGTGCATTCTGCTCATCCCTTAATTCTGCTAATCGTTCCTCCAAAATCTCTTCCTTTTGTCGTAACAACTTTCCCTCCTTCCTTTTCCCCTCTTCCCCTTTCATTTCATTCTCCCTGGTATTGTCCTCGTCCATTTTCCTTACTACCTCCTTCTCTTCTCCTGTTAATGAACCTCGTAATTTTAATAGCACCTGCGCAGCTACCCACTCATCATGTCCTATTTCCGCTATCCGTTCTTCTCCAGTCCTCCCCTCCCCTGCAGGCATCTTCCTATGAGCCGATTCCGTCGTACTAGTCCGCTCCCCTCCCGTGTGGCCACCTGTAGCTGTATATGGTGGCGGGCTATATGCCGGGTTCGAGTACCCCTCAGCCGCCCTTAATTGTTCTCTTGCTATTTCTCCTAGTTCTCTTAAAGGATACAACCCCCCTCCCTCCGTTTTCACTACCTTTGCTAGGGTTATATCGTCGCTCTGCTCCTTTTTTATTTCCTTTTCGTTTGAGTTGTTACTCTTTTCTCCTCCCTCTTGTCCGTTCCCCATGTTCTGTGTTCCTTCACTCTCCTTTTCCCCATTCTCCCCTTCCTCCTTAATCTCCTTTTCTTCCGTTGTTTCCCCCACAATGAACATTCCGTTTGGTCCCGGTCGGGACCCTTGGAACATCCTCCATAAGTTAAACACCTCCACGTGGTGTGTCAACTTCTTCCCCTTGTATGTGTTATGCAGATGGGTTAATAGTGAATGTTGGGTATATGGATCGAAACTGCCCTTAGGCGGCCATGGTGTCGTCATTTTGTTGTCCGTCCCCTGTGTCCATTCTATGCTGTATTTGATCAGTTTCTCCCTATGGGGTGACAGTGTTTTACATATATGCTGCAGCGGGGTAGTGAGGGTGTTTCCCCACCCTCCCGATCCTGTCCCGTGTGACATATAGCACTTCAACTGTTATTCTCCCTCTATATAGTAGTGGTTATCTTGCTAATAGTGTACGCTATACAATTTCATATCCTTACCTGGCCCCGTAATTTTGGGGGCTTTCAATTGTCCGCTAAAACAAAATAGTAAAATATAGCATTTGCATTTGTATATTCTTTTGTTTCCTTTTTTCCTTTACCTAACACCTTTACGGCCCCCTGCGGCCGAGGCGCACGTAGCCCCCTGCGGCTGCGTGCCCCGTGTGACGTTCTTGTACAGCCGTCCCACTTTCTTTTACCCCCCCCTCCTCTTTCTTCACTTGTTGTGACCGGCGTTCTCCATGCGCAGCCACGTCCCCCTTTTCACCTTACCCTGATCTATTTGTTACTGTTTATCTCCTTCTCCATTCCCTTACCATTATTCTCTTCCCCACCACTCTCCTAAAAATTCCTCGCGTTCGAGATATCCTATGAAAGCCCTACTGGTGACGTCACCGATCTCTTCCAAAACTACTGGTAAGTTCTTTTCATGTTTTTTTTTTTTTTTTTTGAAAGTTCAAGATACGCTTATAATCTACCCCCGTAAACCCCACAGCTGTCTTCCTGTCACGCCTGGAACAAGGCAATCAACAATATAATCGGACTGAGCACGCTGCGTCGCCTCGCGTGTGATACGCCCCTCGACAGGAGGGCTTAACCAGCCAAATATCTTCCGTATTAGGCAACCAGCTAGCTACCGCCTACAGGGAAACGTCATCTA
Organism: Ambystoma mexicanum; assembly: GCF_040938575.1. NCBI lineage: Eukaryota > Metazoa > Chordata > Amphibia > Caudata > Ambystomatidae > Ambystoma > Ambystoma mexicanum. Next base: position 391,122,584 of record NC_090929.1, on the reverse strand, counting down.
CCTATCGAGTTTCCTGCTCGATCAATAGGGATCCTCATCTACTCATTGATCAATAATCACCAAATCGTAGGAAACCGCACACACACACCCTTACACGTTGTCGCGACCTAGGCCAATCAGTGTCTACGGGCGGCCGGACGTGATGTTTTCGTGCTCCGCCCCCTCCTCTTCTGTAATGTAGCGTACTGCTCTCGCACTTGTCCTGTTACCATTCACTTCACCTTCAACACTAATTTATCAAACCTTCGCCGTGCACCTATGTAACACCTCCCGCCTCCCGTATTCTATTCCTCCCCCCTCCCTCACAATTTCACATTGCTTGTTGGGCGTGGCATACTCACCAAGTTCTCTTGATGCGGGGTCGCTCGACTGCATGCACCCCTCCAAGCGGCTCGCCACCTCCCCTCGTCTGGACCACGTTTGGACACTCGCCAACCGCGGGCGGGATATTTCTCAACCGGCTCCCGAAGGCCAATATCCGGATTGCGCTGTCCGGTCGTCTCGCAGTTCTGCGATGGTCCTGTAGTCCTCAAAAGGGGGAAGCGGCAGAGGGGGCCGCGCCGCCGGGCCTCCTTGCAGCGGGAGCACTTGGCAAAATAAAAATAAAATAAGATCTTGAACAGATCTCAGCAGTGCCACCAACTTGTCGGGGGGAAATTCTCCCGGGGCTGGCTGGGCCGTCGGCGGACCTCCGGGCAGGGAGGCCCCAACTCCTCCCGCGTATCCCAAAAATGAGTATGAGGCACACGCAAGAAGCAAGGTGATTCTGCTGTTTATTAAACAAACGGCAGGGATGGGTCAAGGATCGTACGCGTCCGTCCTGACACACTCTCTCTCTGTGGGGCTCGCAGACCCTTTTTACCTTAGTATGACGCGCTACTTGCGTCACCTGGGAAAGTTAGCAAAAAACCTATCGCCACTCTGGATTGGTTCCTCGAGTGGTAGGGTTAGTATAGCATACGTACAGAGAACGTTGTTAGTGGTTGAGGGTCAGTCAGGTAGTATACTTGGGTTGTCCCTTCAATTAGATACATAAAAATTGTTACATGAAGACCCCTGAGGATTGGCTAATGTTAATGGCGTCAGTGATAAGAGCCCCATGTTCTGATTGGTCCACTCGCGAGCCCCCCAGTCTGGGACCATCGCTGTTCCCAGATCGCGGTGCACCTGTAATTTGCAACAATGTATAACTATGGGTATGTGCAGACAATGCGAGGATTTGTTCATATGCTGGAGTGCAGACTACTCCCACTGCCGCAGATGTCCATTGAGTCGCTTAATTGTTGCTGCCTGTGTCTAAAACCGTGGTATCCAGGCGCCTCCCTCCTCCTGGGCCTGGCACCCTGTCAAGTTCGGCTTGGTCACGGGAGGAGAGACCGTGGTTGAGGAAGAATTCTGCACATTTAATATTGCATCTTCCACTGTGTGTCTGGCTTAGTTTGCAGGTGTGACCTTGGCTTCGGCTTGTGGCATGCGAGTTTGCAACATTGTGCCCTTGACTGTCTGCTCTCGCCGGTCTCATTCTGCAGGGTCAGCAATTGTACTCTTGCTCGTTCAATGTTCATGGAGGCTCTTGCTTGCGGCCTACTTGGGCCTGGTGCATAGGTGGGGACGTTTGATGCACGGCGCTTTAGGTTATGGTATCATATTGCTTTTATCCCCAGTATCATGTCTTCGTTATATGTTTCATTGCAATGCACGGGGTAGGAGGAGCGTCAGCAAGCATTTCAGATGAGTTTGTTGTGCGTCTTGCATTTCTGCATTTTTGAAAAACCTATGTGAAAAATAATAAAGATGCGCGTCCGTGGGTGTGTCCGTCACTTACGTCATAGCACTGAATGTGTTCTTCGTGTGGATTGGTGTGGGAGTGTCCAGTGTGCATGTTTGCACGGGTGTGCTGACTGTTGGCTAGGTCGTCATGGCATCTCTAACGATGGGTTCATTTACTGTTGAATGGTTCAGTCGAGTTCATCCATGCCGCAGGTGTCGGCATGGGCAGGGCAGGCTGGTGGGCACATCCGTATGTTCCTGTACCAGGGTATTTGGTTGTCTGGTAGGTAGGCAAACTCCTCTCGTGGCGGGTGTCTGGGCCGCGATCCTCTAGGCCAGGGGTGTGAGGGGATTGGTGGGAGCCTTTTCTTCCATTCTCCCACTTCAGGTCAAACTTGCCAAGATGGCTGCAGAGGTGAAATCTTTTCTGTGCTTCTAAGAAGTGAAGATTAGGGTGCAGGTGGGGTTGCTTATGTGGTGTGGCCTCAGTGTATGTAAACAATTTGAAAGAACTGGCTTAATTGGGTGCCCAACGTGAAGGACTGAAGGGGCAGCATGTAATATTTATGTACATATTGTTGTGTCCCAAAGCGAAACATCCCCTCACATCTATTGTATGTTGTGGCCTTTGGAAGCCACTGCAAGCATTTGCAACTGAGGCTGCATATGACTGCCCCTTGCAGGTCCCAAGGACACCTTCTCCGAACATGACTACAGACAGCTGACAAAGTTAGGCAGCTGTGTTAGTATACAGGACTTTGGATCTGCTCCCCATGGCACACTATAGCACTGATGCCCAGCAGCGTGAGTGTACACAATGAAAATGTAAGGCTGACACATATATATTATGCCTTACCAGGTGTTTGTTATTGTGCTAGTGTCTTCAATAGAGCTGCCAGTTCAGATTTCCACAGCTACGTCAAAGAATATATTTACACGCCGCAGAAATGAGTATCAAACATTCACCATACAGGCCAGAAGAACCCCAGCACACCATTCTACCTTTCCGATAACATTAGAAGGCATGCCACTAAGCTAGGTTACAAGAATATATTTTAATGAGCCACGCGACAAATCAGCTTGTCCTGTTTATGTGGTCACTATATATTCTGGGCCATGAGAGATCACTATATAGTTTTCCACCGCCAAATGTGTATTTGGTCTGTGCAATTTCTTCAATTGTGAAAGACAAGTTGAATATAATTAGCATATTTAATTTAATTTTAGGATGTGTTCAGTTCCTGTTCATTTCCCAATGAGAGCTTCAGAGACCCTCTATTTTTTTTTTTATTATTTTAGGACTTGAGCCCTCACTTCTGTTTTTTTGGAGATCTGACAGCAAGGCTATATATACACAGTTCTGATATGTGAAATCTGCACAAATTAGGAGTTTGCAGGAGGTCAAAGCCCTGTCATTGGCAGAAGCAGATGTCAGTAAAGACATGCTAAAGGCTGTGTCACTTTAAATGTGATTTTGCTGGACAACAACAGACCTGAGGTTGTTCACTTATCCCTGACATGTTTTACATTATTTTGTAGTGTGGGGTATGGAGTAGGCTTGGGTTGGGTTTTTCACCCTCAAGGATAATCCCAGAGAAATCACCCATTCAGTTTGCATTAGGACGCATCTCCATTACTATCTATGAACCACACAGCTGCCCCAGAGAGAAGACTGGGGGAATGGGTGTTCACTAGGACCATCCATGCATCTTATGCCAGCCTCAAATTACTCATGAGGGGACCTGCGAGAAAGAAGAGAACAAGTAGGATGAATGCAAGCTAATTGGTGCTTTGCATAAAATCGAACATTTTGTTTGGGATCATAAATAGAGATTTGAAATCCTCTATATTAGCTCTCTAACTACGCCTAAGCTAATTGTGGGCAATATATTGGCACTGAAAATATATGGTCTGGCACCACTTAAGAGAATGTCTCACACCATATTTAATAGTTGTATATTATCAAAATGCAGCATAATATTTGGGTTTACAAAGGAATGAAATGTGCTTTTATACTGACGTTCTACGGTTGTAGGTCAACTGGTCGAATCTAAATGGTCGACAGGACAAATGGTCGACACCAAAAGGTCGACAGGAATTTTTTTTTTGTTTTTTCACATTTTTTTATTTTTTTGGGGGGGTCCCCGCCAACCCCCTTTTTTTGCTAAAAACCCCTTTTTTTCCCTAAACGGAAGCCTAAAAAATATATATATAACAAAAAAAAAATTTGATCATTTGTCCTGTCGACCAAATTGTGTCGACCATTTGTCTGTCGACCATTTGTCTGTCGACCAATTGACTAGACACCACGTTCTACTATTACTATCTGTCCATTGCTATTTTTTTTAATATACATTCTTGTTATATCATTAATTATATATTTGTGTTAATCTTTGAGTGGTTAGGTTTCAGACATCAAGCGACAGAGGAAGCTCGCTGATTTCTTAACTAGGCCAAGCTGTAGTTCAGTTACCGTCAAAGATGCTGGAGATCTGCAGTCTGTTTCTAGTGAGGATCACCACAGTACTTATCAACCTGATCAACCTAGTTGCGGTACGGAACTGGCAGAGTGTTCACTCGTTCCATCAGATGAGACTGTGAAGTTATTTAAGTCCATGTGTGATAGGAAGTGCAGAAACAGTTAAACAGTTTCCTGATGATTTGGGATCCATATTTGAACAACCATTTCAACCACAGATAAAGTTTCCAATCACGGTGGTAGGTGGAAAATCCAGGTCTTTCCAAGAAGCATGGTTCAGAAATATTAAATGGTTGGAGGACTCTAAGAAACTGATTCTGCTTATTGCTTTTCCTGCCTTTTGTTTTGGCAGTAACATATTTGCTGATACAACATGCAAATCCCCTTCTATTGATGCTGGTGAGTTTGTTTATATCTTATGACAGTTAGGTAACACATCGGAATAGTTACCTTCATAAGAAACTATACCTACTTACTGATTTGGGAGTTATGACAACTATTGTTGGATGGGCAAGGTTACTAACATTCATGGAGAAATTATCCTCACTTACTTTCTGAGCTGGCCAGCCAGTGACTGGTCTGCTTTTACCCTTAAGTGCCAAGGACGAGTAAGTATGCTTGTTCTTTTTGCATAGACTTGCATGATAGGCTGGCAGTTAAGGTGTTAAGGGGGAAATTAAAGACATTTTAGATTTTTAGTAATGTTCATTCAATTACTTTGCAAGCTGAATGTTTACAATTGAGTCAGCAGTCATAAAGAAGTAACTGACAATGTGGAGCACTTGCAGTCAATTGCAGTGCTGTAAATAATAAAACTCTAAACAGTGTGATGACTTTAAAGAAAAAAGAGTGCATTCTATTTAATTTTAAAATTTGCTCTTTATCATTACCTTACCTATGGTCCACAAATAATGCTGTGATGCATGTAGAATTGTCATGTAATCTACAGATCGTAGACTGTGGCTCCACGCAGTGTACTGACAATAGAAACCCAGATGTGGTGAACAGAAGGGAATAATTCCTTTTGATATCTTTTCATATTTCAACCTCTGCTAGGTGGGTACTGTGACTGGAAACATGCAAGTGGTTCTAGTGGTGGATGTCGCAGACATGCCAACTATTCAGCACACACGCTGTCAATGATCCAGTGGAAAGACTACCGCAACAACCACACAAACAGGACAGGAATTGATGACCTCATAGATAAAGTAGGGACTTTTTGGTTTACTTGTTTTATTCTATAATCTGTACTTTAGTAACCATAGGAAGGCATGTACTTCTCTGATACCAGAATGTGGCATTCAAAGGGCTGTAACAATCGTTATTTGAACTCTCCTGATGTATGCCACTATGCAAAGCCAGGAGCAATAAGGGGTAATGGTATCTAATAGTTGTTACAGCTCCCCACCCCAGGATAGTGAATTCATCATACCAGTGGGAGGCTGTTCCCCTCGTCCATGTGGGAATCCTGCTCCGAACCTCACTACACAAAATATCCTTGCAGAAGTCCCTTCAGAAAATTCCTAAAAATGTGTTCTTCAAATCATAAAAATGTATGTCAATACCCTTTGAACACTGAGATGTATAGTTAAACGCATAGAAGCAGTTCCCAAATACCGATGCAGTGCACATTTCTAAACCACCATCCACAATTTGTTGGTAAATTCTTTTACCCCGGACTTGGATTACCTTGAGTTGTAGCAGTGTCCTACTATCTTTCTGCAAAAGCAGTTAATTTCTGCCTGCTAAATATTATTTACCTAAATATAAATCACATTAAAATAAAAAAGTGAATTCAGTTCTACTGTATGTTTTTTATTGTCCCCAGAGTACCAGCCCAGTAAAATGACTCTATGGAATCTATATTAGTCATTTATATGAAAAGAAATAAGTGTCTATATCCTGATTTTGAAGACATTTGTGTTTCTGTACTGCACCAAACCAGTGCATCTTTCATTGGCAGGCTCATTGCCTCTGACAGAGCATAGTTTCAGCATGGAAGGATTTGTCTTTTTTAATTTTGTGTTTGCCCAAGTCAAGGTAAGGAATCACACCTATTTGAAGGTGGTATGCAAACTCCTTTTACTCTGTGCACAGCAGTATCTTCCTCTGCGCGGGCACCTTGAAAGTTTAAGTAAACCAAATAAAGGTAGTGATGATCTTGAAGGGAACAGTAATGAATATAATGTTAATATGGGTAATTATTTGGCATCGCATTCTTTTGCAGAAGACGTAAATTCAGACTTCAGATAAATTGTGTCACAGCAAACAAAACATGCTAAATACACATCGCCAGATGTTCAGAATGAGTTATTAAATAAAATGGCCGATTATGTAATTCATAGAATAAGAGAACAGATACAGGCTGCCACTTGCTTTTCATTAATTGTTGATGGGACAAAAGCAAAAATGAGCAGGTTAACTCTGTGCTTTGGTACATAAATACATGTAGGGAACTTTGTGATGGATTTGTAGGGTTCACCCAAGCGACCTATCTGGATGCCATAGATTTGGCAAATTGCATTGAAAACATAATTGTAAATAAGGTGGGTCTAAATATGCACAAGTGTATCTGCCAGTGTGACGATAGTGCAATTGTCATGAGTAGCAAATGCTCTGTGGTACAGGCATCACTACACAAAAAGTACCTTACAGCCCTTTATAGTCACTGCCTTAATTTGGTATTAGTAGAATACTGCAAAACAATTACCACATTACATGATTTCTTTGTTGTTCTTGAGAGCGTGTATGTTTTCATGTCACAAACAACTGTTCATATTCTTTTCCTTGAGAACCAAAAGAGACTATACCAAACAAAGCAAACAAGTGAATTGAAACTATTGTGTGATACATGATGGGCTTACATGTATGACAGTATTCAACAGTTCATGGCAAGCTAACACCTATTATATCTATTCTGGATTACATTGCTGAGGGTGAAAATAAGATATAGGCTGTAACTGGTATAGGGTTGTTAGTTTGAGTGACCAGTTTATATTTTATTATTGCATTAGTAGTATGCAGAAATACGTTTTGTATAACAAGATGTCTGTCTGATCAGCTACATGCAAAAGATCTTGACCTGTCTCGGTGTATTGCATGTGTTCATGCAGTCACATCGGATCTGCAGAACTGTAAATCTAATAGTGCTGATATCATTACTGCAGCCAAGGACATGGCTGCATCTATAAACATCTCAGAACTATAGGTAAATGCACACCCACACAGTTATGGCACTGTTCCAAAAAAGCTTCAAGACTCACTTGTTTTGTCTACTTTGGGAAGTTCAAGAGTTGAGAAACAGAATGGAAGCCTTTCGGCATTAGTACATCTCTTGTTTCTAAAACTTGCCAAATTATTCTTGATGAGCTAGAAAGGAGATTTTCTAGTTTAAAGTGTGAATTGTTTGGTGCTGTGAAAGCATTCTCCCCTGCCCATCTCATATTTCTTGATGTCACTACACTTCAGCCTTTGCTCAACACATACAAGTCTGTGTTAGGTTTTCTGCCAAGTGAGATGGAACTGACAGAGGCTAAGCATGTGATTTTAGCAGAATTTGCAAAAGGAACCTATAAGTACCCTAGATGTTTTGGTTTCTCTAGAAATGTACAAAGGTCTAAAAGCAGCATTTCCAAAGGTATGTAACATGCTTAGAGTGGCCCAAACATTTGCAGTTATGTCGGTATCATGTGAACATACTTTTAGTACATTGAAAAGTGTAAAAACAAGGTTAAGATCAAGGATGACAGAAAACAGACTGTCCTCATTATGCGTCCTGTCTGTTGAGAGGAAATTGTATTGATTAATTAACATTGATTCAATTGTTGATACCTTCAAAGCAAAAAAGAGGAGAATCGATTTGTAAAAGGTTTGAAGAATAGAGTGAAGGAAGAAAAGCTAATGTAATCTGAGGGTTGGGGATTAGTGAAGGATGCACAGAGTCTGAGAGTGTGAGAGGTTGAGGGTGTAGTGAAGGAAGGAAAGGGAATGCGACTGGGGAGAGGGTAGGAGGGTGTAGTGAAGGAAGGAAAGGGAATGTGTAAAGGGGGTTGGAGGATGTAATGACGGAAGGAAAGGTAATGTTAAAAGGGGGTTGGAGGATGTAGTGATGTAAGGACAGGATGTGGACAGAGGGTTGAAGGATGCAGTGAGGGAAAGAGTGTGTTGAAGGGTGGAAAATGGTTTCAAAGGGTTAGAGGATATAGTGAATTAAGGACATGAAGAGGATTTTAGGATGCAGTGAAGTAAAGAATGTGAAAAGGGGGTTCGAGTATGTAGTGAAGGGAGAAAGGGAATATGAAAATGGGTTTGGAGGATGTAGTGTGGGAAGGAAAGATAATGTGTTCAGAGAGTTGGCAGATGAATAGAGTAATTGCACAGATTTTTGTAAAGTTGTACATTAAGGACAGAATACTATAATAGAGTTGGAGGTAGTGTGAAAATGACAGGAATTGTTATAAGTTTGGGTAATGCCATACAACAATACAAATGGACATGATGAAAGGAAAGTGTACATTTGAATGGAAAGCTATTCCAGTAAAAATAAATGTAGAATAGACCACATGTTTGTGACTTTTTTAAAACAATAAAAATATTTAGTTAAAAATAATGTATCAGGGATTCCAAGATGGCCGCAAACGAGTGAGGACGTACTGTTCTTCGCTCCTTGCAAAGACAGATAAAACAAGCCCATGCGTTGTCTAAACGCAGAATTAACCCCGACATAGACCCAGCTTAAGCTGGGAAAACCTTGACAAAAGAAGATCAAAGGAGGAGACAAACCTGGGCCAGTAACATGCCGTAAGCCAATCGAGACTGTGGCACTCCCTCCACCCTATCCTGGTGCACAGAACAGAGCCAGTGCACGCTGCATGTCTTTCACTCGAGGAGAGTGGACAGTGCCCAAGGCAAGGTGAGAGGGGAGCAGAAGAGCAGCTGTGGAAGTCGGGAGAGCTCCCTCCCCTGTCCGGAATCGGAAATCGAGCATCCAGGGGGTGACATCCATCAGTAACCGCCCGACACAAATACAGGGCACGGGAAGACAGCTTGGCCTGGTTTGACCCGGGAACTCAGCAAACAATGCCCACAAGAACGTGCTCCCCCCCCTCGCTGTGCGCAACAGAAAGTGGGCAGTCCAGCGTTGTCCAGCATATATTCAAACCCAGAGACACAGAAATAACACCAGAAACCCAGAGCAAAAGGCCTGCAGAGAGGGGTAGAGGTGAAGGGGAAGACCCCCACTGACACAGAGAAATAAGAAAGTGACCCCGTTGCCACAAGAAAGGAGCAGCACACAAAGAGACACATTGAGGGGCAAGACCCGAGAAAGGAGATCCTCGCTGCGAGAACTCATCCCTCAACAGAACAACAGGAAATAGGAACCTGAAGCACATCCCAAGCACCGGGGAAGGCACAGTACACAGGGAGACGGAGTTGAGAAGCTCAACCGGTCACTTTACCCAGAGGGATTGAGGGAATCTAGAGGACATGCAACCGGAGAACATGACAAAGGGAGACATGGCAACTATACCACACCAAGTGTGACACCAAGGGGTGCCCCAACCAAAGGACTGGACTGAGGACCCCCAGCCCTGCCCGGTGGATCAGCCATAATCAAGACACAGGGGTGAGGAAGCATTAGCATCGGACCCTTGTACCGGTGGCGGAAATATCACATAGCGGTTGACAGAAATAGGCCAAGCAAACAATCCAAGAAGGCTGAGGCCTCCAATTGCCAAGGGCGAAGGGGAAGACTCACTCATTTAAAGACAAATCATGGGTCACCACACAAGAGGGACAACTAAAATGGTGCTAGTGCCAAAACTCAGATCTACCCCACCTGACAGACGACGGAGAACCAACGCAAACCACAAGTAAAGCGATGGCCCTAAATAAGGAAGATCTCTTGGAATGTCTCAAAGGAATGGAGGAATGGAGGAATGGAGGAATGGAGGACAGGATGATAAGTGTCTTCCAAGATCAACGCACAAAAATGAAAGAAGTAAGAGAAAAGATTAACGGCCTACGTGTGTGAGTAGACACCACAGAGCGGGGTCTGCTGGAAGTATTTTAAGACGTCAAACAAAATGGCGAACTTCTGGGACAGGTAGCCAGAGCAACCCAAAACCTAGAATTACAGGCAGAAGCCCTGGAGAACTGCTCTCGAAGGTCGAATATCCGTGTAAAAAGACTCAGAGAGGCTATTACGGACACAGAATTAAAGAATATGATGCAACAATGCTTCGGGAGCCTGCTGCAGGATGTGCAACCGAAGGAAGTAAAAATGGAACGCATACATAGGGTGGGACCCAAGAGTGAGGGACCGGGGGCCCGCCCATGAAATGTCCTTGCGGCACTGTCTTCCTACGCTATGAAAGAAGCTATCATACGTTCTGCAAGGGATCAAAAATCTATTGCTATAAATGGGGCCCCAATACTACTTTTCCATGACCTGGCACTGTCCACCCTACAGAAAAGAAGATCAATGATGCCGGCAATGAAGGAACTGATAGCCAGACGCATCTCCTATAAATGGACCTTCCTGTTCGGGATACTCTTCACATGGGAAGGGAAACAGTAGAGGACAGAGACGTGCAACAAGGCCCTGGCGATTATGAATCTGGAGGATAACAATGCCTTAGCCATCTCACAATCTTTGGGCCTTCCCCTTGCAGGGGGTTCAAAACCATTGGAATGGACAAGAAGTGGGGTACGGAGAGGAGCAGCCAGAGAACAGAGAATAAGAGGCTCCCCGGGAAGAGGCAAAGATACCAAAGACTCACATGTGGTGGGACTGAATACTGGCCCACCCTAACGGCAGGGTGGATCAACAGGCCGATATGACGTCCATGGAGGGAACCCTGCCAGCAAACTTGAAGGTGACTCTATACAAATTGGGAAAGGGGCAAAGGCCTTGGAGTGAGGAGGGAGGAGAATTGAGGCATGGAATCCACAAGGGGGAGTAGTGTACCCCCAAAAGGGAAACACCTGTGGTTGTATCAGTGCGTTATCCCCAGGCTAGAATCTGGGGTAGCTCTTTGGAGCAGTTGTCCTGACCGGAGAGGGAGATGAGGAGATGGGGGAAAGGGGATGGGGGAAGTTTACACACAGAGGTTATTTATTATTTTTTTAAGAATTGAGGTCAGTAGGAACTTGATAGGTAAGGGAAAAGGGAGATGTTCTCAGACTCATATGAGAGGAGATGAAGCCCATTATAGAGGCTCACACAAGAAGGGTCAGCTGGTAAGGGGACACTAACAGTGATTCCATGGCACTGGTAGTACTATAGCATAATGTAAGGGGACCGAATACCCCTACCAAATGTAAGAAAGTGGAAAGACAGATAGGACACTTCTCAGCAGACATAAAAATGCTACAAGAAACTCACATATAGAAATCTGACAAGCAAAAATGTAAGCTCTGCAGCTTCTCGCAAATACACCAGGCCAATGCTCAAGGAAGGACAGGGGAGGTGTGATTATAGCACTTAAGGACTCTCTTCAAGCACAATTAATAAACACACTGAGAGACCAACAGGGAAGGTACATCTATGTCCTAATACAGTTGGGAGGGAGGAAAATTACCCTGGGGACCAAACACAGGGCAGGACACCTTTCTCTGGGAAGCACTTCTGAAACTTGAGAAATGTTCAGAGGGACAAACTATCTTCTGTGGGGATTTCAACCTGCATGGGACCCCACAATAGATAAGAATGGGGTCTGCGAGCACAAAGGGGTCCCCCCATCAGAAACTCTGAAGGCATATATAGAAAACCTGACTCTTTCAGACATCTGGCGTACAATGAAAGGCGGGGAAATAGGATACACTTGCTTCTCTCACGTATATCAGACCCAGTCGAGAATAGACTATATATGGGCATCAGCGACACTAATTGGAGAAATAGAGGACATACACCTCGGTGCAATGACACTCTCAGACCATGCCCCCCTAATAATGGCACTAAAGAGGTGAGTCCCAAGAAGGGGCTATGGAGTTGGTTCTTTCCCTGGGAAATAGGAACAGAGACAACCCAAATACAACAACTGGGAGACAAAATAGAAGATTACTTCTTGCACAACGATAACAAAAACAGTACATTGGAGGGAATATGGGAAGCATTCAAAGTGGTTGATATGGGGGGGGAGATCATTGCTATACAGGCACAGAAGGGAAAGCAGAGATTACTAGTGGAACTTGACCTTGAAACCCAAAAATCATGTATGAGCTGGGAAAGAAAATAGAAAAAATCTAGGGCCCTATATAAACGACTGAAATATACTAATAGACAACTTGACTTAATGTGCAAACGGAAAGCTGAAATGGCTCTTCTACATATTAGGCTAAAGTACTATATAAGCACCAACAAGGCAGACAGGCTCATGGCCAGGCAAGTGAGAGAGGAAGAGGCTAACCGCAGGGTGAGGGCTATTACACAACCAGATGGACGACTAGCTACGGACACGGAAACGATAATGCAGTCATTCATGAGCTGCTAAGAGGCCCTGTACTCATCGGACTCCCCAGATGCGGAGCGGTCAAGAACTACTTTAAAGACATAACAATGAGGAGACGTATGCTCCTTGACAGCACAACATTATATGGACACATTACTGGGGAGAAGTTGAGACAGTGATAAAAAACCTACCACTTAACAAAACCCCAGGGTCGGCTGGGTTCTCAGCATGCTTTTATAAAACATATAGCAAACAACTGAGCCCTAGACTGATGCACCTCTTCAACGCCATAGGTCAAAGAGGACAGGTGACGGTTCTATGGCAGAGGCTAAAGAGTGGTGCTTGGAAAGGCAAACCAAGACTTTAAAAAATGTGGCCCCTATTGCCCAATCGCACTACTAAACTTAGATGCCAAAATATACACAAGGGTATTAGCAGCAAGATTGACCCCCTCTTGCTGAGTCTAATAGGTATGGGCCAAGATGGTTTCATAAGGGGAAGGCAGGCCTGTGACAATACAAGAAAGGTGATACACTTGATAGAGAAAGCGTAAACCCGACAGATACAAGCAGTATTAATATCACTTGACGTCGAAAAGGCTTTGGACCGTGTGGAATGGTCATTTCTATGGTCATTTTTATTTGAACCAAAACAGAAAGTTGATGGCTGGAAGGTTAGAATTAATCATAACCACGGGCAAAGCTCTGGGCAACCCTCCAGACCATCGTTTTTCAGCCTGCCAAGCCATTACAGAAGGGAAAAAACCATATGCAAATCAGGCTTGGTCCTTGGTTTTGTTTTGTTTTGTTTTGTTTTGTTTTGCATTTTTATTTGAAACCATGGAGCTAATGGGGATTGTATGGACTTTTTGTGCAAAGTAAAGGCTAATTACATAAACCCATTGATGCGCCTTTCAATAAATGGTCAGTGCAAATCACGAGGGGGACAAGGCGAGGCTGCCCTCCATCTCTGCTTCTGTAAGCAATATATCTGGAACCCCTGTTTGAATCCATTCAAAGCAACCAGACCATAAAAGGCATTACATGTGGAGGGGAAGAGCATAAAATAGCGGCTTTCACTGACGTATGTTGATGTCACTGACTAATTCCGAAACCTCTATCACTGCCCTAATACAAGAACTAGACCAAATGGAACAAGTGGCGGGCCTGGAGATTAATAAGACAAAATTGGAATGGCTCAGATTAGGGCTGACGGAAACCCAGAAGGCAGACAAACAGGCTCCATTGCATACTTGGGGGTTAAATTAACACACTCAATTTCGGGCTTGTATGGTGCAAAGTACACAGCACTATTAACCAAAGTAAAGTCAGACCTGACCCAATGGACGCCCTTACGCATTTCATGGCTGGGCAGGTTTGCTACAATAAAAATGACCACACTACCCAAACTTCTGTACCATTTCCAAATGCTCCACATTAAAATTCCGCAATCATTCCTTAGAACAGCCAACGGTTTCACAAGGGAATCACACCACACGCCCGGCAACCTTTCACTCCGCTATTCCGCAATCCACAATTCTCCCCAGGAACAAAACAAGGAGCCTTTACACACTGGCGAGTAGCGGGTTGGGAAATGGTGGGAGATAATATGAGCGTGGGGACGTTAACACCTTCGAGGAGTGCAAGAAGCAGATTGGCCTCACAGAATATGACAGGTTAGGTTAGTATCAACTAAGACACTGGCTGAAACAACCTGCGTTGAATCGGGCGTCCTCTAGGGGCCTTAACCCCTTTGAGAAATGCATTAGCACACACACAGGAGACAAACAATAAATCTCGAAAATGTACACAATCTTGGTGGGGAAGCCCAAGAAACACACATGGGTTTACATGCACAGATGGGAGAAGACGCTAGGAGAGGAAATCCCGCTCTTTAACTGGGAAAATCTCTGGAGGAACATACCAAACTCACAAGATCAATACAAATCAGGGAAGTCTGGAACAAAATGATGGTCCAATGGCATTATACTCCATACAAAGCGTTAGTTGATTCATTTGTGTAACAATGTTGAAGATGTCTCCACATAGATTGAGTGAATGTGACAGATTCACAGGTATGTGGACCAGGGCCCCCGGACCTACGGCACATAGGTATCTCTATAGACTGTGTCTCTGTGGGTGTTAGCAGGGCTGCAGGGGCAGCTGGCTATGTCTTTGTGGGTGCTGGCAGGTCTGCAGGGGAGGCTGGCTGTGCCTCTGTGGATGCAGGCATGGCTGCAGGGGCAGCTGGCTGTGCCTCTGTGGGTGCTGGCAGGGCTGCAGAGGCATCTGGGTTTGGCTCTGTGGGTGCTGGCAGGACTTCCGGGGCAGCTGGCTTGGTCACAGGGCCCGTAGGTTGCATTGGCAGGGCCGGTGTGGTCTTCGCTGCAGTGGAGCAGGGAGTGGCCTTCCTCCTCTGTGTAGGTGGCTGCACTGTGGACGGTCCACTATGCTTGCTGTCAAACGAGGTGCCTATTGGGGTGAGATGGGCATGCCGTTATTCAACACTGTGTCATCCTATTCACTTGCAACATGCAGTTAAGTCATTGTGACATTATACCTGTACATGGAGTCATGACATCAGGACAGCTTTGATGCATGCTTGCATGTGTGTGTGGTATGGGGGCACATTGTTCGTAGGGCATGCACGCCACATTGGTCATGTGTGTGCTTCATGTGTGTGCTGCTTCTCATGTTGTCACTTTGTGCACATGCCTAGTACTCACTGTGTTTTGTTGTTATGGTGTGGCACGTCTTACTCACTGCCCTCTGTATGTGTCCCTGCACTGGTCTCCACCACTCCGACTCCCTCGATTCCTTTGAATTGCAGCACAATGCTGCATTTCTCCTCCCAGGCCATCAACTTGATTGGGGAGACTTTCCCACCTCCAGTGGCCATGCATTCCCTCCTGTGGGCCGCAAGCAGGTTTTGGATTATCAGGTGGAGGACGTCCCACTGCTTGTGGCAATCTCTTCGGGTGTGGGCGACGGGGCCTACAGCTGCCACCTCCTGTGGTCGCTGGCGAATAGATCCCCTGCATTTTCCACGATAGTGTCAGTTAGTACTGACAGTTCCTGCTCCGTGAAGCATGGCTTCCTCTACCGGACATCAGGTACACAAGAATTAATTGCTGCAGTGAAGCCAGTGTTACAGTGACCAGATGGCAACAGGAAGTGGGTGATTTTATGTGGTTTGTGTTTTTCGAAATGTCCGCTGATGAGCTTCAAGTTCCTGCTGTGATGTTGTTTATGGTCCTGGTGTTTCCATTGCCAGTGTTTCCGTTGATGGACACTGGTAAACGTGCCACTGTCAGTTTTACTGGCATAAACACCAGCATTAGTGGACGCTGATGGGGTTTCCACCATGCCCGTCGCACCGCTGGACGGCATTCAGGACCGGCACCAGCACAGTTGAAAATGTAGGTTTGTGAGATGCCATACAGCTCCCCGACTGAGTTATGGAATGTGCCTGTGGCAAGAAAGTGTAGCACTGACACCACCTTCAAAAGGGCTGGTATGGCAGTCCAGATGCCTATGATGCTCTGGATGTCGTAATGGATGAGCACAACCAGTTCCAGGATGGACTCCTTTTTCAGGCGGTATAGGGTATAGGTCTGCCTGTCATTCAGGGCCCAGGGTGTGGCCTTTGTGCGTCGTATTGGTGCACGCCTCTGAGTCCCCACTTGCATGAGAATGTTCATCATCATTCTCCTCCTCCTCCTCCACTGCCTGTCATCTTGATGCCACTGATGTAGCTCATGCTCATACAGCTACACCTCTGCATGCTGCACCTCCATGTCCATTGCTACTTCTACAAGTGGCAGCATAGTTGTGTTGGCCAGTGTGTGGGATGTGGTCCTTTTCAGCAGTCCTAGTGCTCATTGTGTGCAGCTGGGTGCACCTGTGGCCTGTTCCTCCCCACCTGGGACTGGACCGTCAACTCGGTGGTGCCGGTATTTCCAGCACGGTTTTCCTGGTGGCACCAGGATTTTTGGGCTGGTGTTTCTGGGGAAACCGCTATCATGATGCTGCCTTGTTACCGTGGTGCCAGTGTTTCCGACACAACTTGTGGAGGGTCCCGTTGTTTCCATTCACTGTGCTATCGGCGACGTTAGCACAGTGAATGCTGTTACCGCTATCCTTGTTACCGGCAGTGCCTCGCGTAGCAGTATGGTCTGGAAAAAGTGCCGGTAAACGGAATTACCAGTATTTTATTTCCAGACTGCCACACTTGTAATGACTCCCTATGTCTCTGAAAGAGGAGGGCGTGTGCTGGAGAGGTACTAGCAGAGTGAAATGAACATTGTTATTGATCCAAGAGTGCCAGGTAAAATATAACCTGTCTCTAGGGTCGTTGGTAAACTGGACGACATGTTTAGTGAACTATTCATTGAAGCCTTGCAGTGCTTGAGAGGATACATGCATATAATACAACTGAAAATGGATGCTTCTCCTGTAGCAACTAGACTCAGGTGTGTGTTCTCTTGCCTTTTGTCAGGAAGTGACAAAGGAGATTGAGAGTTTGGATTGGGGTCAAAGGCCATAATTGAGTCTGTGTAGGCATCCAAATGGTGGTCTCCTGTGGTAGTAGTTAAAGGGTGTGGAGTTGTTTGTCTATGTGTAGACTTGAGGCTGCTCAATAAGAGTGTGATAGTGGTCAGATTTCCATTAACTAACACTGTGGAATTGTTGAACTTAATAGCAGGTGTGAAAATATTTGCATCGCTAGATCTTGCCTCAGCCTATCACCAGGTAATGTTACAACCGTAGTCAAGAGATCTGACGAGGTTCATCAACCATGAGGGAACCTCTAGATTTAAGAGGATGCCTTTTGGTCTATGCAGCTGCTTTCTTTCAACGGACAATAAAAGCAATTCTTGGGGAAATGAAAGCTATAGTGTTAATACACTGATGATATCCTGGTAACAGGTAGGGATGTGAAAGACCATGATGATACATTGTACATAGTACTTGAGAAATTCTGTGGGGCTGGTCTTAATTTCCCAAAGAGAAAGTGCAAGTTGAGGGTTGCTGAAACAGACTATTTGGGGCACAGGCTCACTGGTGAAGGGATAGCGCCGTAGGAAAGTCTGGTTGCCTCCATTGTTAATCGTGAAGCACCAGTTCTATCATTCCTGGGGGTGGTAGAATATTATTTCAAAATTGTAAGGAATCTTGCGGACAGCAGCATTAACATTAGGGCATTATACAAGAAGAACGTCAAGTTTGAATGGACAGAGGATTGCAACCAGGAGTTTGTAGGAATAAAGAGGATGATTTCTAGTGATCTTGTATTAGGCTGTTTCAACACCATGACAGATACTTGTATTATGACTGATGCCAGTGACACAGGGTTGGGTGCTGTGTTGCTACAAAAAGACAAGAGGCTGGAGAGAATAATTGCCTTCACGTCTAGGGTGCTGAGGGGTGCGGAGCCCAGGTATTCCATCACGAAAAAGGTTGCTTTGTTTGTGAAGTGGGCAATAAAGACATTTCAGGCGTTTGGGGCAGAAAATGTACCATCCAAAGTGATCACAAGCCTCGAGTGCTGATCTTTACTCTAAAAGCCTCGATGATATATGTCGATAAATAGCGAAGTGGGTCAACTCGCTTTAAGGTCATGACTTTTCTATAGAGTTTGTGCCAGGTAAAGAAAACATAATAGCCAATTATTTGTCCCACAATGGAGGAGTTGTCTCTCGAGTGGAAGAGATAGAAGAAGAGGAAGAGTCTGCGCAAGATGTTTTGTTGTGTGTGAAAATGCCATCTCTCGTGAAGAATTAGAGGCTGCTAGCAGCGAAGATGCAAACTTAAGCAAAGTCGGACAGTTTGTACTAGAGAGCTGGACAGGTTGGAGTAGTGAATGTCGGTTTAGTACATTTCACAGAGTAAAAGACGAGTTAAGTGTTGAAGGAAGACATGTTTTATGGTCAGGGAGAATTGTTCCGCCTCTGGGTATCAGAAAGAAACATTTGGATGCTGCCCATTGCGGACATCTTGGCTTGATGAACCCAAAGGTGCACCTCAGATCTGATTGCTGGTGGCCAGGATTAGGTAAAGAGGTGGAGCGCCTCATCAAAGAATGTCTTGATTGCTCGACATCAGACAAGGTGCTCAAGACTTATGTCCAGCCTCTTAAATGTGTAGATGTTCCTGCGTTGCCGTGGGATTGTGTGGTGCTAGACATATTGGGCCTTGTGAGGTCAAAAAGGGGGAAAAAGAAGTATGTGTTTGTATTGGTGGACCTATAATTCTCTAAATGGGTTGAAACCAAAATAGTTCATGAAGCAGATTCAAGAGCTGTTTTGGAATCTCTGGATGGTATGCTTCAAATAGAAGGTTTTCTCAGCAAAATGTTCACTGACAATGGGGTACAATTTACCTCAAAAATTACAAACGTGTTTTAGGAAAGTATTGGAATGGAACCGCATAGGTCTTCACTGTGCCATCCCGCCACCAATGGCATTGTAGAAAGGTGTGATGCTTTAATGCAAGGTATTTGCCTTGCGATTCAGGAAGGGAGAGACTGGGAAGAAAGCATAGGCTTAAGCAAGAATGTTTATGTGTACAGGAGGCTTCTCAACTATCTGACACTCGCGGCTCGGCTGCATATGTTCTACTGAGTACTTAGGATCGAACATAACCTGATGGAAATTTCCATTCATATCTAACAGCTTGAAGACCGTCTATGAAAACTTTGACACACTGGGACACCCGCAAACCTGAGCCAGGCAACTCTACTTCGGGTCCCAGGACTAGACGGTCCTGTCCTATCCACAACACGTGACTACACCAAACGCTTGAACAAGGCGTACCGGCATGTAAGTTTGGAATCCGGGCGCCATGAGATTAAATTTTAATGCAACCCCGGTCCCATTAATAGGGACCCTTAGGGTATCACAACCAATCTCATCACTACCTCTGTCACCCCCCCACAGGGTCTCTGATTCTCAGCCCTGATGAAGGCGGATCGAACCTCAAACCTTTACCGCCGAAACGTGACAAATACAGGAATCAACAACACACCTGTTTTAAACCAAGTTGAAACCAACTTTTGCTACCAACCAACTTGGGATCACGTTGGCTAACGACCAGATATCTAACATGAAAAGACCCTTGAACATTTATAATTTCTCCCGTCTAGAAATATTAGACTTGAAATATTCTATACTTACCTGAATGTATATATTTTCAATTGCCTTAATGTTTTGTACATAGGGATTGCTCTAAAACTGTATTCCTAAACTTGTCTATTGTCTCTGGATAACGACCAAATAATTATCCAGAACAGTTATATGTTACTGTGTCTTTCTCTCTGCATTTACTTTGTCTTGATATGCACTTTAGAAAATAGTAAAACACCTTTAATGTATCGTTTGTATCTTCAATTTTGTGCTTTAGAGATTGTATTAATTTATACCCACACGCAGATTTATTCTGTGATTGCCAAAGATTAGGCAACACATTTTCTGCCTTCATAATTTAAATTAACATTTTTTTCAAATATCTA
Organism: Ambystoma mexicanum; assembly: GCF_040938575.1. Taxonomy (NCBI): domain Eukaryota; kingdom Metazoa; phylum Chordata; class Amphibia; order Caudata; family Ambystomatidae; genus Ambystoma; species Ambystoma mexicanum. Next base: position 391,102,373 of record NC_090929.1, on the reverse strand, counting down.
GTGGTTACTAGAACACAGTAAAGGTACACATCTTGCTTCATAGTTTATATTTGGCCACGTACCTTTTCTTTAATGGCCATCCCCTTAATCTTGCTACCATTTACGGGCAACCGCGTTGCTTAGGGCTCCGTACTCTGTACAGATAGGGCTTGCACCAAATCGTCTCACTTATAGGCCCACCTCTTTCAAAATCCACTATTTCAGTTCTCTCTCAAGTTGAATAAATTGCTTGGTGTCCCCACGGAACTGGATAGGACACACGTTACTCGTTAAAATATCCACGTCATTTTATCATCTACTCAATACGCCAACCCCCCCCCCTAAAAAACAGGGGATGGCGGAAGGCACAACCTTAAGCTTCACAGAACAGGAAATTTTGGACACAATTAGCGGCCCCTCACTTTTCACCCCGACTGGGGAAAACTCTGCTCCACCTCAAGGGAGTACCAATTCAGGAGACAACATCTTGAGACTGAAGAAAAAATGTTTCCGCACTGAACTCCATGCGCACTTTTTGAGAGAATACTTGCGTGCCAGCATCATCCCTAGTGGTCTAGTCGTTCGCAATACCCCTTGTTTATTTTTAGATGATAAGGAGTATGTGACCAACTTCAGTTACGTGGCTACTAAATGCAGCCGCGATCTTATGGTACTGACCATTAACACTGCAATACGAACTGCTTCTAAGATTCAGAAAGATCTAGATCTTGAAGAAACAACTTTTTCGACTAATGCAACAATTGCTAATGCTAAGAACTTGTTAACAGACATAAACAAACAGTTTGAAGACTTCAAGAGCGCTACCCTCAACCGCAAAACTAAAAAACTGCAGAAAGATATTAAAGACTTCAACTTGGAAGTAATCTATCCTTACATTTCTGATAACTACATAAATAGCCTAAACCAAGGCACTCATCAAGGAAATCAAAGAAACCGTAGAAGAGGGGTAGCTTTTTCGAGTTCGAGTAGTGGATCATCCTCGGACGACCAATCACGATCACAACCCCGGTCACAAGGCCAAACACCAGCTAACTTTGGATACCCTACTCCATCCCCATTCTTTCCTTTTTTAGGGGGTGGGGGGTTTGGCAACCCCCAATGGGGACCGCCACAATGGGGATTCCTACCACGCGGCGGAAGAATAAACCAGCGTCCCAGACGCCGCAGACAACGATATTAGGCACTGTTGAAGACCATGAGGCAATTCCAGTTTTCAACCTAGCAAATATCCCATTATCACCCGCTGAGTCCTCAGTCCTTACGAAGGGCCTCTCCTTTGTGCCTACAGCACAAACGGATTGGTATAACTCTGAGATGGAAGTTCGAACCTTTCTAAGAAAAGTCAGATTACGAACCTTCTTCCAGAATCACAATCTGGAACGTGACGAAACGGATGAAGACACTGGACTACATAACCCATCGACATTTACACCTACCGATGGGCAAATACCATCAGAGCTCTTAACTTTCGAAAGATGTGTGCTTGAAGATCTGGACCGCTTACGGAAGAAAACCACTAAAATCAAACACAACATGTCACGAGCTGAAAAACAAGCACTAATATCACTACAGACAAACAAAAATATTATCATCAAGCCAGCGGACAAAGGAGGAGGCTTGGTGATTATGACTATAGACCAATACAAAAACATGGTCTTAGCATTACTAGATGACCGAGAAAGTTACTCAATACTAAGAAAAGACCCTACCCGTGAAATATCACAAGAAATCTCGGAAGCTGTCAATTTCGCACTACAACGTGAATGGATCTCAGAAAAAGAAGCAGAATACCTTATTAAACCAGTCGGCAGGACCCCCTGCTTCTACTCATTACCTAAAATCCACAAAGACTCTACAAACCCACCAGGACGTCCGATAGTCTCAGGATGTGGTTCAATCATAGAGCCTTTATGCAAATTTGTGGACACTTTTCTGCAACCAATCAGTATTCAAACCCCTACCTACCTTCGAGACACTACCCACACAATAAATATCTTTGATGCTTTGGACTTCAACCCCCGGGAACAAATACTGGTAACTATGGACATTAAATCTCTTTATACCAGTATACCCCAGGATGATGCAATTGAAACCATTAGGGAATGGCTTACCTCCAATCCCCCCAACACCAGTACTCCGGTGAACTTCATCGTTGAAATTATGACAATTGCATTACAACGCAATTTCTTCACCTTCAACAACACCATTTACTTACAAACTAAGGGTACGGCTATGGGGGCAGCGTTCGCACCCAGCCTTGCCATCCTGTTCATGGCGAAATTTGAGAAAGAATTTGTGTTCTCCTATAAAAATAACTGGCAACTTAATATTAGCAATTGGTACCGTTACATCGACGATGTTATTTTCATTTGGACAGGTACTGCAAATGAACTTACCGTATTTTGGAACTGGCTCAATTCGTGCAACACACATATTCAATTCACGATCGAACAAAGCAACCAGGAGATTAAATTTCTGGATCTCACAATCCGCGCCTTGAATGGAAAGTTACTTTGTGACCTCTACAGAAAAACAACGGCCCGAAATACTCTTCTTCACTTCACTAGCAACCACCCGGCACATATCAAAGACAACGTACCCTATGGTCAGTACCTTCGAATACGCCGCAATTGCTCCTCCATAGATGACTATAAGGTTCATGCACAGAGCCTTACCACACGGCTGCTAACCAGGGGATACCCCAAGAAACAACTCAATTTAGCAAATAGGAGAGCTCGAAACAGCAATCGCGAGAACCTACTTCAAAAACAACAAGACAACACAGCCCCCCAGGAGAAACAACTAACGTGTGTCGTCACATTTGGAGCACACACCTCAAAAATCAAACAGATAATCAATAAATATTGGCATATTGCACGCTTGAATATGCCTGAGGACCGTGCCCCAAGATTTGCATACAAACGAGGAAAAAACCTGCAGGAGCACCTCGTGCACTCACTTTTTCAACCTGTATCACAAGCCACTCGCACCCTTCGACCGCTGCAAGGACACCACCCGTGTGGTAACTGTGTAGCTTGCAAACTCACCAAAAAAATGAGTTCTTTTCAAATTGGACGCCGAACTTGGACGCTCCGGGACTTGACAAACTGCAAAAGCCAGAGTGTAGTCTACTGCATTGAGTGCCCATGCGGCCTACGTTATATAGGCCAAACCTCACGAGCTGTCAACACAAGAATATCTGAACACAGATCCAAAATTAGATGCAAAACCATTACTGCACCATTGGTTGAACACTTTTTGAACTTCAATCACACCCCCAATGACATCCTGTGGTGGGTAATTGAAAAAGTAAAAGGCGGACCAGACATCAATCACAGCCTCAACAAAAAGGAAGCCTTATGGATTCATAGGCTGGATACTTATCACCATGGCCTCAATGAAATCTTTCAACCTATCACCTAATAATAAATGATGCTGACCGCATGCCCTTTCATAAAGTGCCGCTGTGCACATGCATTCTCCAAATATGGTTTACGTGATCCTGGGCAGGAAGATCATTGAGCCAATCCTTCCACCACCCCCTTCCCGCAATACCACAATCCTACTGCGAGATACGCCTAACACATAAAAGCAAATTTACACCATGCCTAAATATATATGGCAGCGAGCGCTTGTCTAACTAATGTGAGCTCAAGCTACCGGTATCATAATGAACTACCAGCTTGTAGTCCTTCCTGGCAGCAAGGGAGCATGCGCACCCTGAAAATGCTTACTCTGCCACTTAGAATAAACATCCCCATTGCGCATGCGTAAGCGTCCATAGCTACGCGTTCGTTCACTCAGCGAGTGCCAGCTTCACTCCGCATCCAGCGAATACTTCCCCTGCCGACCCAACTCACGGCAGACGAAGGCTTCAAGAAAGCATGACCTAGCGCCAATAAAGCGACTAATGAGGTGAGACAGAGGCTTCTCAACTATCTGACACTCGCGGCTCGGCTGCATATGTTCTACTGAGTACTTAGGATCGAACATAACCTGATGGAAATTTCCATTCATATCTAACAGCTTGAAGACCGTCTATGAAAACTTTGACACACTGGGACACCCGCAAACCTGAGCCAGGCAACTCTACTTCGGGTCCCAGGACTAGACGGTCCTGTCCTATCCACAACACGTGACTACACCAAACGCTTGAACAAGGCGTACCGGCATGTAAGTTTGGAATCCGGTCGCCATGAGATTAAATTTTAATGCAACCCCGGTCCCATTAATAGGGACCCTTAGGGTATCACAACCAATCTCATCACTACCTCTGTCACCCCCCCACAGGGTCTCTGATTCTCAGCCCTGATGAAGGCGGATCGAACCTCAAACCTTTACCGCCGAAACGTGACAAATACAGGAATCAACAACACACCTGTTTTAAACCAAGTTGAAACCAACTTTTGCTACCAACCAACTTGGGATCACGTTGGCTAACGACCAGATATCTAACATGAAAAGACCCTTGAACATTTATAATTTCTCCCGTCTAGAAATATTAGACTTGAAATATTCTATACTTACCTGAATGTATATATTTTCAATTGCCTTAATGTTTTGTACATAGGGATTGCTCTAAAACTGTATTCCTAAACTTGTCTATTGTCTCTGGATAACGACCAAATAATTATCCAGAACAGTTATATGTTACTGTGTCTTTCTCTCTGCATTTACTTTGTCTTGATATGCACTTTAGAAAATAGTAAAACACCTTTAATGTATCGTTTGTATCTTCAATTTTGTGCTTTAGAGATTGTATTAATTTATACCCACACGCAGATTTATTCTGTGATTGCCAAAGATTAGGCAACACATTTTCTGCCTTCATAATTTAAATTAACATTTTTTTCAAATATCTAGTGGTTACTAGAACACAGTAAAGGTACACATCTTGCTTCACAGGTTGGCTCGACACGCCACTACAGGGGTGGTGCCTTTGGAGGTGTTGAGGAGGAGGAAGGCTGCCACTTCAGTTTGTCCTCTTTGGCTGGGCAGGATGACGTTTGTTGGTTGGGATGAGGGAGCCCTCAGGGAGGGGGGGCGTAGAGGAAAATGTGACATATGAAAGAGAGGTATGATTGTGAAAAGGAAAGCTCGCATGACCAAAGTGGAGGAATGAGACAGAGTTTGGGTACGAAGGCCGTGTGGAGTTGCCAAAGGAGAACACATTTTCCGGCATCTGAGAGAGAGGAGGGTTTTGGATAATGTGGTACAGCTGGAGGATGGCAGGACATGGAACAAGAGTGCTATTGCGGTAAGACCATCTTGTAGATTGAGGCTAAGGTTGCAAAGATCCTATACATTTCAGCAGTTTTGTTTACCCTCTCATTTCTGATTATGTGAGTTGTGTGTGGTGTGTATAGAGAGAGAAGTTTGTTAGGTGTATACTGTCGACATAGTTGTCATTCAGACTGTGCTGTATATTTATGTATAACTTGTTTTCTTTAAATCCGTGGGCTGCAGTACACTCGTGCTGCATTATAACATGTTTGTTTACTGTAGCTCATTGGAGATGCTGTAACACTCAAGGCTACACAATGGGGTATAAATAACCCTGCAGGTGATTCTTGGTGACATTTGATGGAACTGCTGGAGAAGGAGGGCCTCTTGCATTTGTGTCATAATAAATACTCATAACAAACTCACCTGACCACTGGTGATTACTCTGACAACATGTTGCTTTCTCACCCTGAGTGGGACGTGTATGCACAGTCTTGGGTCCCGTGCCTGCTGGCTCTAGGGACCCAAGCTACTCCTCAGTGATGACGCCGAATGAGACTGAAACGTGTCTGCGGCTTCTTGTGCTCCTGTGCAGATGGGATGTGACCTAGTGTTTTGTGTGCTGTCATAAATGCCAAAATAATCAATAAATAAATAAGCAGTTCAGGCTGGACTGCTCCTTTGGGGGTAGGACCAAGCCTGATTTGCATATGCTCTTTCCCCTTTCTGTAATGACTTGGCAGGTGACGAACGGTGGTCTGGAGGGTTTCCCAGAGCAATTGCCAGAGGTTTAAGATTAATTCTAAACCTTCTAGCCATCACCTCTTTGCTTTCCATGAAAATGTGTGATGTCTTAAAGTGGATAGCAGCAATAAAGCTGGCTTTAACAAATCTATAACAGAAAATATTGAGTCAGAATTGGGGCGAAGCAAGTTATCTATGTTCAGAAAAAGACTGGTACATGGTCAGACTAGGAGGGATTATTTATAGTATTTATTTATTCTAATATTTGTTCAGCACTGGCCCTCCGCAGAGGGTCTGGGAGCTCCTTTCAGGGTTCAAAGGTTGAACAAGTGGGAGGTGAAACAGAAGTTACAGTATGTTTTCAGGATAGGAGAGAAAGATTAGAATAGACACGGGGTCACAGGGAAGAAGGAGGGGTGGGGTTATGTGTGAGCAAATAGGTATGTTTTAGGGCTTTTTCTGAAAGTGGTGATAGAGGGTGCAGTGCAGATGCAAAGAGTCAGGGTGCTGCATGCCTTGGGTGCCCAGTGGGTAAATGTGGTTTTTTATGTGCTTTTTAGTTTTCAGAGTGGACTGTGTAGGAGATGCTGGCTTGCTTTTCTGGGCTTCTGCGGGTTTGAACTTGTCATGAAGATAAGATAGGGTTTTGTGGTGAATGGATTTGAAAACAATGCTGAATCCGTGGTGGTCAGAGGGACAGAGTCAGAGGGCTTGGTGGTCAATTTGTAAGTCCCAGATCATCAAGGATTTTAAGGAGAGGAAGAATATAAATGTTAAATAGCGTGAGCGAAAGGGAGGAAGCCTGAGGCACACCCCGGGTAAGAGAAGTGGGGAAAGGAGCATGCATCGTCTACAGTGACCCTGGCAGTGCAGGGGTCCAGAAAGGAAGAGCGCCATTGCGTAGCTATGCTGGAGCAGCCAACCAATGATTGCAACCTAGTCGCAAGCAATGCGTGGTTGACCAGGTAGAAGGCAGCAGAAAGGTCGAGCAACATGAGAAGGGCCGGATGGCCTTGGTCAATGATGGCAACAAGGTTGCGCTTAAAGTTGAGCATGGCGGTCTCTGTGCCATGTCGAGCTCGAAAACCAGCGACGCGGACCCAGTATGTCATTATCCTCGATGAATTTCTGGAGTTGGAGATATGCAAGCTGGTACATGACCTTAAGGAGAGATGGCACGTTGGTGACAGAGACGTCTTTATGGGAGGGCAGAGGGGGCACAAGGCTGCCTACTTTAAATAAATCAGTTCACATTGTTTATTCGACTTAAATAGCACATTTCAGGATATTTAAAGGCTTGCTACTGAGACTCCAATCCTGTTCCCTGGCTGTTGTTGAAAAGAACATTCTGCTTTGATCCAATAATCATGTAATGCTTTGTGTTCACAGTGTTATTTATAGTTTGTATGTTCACTAAGACACAATTCTTGTACCCTGCTCACCTTTCTGTTGTGATTATATTGATCATGTGCAATAGCCAAAGTTAATGTGTATTGATAAATGTGAGTGCTCCAATAATTCAGAATATAGCTCAATGTGTTAAGCACTCATTGCAGAGGTTTGTGTTCATGTGCAAGATTACAGTAAAGAATCCCAGCAAGATCAACTCAGCATTTCCTATATCTGAATACTGACATCTGTGTATATGTAGTTTGTTTTGTAGCACAACAGATGCTATTATTAGCAATATACCTGCACCACATAGTAGTTGCTGTAAAAACAAACAAAGCATCAATATAGTGAAGGTCTAGACAATGGTTTGTTCCGGTGGGGTTTTGTAAAACCACCCCAAATGATGAACATAAAGTGTTAGTTTGAGAGGTGATAAGCTATCCATATTCAAAAGCGTGGAACCAAAATGTTCATGCGTGTATCCTGGCTATGCCAGCAGATGTTAAGTGATCCTGGACAAATCATCTTATATCACTGACATTAATGCAGTGATATAAGATAACTCTTCTGTGAAAAGGATTTCCTTTTTAAATGCTGGTGGCATTGTTTAGCCCATTCCCTGATCATCATTCTTTTATGACGGCCACTTGTATGGAAGGACTTCTAAAAAGAAGAGAGAGGACCAGCTATTGAAGGCTTCTGGCAAGCATATTTTAAGGTCTGCTTCTTTGACATAAAAACGTTTGGCTTTTTTGTACAACTGAAATGTGTGTCTGCTCATTTCTGAATAACAATTTGACAAGGTTGTGTTTTGGGTGAAGTTAAAGCTTTAAAATAGAAAAGAGAAACCCATAAAAAGTATTTTAAGATCATATCAATTACTTTCCATGTTGGTGGAGACAATGAAGCGACAATCATTACCATTTTGTATAATATGCTTCGATATCATTTTGTTTTTCAAAAATTGTCATGTTGGGTTATGCAATTTGTCTACTTTCCAAGTCAGTTCTATACAGTGTGATTATTTTAGTTAATTGTAAGTTCTAGAAAAGAAAGTGGTGAAGCGCAGAAATTGCAAAGTGGGTGAAAATCCCAGCTTCATATCTTAACCAATGTGTGATCCAAGGCATCCCATTCAATCTTGTATTGCCTAACCTATCGAAATTGCCAGTTTTCGAAGCTTTCAAAATTGTCAGCCTTTAGAGTGATTTCGTTCTCATGGTTTCACTGGCTACAGTGCTGCTTCCTCTATAAAAATAGTAGGCATGATATACAGCACACCAAATCCACTAGTTTCTTTGCTATATAATGTTAATTCTGTTTAAAAACCATGTCCCTCTTACAATCTCAATCTGTATGGGTAAGGACACCTTCCTGGTAGCTTCCAATCTCCATCCACTATCTACTATATGGTATGTGTAGCTTATTCCTTGCATCAAATTTGTCTCCTTTGACATGCCTGAACACTTTTTTTTCTGTGAGGCAGCTAATCTGAGTCGTCTGTCTATTCTGGATTATTTGCACCTTTTTCATTTGATCTGTCCTGCATTTATACTATGGCGGGTATACCTTCCTCGTGGCAGCTATTGACGAAAAGTGTCCTGTACTTATGGAAGACCATAAGTACCCTCATGATGGACTTCTAATGTTGGCCTTGAAATGCTGCTTGTTTATCATTCTGATCACAGCAAGCATGAAGAGGGTAAGAGTACTGAAAGGCTACCCTTCCCTATTTTGATCGCTGCGAGGCAGCATATCAACCTATGTGTTGTGATTGCGATGTTGGGGGCACGACCAGGTACTCCGCACCCCTTCATGTCTTGGGTTCAGGGAGGGGAGCCCCAAAGGTGTCTGTGCCCCGTGCCCCAAAAGTGCTTAAAATGGCCCTGGTTGGTGATCGGTCTGTCATTTTTAGGCTGAAGGGGATCTAGACTGTCCTTTTTAAGAAGAGGGGTGATCCAGGTAGTGTTACTCATTGCTCAGTTTCATGAAAAGTCATTTCTGGTTTTGGATGTGAGCTTTAAGGAAGAGAAGTGACAGTAACATATATGGGGCACCCTTAGTGCAGTAATCTGTGATGCTTGCCCCCCTAGGGAGGCCTGAAGGTTGTCTGGGGGTCTGAGGTGGGAGAGGCCCTTCAAAAAGGCAATGTAAGAATTGGTTCCAATAGAAGGTATCACCAATTATGGCATTTGGGGGCACCAGCCACAGTATATTCACTCAAGGGGGTGGGGTGGCTCAGTATAAACAAAGTTTAAATAGCACTGCCTTCATGTAATATGGATTCTTGATCTTCTGAAGTCAGTCTGTGCCCCATAACCTGTTTGGGTTTTGGGGCTGTATGCCTGAAAGGTTCTAGCTGGCAAGGTATGTGAATATTCACAGACCCATCTGTAGGTGAGATATTGGATCTTGAAATTAATTCTGGTGGTACTGAGATTCTGTTGACATTTCTGCAATGGGGTGGTGCATTCTCTACTGAAGCAAATGTGTCTCCGCCTGACCACACTATCTGGCCCTGCATACCTGTTTTTTTTTAAAAAAAACAATCTGAGATTATTATGATGGTCAACCTTCCAAGATCTACCGCATTGGTAAACCAGACTATCAACAGTGGGATGGCCTCTGGGAGAAGAGATGACATTGATTGTCTCAATAAGAGTTGGAATAAGCTTTGGAAGAGTAGGGTTTTGAATTGCTCTCTAATTTGCAAATCGTTTTTAGTGAAAGTGAGGGATAGGCAATAGACATTCTTTAGAAGTTAGGAACCGACAAAAGGAGGGAGCTCAGGGAGTGGAATCTCTGAGACACTTGATAAGGCCATATCTTGCATCTGAGGTTGAAAGGTCTGGCCCCATAAGCAGCTTGGAGAGTGATACAAAGACAGTGCATTTGAATCAATCAGTAATGGCAAACCAGTGAAAGCTGCTCAAGACTGGCAGAATATAATCCTGTGCAGCTGTTGGAATTGCTGTAGCAATATCCTGGGAGTTCATAGTAGGACCTGGTGTGAAATGACCAGGCAGGGGAAAATGAACACTGCAATATATCCCATCCACTGGATGTAAGCCAAGCACAGCACCACTTTATAATGGATAGCAGATATAAATCAAAACTGGTAGTCATTTTGAGTTGTTACTGGCGAGAGAGTTCTTGATCAATGCTTATTTCTATTTTTTGACTGCTAGGGAAAGATAATGAAATTCGAGAGAGTTAGGTGGGAACCTATGTTTCATATACTGCATTGGTTGAACTGTCCACAGTATGGGGGAAGTTCATTGCTGGAATAAATGTGTTGTTTGTGTAGGAATCCGGAGACATTTTTCGGGAAAAGAAAACAAATGGTATATTTGTTCGAATTTTGGCTGTGCACAAATTTGGTACAGTTGAAAATTTCTAACAAATATACCATTCCCTGACATTATAGTGAACAAGGTGATCTGGGATGTGGGGGGGTCCCCCGCACCGTTGTTCACTACGATGGCATTGGGGATTGTGGGGGTGTCTCCTTCTCCCGATTCAATAAAGTTGAAGAAAAAATAAAAAAGAGGCCCCTGCGGCACTGGTTTCCATCCACGTAAGTGAAGGGAACCGACTTTGCAGAGGGATAGGGGAGTCGGCAGCACACAACAAGGTGTGCCAACAGGTAAGTAGAGGGGCAGGTGAGGGGTGCATTTCAAATTCATCATTTCAGAATTCGGCAATGTCAAATTCGAAATTTCACACCTCGGTTAAATCACGGATATCCGTTTGTGTTAGATCTCAGTTAAAGTACAATGTTTTCGTAACAATATTTGTGATTTTCAGGTTCGTTGTATTTAGAGGACACCTTTTGTTGCATTTTAAAACCGTCCTTTCTGATTTTTTCAGCGTTTGATAAAGCGGGATAAGAACGCCTCAAAACGTGTCACGCATTCATCAAGGAGCTGTTTGTCTCAATGATGATTTAAAGATTCAAAGATGTTCGAATTGGAGAATAAAAATCTTATTGTTGAAAGCATGTAACCATTGGAAGTCTATTCTTCACTCCTGGTGAATTTGCCCTGCTTGGGCCTGGTTCAATTGTGCTCATTGTATCACTATTGATTGAACTGAGTTTCAACATGATGGACTGTTTGCACCCAGAGTTGAAGACGTTCATACGCACCTTGGATGGTTTGCTGAGCCAATAAGGCCTCAAACAAGTGGACTGTCGTGGGCTGCCTGATTGCTTTGTTCCCCACCCAGCAGCTGCCATTGCCCCCAGGTTCCACCCTGCACCTTCATCCGCGTCCGCAATTTGAAAACGCAGGTGCTCAAACCTTTTTCATAGTAAACATTTAAAAAAAATAAACCTAGCTTGTGCATTTTGAACTCCCACCATGGCTGCAATCCATTTTCGATGTGGTTTACATGAGCATATCACACAAAACAGACTACATCGATAAGAGCAGCAGCCTTACAGATGAATAAGGTAAGGATTATTTTCCGTTTTTGTTTTAAAATGGATTTACTGTCTGCATTCTGAAATCCTGGGCACAGATGAAGTTACCAGACAGTGGGCCAAAACCTCCAGTAACGGCACATCCACCCACGTTTAGAGTGCTTGACTTCACTTTGACCCTTTATTTGTGCAGCAGGCCATAACCAGCAGGGTCTACCAGCCAACCACAGTTAATAACACCTCATGATTGTAACAGGATGAGGAGTTAAGATATGATATGATCTGTGCAAAGGTGATCCCAAATGATATTTATCAGGGTGATGAGGGGGATACGGTGCATATTAAAAAGTATTGAGCACTGTTGAACACTTAGTATAAATTGCTAAAGGCAGACCAGAGTGATGCCATGGACACTGCCAGTGAGTATGATGATAAGAAAGATTTAGACCGGTTGGGGAAAGGATCCATTGTCAGTATCAGACAGGCAGTTTCAAACAGAATTGTGTAACTGAACATGTCGGTTATTGTGGAGAGGCGCAAAAGAACAAGTGCTGTGTATGTGTGCAGTGAACTTGTGTTGGAGGCCAACAAGGACAGATATGATAACAGACTTTGTATCCCTCTCAGGGCTGAATCTGTGTCTTAGTCCAGAAGATCATTGTTTTCAATTAATTGTTGTGGCTCATTAGTTACCGCTCTTCCCATTGATTTGACTCTGAAGGAGTGACTAGACATTGGTCAGTATTTTCATTAAGAGGAGCAGTTGATCAGGATATTGTTAAGACAGTTTCCGAAAATTGTATCTCCAACCAGAGTTTAGAAAATTGTAGGATTTTGCTCACTTTGGCAAAACATTTACTAATGTTGCAATGAGACAGAGATTAAAGGGGTGGTCCCTGTGCAACGATGACATAAATATTTGTGAAAAAAATGTCAAGAGGCAAACACATTGTTTTGGCTGAGCATTTGCTGGTTGTCAGCCAGATGAAGAAATCATTGGAGAACTGAGGAGAACACAATTATGGTGGACTTGGTGGAGGAGGCTATAGTTTTAGGACTTTAAGTGATGAGGAGGCTAGGCATATTTCGGGTACATATAAATTACTATTTAGTTGGCAAGAAAGTTGTGAAATAGTTCTTGAGATAAGGTAATGCTAGATTTTAAATGCAGTTCTTGTTCAGGTCAAGGAGCTTCCAGTTTAGGCTTAGAATATAACTTTTTCTTCTATTCTCAAAAAAGGGCTCAGAAATTCTGAAGTCTCTAAAAGTCTCAGGTAGTCAACTATGGAAGTTCAAGCTGTGCCACTTGCACTCGGCTTGCATAATTTAAGTTTGGCTTTTTCAAGGGCAGTCGAGATCCAGAAGGCATTGTTTACACTTCTGTGATGGGGTTGACCTTGGGGGGACTGAGTGGTTTGTCACCAGCTGCCTGAATCTCTGCTGCTCCCTCCCAGCAAAATCAGGTGAGCATGCCTCTACCACAAACCGCCCTCAGGGATTCCTGACTCCGACTTCAAGGCCACTCAATGGCACAGATAGTGTCTACTTGTACCAAGAGATGGACACTGACTTGTGTGTCACCTGTCATCTTCCAAAATCTCTGCTGCCCCCTCCCAGCAAAGTTAGGCAAGTGTTCCTCTCCCACATGTTCCCCTTAGGGGTTCTTTGCTATCTGGCATCTCTGCCCCCTCCTCCCAGGTGTCATCTGATGGCACATCTCTGGTCCACTCGCTTTAAAAGACAGACACTGACTGGTCTGTCACCCACCTCCCAAAACCTCTCGAGATGACTCTTGTGTCATTCGCCCACTCAGTATCACTGAGTGTGTCACACAGTGCTTCATACACAAGACCAACCTCAAATCTCACTCTCTGAGTGGATCCCAGTCACACTCTACTCCTACCCCTCTTTCTGCAACTACTCTAAATATCCCTACATTTCCCAAAATATCTTTAGCCTGATTCCATCAACAACATCCTGCCTCTCCGAAAGCTTGAGTGATCTCTGCACCCGCCCTCCACCGGCACTACTGTTTTCCCTCCTCCCCTACCTCTCGCCTCCAAATCCAGCCCTTCAATACCACCCACCCAACCAACTTACCTTGTATGGGCTCCTCCGCCCAGCTCAGCCCACTCGGCTCAGTTGCCTAACTTCCTAGTAAGCCATAAAAATGGAAGAGGGGTTCAGAGAGGAGCCCCTCTTTTCATTTCCATGGAAATCCTGACTCTCCCCAGCCGCTGCTGCGAACAAAGCTGAGCAGGTGTTTTTTCTTTTCTTCTATTGCTCTTGACACCTTGAGGGCTTGCCTCTGGGTGATAATAGCAATAATCCTGCATTCTGCAGGCGACACCAGCCAGGTAATGGCACCGGTACACAGTGTAACAGCCCTTGCTTTTCTTGAGCCTGTAACTTGAGCCCCGGGCTGTTACCGGATGGTATAACCTGTCGAACGCACGATTATTGCTTAAATATAGCAAGCTAAATGTTTTATATAGCTGGCAGATTGTTTGGAACATTCCAATGCAATCGGATTGCACAAGGCTGGTCTGTCACAGGCAATTGGTCGCGGGACAAATAACCTACATACTTTCAAACCCTGAGACTGGTTATACCAGCTTTACATACCACTCCCTTGGGTAGAACAGGGTATCATAGGCCCATCAACCTTGTGTAATGCCTTTGTTGCTCTCAGGCCTTTGCGTCTTCCGAGCCCAAAACTCCTGGTACAGCCCTAAGACCTGGTCTATGAAGCTTAATTTGCAGCCAGGCAGAAGGCCTCAGACAATCGGGTGCTCAGCAATGCTGGTTTTCATGATCAAAGCCCACATTCCATCATGTGGCTGTCACCTTCCTCCGTGAGTCCTCGTTGCTCCCCCATGCCACCTTGCCCTGGTGGCCTCTCCTATCACCCACTTCTCCTAAATAACCCCAACACCCACTGCTTCCTACGTACACCCAAACCACATTTGCCTTCTATGCCAGCCTCCACTCATTTGTTTCTTTGCGCTCAGTCTCCTGCCATCATCCTGCAGAGCCTTCCATTTCTATGAGTAGCTTCACTGCAATCGGTGCACACACTGTAAGTCACTTTAAAAAAAGCAATTACATGCTATTAGCACCTTGGGCAGGGTGAGCAACCAATCAGGTTTCTCAGAACCTTAGCTGAATCTAGGCTCGGGCTGGCTGGCTTGCCATTACCGTCCCTTTACACTCTCTTACCCTCTAAACTGGGGTGATTGCTACATTATAACATTGGATTGTTGGCAAGCGATTGCAAACAATGGGCCACCAAATAGCCTTAACCACTGTTGCAGAGCTTAATGTTTCTCGCCCCAACGTTCTAGCTCAATGTTCAATGAATCCCTCAGCAAATATTAGCACCTGGGGTGGGATGAGCAACCACTAAGGTTGCTCGAAATGCAGGCTGAATCTACTGATCCAAGCCCACGTTCTGAGCAATCTGATGGCTGCTTCCCCCACCCTGCCATCTTCCCCGCACCCTCCCTTCCATTAATCTTTAATTCCAAGCCCCTCTCCCCTACTCTGAATTACCTTTTTTCCTTTAGCTGCGGTGACACCCCACCGCCGCCGGTCCCGCTCTGATCCTGCTGACCACCATTGAAACGACAGACCTATGGACCCTACATATGGTCTCTGTGCTCTCTCCTTTCTCTTCTTCTCCCATTAATGGTGGTACCCAGTGGGAAGCCCTACTGCCCTCATTCTACTCCTCTAAGGTCATCATTAATGTTTATTCAAACGGGACCGTCCTGGGCCAAGGCCCTCAGGCCAACTTTCACCTCTTTGATAGACGCTTCCTGCGCCTCATCAATTGCCTTTCTTCTCCTGCTGTCCCCTCTCCCCCTCCACAGCCTTCTGGCCTCCACCTGCTGCATCCTCCTTGGCTACCTTGCCCTCTCATTCCCTCTCTGCCCCCCCTCGGGCCCCTTCCACAGCTCCGCAGGGCGTACCACTGATCTGTACCCCTCCCCCAAAGTCCTTCCAGGATGGCAACCTTCTCCACATTGCCACTCTTAACTCTTGCTTGGCTGTCAAACACTCCTCCGACATCTGCCGCCTTCTGGAAGAACTTGACCTTGATGTCCTAGGCCTCACCGAGACATGGTTCACGGCCAGCTCTGTCACAAGCTTTGACACGCTCATCCCCGAAGGCAACAAGATCCTCTCTGCACCCTGGTCCAACCGCTCTGAAGGGGGTGTAGCCCTGATCTTCCCGGGTGGTTTCCTGCCTCTGTCATTCCTACGCAGACCTACTCCTCTTTTGAATGCCTTGTCTGCAGGCTTTCTCTCTCCCCTAGCCATTCCCTTACTGTGGCTACTATCTATCGGCCACCTGGTCAGATTTCCCCCTCCCTCTCTGAGTGGGCGGACCTCTCCTCCTCACTCCTGGCCTCGATCACTCAACTCCTCCTTCTTGGAGACTTCAACGTCCACCTGGATGCCTCCTGTCGTCCCGCTGGACTCTTTCGTGACCTCTGCGACTCTCTCTCACTAACTATTCTCCCCTATGGCCTGACCCACTTTGCAGGGCACACTCTGGATGTTCTGATCTCCTCAGACCTTCCTCTTTCTGTCCCTCTCACCACTCCCCTCTCCGGGAGTGATCACTTTCTCCTTTCCTCCCAGCTCACCCTCTCTACCCCTCAAGCCAAGCCACTTCCATCACTGCCACCCTCCTTCTCGGTCATCCGACCCAGGAAGTGCGTATCAGTTGAGGCTTTCGCTGCCACTTTCTCAACCCACCCCCACACCTTTGGCTGACTCTCACCCTGACACAGCCCTCTCCACGCTCCACTCTGCTATATCTGATACTCTTGATGTTCTCGCCCTTGTCATGAGGATCTGCCTGAAGCCCAAAGCCAAGTGCAACTCCTGGTACGACTCAGACCTCATTACCCTAAAACGCAAGTGCAGGATACCCGAGAGGAAATGGCGTGCTTCTTGTACATCCTCTGACAAACTGGCCTGCTGCCTGCTCCAAAGGCAATACCAGCTCTCTGTCCTCATCAGGAAGAGAGCTCATATGCAAGCCAGCGTCTAGGCGGAATCTAAAAACTCGGCTGAACTCTTTAAAATCTGCAAGGAACTGGCCAATCCTGCCACAGTCTCTACCTCTCCTGTCCCTTCCCAGGCCTTCTGCACAGCAATGGCCTCTCACTTCATCTCTAAAACTCAGGACATCCTGTCCTCACTCTCCTCCTCTCCCCTCCCTCCCTATACTCCCTGCTCTTCCTGAGGCCCTTCTGCAGCCACCTCCCCTCCCTCCTTCTCTGCCTTTCCACTATTCTCCGCTGACGGGATTTCTAGACAAGTCCGATCTATGAAAGTCTTGTCAAAACAGGTTCACCCCTGTTCCTCCAAAACCATCAAAGACCACATTGACACCCTGGCTCCTGCCCTGGCTGACTTCTGCAAACACTCCTTCGCCACTGGAGTCTTCCCATCACCCTGAAGCACTCCCTTGTGCACCCTCTTCTTATGAAACCCTCTGCCGATCCCTCCTGCCCAGCTAACTATAGCCCAATCTCCATCACTCCCTCCCTGGGCAAGCTCCTGGAGAAACTGGCCATCTCCCAGCTTAATCTCCACACTGAATCTGTTGGCTGTCTTCACGACCATCAGTCTGGCTTCAGAGCTGCCAGAAGCACAGAAACTGCTCTCCTGAACATCTGTGAAGACCTGCTCTCCAACCTTGACTCTAACACCCCCTGTGTCCTCATCTTGCTTGATCTCTCTTCTGCCTTTGACACTGTCAACCGTGCCATCTTGCTTAATTGTCTCCGTTATAACCTAGGTATGACCAGTCAGGCTGACTTCCTTCCTCTCTGACCGACCCTCCCAGGTCCAACTTGGGTCTTTCCTCTCTGCTATGTTTTTCTCTACCTGTGGTGTCCCCCAGGGGTCTAACCTCTCTCCCTGGCTGTTCAACCAATACCTGGCACTCCTTGCCCACCGCATTGCCTCTCTCTGCCCCAACTTTCAGTGCTATACGGATGACACTCAGCTCATCTTCAGGCTACCCTCGGCCACCTCTTCTCCATCCCTCATCTCTGACTGTCTGTCGGCTGTGCAGGAGTGGTGTGCCGCCAATGACCTCTGCCTTAATGCCAGTAAGACTGAGATTCTCCTTATTGGCACACCCACTCCCTCCTTTCCTGTAGCTCTTTGGCCAGCCTCTCTTGGCCCTCTTCCTGCTCCCACCTGCAAGGCTAAAAACCTCTGGGTCATCTTTGACTCCATACTCTCTTTCTCTCCTCCCATCTTTGATGTCTCTAAGAAGTCACACAACCAGCTGCACCTCCTCAGAGGTATTCTTCCCTTCCTCGCCTTCCCCCAGAAGCTCACTGTCTCTAGAGCTCTGGTTCTCTCTAGGCTGGACTATTGTAACAGCCTCTTTCTAACTCTTCTTGCTTCTACTCTACGCCCTCTGCAACTCATCCAGAACAGGACTCCAAGACTTGTCCTTGGCCTCAATCCCAGGGATCATATCTCTCCAGGACTGAAATCTCTGCACTGGCTCCCAGTGCTCTGAGGATTAAGTTCAAAACCCTCTGCATCATCCACAAGGCCTTCTGGGGCCTGGGGCCTCAATACCTTCAACTCTCTCTTCCTAAATATCTTCCCTCTCAAGCTCTCCGCTCATCTGCCTCCAACTCCCTCAGGGTCAGTCGCTTCTCCAAGCAACAAGTTGGTGGTAGATCTCTCTCTTCGGCTGTGGCCTCCCTCTGGAACAGCCTCCCTGCCTTCCTGAAACTCTTGAGGAGAACCATCTTCAGTTCTGGAAGCACCTTAAAACCCTCCTCTTTGCTTCTGCTTTCTGTCCCCCTCTCCCCTGCTGAAGTCCTGCTGATACTGATACTGCAGGGTTACTTGGCCACCTATCTGATCTTGGGTCCAATCCCTGACAGTTGCACGCCTGCACTGCGCCCCTGACAACCCCTGCACCTGGGGACTGTTTTCTGTATCCCTACAGTCCCCCCACCAGCACTTATGTCTGCACTCACCCTGCACTTGCCACCAGCTGGCCGTTCTTTTATTTATCTTGTTATTTATTATCCCATGTACTGCACTTTACCCTCCCCCTCCGCCCCCCGCACTTTGCTTTTCCCCCCTTCCCTTGCACTTGCGCAATCTGAATAACACCTTGCCTAGTAAGATTGTTGTCTGTCTTCCCTCTGTTCCCCCTCCCTTGCCTCATCGCGCCTTGAAACACTTTTGTATAGGCGTGTTATAAATGCCATATCATATCATATCATAAATCCTGCTCTACCGAAGATACATTGGTCACAGACCTAAGCAGCGTGCACTCCAGATCTCCTAGTTTATTAACAAAACCTTATGCAAACTCTGTTTAATTTGCTACAGGGCCTGACTAAATGCTGAGAGCATGCCACATGCTTGTGGCAATTTAAGGAAGCTAGACACTTCAAGGGTCACTAATCTATTTGGAATCAAATGCATTAATAGTTCACTAACTCGCTTGGCCCGCTGTGTGCGTTTAAATGCTTGTGTGTACTACTGTGGTGCAAACTCTCCCACAGCTTTCATTTACAGCCGCTTTGCTCGCGGGAGTCTACAGGTCCCGAGCCAGAGAGCATCAGAACATAACTGTGCTCTTGTTTCTTGTGTTTCATGGTTTGGTCTAATGTTCTGTTGATGATAAGTGCTAACTAGATGTTAAGAGCTAACTAGGGGCATGTATAACCTGTGAGGTCAACAGGTTTGGTTTGTGCTGTCACAGTTTGTGTATATCGGTGTGCATGTAAGTGTGGAGGGCTATGCTCATGCCTCATTGGTGGAGACGGGAGAATACCTTGTTGGAGGAGTAGATCAGGTGTAAGCATCAAGGAGCAGAAGCCACACAGGAGCATGCAGCAGCTGAGTAGCAGTACTTACCCTAACCTCCCCCTACCCATCCATAGCCTGTCCCTAACCCTCTTTCCAGTTTTCCGACTCTCCCTACCCATCGACTCAACGGACCCTAACCCTGCTTCCCTGTTGGGGTTTCAGGTGTCTGCATACTTACCAACCATAGACCCCAAAACTGTAGCAGGGGTGGGGTGGTTCGTGCTACCCCTGCGCAGGGCAACAAGGATCCTGTCACTACCAAAGGCTCGGGATGGCTGGCTGTTCCCGTTCATGTGTGCCCCCCTAAGCAGGGGTGATTGCTACATTATAACATTGGAATGTTGACATGCCATTGCAAACAATGGGCTACCAAAGGACCGTAACCACTGTTTCTCACCCAACATTCTGCCTCATTTTTCAATGATTCCCTAAGCAAATATTAGCACCCGGGCGGGGTGAACAACCAATCAGGTTGCTTCCACCACCCCACCATCTTTCCCCACCCTCCCTTCCCTTAATGTTTAATTTCCTGTCTCTCCCACCCGTCCTTCACTTACCTTTTTACTTCAGCGGCTGTGACACCCTCCAGCCGCCACTCCTGGTCCGATCCTCCTGGCCATCATGGACATGGAAGAGGGGCTCTGCTTGGAACCCCGTCTTCCACCACCGTGGTGGCCATAGTATTTTGTATCAATGAACTGGCTGCCACGAGGTGTCCCGTTCATTCCTACAAAAACATTGGTGTTAGCAACCTGGGATGCTAATAGGAATTATACCCATTCCAACCAGGCAATAACTTGGGTGTTCTCCAATAACATCTGTTACAGCCCTTCACCCTGGGCTGTAATGCCACATTAAATGTTTTGGATGAGAAAAAAATGTCATAGGGCACTGTCAGTGGGAGGCAGAGGCATCTGTAATCTATATATAGATTTTTTAAAGTGTGTTTGTATGTTCAGGGTTGGCTCCAGCACCTTAACAGTTGGTGGGTTGAAATTTTGGCCCAAGGCTATCATACCAATCTGGGGTGTACTGGCGATAGTGAAATTTGAAAATGCCACCCATTCGCCCTGCACAGGGTGGGGTCTGGCCCTGTGCTATCCTTAGATGTAGTTTTGGGAGATTGACGTTTGTGCAGTTGTTGGGTCCAGCCCCACAACAGTTGGTGGGCTGAAATTCTGGGCTGGGGTCAGCATACCAGTGTGGTGTGTACTTGCGATAATAGAACTTGACCAATCCCACCCATTCGCCCTGCACAGGACTGGAGTGGGGTCTGGTCCTGTGCTAGCAGTATAGGGGATATTGGGAGAATGACGATTTTGCGACGCAACTTTTAACACAATGGGAAGTTAGGACACAAGTTTGGCATACCAGTCTGGGGTATAGTGGCGATAATATAATTTGACCAATCCCACCTATTCGCCCTGCACAGGGGTGGAGTGGGCTCTGGCCCTGTGATATCAGTATAGGTGATTTCGGGAGATTGCCGATTTATCGATTTTTCGAAAATAGGAAGTTATGACACAATACAACATACACAAGGCTATAGCAGACCCCCACGTTCATGTCAGCTACAGACCCGTGCAATGCTGGGTGGTACCACTAGTTAATAGATAACTTGTACACCATATAGCTGTTCACAACCGTTGTGGACTGTTTGCGACTCTTGTGATTTGAGGACTATGATTACTGATCTTTCAAAAATGAGTTTGCACAGTAGTTTGATGGCTGTGTGTATCCATTCTATATCACTATTGATTAACATGCTAAGATCTTGTGATCTTAAGGAGCGTTCGCTAAAAAAGTACAGTGCTCTGTGAATAGAGGGAAACGGTTGCATGATGCCCTTTCTTGTGATGTCCTCAGAGGGTCAAAGGGCATGTCATGTCATTTTCATGAAATGAAGTTATTGGTAGAAATGGTGGTGGCGTTGAATGAATAGAACCTGAATGATTAGCTTCTGCAGGCCCTGTAGAGAAAACAATGAACAATCCATGTTTTATCATGTCACTTTAAAATGTTAGCAATATGGTCCCCTTTCACATTGTTGTTTAAAATTGGGTGCACTGGAGAGAGAGGATACGCACAACATTGGCTTTTGTCACAGTACATAAAGTCTAATTGTGGTAGAGGCTCCCAACGCCCTTCATGCGTTGTTAGGCAGATCTTATGTAAAGGTTCACTGATTTTGACTAAATTATATGCTATGGAATTTCCACAGAATGTGTCCAGCTAAATTAGAAAGGAAGTGTAATGTTGGGTTCCATGCGAGGTAGCATTTCCAAGTTCATCACTATGTTAAGAAGCTGTCCCCTGCAGCATTTGCAGGGGAGTGGCAGGAATGGATGCTTGGAATGTTTTTCCAATTTGTTGCATTTTGTTTTAGGTTGGATGCAATCATTTAGGCCAGAGGTTTAGCTGTGAATGAAGAAGCTGGACCCACCGCTGCAAGAAACACGCATGAAATTTGAGGACCAAGAATCCCAGACTACCCTGACATAAAAAGTTGCTGGATCCAACAAATTAGTCATCAAAGGCCTACCATCTATGGAAGACTTTTATTTAAATGGATAGAATATTAGGGTTTGGGTGATCCACGCAACCCTGAGACGACAGCATATTCGTATCCATTCTTCGATAACAATGCAAGGCAAGGCCCAACATTGTTCCCAAACCCATAGCATTGAGCTGCCTTGCAGGTATGCCAGGCCCTGGTGCTCCATTATGTAGATGTCATATGGTCTGGGCGTCCAACATCATACCTCCCAAGCTTTTAGAGAGAGAGTCCGACTATCAATCGGAATAATTTGAACTTGCATGAAACTTGACTCTTGTTCTCCTGAACAGGGTTTCTATAACTATTAAGAATGCTCCTATCAAGTCATAAGCCTTTTTCTGAAATTTTGAAAAGGTTTTCGAAGGTTGTCCCTTGATACGTTGGGGTAGTTGTAGAGACTGCCGCTTCTTCCTTTGGAGCCTGTGTTTCGGATTCATTTAAACAAATGAGGTGATAATACAAAAGGTTTTTTGTCCAGGGTACTTAAAAAGAAATTGTATTTTGGCAGTGCTGGCTGAAAAAAATATTCAGTTCACCAAAATGTTTACCATTGCTTCATCTAACAATACAATAAAAGGCCAGATGTATGTTCATCCCTGCATGTTTGTCCGATGCAGTAGCTTCGCCTGTTGTCACGGCTAGAGGGAGCTGTTGGCTTAGGACATGTAGTGGTCCTACTGTGTCAATGAAATGAAAATCTGCACTTTGTCGCGTGTACACGGACCTGTACATTAGTTTTAAGATAAAGCACCTGATTGCTGCGCTTTCACATTTTGCGTTTAATTGTGTGCTGCATTATGTGGTGCACACAATGGCTTCCCTCCAAGCTGATTTCTTTATTAACTTGATTTTCACGAACATTCCCATTTTGCATATGCCACCAAGATAATGTGCCCATTGTGCCCATCCATTACGCCAATCTTCTGAAACACACGCACGTTTGTCAATTGTGCCATTTTTGCACATGCAGAAATTGTGCTTTTTTACTATCGCAAATCCATCATGGTGCAAGAAATTGCCTTTGTGAATCTGGGCCATTGGCTGTATTCCTGGAAGATTCGGTCAGTGTTTTAAACACGTGCCATGTCTGTACCGTAATGTGACAAAGAGTATTTGGAAAGGAAAGGAAATGGATCAGTGATCAACTCAAATGGCAGATAAGAGCGTATGCAAACTTAATAGTGGTGACAGTTATGCTTGCTTGAGGGCAACGTAAAAATACGCGCAGCGGTTCCAGGAAGTAGTGAGCAGGTTGTAAGTGCTTACTTAATAGGGACTGTGGCGTCAATTGTATTCTTTCGATTAAACCCACCCCGTCAACTATCTTGTCTATTTTGATGTATTTATTGATATGCTCCAACAAGCAGTTCTTGGAGGATCCCTATTGTAAGAAGCTGTGCCCTTCTGCTTTTCTTTACTGCATTTATTTGCCTGGTAACCACAATCTTTAATCTGGTCATCTTTAAAAGAAAAAAAACACCAGTGGCACGTGACGCAACGCGCCTGCATAGTGCTCTGAGTGCAGTTTGCGCAATTTGGAAAGTTGGAAATGGTCTAACTTTGACAGGGAGCGAAGTTTGGCAGTAGACTTCTTGGAAAGCTGACTCGTGTTTGCTTACTGACTTGAATTATTTATTGAAAATGAAAAGTGCTTCATCAATAAGCCCTATGTAAAAGGCATATTGATGGCAGGCGCAGGGGGATTTACAAACCTCTACAAAGTCATTCAATATATATAATATATAACTAACTGTTGTTAGGGGACGATATAGACAGGTTTATAGGGACAACTGAAAAGGCAAATGCAATTGGTGCTGGCACCTGTCGTTGGCGCATGTCTTGATAAATCAGATCAGTCATAGATCCGTTAAGTAATTCAGACAACAAATCTCGATTAGTTGATTATCAATTGACTTATTCATTCAATTTGAATGCTCATTTAAAATTGCACGTGCCCATTCTGCCGACATGTGTTTCGACCAGTACTTTGTCTTTCTCTAGGCTGGGATAAATATCATACAGTATCATGCAGTTTGTGTCACTGCTTAATTTGCTGTTGGGCATCAATACATCTATAGTGTTAATGCATCACACATTACATATATTTACAGACCCACAATTATGCAAATCATATTAAACAACAGGCATATTTTGCATCTAGATAAGAATCTACTAAACATTTGACAAAGACACCAAAAATAATCTTTACCAGAGCACCATCACTGCGAAATAGAATGAGCCCCTCGTACTTACCAGCCAGACAAGAAAATGCTGGCATCAGCCTGCTGCCACCAGCCAGAATAGGATTCTCTAAAGGTGGATCCTGCTCAATGTGCAGGTATGCTCACCCGAATACCCAGGAATTATCCAATGCACATGGGATTAAAATAAAGATTAAGGACATGACAAATTGCACAATTAAATGTGTAGTTTATGCCATTGTATGTATTTGTGCCAAGATTTATATAGGCAGTACTATAAGGCAATTGAGAACTAGGATACATGAACACATAGCCACCATTGGCAGTCAAGACCCCAGTTGTCCACTTGTGAACCACTGCACAGCACACATCAAATGGATGACAAGGAGTCCCTGAAGTTCTATATAAGTATAGGTCAACAGAAAATCAGTTTGGGAAAAAGAGGAGGTGACAAGGAGCTCTGTTTGTGACAGATGGAAGCTAAACATATTTGTAAAAGGCAGAGAACCGTAATAGGCCTTAATAGTGATCATGGGATTGGGGTTTTCTTATGATCATAATGATTCTCTGTTTATCTGATTCAGTTCCGTCTACAAGCTTACATGTGTTTATACAAAAATGAGGCAGACATAAGACATTATGAGGCCGATTCATCGAATAATTAGCGCGGCGCAAGTGGGCAAAAACGTGCGAATCGCAGTGGAATAGCGAAAATCGCAGTGCAAGTGCGAAAATCGCACGAAAAGCAGCGCACGTCGATTCATGGAAGGCCGTGCGCGAGAAAACCAGCGGATGTGCGATAAAAAAGTGCGCGGCGCACGTTGGCGCACAGGCCATCTAACAGCGTGCGCCAGGTCACAGCGAAAATCGCACAGGCCACAGCGAAATTCGCACATAGCGCGGCGCACGCAACAAAAGTAGGCGGAACACGGGCGTAACACTCGGAATGGGGAACAACTTGCCAAAACGTGGGCGTCACGGGGGAAGTACAGGGCACAAGTGCGCGGAACGCCCACACGCTCGCCTACCACACGTATTCATGGAATAGAATAGGGGAAAAAAGCACACGCTCAAACCAGCGCACAGGCACAAACACGACCGCCACAAGAAAGCAGGCGGTAGCGTCTCTGCGGCTGTAAGAAATGTGCGCCAAAAGGTGCGCCAACAAATAGCACCTATATACTGCCATGATGAATGTCCCATACTGTGGTCCTCCAGGAAAAATGACGTGCAAAGGGGTACCCACAAACACGGACACCCGCTGACAAAAAATACGTGTGCGTGTATACCGGGGTGCGCGGGAAGTCTCACACGCGATTTCAGCAGGGTACGTGCATCACAGGGGTTCGCGTGAAGTTATTCACGCGATCGGGCCTGGGGGAGCGTGCTACGTGTATTTCAGGGGTTCGCGTGAAGTTTCACACGCGATCGGGTCTGGGGGAGCGGGCTACGTGTATTACAGGGGTTCGCGTGAAGTTCCTCACGCGATCGGGCCTGGGGGAGCGTGCTACGTGTATTTCAGGGGTTCGCGTGAAGTTTCACACGCGATCGGGCCTGGGGGAGCGGGCTACGTGTATTACAGGGGTTCGCGTGAAGTTCCTCACGCGATCGGGCCTGGGGTAGCGTGAAGTTCCTCACGCGATCGGGCCTGGGGGAGCGGGCTACGTGAATTCCAGGGGTGCGCGGGAAGTTCCACACGCGAATAGCCTGGGTGCGTGTATTTGAGGGGTGCGCGGGAAGTTCCACACGCGAATAGCCTGGGCGCGTGTATTTGAGGGGTGCGCGGGAAGTTCCACACGCGAATAGCCTGGGCGCGTGTATTTGAGGGGTGCGCGGGAAGTTCCACACGCGAATAGCCTGGGCGCGTGTATTTCAGGGGTGCGCGGGGAGTTCCACACGCGAATAGCCTGGGCGCGTGTATTTCAGGGGTGCGCGGGAAGTTCCACACGCGAATAGCCTGGGCGCGTGTATTTCAGGGGTGCGCGGGAAGTTCCACACGCGAATAGCCTGGGCGCGTGTATTTCAGGGGTGCGCGGGGAGTTCCACACGCGAATAGCCTGGGCGCGTGTATTTCAGGGGTGCGCGGGGAGTTCCACACGCGAATAGCCTGGGCGCGTGTATTTCAGGGGTGCGCGGGAAGTTCCACACGCGAATAGCCTGGGCGTGTGTATTTCAGGGGTGCGCGGGAAGTTCCACACGCGAATAGCCTGGGCGCGTGTATTTGAGGGGTGCGCGGGAAGTTCCACACTCGAATAGCCTGGGCGCGTGTATTTGAGGGGTGCGCGGGAAGTTCCACACGCGAATAGCCTGGGTGCGTGTATTTGAGGGGTGCGCGGGGAGTTGCACACGCGAATAGCCTGGGCGCGTGTATTTCAGGGGTGCGCGGGAAGTTCCACACGCGAATAGCCTGGGCGCGTGTATTTCAGGGGTGCGCGGGAAGTTCCACACGCGAATAGCCTGGGCGCGTGTATTTCAGGGGTGCGCGGGAAGTTCCACACGCGAATAGCCTGGGCGCGTGTATTTCAGGGGTGCCTGGGAAGTTCCACACGCGAATAGCCTGGGCGCGTGTATTTCAGGGGTGCGCGGGAAGTTTTACACGCGAATAGCCTGGGCGCGTGTATTTCAGGGGTGCGCGGGAAGTTCCACACGCGAATAGCCTGGGCGCGTGTATTTCAGGGGTGCACAGGAAGTTTTACACGCGATTTCTGCACGGTACGTGTATTTCAGGGGTGCCGGGGAGTCCCACATGTGATTTGACAGTGTGGGTCCTCCCAGGTGTACCCTGTACACCCTCCACGGCCCCTGCAGGCAGCCCACACCACAGGGGACTAACCTGCATCCCTGGTCATGTCCTGCAGGCCCCCACTCATGTCTCCCACCACCCCCACCCCCCAGCCACCAGGGGCACCCTCCACCAGGCCCCCACTCATGTCTCCCACCACCCCCACACCCCAGCCACCAGGGGCACCCTCCACCAGGCCCCCACCCATGTCTCCCACCACCCCCACCCCCCAGCCACCAGGAGCACCCTCCACCAGGCCCCCACTCATGTCTCCCACCACCCCCACACCCCAGCCACCAGGGGCACCCTCCACCAGGCCCCCACTCATGTCTCCCACCACCCCCACACCCCAGCAGTGCAGGGGCACCCTCCACCAGGCCCCCACTCATGTCTCCCACCACCCCCACCCCCCAGCCACCAGGGGCACCCTCCACCAGGCCCCCACTCATGTCTCCCACCACCCCCACACCCCAGCCACCAGGGGCACCCTCCACCAGGCCCCCACCCATGTCTCCCACCACCCCCACCCCCCAGCCACCAGGGGCACCCTCCACCAGGCCCCCACTCATGTCTCCCACCACCCCCACACCCCAGCAGTGCAGGGGCAGCCTCCACCAGGCCCCCACTCATGTCTCCCACCACCCCCACCCCCCAGCACTGTGGGGCACCTGCCAGCAGGCCCCCACCCATGTCCAACTCATGTCCCCCACCACCCCCACCCCCCAGCACTGTGGGGCACCCTCCACCAGGCCCCCACTCATGTCTCCCACCACCCCCACCCCCCAGCCACCAGGGGCACCCTCCACCAGGCCCCCACTCATGTCTCCCACCACCCCCACACCCCAGCAGTGCAGGGGCAGCCTCCACCAGGCCCCCACTCATGTCACCCACCACCCCCACCCCCCAGCCACCAGGGGCACCCTCCACCAGGCCCCCACTCATGTCTCCCACCACCCCCACCCCCCAGCCACCAGGGGCAGCCTCCACCAGGCCCCCACTCATGTCACCCACCACCCCCACCCCCCAGCCACCAGGGGCACCCTCCACCAGGCCCCCACTCATGTCTCCCACCACCCCCACCCCCCAGCCACCAGGGGCACCCTCCACCAGGCCCCCACCCATGTCTCCCACCACCCCCACCCCCCAGCCACCAGGGGCACCCTCCACCAGGCCTCCACTCATGTCTCCCACCGCCCCCACACCCCAGCAGTGCAGGGGCACCCTCCACCAGGCCCCCACTCATGTCTCCCACCACCCCCACCCCCCAGCCACCAGGGGCACCCTCCACCAGTCCCCCACTCATGTCTCCCACCACCCCCACACCCCAGCCACCAGGGGCACCCTCCACCAGGCCCCCACCCATGTCTCCCATCACCCCCACCCCCCAGCCACCAGGGGCACCCTCCACCAGGCCCCCACTCATGTCTCCCACCACCCCCACACCCCAGCCACCAGGGGCACCCTCCACCAGGCCCCCACTCATGTCTCCCACCACCCCCACACCCCAGCAGTGCAGGGGCACCCTCCACCAGGCCCCCACTCATGTCTCCCACCACCCCCACCCCCCAGCCACCAGGGGCACCCTCCACCAGGCCCCCACTCATGTCTCCCACCACCCCCACACCCCAGCCACCAGGGGCACCCTCCACCAGGCCCCCACTCATGTCTCCCACCACCCCCACACCCCAGCAGTGCAGGGGCACCCTCCACCAGGCCCCCACTCATGTCTCCCACCACCCCCACCCCCCAGCCACCAGGGGCACCCTCCACCAGGCCCCCACTCATGTCTCCCACCACCCCCACACCCCAGCAGTGCAGGGTCACCCTCCACCAGGCCCCCACTAATGTCTTCCACCACCCCCACCCCCCAGCAGTGCAGGGGCAGCCTCCACCAGGCACCCACACATGTCCCCCTGCCCCCAGGTCCTGACGATACTCAATCATGGCAGTAATGGGCAGCATACCCAGCACAAACACCCAGGCAAGGATTGCATCCACCCACATAGTGAATGCAATTACATGATACAACCCCAATGGCAAGTCTGTAAATGAACACATGTCCGTCACACACACATACACAATGGGTGCAAGTCAATGTCAAAACCCATATCATGACATGTATGAAACCAATGAGAAAATACCACAAGTGAAAGTTAAAAAGAACATGTATTAAAGATGAAAAATAAGTAAAAAAATCAAACATACAACAATGGGGATAACAAAATAAATGGTCCATGTCCGAGAACAAATGTAAAAATAAAAAAAACAAAGTAATCCAAAAACAAATGTTGTCCAAAGCAAAATCATGTGGAAGTAAAATAATGAAAAACCATTTCCTCATGGTGAACACAATAATTAAATAAAAAAATGTTTCTTCAAAAAGCAAACTATATACACGAAAATTCCAGGGTCCATGAGCCCAACACCATAAATGAAACCTACTACTACCTAATGAAAATAATATATACAAAAAAGTGGCCATTGTCCGAGCGGTCCAAAAAAACAAAAATTAATAAAGGAAACCTAACACTAACTAACTAATTAACTATATACAAAGGCAGCGGGCAAGTCCTGCGGCTCACTCGGTGATGTTGCTGGGCAGGGCATCATCGAACTCCATGTCGATGTCCTGGAGGCGGGACTCTGTCCTGGCCCCGAGGTCTCGCAGGGATAACCCCATGTCCAGCTCAAACTCCCTGCGAGCTTCCTCGAGGCACTCAGCCCGCCTCAACGCCCGACGCATGGAGAACTCCGCCCTGACCATGGTGAGCCGCTCCTCTTCCGCCCGCTGCCGCTCCGCACCTATCCGCTGGACCAACTGCTCCCACACGGAAGACACCACCATCCCAGGGTTGCCCTGCCCTCCGGCCGATGCCTGCCCCTCTGATCTTGATAGCCCCGAGCCATGATGCCTCCCACGTCGAGCCCGCTGCTGCCTCCGACGCCACTGCCTCTGCCAGCACGACGGCATCCAGGCTGATGGAAACCACCAACGCCGTCGTGCACGTGCCCTGCCTGATGATGCTGTCACATCTTCCATCTGCTGGGGTCCAGTTGCTGTGTTGTCCACCCCTGCTGGACCTCCGACTCCCAACTGTGGCAGGGATGGGATCCCCACCGAGCTGGCTGCATTGGTCGGGGCAGGTCCACAGGGGGCCCTGGTGGCATCTGGGCTGGAAGACGGCAAGGAGAACGACTGGTGGATAGCCTGCACAGAGGAGGAGAGGGCCGCCACATTGGCCAACACATGCAGGAACCCCCGAACATGGCCGATCCCAATTGGGCCACGTCGGCACGGTGCACTTCGTGATGACGTGCGTGCTCCTCCCGGGAAGCACGCACGGCATCACGAATCACAGCCGTGCGCATCGCGACCCCAATCAGGACCTTCTCCGCACGGCCAGGGGTTCCCACGTCCGCAGGTGGAGGGGAGTCAGGTGACATGGACATCCCCTCTACCTGCGGACGGGCCTGGGACGGGGCATCCCTGCTGGTGCATGGTGGTGCACTCACAGGGTCAGGGACAGCGACATGCACAGGCCCCTCCACGGTGACCTGTGCTGCCTCCTGCCCCTGGCCCTGGACTGCACCACTTGCACCAGCAGGGATGCCCCCACCAGGCCCCATGTGTGCCCCAGTGGCGGCCTCCTCCTCTGTGCAAACCACCAACCTGGATGGCTCCTCACCATCTCCCACCGTAGCAGGCCCCTGTGGGGGCTCACCCACCCCTTCCGCTGCAGCCGTGGGGGCATCCCCGCCGCCTTGCTCCACAGCGCCGTCTCCGCCCTCTTCTTCACTAGCCGCTGCGTAGAGGGAGACAAAGAACACAAGCATCAGGGCACTGTACAATGGTCCCCTAGACAGGAAGCAATAGCAGAAGAGCACCACTGTCAAAGTACACTTCCATCATGTCCCTCCACAACACATGGGTCAGTCCAGGCAAAACACACACAGTAACAGGCATGGTGCATGCCATGGACATTTCCATGCATGTCCAATGGACTCTTGAAACATTCAATGATATGTAACTCACATACATCATGGCTCATGCCTATCACATGCACACACTTCACCTCAGTCACATCCATCTGGCCCCAAACACACCAAACACAGCGGATACAAGGGTAATTTGGCTGCTTCACTGAATCTGTGCATTGTCACACACATGTGTCATGCATCCATGGCATGCACAAGTCACAGACACGCAGGTCAGGCACACAGACATGGCTACCATATATGTACCTGGCATCAGCACCCATCCCTCACCCCCACCCATGTCCAGGTACAGAGACTGGCATGCTCTCATGTTCAAAATCTGCATAGGGCTCCCCATGCGGCATTTGAACACATGCAACAACCATGTGGGTCACACATCACTGGTCGCACATGCATTACCATGATGTCCCTGCACACATACATGCATACATGGCCTATGGCACACATACAGGCAAGTATCATAGAACCAGCACACCGCAACATGCCCTGTCTCACACAGTAATGCTTGGACACTTACCGCTCAACTCCAGACGGGCCTCCCTCTCAAGGATCTGGGCATGGAGCACTGGGCGTACGCGTTCCAGGACCCTCATCTGGATGGAACTCATGCGGCCTCGGCCCCCCTCCACGAGGCGCCGGGCCTTCACAAGGGTCCTGGACCTCAAGTCCTCCCAGCGCTTCTTGATCTTCAGGACGTCGCGGGTTGCCACCCCCTCCGCGTTGATGGCAACCGCACAGTCGGCCCAGATCCTCTGCCGTCCTTCCTTGCTGGCGCGGGACGATCCAAAGAGGGCATCATACTGCCCCAGGACATGCTCCACCAGGACACCAACTTCGATGGCAGTGAAGCTGGTGCCCCTCTGCCCCTCTGGCCTGGGGTTGCCACTGGTGCCAGATGTGGAAGTGCCCGACATGGCAACCCCAGAGGCAGGTGTGGGTGGGCAACTGGGTCCTGGGGCTGGGCTGTGGAGCGATGTAATCCCAGTCGGGAGTCTTCAGTTCCAGCAGGGGTGGACACAGCATCTGGACCCCTGCAGATGGCTGATGTGCAGGCACCAAATGGCAGGGCACGGTGGCAGCAGGCAGGCAGGCAGGCAGCAGCAGATGGCACGTGGGAGGCTGCTCGGGGCACTGGGGGGCAGTAACTCGGCCTTCTGGGCAGGAGCGTGGTCTTCCGTGTGTTTTCGCGTGGCCAGCTTGATACGGAGTGATTTGGCACGTGAAAATCCTGCACGTCAGCGTGAAATCCGAGGAAAGGCCCTTAGCGCGTAAGCGCGTCAGCACGCATACGCGATTCTATTGGACCAGAGTCCCTCAGCGCGTAAGCGCGTCTGTGACGTGACCCGCACGGGTGTTCCCCACTCAGCACGTGATGACGGGGCACACGTGGAAATACTGCACGTCAGAGTGTCATCGCGTGTAATTGGACAAAAGTGCGCGTACACGCGATTGGCCTATGTACGTGTATTTAATGGGTGCGCGGGCACTTACACACGCAAGTACGTCAGCGAACCTGTATCCCGTGGTGCGTGTGAATTTCCACACGCTATTGGACAGGGAACTGGATTCCAGGGGTGCACAGGTCACACACTGTATCCCGTGGTGCGTGTGAATTTCCACACGCTATTGGACTGGGAACTGGATTCCAGGGGTGCGCGGGTCACACGCTGTATCCCGTGGTGCGTGTGAATTTCCACACGCTATTGGACTGGGAACTGGATTCCAGGGGTGCGCGGGTCACACGCTCGCCTAGAACACGCGCAAAGCATAAATTTGCGCACTTTAACAATAACAAGCTCAGACGCCAGGATGAACATACCGTTCCTAGCAGCAGTGGCAGTGGGCTACCAAAGGAGGAGGAGGAGGATAGTCAGGGCCAGAATATTCACACCCAGAACCAGCCTTTTCGGGATGCCTGATGACCAGGTGTATGGGAGGTACAGGTTTCCACCACACATTATACTGGACCTGGTGAGTGAGTGGGAGGATGACCTCACATCACCCACCCTGTGCTCCCAAGCACTCAGCCCCCTGGAGAAGGTCCTCAATGTACTGCACTTCTTAGCCACTGGATCATTTCAGCGGACAAGTGCCATAGTGGGTGGGGTGTCACAGGCCACCCAGTCACGCTGCCTACACCAGGTCTTGAACATCATGACTGCACGCCCATCAGTCCGCAGGCACATATACCTGCCCAGAACACCTGCAGAAAGGCATGCTGCCGCCCTGGATTTTTACGGTGTGGCACGATTCCCCAAAGTGCTAGGTGCCATCGACTGCACCCATGTGGCTCTACGTCCCCCCAGGGCATCTGAGCACATCTATAGGAACCGCAAGCACTGGCATTCCATCAACGTGCAGGTAGCATGTAATGCCAAGGGAATCATCACCTCAGTATATGCCAACTATCCCGGCTCCACCCACGACAGCTTCATTTACCGAATGTCCACCCTAAGCCGGGACCTAGAAGCTGGGCGGCATGGCGATACATGGCTGCTTGGTGAGTATGTATGCAACTGCACATGCATGCATGTTGGATACTGAGCAAGGTCACAACCCCACCAATGATACCAATCACCACCTCCACAGGGGACAGTGCCTACCCTCTCAGCCCCCACATGATGACGCCAATTCGGAACCCCACCACGCCACCCGAGGTAAGATATAACACAGCCCACATTACGACCCGGGGCATAGTGGAGCGCACATTCGGAGTGCTAAAGTCACACTTTCGCTCCCTTGACCGTTCTGGCGGGCAGCTGTTTTACGCTCCCCCAGTAGTGTGCAGGATCATAGTGGCAGCATGTGTCCTGCACAACGTTGCAACACGCCGGGGCCTGGCCGTGGACATGGTGGTGGCCCCACATCCCCAACCACATGCACAGCCGCTGCGCATGGGAGGGGAAAGGGCACGGGGGGAGGCATCCCGTACACAGCTAGTGGCTAATTACTTCACATAGAAATCACACCCCTGTGGAGTGCACACTGCCCTGGCACATTCCATCTGACAATCAATGATGACTCAACCTGACACTGATCCTGAATGTCTGGAGAATGAACCGTGAATACCATATCAGCCTGAGATTGTTCACCTGGAAGTGTCACAATGTGTGCATCCCTACCCACACAGACACCACCAATGCAGTTTTGTGAAGTTACACATTGAAGCAGCTAAAATGAATACCCACTTGCAAAATGCAACAAGAGGACAGTGCCATGTCAGCCAACCCAACCCCAGCACCGCCACACGACACACCGTGCCATGTCATGCTAATTGCAGGTAAACAAAGTAATCCCCACAACATGACATCAGTCTCACTATGTACAGTGTCCCTATTAGAAACCTGCAACACCTGAAATGCTCACAGCAATGCCGGACCAACAACATACTTGAGCACGTACTACCATTAACATGACATCACAAATGTTACATATTAGTAGTCTCACCACCTGGAAATGCCTGCACTCCCACCACTACCAACTGTGCAGTGTTGGCGCCATGTAGAGTTGTAGGTGCACTGCTGCCAACATGGACCCCATCTCCAGACTAGAGGTCCTTGTGTGGACATGAGGAAGGGACCTGCAAATTGGGAGGTAGACACAGAAGAAGAGTTACACATCAATGCAACATGCAGTGTACAACACAACAGCAATATGCACTAGGAATGTATACACAGTATTGACTACAGACTGCCCACACAGCTCATGGGAGTCCAACGTCACTGTGTAATTCACTGTCACTTGGGCACACCCTTTGCAAGCCCATGGAAACGGGAAGCAGGAGGGGTGTGTGTGACTCAAACCCAAGCATCTGAACCAAATACATTACAAGCCTGCATGTGCCCAGCCACAATGCAGCGTATGCCCACAGGAACCACGGAAGCCTACAGATCGTCCCAAAAAAATTGGGAATAAAAGAAATCAAAATAAAAATAAAAATAAGAAACAATCAAAAATGGCCATTGATGGGCCCGGGGGGGTTGGGGAGGCCACCCAGGAGGTCCGAGGACAGGATGCACACCAGAACCCACCTGCGTGGATCCTGGGAAGATAAAACACCTCCATGGGCTCATGGCCCACACGGCTACCCTATTGTGGGAGGATCACTGCTGTCGCTATTATCACCCTGTGCAGCTGCATCCGGAGGTGGTTGCACTATGGGAGGCAGCCCACGCAAGGCCCTACTCTGCTCCTCCATGGCTGCAAGCATGCGGGTGTGGTAGGTCTGGTTCTGGAGGATGAGTGTGCGGAGGTCCCCATGCAACAACTCACGGGATGCCCGGACCTCCGCCCTCGTTGCCTGCATCTCAGCTGAGAGCGTACGGGTGAGACGCTCCAGCTGCTGTTCTGTCCTTTGGTGTGTTGAAGCCTCAAGCTCAACAAGAGTCGTCCTGAGGTGAAGGAGCTCCTGCCTCAGGGCTTCCCTGTGGCCCTGGGACTCAATGGAGATGGCCTCCTGCAGAGTCGCCAGTGCCGCCCGCCTGTCCCTGTTGGACCCCAACATGTCCTCCATGTGTGACTGGCAGATGGAGTCGGTTGCCTGCTCTAGTCGCTCCATCAGCCTTTCTGGGGGGACAATGGAAGTGGCCACCCTATCCATGGCCTGAGCCATCATCTCGGATGATGCAGCCTGTTGGGTTGCCATACCGTAAATGGATTGCTCCCATGCGGTATTGCCGGGTGGCGTACGGCCACCACGTCGGCGGGCACCACACCTGTCTGGGG
Source organism: Ambystoma mexicanum (assembly GCF_040938575.1). Lineage (NCBI taxonomy): Eukaryota > Metazoa > Chordata > Amphibia > Caudata > Ambystomatidae > Ambystoma > Ambystoma mexicanum. Next base: position 391,066,461 of record NC_090929.1, on the reverse strand, counting down.
CAAGCCGAACTGCGCCTTGCTGTGCCGGCACTGCCTGAGGATGCAGGACTGCATTCCCCCTCTGATCTGCTGGCCCAGGAACAGGATCAGATGTCGCGGAGTGTGACCCTGCATCCGTAACCACCGAAGGCGTAGCTGCCAACACTGACATCCCCATGGAGGGTTCTGACCCTGGTGCAGGTGGGTGAGACAGAACAGAATCCCTCCCTGGAACACTCACCTGCGACGGCACGTAGGTCTCATCCGAATCAACACCTGAGTACAGCTCGGGGGAGGTGCAGCCAGAGACACCCCTTGAGAGCACGACCTGCAGCACTTGTGGGTTCTCCCCCACCACCACACCACGTCCCTCACTGGTGGTTGGTCGGCCCTCGGACCCCTCCTGGGTCTGCACCATCTCCACAACCCCAGCAGTATCAGGTGCGTCTTCCCCTGCAAAGACATGAAAACAAAGAAATGGAAACAGGCATTAGCACCATGGCACACAATGAGGGCTGAGAAGCAAGAGAACCAGTACTTGATTGACACATGTCCCACATGACTAAAACCCTCCCATGCATGCACCCTCACTGCGTATGAAGTGCAGGCAAATGGCACACACACTGATGACACCAAGATGGAAGATGAACACATTTTCTGCATGCTGCCTGGCAGTGGCATCACACATTGGCCTGTGATTGCCAGGTGAAACACACATGCCATCACACAGATGGCATGTACCATTGCTATTGAGTGAAGATGGAGAGGAGGGCAGCACCTATTCATTCAGTCCAGTTCCCGCATGTAATTGCTTTTCTAATTCTAACAGGTCAGATTTTTCACCTGGAGCTGCCAGTCTGAAATGGTCCAATTGCACAGGGACATGTGTGTACAATTGATATCCAGATAACAAAGTCACTCCACTTTACCATACCCATGTCAGACATGTGACTAGTGGACAGAGACATGCCTAGTGAAGGTGGTGGAATGCAAACGAACTGACTGAATGAACAGTGAAAAATAAGCAAATAGGTTGTGGCAAGGTGACACTTCAAGGGCAACTGGCGTGCAGTTGGGCTAGATGTCTACTGTTGGCAGAAGGGATACTGCTATGGCCAAATGCAGCTGCACAGGAAGGATTGCATGAAGCACATGGCTGACCCATACGACTCAGGCGCACACACTCTCACCTGGCACACAAACAGAAGCCCTCACACACACACCATGCACATGGATGACACACACATGCATGTGCACTCACCGGACAATGCCTCGTAATCAGCCAGATCTCCCACGCCTTGGATCTGTTCCTCCGTGACGTAGGTCCCAGCGACTGACTCATGTGGAGTGAGTTCCATGTCTACTACTGGAGACCCACCTCCAGTCACTAGAGTTGCGGCATGACTTGAGGCCAGCTTACTCTTTGCCCTGCGCTTTAGGTCATTCCAGCGCTTATAGCAATCATTGGCTGTGCGCCTCACGATTCCAAGGGCACTTACGATGTCCGCAACGGTCTGCCAGTGTGCCTGGCGTTGTGCAGGTGTGGTCTTGGATCCTGCAACAATGACCATCTCGTTGTCATGTCCGGACACATACTCGACAAGTGCATTCAGTTCGTCATCCGTGAAGCTGGGCTTCCTGGACGGGCCGGACTGTGTAGCCGTGTCTGGGGCATCAGCCTGTGCCGGACGAGCACTCTTCCTCTTCCGCTTGGAAGGTGGTGGTGATCCTGAGTGTCCTGCGCCGCTCTGGGCACTAGGGGCAGGAGCCCTGGTGGACTCTGTATCAGGAGTGTGGGATTGCACACTCAGCATGGGAGTTGGTGCAGGCATTGGCTCTAGTGTGATGGTGTCAGGGGGAATGTCAGCAGCATGGACTAGGACCGACACTGTCCTGGCTGGGTGTGTGAGGGCTGGGGTGGATGGAGCCGCAGCTGCCCCTGCAGCCTCTCCGCCCTGCCTCCTTGGTGCAGCAGATGACCTTGCTGCCCCAGATCCACGTGGCATGATGGCATCAACGTGCACCAGCGCACGTGTCGTAGCCCTACTGACCTGGAAGTCAGCCATGGAGTCAGCCAGGTCTGGTGCCACAATGGGCTAGTCCAAAAAGGGCTGAGCATGGATGGTGTCAGCCACATCAGCCTCAATGGGAGGGGGGGAGGGGGGGATTATGGGTGCCCGTGACTGGTCCTCCACACATGGGGGGACAGGCTCACCCTGCAAGTTACGACCACGTCCCCTACCGGATCCACCACGGCCACCACTTGTGGCTCTTCCACCTTTGCCACCCTTACGGAATCCTCGCCTCCCAGCCATGGCACTGATGTTAATGTGCGTATGGGAGTGGATGTAGACTATTGTCCTGGGCAATTGGGGGTCAAAGGGGTTGGGTACCAGATGGTAATTGTACCCTAGTGCTCTAGCAAGGCTGAATGTAACCCCTGGGGAAAGATGACGGGTCACACAACGCACAGGAGGCCCAATAAAGGGAGATGACGTGCACGCAACCCCTCCTAGACCACGTGTGCAGAAAGAAAAACCTGCACTACGCTGTGGCACCCAGTAACACAAGAATGAACGTATGCGTGTCACACGCAGCCTAGAATGACCTCTGAAGGGGTAGGCTACACACGGGGCAAGCACAGATGTTAGATACGTGCGTGACTCACCGCCTGCCTGGTAAACGAGCGTGTAAAAGGAGCACGTTTGGTTGGCAACACCCCCGCCAAAAGAAGATTTGTACGCTGTCTGAGGAGACAGGACAACAGTAGAAGGGAACACTGTTTGAGGGAACAGGCCCAGGTAAACCAGTAAAAGAGAAAAAGGAGAAAAAGCTGTCAGAGGTAACAGGGAATACGAACTTGAAACGCCGTGAAGTAAATCGCGTGTGAAACGACAAGAAGTACAGAATTCACCCACTCGATCTCCACGAAAAGCACGTACAAGGAAAACGTGTTCTACACGTACCTTTTATACAGGCCCACACGTCCAGCGTCACTTACGCGGCGTGTACGCGCTAGGGCCATTTCCACCTATTACATGCTTTGTCACTTCTGCGTGTAGGGCCATTTCCACCAATCACACGCTTTGTCACTTCTGCGTGTAGGGCCATTTCCACCAATTACACGCTTTGTCACTTCTGCGTGTAGGGCCATTTCCACCAATCACACGCTTTGTCACTTCTGCGTGTAGGGCCATTTCCACCAATCACACGCGATTACACTCTGACGTGCAGTCTTTCCACGTGTGCTCTGTCATCACGTGCTGTGTGGGAAACACCTGTGCGGGTCACGTCACAGACGCGCTTATGCGCTTTGGGCCTTTCCTCAGTTTTCACGCTGACGTGCATGATTTTCACGTGCTAAATCACTCCGTACCAAGCTGGCCACGCGTACGCACACGGAATACCACGCTCCTGCCCGGAAGGCCGAACTACTGCCCCCCAGAGCCCCAGCACGCTCCCACCTGCTGCTGCCTGACTGCCTGCTGCCCCTGCACTGCTGGGGGGTGGAGGTGATAGGGGACATGAGTGGGGGCCTGGTGGAGGCTGCCCCTGGTGACTGGGGGGGTGGGGGTGATAGGGGACATGAGTGGGGGCCTGGTGGGGGCTGCCCCTGGTGACTGGGGGGTGGGGGTGATAGGGGACATGAGTGGGGGCCTGATGGAGGCTGCCCCTGGTGACTGGGGGGGTGGGGGTGATAGGGGACATGAGTGGGGGCCTGGTGGAGGGTGCCCCTGGTGACTGGGGGGGTGGGGGTGATAGGGGACATGAGTGGGGGCCTGGTGGGGGCTGCCCTGCACTGCTGGGGGGTGGGGGTGGTGGGAGACATGGGTGGGGGCCTGGTGGAGGCTGCCCCTGCACTGCTGGGGGGTGGGGGTGGTGGGAGACATGAGTGGGGGCCTGGTGGAGGGTGCCCCTGGTGACTGGGGGGGTGGGGGTGATAGGGGACATGAGTGGGGGCCTGGTGGGGGCTGCCCCTGGTGACTGGGGGGGTGGGGGTGATAGGGGACATGAGTGGGGGCCTGGTGGGGGCTGCCCCTGGTGACTGGGGGGGTGGGGGTGGTGGGAGACATGAGTGGGGGCCTGGTGGAGGCTGCCCCTGGTGACTGGGGGGGTGGGGGTGGTGGGAGACATGAGTGGGGGCCTGGTGGAGGGTGCCCCTGGTGACTCGGGGGGTGGGGGTGATAGGGGACATGAGTGGGGGCCTGGTGGGGGCTGCCCCTGCACTGCTGGGGGGTGGGGGTGGTGGGAGACATGGGTGGGGGCCTGGTGGAGGCTGCCCCTGGTGACTGGGGGGGTGGGGGTGATAGGGGACATGAGTGGGGGCCTGGTGGAGGCTGCCCCTGGTGACTGGGGGGGGTGGGGGCGGTGGGAGACATGAGTGGGGGCCTGGTGGAGGGTGCCCCTGGTGACTGGGGGGGTGGGGGTGATAGGGGACATGAGTGGGGGCCTGGTGGGGGCTGCCCCTGGTGACTGGGGGGGTGGGGGTGATAGGGGACATGAGTGGGGGCCTGGTGGGGGCTGCCCCTGGTGACTGGGGGGGTGGGGGTGATAGGGGACATGAGTGGGGGCCTGGTGGGGGCTGCCCCTGCACTGCTGGGGGGTGGGGGTGGTGGGAGACATGGGTGGGGGCCTGGTGGAGGCTGCCCCTGCACTGCTGGGGGGTGGGGGTGGTGGGAGACATGAGTGGGGGCCTGGTGGAGGGTGCCCCTGGTGACTGGGGGGGTGGGGGTGATAGGGGACATGAGTGGGTGCCTGGTGGAGGCTGCCCCTGCACTGCTGGGGGGTGGGGGTGGTGGGAGACATGAGTGGGGGCCTGGTGGAGGGTGCCCCTGGATGGTGGGGGGTGGGGGTGGTGGGTGACACGAGCAGGTGTGCAGGGTAGTCCCCTGTTTTGTGGGCTGCCTGCAGGGGCCGTGGAGGGTGTACAGGGAACACCTGTGAGGACCCACCCAGCCTAATCGCGTGTGTAACTTCCCACGCACCCCTGTAATACACGTACCAAGCCAAATCGCGTGTGAGAATTCCCGCGCACCCCTGAAATACACGTACCCTGCTGAAGTCGCGTGTAAAACTTCCCGCGCACCCCTGAAATGCATGCGCCCAGGCTATTCGCGTGTGGAACTTCCCGCGCACCCCTGAAATACACGCGCCCAGGCTATTCGCGAGTGGAACTTCCCGCGCACCCCTGAAATACACGCGCCCAGGCTATTCGCGAGTGGGACTTCCCGCGCACCCCTGAAATACACGTAGCACGCTGGGAGACATGAGTGGGGGCCTGGTGGAGGGTGCCCCTGGTGGCGGGGGGGTGGGGGTGATAGGGGACATGAGTGTGGGCCTGGTGGAGGATGCCCCTGCACTGCTGGGGGGTGGGGGTGGTGGGTGACATGGGTTGGGGCCTGCTGGCAGGTGCCCCACAGTGCTGGGGGGTGGGGGTGGTGGGAGACATGAGTCGGGCATGAGTGGGGGCCTGGTGGAGGCTGCCCCTGCACTGCTGGGGGGTGGGGGTGGTAGGAGACATGGGTGGGGGCCTGGTGGTGGGTGCCCCTGGTGGCTGGGGGGTGGGGGTGCAGGAGGACATGAGCAGGTGTGCAGGGTAGTCCCCTGTTTTGTGGGCTGCCTGCAGGGGCCGTGGAGGGTGTACAGGGAACACCTGTGAGGACCCACCCAGCCTAATCGCGTGTGATAATTCCCACGCACCCCTGTAATACACGTACCCAGCAAAATGGCGTGTGATTATTCCCACGCACCCCTGTAATTCACGTACCCTGCCAAATCGCGTGTGATAATTCCCGCGTACCCCTGTAATTCACGTTCCCTGGACTATCGCGTGTTGAACTTCCCGCGTACCCCTGTAATACACGTTCCCTGGACAATCGCGTGTTGAACTTCCCGCGTACTCCTGTAATTCACGTTCCCTGGACTATCGCGTGTTGAACTTCCTGCGTACCCCTGTAATACACGTTCCCTGGACTATCGCGTGTTGAACTTCCCGCGTACCCCTGTAATACACGTTCCCTGGACTATCGCGTGTTGAACTTCCCGCGCACCCCTGAAATACACGTACCCTGGTACCCTGGCTAATCGCGTGTATAACTTCACGCGTACCCCTGATATGCACGTTACCCGCTTTGCGTTCCTTGTTTGGCAGCCCTGTAAACTGGTCCAGTGTTAGCGCAGCCCTTTGCGATGATTTAGCGATTTTGATGGCTTTTCCTTGCGCGAGGGCGTTCTTGGGGGCGTTACTGGCGCTGCTGCAGGGTCGCTGCGATACTCTGCGCCAAGGCTGGTTTGGGAGCCTAAAATCCATGAATACGCTGTGCGCGGAAATCGGTTTTAGCGCACGTGCCTGGCGCAGACAATCGCACGCGGACACTCTGCGCCAGCCGCTTGCGACACTTTTCTGCGAAATTCTATGAATTACCCTGTATATATTTGGTTACTGACTTAGATCAGTCTCGAATAACAGTTAACTAACGATGTTTTTTTGCCTTTGCCTGCTATTTTTGAAAGGCTTCACTCAGACATTAAATTTGTGGGGCCATTTTACATCTTCGTTATAGGGATGCTACCCTTATATTTTGATTTTCTGATACTCAATCGATAGCTTGTTATATTACTGGAGCAAATAGCATAATATACACAAGTATGGGTGAGACTGACACAAGACTAATAAACAATTATATAGATACTACACATGGAATGTTAACATTTGAGATATTTATTTATGTAGCAATGACTTACTAAATACTTGCAATGATCTGCAGCATACTTAAGAGGGCTTGTGAGATCATCCTAATACCGTAATTCATCCATACATACACCAGTGTAAGGTGGTATTATGGTAGTAGATTAATTATCCACCCATATTGAAGATCTACACTGATTTTCAGCATAGAGAGGAATGCCTTATAATCTAGGCTTTTGGAACTTTGAGGTTGCACTCAATAATCAGCTTACCTAATATGTTAAAGGACATTTTGTACCGCGCACTATCACCACCGGAGTGGTCCCCTGGCGCTCTGGCGGTTCTGAAAGAGGAGGGAAGGTTGAGTTAGTGGGAGGAAGCAGGAAAAGTGCAAGGGAGCAGTGATGTGCTGTTGGGGGCCTCAGCCCGGTGGGTCCGTTGGCTGGACCTGAGGTGTTTGCGGCCGGTAGTCGTCGTGTACTGTTGTGCAAGACTATGTGTGTTTTTGTTTTGTTGTTGCAATGTAGTGAAGTTTGTGCAGTCTGTTGTGCTGTAGGTTTTGGTTGTGTTTGGTTTGGAGTTTGAGAGGTGTATTCAGAAAGGGAAATTTGTTAGCAGGGTTGGTCAATTTGCGTCTCTATCCTGAATTGAGGCGCTTGGCTTGCGTAGTCTCCCTTGATGCGGCTCTGTCCTGATCTGGGTCCGACTGGCATATAAGGTTCCTTATGTAAGAGGATTCAATTCAACACTACAGCTAAGTCAATGCCTAGTCTGGGATACTGAATGGAAACCCTTATTGATATATCTTTATGTCCAGTTCATGAGTTCTGGACGACTACCCCTATATAGCACCCCTCTCTTAGAATCCCCCTGACCCCACTGAGCCAAGAAGTAGTTCTGTTTTGCAAGTTTAAAAGGTTTATTTGAAAAAAGAATTAAACAGTATATATATCACACTTTTATAATGAATTAATAATTGAATATCACACTTAATCTGAGCCGTAATCAATAATGGATAGTCTGGCACTAGCACACTTCTTTATAATCAATGATGAGTGGGTATAGGATGGATAAGATAGCAACAATACTTTTATGGTTTCAAATAGATGCAATGTGGAATGAAAATGCAGTACAGAAAATAACTTGATAGGATTTCAGCAAAAGACAATGTAATCACTTTCTTGGGCAATTCACCCCCCCCCCTTTATGCAATGTAAGGAGATGAAGATGAGAGCACACAGTTCTTAGGAATGCAATCAAATAGAATTCAGTTCAATTCCCCCCAGCAGCTTATACAACAGATAGGAGTTTTGAAACACACGCAAAATGCTTTGAATATGGTGACAATGAAGTGAGAAATATGCTGAAAATGCTTTTAATTCCCTTCAGGAGGTTCAGGGTGAGTGGTATCTAGTTAATATTAGTTCAGGCTTACTCTAGCAATGATTCAGGGATGGTTCTTAGGAGTCAAACGAAATTTTTAACAAGGAAAGAAATGACTGCTGATGGTTACACGTGGCTGGATTTTTAACCAAATCGCAAATCGTGGTAAAATTTGCAAGTGCGTGAATCGTGATTACGGCAAAAGTTCCTAGCCCAAACGGTTCCAGAGATACGGACGATTAAATAAAGGTAGTTTTTTGGATTTAAAGTAAACTTAAAATGACAGGTGACAGCTTGCAGCTGCAGAATTGACAAATGACAGTGGTGCAGCTTTACAAATGACAGGTGACAGTTAGGAGGCAGTTCTGGTTAGATTAAAATAGTTTGGATTAGATTATTTAAACTAAGAGATTGGTTCTGCACAGATCTGCTAGGTACTCACAATATATTTTTGAAATAGGCCTCGCCACGGATCTGGTCAGGTTTTGGACTGGACTCCGGTTCTGGTCTCGGCACTTCACAGTGGTCTGGGTCAGCTCTCTGGTCTGCTCACAGCGGTCTGGGTCACTCTGGATCTCTGGCTTCTGGTTCTGGATACTGCTCTGCTTTCTCTGGGTACAGCCCTGCTTCTGGATCTTTCTGGCACAGGGTTTCAGGCCAGAATCAACAGCTGAGCCCGGCTGTGAATAGTCTGCAAATGATTTTTGGGCCTGCTGACAAATACTTTTGCTTGCAGTGGGCCTTCTTGGTTCAAAGTTCTGTAGTCTCTGTTTAGCTTGGAAGTCTAAGTGTAGGATCTCTGGATGTGAAGTCGTCGGTCAGCATGTTCCGCAGCAAATGGAATTGAATCTCTCTACCTGTCCCAGCAGTCTCTTTCTATGTGTTTTGAAAGTGGGTGTGTGCCTGGGCCTAGCTAAGCCTGCCCCTTTCTACTTGTCATTGGCCCAATTCTCCCCTCTCCCATGATTGGGGGAAGGAAATGTGAGTCAGAGTGATGCTGTAGGTTTTATGGGTCAGAGGATCCTCCCCTGGTCAGTTTGCCCACAAAATCTATATTTGATTCAAATACATATTGCACAGATACACAGTTGTTTAAAATGACATGCACCCATCACATATCAATTGAGGTATACTCTGTTCAAACTCTGCTCTTCCTGGGGGCTTGCATTCAGAAATGGCAACATTTTACACTTTTTAACTGGTTTTCCAATATCAGACATTTACCCAAATTTACACACATGTGCGCAAGGAGTGTGGACATTAATTGATGAAGTGTCAGATTTTTAACATGCAGACATTTGGAGTGAAACCCTATTTTCCGCTAGCAACCCCCCAGATCATACCACTTGGTCTTAAAACCTCTTAAAATGTGGGCAGAAAAATCACAAGAATTATGGTATCATTTAGATAATTTTGACAAGTCCGCACCATGAGTTATACATCTTTCTTAGAATCATATTCTGGCCAACAGGGGTGTGTCTTCTCAGATCACATGGTGTAGAAACCAGTTTATCCAGTTTCTGCCAAGCTCAGAGACCCTGCCCCTCCCAGCTTCTGCCAAGTGGAAGCTATTTTACGGCCCCCCCAATAAACCATCTGCCTGAGCCAAGGAAGGGTTTTGTTCAACCTCCTGCAGTCTGTAGGTGCTCCACCCCTAATCCAATTATCAGAGAGATGGCATATCCTTTTAGTGTGGGCAGCAGAAGGCAGCTAGGCCTGGGAACTGCTGTGGATCCAGTTTCACTCCAGTTGGGGGAAGTTGTCAGGCAGAATTCAGTTCCTTTAAGCCAGAATTTAGCTAACATGTCACTTTTTGTTCCCAGTTTAAATCAAACATACAATTTTTACACATGCAGCTAAAACACTGATTCTAAGTTCTAAACTATGACATTTCAACAACGACAACCTATGTGACACTCAAAAGTAGGTCACTCAGTTAATTTAAACATTTTTGATTTTTGGTAGTTTTAAATCCAGTTTCAGTTAGGCTGCTGCAGACCTGCAGAGCTCAGCCAGTCTTGTTATGAACATTGTTTTGGGGCTCTTCAACTTCCCAGATTTTGTATGCACACATACTTCATTCTGCCAGATGTCTGCTGGTGTTCAGTGAGATTTTTGGATATGTTGCAATGTTTGAAATAGGCATTTTGAGCTGGCATTCAGGGAAACAAAAGGTGATTTTAAAGTGCGGTTTTTCCTTTGGCACACATTTCACTCATGGCACCCCGGCCCATCCTGCTCGCACTGGTGGGTGGCAAGTTAGGCAACCATTTTGGTGTGCGCAAACTGCGTGGTTCTCCTGGATTCGGGCGCACATGTGGGCTTTTTGGCCATCTTAGATTTTCTAAGCCCACAGCACCAAATGTTGCAGCATGATAGCTCAAACGTGGGTCAGGACACCCAACACTTACTCCTCTGGCATCCACCTCTAACAAGCACTCTCATAGCTCCCCCTATCCTCTCTTACTGCTCCTGTGGCCTGCCAATGTCAACCTTTCAGGTAGTGTGGTGATTGCCAATATCTCGACAATTCCACACCACTGTGGTCCCTGGCGGTAACTAGGGGCAGGCAAAGTGTTGGTGGTATTGTCTGGGGTAGTTGACTCTGTCTCCGTGTGTGCCGCCTGTGTTTAGTCTATCCGGAGTCACCCGTCCAGGTGCCGTGGGAGTTATCCTCTCGGGTCGGGGATGTCCGTCTCCTTTCCGGTTTAGTCATCCTTTTTCCGGTTTTTGGTTTCCATATTTAGTCTGTGGTGTTGAAGAGCCAGGTTTTCAGTGATTTCCTGAATTTTAGGTGATCTTTATTGTTTCTTATTTCTTTTGGGATGTTGTTCCAGGTTTTTGCGGCTAAGTGGTAGAAGGAGGTGCCTCCAAGTTTTTTCTTAAGGTATGGTTTGAGTTCCAGGCGGATTTCGTTGTTTGATCGGAGGGGTCTCGTTGGTTTGTAGACTGTTATTTTCTTTTGTAGGAATTCTGCTCCTTGTCCGCTGATTGCCCTGTGCGTTATGCACATTGTTTTGAAGGTGATGCAATGTTTTACTGGGAGCCAGTGTAGTGTTTTTAGGGCTGGAGTGATGTGGTCTCTTCTGGATAGTTTGAGGAGTAGTCCTGCTGCTGCATTTTGGATCCGTTGCAGTTTCTTCAGGAGGTATTCTGGTTTTCTGAGGTAGAGGCTGTTTGCATAGTCGATTTTTGACATGATTAGGGTGACGATGGTGAGTGTTTTGTGCGTGAAGGAGAGGAAAGGTAGAATTCTTCTTGCCGTGGGGAGGAAGAATAAGCATTTCTTCACTTTTGCTTTTATTTGTGGTTCCAGGGTTAGGGTGCTATCCATTAAGACTCCCATATTTTTCACTACCTTCGATGGTGCTGGTGCGTTTCCCATTTCCGTGGCCATGGGATGGTGGTTTCGTTCTCTTGGTCTTTGGATACGATCATGATTTCTGTCTTTCCTGGGTTGATTTTCAGGTTGTTGGCATCCATCCAGTTGAAGACTTCTTTTAGACAGTCGGTTAGGGTTGAATGGTCGGTATCAGTGTCTTTGATTTTGTAGATGATCTGAGAGTCATCTGCGTAGTTGTAACATGTAATGTTGTATTTTTTGAAGATTCTGATGACCAGAGTCTGATAGATGTTGAAATATAGTGGAGATAGTAAGGATCCTTGTGGCACTCCACAGTCGTTAACTCGTGGAGTGGATTTGAAAGGTTTTATCCATACGGTTTCTGTTCTGTCTGCTAGGAATGATTTGGTCCAGCGTAGTGCTGTGTCTGTTATGCCTATGTCTTCTAGTCTTTTGGTCAGGGTGGCGTGGCTAACTGTGTCAAAGGCTGCGGAGAGGTCGAGCAGAATAAGGGCTGAGGTAGTGTTAGAGTCTGCGTTAGTTTTGAGGTCGTCCCAGATGGATAGTAGTGCTGTTTCGTTCCTCTCGCTGGTCTGAAACCGATTTGAGCTTGATCCAGCAGGTTGTGTTTTTCTACGTGTTCTTGGGTTAGTTTATATACATAGGTTTCTAGAAGTTTTGCTGGGTAGGGGATGTTAGAGATCGGCCTGTAGTTGGAAAGGTCATCCACGTCATCACTTGTGTTTTTCAGGAGTGGCTTGATGTATGCTGATTTGAAGATCTTCGGTACAATCCCTGTTGATAGTGATAGATTTAGAAGGTTTCTGTAGTGTTCTGCCGGCGATCCTTGCACAAGGATTGATTTGTAGATGTCTGGGGGACAGGGGTCCATGAGTGATCCCGCTTTCTTGCCCCGTTTTACCAGCATTGCGAATGCCTCTGCTGATATTTCAGGAAAGCTTTGGAGTTTGTGCTGTGGTTCCGTGTTAGGTTCGTTGGGTTGTGTGTTGTGGTTGGTTGGTCTCTTTTGTATGGTTTGTCGGATGTCATTGATTTTTTTTTAAGTGGTATGCCAGGTCGTTGCATAGTTTTTCTGAGGAGGTTGGGGTGTTATCGCAGCCTGGTGGGTTTCTCATATCTTCAATATGCTGAACTTTCTTTTTGTGTGTTGGTGACATTGTTGATTCTGTCATCGTAATGTCTTCTCTTTGCCTTTTGAATTTCCGTCTTGTATGCGTGGATTTGTTCCTGGTGCAGTGTTTTTTTTCCTGGGTTGTATTCTTTCCTCCATTCCAATTCCATCTTTTTGTTTTCCTTTTTCATGTCGTTTAATAATGGGGTGAACCATTTTGCCATTGCTCTTTTTTTTGATGGGGTGAACGCTTTTCTGGGGCGATATTGTCTATTGTATCCGCGATCCATTTGTGCAGTATCTCTGCTTTCCCGTCTAGGTCTGCTAGCTCCAGTTCTGTAGTTGAGGGTTTCGCTAATTCCAGCTGTTCGAATAGGTTGCTTTCTTTGATGTGTTTCCAGTTTCTTTTGGTGGTGGTTGTGAGTTTCGGTGTTGGATGTAGGCTTGGGTAGGCAGAGTGATCACGAATGGGATGATGAGATGATCGCTCCATAGTAATTGTATCGAAGGTGCCGTGGTGATGAGTTTTTCTTTGGCGAAAATTGCGTCTAGGGTGTGTCCTGCCGAGTGTGTTGCTCCTTCGACTAGTTGTCGTAGTTTCATGGTGCTGAGTTGTTCAATTAGTGAGTTTTGGGAGTTGGTGTGGCTGTCTTCAAACCAGATGTTGAAGTCCCCCAGGATGATTAGGTGTTCGTGGTTGATGGCTAAGTTGGTGATGGCTTCTATGAAGTTATCGATGAAGGTTGCATCATATGTTGGCGGTCTGTATACCAGGATGAATGTGATGTTGGTTTTTGGGCTCGCTGTTAGGTGTATTACCATGGTTTCGCAGTTGAGGATGTTGAGTGGTTCGTCCGTTTTTATTTTCAGGTGTTCTTTGAATGCTATAGCGATGCCTCCTCCTTTTTTGTTTTTCCTGTTTATTTGTAGGCATTTGAAGTCGGTCGGAAGGCAGCTTTGGAGTGTGATTTTGTAGTTGTCGTCCAGCCATGATTCTGTGATGAACAGGATGTCAATGCTGTTGTCGTCGAGTAGGTCAAAGATCTCTGTTGAGTGTTTTGACATGGATCTTGAATTTATTAGATTGCAGTGAAGTTTGGAGGTGCTGTTTGGTTTGGGCTTTGTCGAGGTCGTCTTCTGTTCGGTGTTGAGGTTTTTTGTGGTTTTTTTCACGTTCCTCTTCCGGGAGTTGTGGTTGTTGATTGGAAGTTCCTCTTGATTTGGTGATGTAGCGGGTTATTGCGTCGGTCGTCGGTTTGTTGTTTGTGTTGGTCATCCTTCTTCTACTTGCTTGTGTTAGGTTGTTTGATGTTGATGCTTCTAATGTTGGGTTGGATTTCCGTGGTGGCCAGTTGTCTGCGAGGTATGGAGTTAGGTAGAGGGATTTTTTTTCTTCTCTCAGAGTTGCTTCGGTTTTTGTTCCTGTCTGTGGGGGTTCAGTCTATGGTTGTTGTTCTAAGTTGCTGTTCTGGAGTGTTTGTTCTTTCATCTCTTCGTCTTTTCCTTGGAATGGGTCGTTTGCGTGGCATTGTAAGATTGAGAGTTGTTTAGTCTTTGTTTGGTGACGTCTAGTTGGTCCTGCTTTCGTCTGGTTGTCTTGTGGTGTTGGGTGAGGAGGTGTCTGCTACTAGTTTGGGCTCCGTCTGTAGGTGGTGTTCCGGCTGGGGTTGGTGACTCGTTCAGTCGCTGTCCTAGGAAGGGAAGGGGGGTGGTAGGGTTATTAAATTGGGTGTTATTGGTGGCTCTCTTTACTGTCCGTCTCCCTGAGCGCGGTTCACTGTGGTGAGCAGGCTGTGTGGGTTGGGAAGGGTATATGCTGGTTGGAGGCGGCTTGGATGGGCACAGCTTGGACTTTCGCCTAGTGATACGAGAGGCCCTAGTCGGAGTGACCCCCACCGTAATTCACTGGTGACTTGAGAGTTATCCAAATTTGCGAGTGAGCTAGATTTGAGATACCTGTATAGTGGGAGAGAGGCCTATCGATGCAGTTTGTAGATCAGATACTGCAATTTGGTCACACAGGCCCTGCTAAGTTTGAGACACCTGTATAGTGGGAGAGGGGCCTATCAAAGCAGTTTGGAGATCCTCAGTGCCATTTGGGCACAGATGTCCTGCTAAGTTTGAGACACCTGTATAGTGGGAGAGAGGCCTATCGATGCAGTTTGGAGATCAGATACTGCAATTTGGTCACAGAGGCCCTACTAAGTTTGAGACACCTGTATATTGGGAGAGAGGCCTATCAATGCAGTTTGGAGAACACACAATACAATTTGGGCACAGAGGCCCTGCTATCAATGCAGTTTGGAGAATAGACAATGCAATTTGGGCACAGAGGCCCTGCTAAGTTTGAGGCACCTGTATAGTGGGGGAGAGGTCTATCAATGCAGTTTGGAGAGCACACAATGCAATTTGGGCACAGAGGCCCTGCTATCAATGCAGTTTGGAGAATAGACAATGCAATTTGGGCATAGAGGCCCTGCTAAGTTTGAGACACCTGTATAGTGGGGGAGAGGTCTATCAATGCAGTTTGGAGAACACGCAATGCAATTTGGGCAGAGAGGCCCTGCTATCAATGCAGTTTGGAGAATAGACAATGCAATTTGGACACAGAGGCCCTGCTATCAATGCAGTATGGAGAATAGACAATGTAATATGGGCACAGAGGCCCTGCTATCAATGCAGTTTGGAGATTAGACAATGCAATTTGGGCATAGAGGCCCTGCCTAGTTTGGGACACCTGTATAGTGAGAGAGAGGCCTATCAATGCAGTTTGGAGAATAGACAATGCAATTTGGGCATAGAGGCCCTGCTAAGTTTGAGACACCTGTATAGTGGGAGAGAGGCCCATCAATGCAGTTTGGAGAATAGACAATCCAATTTGGGCATAGAGGCCCTGCTAAGTTTGAGACACCTGTATAGTGGGAGAGAGGCCCATCAATGCAGTTTGGAGAATAGACAATGCAATTTGGGCATAGAGGCTCTGCTAAGTTTGAGACACCTGTATATTGGGAGAGAGGCCATCAATGCAGTTTGGAGAATAGACAATGCAATTTGGGCATAGAGGCCCTGCTAAGTTTGAGACAACTGTATTGTGGGAGAGAGGCCTATCAATGTAGTTTGGAGAATAGACAATGCGATTTGGGCATAGAGGCCCTGCTAAGTTTGAGACACCTGGATAGTGGGAGAGAGGCCTATCAATGCAGTTTGGAGAATAGACAATGCGATTTGGGCATATAGGCCCTGCTAAGTTTGAGACGTCTGTATAGTGGGAGAGAGGCCTATCAATGTAGTTTGGAGAATAGACAATGCAATTTGGGCATAGAGGCCCTGCTAAGTTTGAGACACATATATAGTGGGAGAGAGGCCTATCAATGCAGTTTGGAGAATAGACAATGCAATTTGAGCACAGAGGCCCTGCTATCAATGCAGTCTGGAGAATAGACAATGCAATTTGGGCACAGAGGCCCTGCTATCAATGCAGTATGGAGAATAGACAATGCAATTTGGGCACAGAGGCCCTGCTATCAATGTAGTTTGGAGATTAGACAATGCAATTTGGGCATAGAGGCCCTGCTAAGTTTGAGACAACTGTATAGTGGGAGAGAGGCCTATCAATGTAGTTTGGAGAATAGACAATGCGATTTGGGCATAGAGGCCCTGCTAGGTTTGAGACACCTGTATAGTGGGAGAGAGGCCTATCAATGCAGTTTGGAGAATAGACAATGCAATTTGGGCATAGAGGCCCTGCTAAGTTTGAGACGTCTGTATAGTGGGAGAGAGGCCTATCAATGTAGTTTGGAGAATAGACAATGCAATTTGGGCATAGAGGCCCTGCTAAGTTTGAGACACCGGTATAGTGGGAGAGAGGCCTATCAATGCAGTTTGGAGAATAGACAATGCAATTTGGGCACAGAGGCCCTGCTATCAATGCAGTTTGGAGAATAGACAATGCAATTTGGGCACAGAGGCCCTGCTATCAATGCAGTATGGAGAATAGACAATGCAATTTGGACACAGAGGCCCTGCTATCAATGCAGTTTGGAGATTAGACAATGCCATTTGGGCATAGAGGCCCTGCTACGTTTGGGACACCTGTATAGTGGGAGAGAGTCCTATCAATGCAGTTTGGGGAATAGACAATGCAATTTGGGCATAGAGGTCCTGCTAAGCTTGAGACACCTCTATAGTGGGAGAGAGGCCCATCAATGCAGTTTGGAGAATAGGCAATGCAATTTGGGCATAGAAGCCCTGCTAAGTTTGAGACACCTGTATAGTGGGAGAGAGGCCCATCAATGCAGTTTGGAGAATAGACAATGCAATTTGGGCATAGAGGCCCTGCTAAGTTTCAGACAACTGTATAGTGGGAGAGAGGCCTATCAATGTAGTTTGGAGAATAGACAATGCGATTTGGGCATAGAGGCCCTGCTAAGTTTGAGACGTCTTTATAGTGGGAGAGAGGCCTATCAATGCAGTTTGGAGAATAGACAATGCAATTTGGGCATAGAGGCCCTGCTAAGTTTGAGACACCTGTATAGTGGGAGAGAGGCCTATCAATGCAGTTTGGAGAACAGACAATGCAATTTGGGGTAATGGGGGGTGATCACATTCGTAAACATTGGTTTAGCCTAGTGGCCAGGTATGTAGGGTAGAGCTGTACCTCACCCCAACCCAAGCCACCGTACCTTACTGGTCCTTGTAGTTGCTGGTTGACGGCTGGTCACTGGCTTCCACTGCGGACACCTGTTGACACTTCCCGGAGCCGCCTCTGTTGGAGCCGCCCTTGGCCTTGGGGCCCTTAGCCGAGGGCTGTGCGGGCAGAGGAAAAGACCAGGTAGCGGAGGCTGGGAAGCTCGGGGGACACACAGCGCCTGCGGGCACTTTAATACGAAAAAAAAACACCAGAAAAGGGGTCGCACACAGCGGACTGACTCACCTGCTCCTTGGATGGCAAATGGGAGCAGGTGCAAGGAGCGGGTTGCTAGACCAACGCTGCCTAGGCCCCACAGCCCAATCAGGGGTGGTGGACGGGATGGGAGGCGGGAGGGAGAGGAGAAGACCAGGAAGCGGAGGCTGGGAAGCTCAGGGCATACGGGGCCTGGGGGCACTTTAATATAAAAAAACACCAAAAAAGGGGTCACACACAGCGGACTGACTCACCTGCTCCTTGGATGGCAACATTATAAATATGTATAATTAATTGTAGCTAAAGACTTTTGCAAGATGCCTTATGTAATAGATTTTGCCAAGACATACTAATTGATAATTTTTAGGTACCAAATTGACATATTTACATCAGTAACAAGGGGACACTGTTTATAAGCACAATTATCTAAATGATACCATAACATCATCCCTGTATTTTAGATATTTCAGAAATGAATTGATAATAAGCTAAATAATGGGGAATGGTTTCCTCAGTTTTTTACACATGAAGTGGTTAACGCCATCACGCTAACGACCATGAACAATACAGCAACGTGTGACGACCTGCGTGCAATACATCACGCGTCATAACCCAATAATATAAATACACCTAAAAACATGGCGCCCCCGATCCTGGCCATGCGGAGCGCTGCTGAGTACTTTGGTAACACAGGGACTCCATACATTGAAGAACTAACGCTGAAGGTAATTCCAATATAAGGAAGTCTATAGTTGCTTGCATATTGGTTGTGCATTGGGGATTTGTTTCTTAGTGATTTCATTATCTGATTTAGGTTACCAATAGCAATATTAGAACATATATTAGGTATAATGAGAAGCACATGGTTATAAGTTGAGGATTCATGCATTAAGATAAGTGTGGTACCTATCACTATGGTGAAGGATCATGTCATTCCTGGTGGGAACTGCATGCTCAGACACTTATGATTGTAATAGCACAACAGTTAAAAAAGGAAACAACCATGCTTTTCACACAAAATGGTACACAACATGGTGACACTAACTTAACATCTATGCATTTTCTTATGGTCTAGCTGCATGACGTTGTATACAATTGGGGTATAGTAGGGACTCTGCAATTAAACACTTATAGTGCTATGGAGAAATTAAAGAGGTCATTAGTAACACGCTCACGTGACGCACTGATTAAAACTGTAATGGATACAAATTTGGCCTTAAACATATAAAGAATGTGTCACTAACATGAATTAAAATTCTAGCAGGTTGATGTAATTTATTTCTTTAATGCAATCTGACCATTGTTTCTTTTTTCATGTTTTGCTTTTCTCTTCTTAATATATATCCCTTAATAATCCCTCTAATTCCACCCCTCTCCATGCCTCTGTCAACTTTGATAACATTTTGTTTAATACGATTTGCATAATCATTTAATTTGTAATCATGGGACTGTAAATATATGTAATGTGTGATGTATCAACACTATAGAAGTATTAATGCCCAACATCAGATTAAGCAGTGACACAAACTGCATGATACTGTATGATACTTAGCGCAGCCTAGAGAAAGACAAAGTACTGGTCAAAACACATGTCAGTAGAAAGGGCATGTGCAATCCAGCACTTTACATGAGGATAAAACTTGAATAATCAAGTTAATTGATAATAAACTAACCGATATTGGTGGTATGAATTACTTAATGGATCTATGACTGATCTGATTTATCAGGACATGTGCCAACGAGAGGTGCCAGAACCAATTGCATTGTTCTTTCTGAGGTATGGGGATAACTCAAAAAGGCACTGTCTAAGAGCAGCAGTGCACAACAAATTGCATAGACTTCACTAAGCACAGCCAATACAAGCTTTCCCCTACACCTGAGTCAAACTTTAAATGCATCTTCCGTAATGACAGTATTTACAGATATAGACACACATGTTGAATGAAGATAACTTTGTGGAGTGGGTGGTGGAGATAATACTATAATGCTCGGGGGCTTCCGGTGACTCCTGAGAGTGAAGGTTTCTTAATGTCATTCTTGAAGGAAGTCACTGTTGGAATGTCCTCAATTTCAGACAGATGGCAGTTCCAGCGATGGGGAGCTGGAAGGGTGAGGGAGCAGAGGAGGTAGACAGCACAAGTCTGGAGCGCATATAGTACAAAGAGATGAGTATGGGCAGAGAGATCCAGCCAGTTGAGGGGGACTAGCCCATGGATAGTGCTGCATTGTAGGCCTGAAGAAAGTGTGCTTTGGTTTTAAATGAGTTGAGCATCAAACAATGTAGCTCAATCTAGTGACATATAGTAGATTGGCCTCTAGTGATGCAAGAAGACAGCTCAGTGCTTAAGAAGGTTAAGGAAAATAAAATGTGACTGTCATACCGATGGAGTCAGCAGGTGTTGGCAAGATAGCTTGAAGGGAAGTTGTGACTTGGGCTAGATTGGGACAAAAAAGAAGGAGGCAGAGAGAGATTGGAGAAAGGACAGAGTCTGTAAAATGTACTGAAGGGGAGAGTAGTCAGTGAGTGATGGATCAATAATAGGGGCAGATAAACTGAGTAAGAAGGAGGGAAATATTAGCTCTAATGAACTACTACACTCTTAGTTGCCAATATATGAAGGGTGACCAGAGAATGTCCAGAGCAAGAGTAAAGTCCAGTTGGCATGGGTGGGCCTTGGACATGTTGGGTAGGGTGAAACCCCCCCCCCATGAGTATGATTATAAAGATGGACATGTTAGAGGGGGCAGCTGCAGCGGGGAAAAAGCCTAATACAAATAAGTCTTCAGAGCCCTCAAAGAGACAGTGGGAGATCGTTCCAGACATAAGTCTCTTTGTAAAGGGTAGGAGGAAGACAGTTAGCATCAGGAGATGCAATGTGGTTGTGGGGAATCGTGGATGCTTGCTTACCTGCAATTGTGAACACGTAGAGAGTCTGCCTGACCATAGATTTAGTCTGCAAGAATGGTGGGATGTGGACAAAAATACTTAAAAAATGGCATTTCCTGCTGTAATGTGGAAAGATTGTCTGGGAGCCAATCGGGATGTCCAAGGTGACTTGCAGTAGACACAGAGACCGTTTTAGTCTCATTTGTGCTTAAGGGAAAGGGGAGCTTTTTATCCAGGACCTTCAGGTTGTAGTTTAGTCCTCTAAAATGGGGGATTCAGCAAGAAGATACATTATAAAATGCAAGTTCCGTTCCTTTCATGCTGTGGCTACATGAACCTACTGGAGTCAATCAGAATGTCCAAGATGGCTTCCACCAGTTCCAGGTAACATTTGCTGACCAATTAGTCCTGCAGGGAAAGAGGACGTTTTGTTTTGTTGCAGGACCCACTGGTGGTAGTCTGGGTTCTCTGGACTTTCTAGACTGTTGATACAATCTTCAGGAAAATCCTGATACATAAACCTATAAAAGTGTAAATGCAGGCATATTTGTATTGGATGGAGATACAATAATTTAGGATGGTAAGATATTTAGAGATAAACATCTTGGGTCAGATTCTCAAAAAAGTGTGCATCTAAATGAGATGTGCTGTGGCGCAAAGACGCACCTCCGCCATGGCACATCTCACCGGAGGTGGCAAATCCACAAAGAAAACCACAAAGAATGCCCATTGAACAAGAGTGTGCAAATTGCTGCAAAAAACAGGCATGAGTAAGTAGGCTTTTCATGGTGCATCTGATGAGATGCACATGTTTCTGGTGCATCGTTCAGATGCACCCTTTTGTATGTGCAAATGCTGTCATGCGCATCAATTTGCACCACAAACATGTGCTTTTCATCAGATGCCCCAAAACTGAGTGTATCTACACTAAACAACACAACCAAAGTATTTCAGAGAGTTTGTTTGATGTTAATTCTGTTTTTCTCTTACCTGCATATTTTGTCTCTTACCCGTATAATAGGTCTGAGAATAAGACAAGCCATATATTTTAACTTCCACTGTGTAGTGAGTTGACTTTGCAAAATGGATCACTTCCAAAGAAGTAGTGATGTACCATTTACATTTCTCAGTTGGTAGTTTTGCCATCTCATTCACACATTTTCTAGAGCGATCTCTATAATTGTGTGTTGATAGAGTAGGACTATGCATTTAATTCAAATCATTGTGCCAGTGCTAGACAGCAACATGGAAAGTGCTATACTTCATAATGGCTTTTCATTGTTTTGACGATAAAAGGCCAAAAAGGGACGGGTGTGTGTTGGCATCATGTACTGCCAGAACACCATTCAAGACACTTGCATTTCCTGTACACTCACTGACCGGTAGACTGATCAACAGACAACCATGCATCGACTTACTACCTTGCCTCAAACATTTGTGATACAGTCTTGTACTGAAAGATGTAGCTGTCGGGGGTAGATCCATATTAGTTAGCATTCACATTCATGATTATGTTGTGGCAATCACACATGATCTGTACATGCAAGGAATGGCAGTGTCGTATGCTCCTGTACAAGTGTTCTATAGCTGTGGGGTTATGAGGGCCACATCGGTGCAATCAATAGCACCACAAACACACTGAATACAGCAATGTCATAAAATGACCTCGCTACTCCTGCCCTGGACCATACATAGTGAGCACCTATATATACCCTGGCATATGCAAGGACCACACTGAGGACCCTGCGTAGGACCTGTGACAGTGAAGATTATAATATCACTAATGTGATGCTATTGAACGCCTGGAAGAAGCCTTGGAAAGAAATGCAAGGCCGCTAGTACCTTTATGTGTGGTGGTATGGCATGAGCTTGCACTGTGGGTGCGGTAAGGGCCCCCTCCTACTAACCATCTCCAGTGTAGTGTAGGGTGGACAGTGGGAGCTCTGGGAGACAGCTTCATCAGCCAGTTGAAATAAGGTGAACCTCCTCATATGTATCATTTGCCTCATTAGTTGGTGCAGTAGCACGATGCCTTCTGGATTGGCCATTTTGGGAATGTGTACATGTCTCTCTGTGATGGGCTTTCATACTGTGATGCTGGCTGTGGTTGGGGTGCACTGTGTGATTCTTTGGTTAAACAAATCAGTTGCACTCTTTTCTGGGCTCTATTTGTGAAAGGAGCACATGCTGAGGGGCATTTTCAGAGCAAATCCGATGGTCAGGTTTTGTGAATCAGGATTATGGTGCATCTTCACCCTCTTTCTGTTCCATCTCCCTGTTGAACGTTTAATTTGGTGTATTTGCATGCGTTTCACCCAGTTTGTGCATCCTTTGCCCACATTTTGCAATCATTTTATAAAGTGTGGCATCTCTGAGATGGGCACTTCTGTGAATGTGCATCTATCTATGGTGCATTTGTGACACATTTGTGGGGCATCTCACATTAGCACACTTTTTATTTTGAAAATCGGCCCCTTAGGTTTAATGTGAACAATTTATTCATCTTGTTTTTAAATTAAACCAAAGCAACATTGATTGACCTTTTTGTTTTAATAATTTCCATAGATCCATAGTTAATTTTAATCACGAATAACAATATTGAAACAGGGCTATGCACATCTCATTTTTACAAACACTAAACAATGACACTCTTTACAAGTTTGAGATTGTCTGATTTCTAATTGTACAGGGCACTTGTTATTTACCACAACATATTTTACCTCGTCCCCTTTGTGTAAGGACATCAATTGCTGGGTGTGACTGTTATGTCTTACCTATCCTGGTTCATTAGCTGTTTCCTAAGTATATGTGAGCCTGTGCCTGGAATGCTTGTATTATAGTGTTACATCTAGAATGTTTTGGTGTGAGCGCCAAGGTTCTCCCTGTTCAGTTGGAAAATGAGCTGAACAGAGGGGGGACCGGTGGATGCTTCCCTCCCTTATGTACTGATCCTGCCTGTAACTTATTACCTGTGACTTATGTACCACAAACCCACTAAAGTCTCTTAACCCAACCTGGTCTCCTGGCTCATCATTTCAACCCCTCAACCTGCGTTGTAACAGTGACTTTAGTGCTTTCGTCATAAAAAGGCAATAATGCCAGCCGCGTGGCAAGTTGTACCTCGTGGTAACGGCCTGCAGCCTAGGAAACATAGCCCAACGGAAGCAATGGCCTTTAACGATGATGTTGGGCAGTAACCACCTAGTACAGTCTGCCACGGCAGGCATTATTGCCATTAGCCACCAGGGAGAAATGGCAGAATGCTAACGACAATTTCATGTATGGAACAACTCTGGACATTACTTTAACTCATGAATCAAAGTGAATGACCATTCTAAAATGTTCCCCATGGAAAATCGAAAAGGAGTACAAAAAGATAGCTCTTTTTCCATTCACACGGCAGGCAACACGCAGCAGTGGAGGCATGACTCTGGACTGTGATGTCAAAGAAGAAAAAGGTAAGTTTCATAGTGCATAGACGCTTAGAATGTATGCTTAAAGTCTTAGATCCAATTACAATCAGCGCAGCTGCAGAGAACTAATATTGCTATGGTGTCGGAATTGGCAAAAATGTGAACTATTCTTCCAAAGAAAGGTTGTTGGGGAAACCGAAGAACATGTTGTTAAAAAGAAAAACACAGCAATCGCTGGAGACGAGGGACGAGAGAGTTTCAGTGTGTGATGTGATTGGTTCGCGCCAATGCAAACTCAAAGAAGATTCTTGTCCAAGATCCCGGTATCAGTCTTTCAGCCGCTCTCTGCAGGCTGATGATGTCTCAAGTAATGCTTCAAGAAACTGAAAAAAGACATCAATAGAAAATATAGAATTAATTCTAAAAAGGGAATGTGAGTCCTGTTGTGGAGTTTAACCAAAAAAATCGCGATCAGTAAGAGTGCACCCTCAAACCAGTTTTTTTTCTTCTTTTCTACCATAACATATTTTCCTATTGATCTCTCTTTGCTTCCTGTCCAGTCAGCATTTACATTTAATGTACCCACTGTTTTATGGTAACGTTCATAAACTCTGGAGATCAGGGACATAAGAACAACCATCATCTATCCTGGCCAAATATCACAACCACCACAATCTTAATATCAGAATTTGCTTTTTTATAGCAAACCTGGGGTTCTCTGTGTTAAGAGCAATAGAAGTAACATGGGTTGATCTAGTGACAGTATGCATGCTGAGGTGACTATATTCCAAACGACCTTGAGCAAGTCCATGATAACGAAGAGACATCAGCAGGACATCTGCCTAAAGCCACTTCTCCATGATACATTAGGTTCCACAGTTATACTGCCAACATAATGTTCTGTGCAGTCACACTTCAATCGCCTTGTGAAGGCGTATTCCAATGGAGGATGTATCTTTAAATAGGTGACGAAAAATTATGAAGCCTGTCATTGCTGGTTTGATTTTTGTCCAAAATAAGAGAAACGCGTCACAATTCCAGGAATTGTGTACAATGATTGACTATGAAGAACCACATTTGGTTCACTGTTCATAAATGTCCAAATTACATATGTCGTTGGTTGATATTGTGTTATTATCTTGACATTCATTTAAAATGATCCGAACTTATCTTGGAAAAGACTTAACAAATTAATCAGCTCTAATGCTTCATTCTACCCAGGTGTAACCAAACTCAGCTGTAGGATTAGCAAGAGAAGCTCTAACCTGTTTTGCCCACAAATCACTCTGACATTTCAAAGCATTTTCAGGGGTAGCACTAACTTTTAGGTGCAGGAAAACAGCACCTCATCAGTCTTTCTCAGTACTGATCATTACAGAAACACCTACACACATTATATATGTACCTATTGTCCTAACAAAGCAGCCAGTCAGTGTTCCTTTATGAGGTCACAAACAAGTGCATTTCAACATGTTCCAAGATGGCTGACTGTTTATGCATAGGGGTGATCGAGAGGTGTACATTTAAGATGATAACAAGATGGACACCAGTGAAACATTAAAAGACATAATCCTAATAAATGGGCCAGTAGCCTATTGTAATTAAATATTCTCAACATTTAGTATGAAGGCTGTAGCTGAAATAGAATGTATACAGCAGTTATGTGAGAAAGGCCAGGTCTATTCAGCTACATGTACAGCCAAGGAATCAAGTGAGGAAACTCCAACAGAGCAGTGCTTTGCCTGGACCTCCCCTTCATCTTTTGACGCATTTTCGCACACCCCTATAAAGTGCCAGCTGGATGTGTGTTGCAGGACTCTGATTCCTGGATTCCTAATAGGAACATAAGGCAGTCAAGCAGGATGGATGAGTGGAGGAGGTTCCTGATCCATCACTAGCAATCTGATGCAGGAGATGTGACTGGTCATTCAGTTGTGTGAGTGTGGGAGTAGCAAGACGTAGCTTATATGCTGATGGCGTAGGTGATTGCAAGAGCAAACGATCTTACTCTATGGCCACCAAATGCCTCTCAGAAAGGGAATGTTTGCGTCCATAAAGCACTGGCATGGCAGAAGTAGTGAAAGCAACACCAGGTTTATTGACCAATGCACCTGGATCAATACACCAGGTAATCAGCACCTTTAACCCTTTGGCACATCATAAGCATCAAGAATCAATCAAAGTGTCATTGATCAAAAGGCACTGTAACAGCATAGCTTTTTACAGGCCTAACCCGATCACAAGAATATAACTATTAAGGGGGTGAGAAGAAGCTCCTGTCTGATTTTGAGGCTAAAGTCATGGCAGGGACCTTTTACTGAGCACCACCAATGAACTCTGTCCACTTAAGGGACTGTGATATATGAAGGACAAATAAAGTCAAGGTCCGGACACTTCCAGATAAAATAAAATGCCGCTTTGCAGTCCCTTATCTGATTTTCCAAGAAGAATGGTCTTAACAGATCTATTTACCAATATAGGTACCACCTACATATTTGCAAAACATGTTTAAGAGACTCCCTTACTATTAGCCCACACATACAGTTTTTTGATGGGTCTCAAAATCCCCGATTGGTGCGGGCTTTTAGTGGTAACATGTTTAAACACACTAATAAAATAGAGCGCTTACAGTTAGGTGAGGGGATACTACATGCCCTGCCCCTCTGCTCAAGATTAAATATCATAGTCGAAAACAGATTCAGAGAGTCTAAGGCCTGAACTCATTCTATTCCTGAATCAGTTCCCTACTATGTATCCCCTCTTTAACCGTTGATTTTACCTCTGTCAGGCTCAGGTGTCTTGCTGAGGTCAGGGACTCAATCCCTCCTCTCAAAAGTATGTTAAAACCTTCCCGAAACCACTTAAACTTCAAACAGAAACACAAACCCATCTCCGATAACAGGTACTGAATATTGTCGTTTTTTGGGGGTACCTGCAGCACCTTTGAAAAGAAGGCACCCTCTCTCAGTTTAGCCTGTGTGGCTATCCTTGTGATCCCCAGCTCCAAACACAGAGCGCAATTTGAGGTTCCCATTGGGAGACACGTCAGCCTTTTCATAATTTTATTTTAGGAAACCTCCAACTGCTCACAGTTAGAACTCGCCCAAATTTCACTGCCATAAAGCAGTATATTCCCCACCTTACACTTGTAGACCTCTATCGCCTTACCCAGCATGCGTCCACCAAATTAATAGTAGAATCTAATTAGCCCATTTAACCTGGCCCTGGCCTTTAGACATACCGAGTCCAAATGCTTTCCCCACTTCCCATTTCTGTCAATGGTCGGCCCTAGATAACAAAATGAGTCCACAACCTCGATGTTCTCACCATTGAGATACCATGAATAGTCAACCTTCTTCCTGCTATTACTAAAAACTACAATCTTTCTTTTATCCCTATTCGGGGTTAACTAATTAGCCTTAAAACACTCAGCGGCACAGCCAAGACCTTCTTGTAGCCCCACGGGGTCAAATCGATCAGAGCTGTGTCATCTGCATATAACAGTACCTCGAACGACCTGGCCCCCAAATGGAGCGGATTGGTCCCAGAACTGGCTTTTGCAGGGTTAAAGTTGGCTCAAAATAGGAGGAACAGCAAAAGAGCAAGAGAGCAACCCTGATTAACTCCTTGGTTTGTAGAGAATTACTCTGTTAGCCAACCTTGGTTATTTAATCTTACAGTGGCAGTAGTATCTTAGTAACTGCATAGAATCCACTGCAGTAGGTTTAGAGGTATATTCAGGTCCCTGCGTTTCTGCCATAGAATTCCCGTTAATTTTGTCAAAAACCTACTCGAGGGCCAAAAAAGCCACACACAGCCTACCCCCTCTTATTGACCATACTTCTCAAATAGGATATGTAAAACTGAGCAGTGGTCCATGTATGAAAACCTACTAAGGAACCCTGCTTAGGAGGGAGGTATCCCTGCATGACTCTCTGCCCACTCACTGACTCTCCTCTTTTTACATTTATTAAAGATCTTACTGGGAATATCCAGAGGCAAGATTGGTTGGTAACAGTGGGTGTTGTTAGATGTGCCTTTCTTACAAATTGGGACAATTATAGCTTTCTTCCAAGACCTGGTAACCACGTTAGAGTTTTCAATAGCATTAAAAGTTTTTAATACAATAGTGGCTGACCAAACAGGGCTCCACTTCAAGAGGTCTGACTGAAGACCATCAGAGCCTGCAGCCTTCCCCAATCTGAGATCGGCAATACACTCCAGGGTCTCCCCCTGTAGAAAGGCTATAGGCTCTACCCCATCACCCATGTCATACTGGAGGAGAACACCTCCCTCCCACTTCCCATAAGATGTTAGTGTAGTGGGAGACCCACTTGTCACCTGAGATTCAGTAGGAATCAGCCTTATTTGGAGTGTCAAACCCTTTGGTAACTAAGCTCCAAATGAGCTTGGAGTTATTATTTAAAACCGCTTGCTCTAACCTTTCCCACTGTTTCACTGTGAGTTCGATTCTCTTCGTTTTCAACAGCTTTCTATAGTCAGATTTAAGAGCATATAATTGACCGAAGTTCATCTCTCCACTTTACGTTGCCCCATCGATCTTCCATTTCAGGGCCCTATAATCTTGATCGAACCAACCTGCACTCCCACAGTTTGACCTCTCAGGCTGATACCGACTCACGAGCAGTTTCCTGCATTCGCCAAACTAGTAGCTCTACCATTTACCTCCCCCAAAGCAAGGGCCTGTCCAGAAAACTTCATACTCGTAACCAGAGGGAAATGGTCACTGTCCAGGCGGGCTACCACCTCAAATCTGATAATACTTGCAAAGGAAAAGCTGTCTACCAAACACCAGTCTGTAACAGACCCATGCCTGCCCCGACTACAGGTACACTTGGGGGCGGTCTTCATTGTATCTCCTATTTAACTCAATCAGGTGGTATTCCTTCATAAAAGCACTTAACTCTTTACCCCTGGCTGTTCTCTCATGTGTTCAACTGACATCTGGCCAGTATCCCATGCTCTAACTCCAGTTGACAACAGTCAACCCTGTCGCTTGCTGGTAATCCCAGTTCGGCATTGAAGTAACCAACAATAAGAACATTACATGGGATTTCATGCTCCAGAAGTTCCCCCAACACCTTTCTCCAACAAACATTCCCCGATTTACAGTTTTTTAGTGGTATGTACACATTCACCACCAGCAGCTCCATTGTACCTGGCCTGGGTTTCAACAGAACAACAGCCCCAAACCAATTGCCAACCACTACCATTTCAGCTGACCAGAATGGGGACGTCCTAAAGTAAGTAAGCACCCCCCGCTCCTCCTCTCTCTACCTACACCTTTTGCCTCTAGTGCAAAACTAACATAATTTCTAAGTGTCGGAGCAGCCTTAACTCACCTTTATTGGAGGCAGATGATTTCATAACCAGAGAAAATAGTGACCCATACCTCGTCGATAATTTTGCCGTTTAACCTGGCTACATTCCAGGAAATCAGTTTAAAATCGCTGCTCTTGACCCACACTGTTAACACTAGAGGCAATTCTGCCTACCCCCCGTAAGGTGGAAATGGGCCGGGGTGCAGCTGTACACACTGTCCTCAGCTTTCCTAGAGATCATCATAACTGGTCTTGCATTAGCTGGGAGCCCCTGGTCAACCTGGGAGGTATGGGGGTGAGGCACTCACTACTAACTGATTTAGCTCAGTGCTCCTCTCAAAGTTCGTCACCTCCTCATCCCCCTCTGCTTGTTCATTTCATTCTACCCAGTAAAATGAACTCATGCCAAGTGTTGTGTCCATGGCATATTTTGGCAGAGGAGTCCAGAAAGATCTCGATATCCATATCGGCCAGCAAATCTCTGCACTGGATCAAGCAAGCTCTAATATATGGATTATTAAATACTATGCACACGCGTTACATCCACCACAAAACATACAATCTGACAAAATGCAGGCATGGGAAAGGATTTTAAACGGAATACATTTCAAACCCAAAAAATTGTCTCTTGTATGAATTCGTATTAGCATGGATCCTGCTTCTGAAAGTACAAATTAAATTCAACTGGCTCCAGTTCTCCAGGGGATCAGGCCTTGCATTTTCATAATTTAGAGTTGCAGGGTGGACAGACGGCTGCGGGGTAGCCTTCAAACCGAAGATTGTTTGAACCAAAAGAGCTGGTTGTGAAGTCGTAGCATCAGCTCTAGGGGCCGCTTGGATTGGGGAGATCAAACTTGCCAAAGTTCAACCCTTAGCTGGAACTGCCTCTTTGTTCTTATGTTTCGGACTCAAGTCAACCCTTTTCGGTTGAATACTGGCTGTAACATTGACTTGACCAATTGCTGCTACAAAACACTGTCCTTCACTAGCAGAGTGTTTCCAGAGGTATGTAGCAGTCAAAGACAAGCCAGCCACTGGGCTTTTCCCCAAGTTTTATTCTCTCTCTGCCTTGGGCTTCCTGGTGGATCAAACTGTCGCCATTCTGAGTTTCAGCCATTCCGCCCTTGACATTACCTGCCCCAACCCGAGCCTGGCAAGTCTCAGAACACAACCAAGTACAACCCCCCTTCGAGAATCCAGTTTGCAACCTGAGGCCAGGCGGGAGTGGGATCCTATCAGCCAGT
This sequence comes from Ambystoma mexicanum, assembly GCF_040938575.1. Lineage (NCBI taxonomy): Eukaryota > Metazoa > Chordata > Amphibia > Caudata > Ambystomatidae > Ambystoma > Ambystoma mexicanum. The sequence goes on along the minus strand of NC_090929.1, from coordinate 391,036,147 downwards.
TTGTCTATAACTCCCGGGAAAGTAACCCGATCAGCCTTTTCTGTTGTTATTAGAGCCCTAAGTGCCTCACACATGTTTTCCAGGCTCACCAGCATTTTGATAATATTTGCCATTAAAACATTCTCCTCTGTGCCCAGTTTGCCATACAGCGAGTCCACGTCACTCTGGGAAGTTTTAGGCACCATTGCCCCCATGTTGTCCGGTGTCAGGGACCTTCCTCTTGATTTTTCCGGAGGCATGTCCCTCTTGTTGCTCTGGTCACTCCCTGGTATATCATAGATCACTCCGACAACCTCCACAATAGGGCGGAAGGTTTCGGCTGTAAGTGTGACTGAAGATGAAATTGACAAACCTCACCAGAGCTCCATACCACCTCAGATAAAGTCGGCTCCATTTCCCCCATTTCCCCCTCCAATAGTAGGGCCTTCTGGGCTGTGACTGTGGCATCCATCACTGGTATAGACAAAATAGGAGATACCAGGCTTATCACTCTACGCCCATGCGGCTTGGTCCCCTGCTGGACAGTCTCTGCACCTGTCGGCCCAACCTCCTGTGTGGCTCGGGAGGGAACTGGGGCAGGAGTAGATGTCGATACACTTCACATCTCCCCTCATATAGCCTGTCTATAAAGCACTCCAGGGCTTCTAGGATCGATTCGTTTGATGGAGCGTGTCTGCTGCTTTTTGAGGGGCCCTCTGCATCCTCTTCCCGAGAGCTCATGGTACTGGTGGTACTGGTGGTACTGAGCATGGCAGGTTTAAATTTGCCACCCGAGGCCCCCCTGACGCTGACAGAATCCGCTAAAATTGGTAGATCAGGCACCTTTAACATTTCCAGCAGCTGGAAATTGGAAAAGGGTGGGCCTTCACCTAAAGAAGGTAAGTATAACCCCCAGCAGCAATGCCCTAACCACCACTTCCCTCCTCACTGGTGTCCGTGGGTCTGTTACCTCTGTTACCCCATTAGGTGTACAGGTGCAGGTCCTGGAGGCACTAATTTGTTGTTGCTCCTTAGCCTCACTTTAGTATAGCCTGAGTGAGTCTTTTGGCAGGCATCTTCCTACTCCTGGCCCCCCATTCTTTTTGGGAGACCCATTCCGTTTTTAAGGCGCTAGCTTCTCGCCAGACTTCACTCTTTTTCTTACACACCACACCGAAAAAGGACTCAGCACCCACTTGGACTGTCAGGCTGTCGAGAAATTGATCGGATGTGTGGCTAGCACTCAGGCCCTCTACATGGACTGTGGAAGACAGTGACTGCGCAACAACCCTCTCCCCACCCATGCTGACCTGCTGTCCTGCTGACCGTAAATTATGTTCTCCTGGCCTGGCCTGCTCTTATTCCTGCTATTCCTGTTTCTGTACCAGCAGGGTGCAGAATGCTCTCACTACTAGAAGAAAGTGGGAAAAAAAACAGCAGGCGCGGGGTAGCTGGTGGGGGTGAGGGGAGATATAGGGTAGAGACAGGAAGGAAGGGAATAGGAGTGCCAAGACTCCCTCCCTCACTGTGAGTGACCCCCTCCCTCTCACTGTGAGTAACGCCTGACCTCTCAGGCTTGACCTCTCTGACAACTGGGGCAACAGCTAAGGTAAGGCCTGTCTCCAGGTAGAGGCCTTCACAAACACCACAAACACCCACTTTAATCTCCAGGGGCCCTGGAGACCCCGGCTGCTTACCTCTTACCAGGCAGAGAAGTACTAGGGCCTACGCCATAAGCTTACAAGCTTGCTGCTGCCACCCCCCTTGTTGCACCAGGTCCGCACTGGGTCTGTGGCACACAAGGTATTGGACTCAACCAGGGTATTGGATTTTATTGAGATGTTCAGTGCCGCCGCTGCGGGTCACTTGTGGCCAGATGGCAAAGCAGTGCACGGCACACCGAGCCTCTCCACGCGTCTCTGGAAAGCCGGTCGGCAGCGATTCAGAGCAAAGCAGAGTAAAGGACCTACAGATGCGTCTGAGCATCGTCAAGCCTTCATAAAGCGGCACCAGTTACCTGCTTCTAACACTGGCCGCCTCCGACAGCGCTGACGGCCGCAGAGATTCATGAAGTACCCAGCTCCATTCTTCTCGGCTGTCGACACACACGCGCAAACATCTGAACTAAAGTGATGTTGGCCCAAGGTATCCATCCAGCATGTGTACTCACTTCAGTGTGTGGGAAACAAACATTTCCAAACAACTGAGAAAGGTCAGAAAGTGAAGGTCCGAGCACCCTGGTCCATGCCCCCATAAAAAGCAAGGAGTGTTGCAGAGGCGAGAGAGGCTGTGTGGAGGAGGCTGGCATGGAGGAAGCTGGTTGATAACAGGTGACTTGAAGTGCAAGAGAGAAGATGATTTGGCATAAAGCAGAGTCAGTGACTTGAACATAAGGCAGAGGAGGAGGGACAAATGAGGAAGAAGTGGTAAGACATTCTGGGGAGGAGGCAGTAAGATAACAGGACATGGTAGTAGTGAATCCTGAAGAGGGTGCAAGACAACCAGAGGAAGAGGAGATGAGATAACAGGTGGAGGTGATAGTTCATTTAAAAGGATGAGGTGAGACAACAGGAGGATCTGGTGGTAAATTTGCAGGAGGGGTGAGAAACCCAGAGGAGGATGTGATGAGAATAAAAGAGGAGGTGGTAGTAAGCCAGGGGGAAGTGGTGTAACAGCAGAAGGGTGTGGAGAGAGATGAGGTGGAGGAAGAAGGGGAGAAACATTAACAGAGGACGGTGGTGATAGACGACGAGGTGGTGGTGGTGGTAGAGATTAATGTGGTCCCTTGTGCTGTTATTTCCTGTTAAAGTCCTCTTGCAAGGGAAATGTAACTAATAATATCCTTGCATAAATGCTGGGTACTAATAGGGATTTTCTTTTCACAAGTGAAACGACAGAAGCAGCATGTTCTGGCCATTTCTCATGTTAACGATTATCACCAAGCAATAATCCCTTGAACCGGATGTCCTTGAACCAGATGTCTTTACCAGGCAATAAAGGATCAGGAACCAAGTTAAAGTTCAAGAGCAGAGCAATCACGTTTAATGAATTCCCTGGTGCCATTACTGCCTGATATGGCCCGCTGGCAAGGGGATTATAGCTATTAATACCCTAGAATAACGTCAGAGGTACTAAAATGGCTGTCCTTTATCACAAGAGAAACAGCACATGCAGAGGGTGCCTGATGTTTCTTATGTAAAACAGACCTCAAAAAATGAACACTGCCAGGCAAATGCAGAAGGCTATACAGAGGCCCCCTCCACTTCCACTGGCAGCTGATTAAAAGGAGAGCTGTAATGAGTGTGGAAGCTGGCAATGGAAAGGCAATAAGACACGGGAAAGGGATGGAGGAAGATGTAAAGGGGCACTCGGGAAGCTGCAGTGAGTGAGTTTGCGGCGAGGATAGGGACCAGCTGTGCACTATGCTGATCAATGAGCTCCATTACCAGTGGGTAAGCCCACATTCCAAGAGTTAGATCGTCTATGGTGCACTGCCAAAGCACTAAAGCATATTATAATCTTGGGGAGAGATATGTCACACCCCCATTGGCCAATTTCCAGAAATCCAATAAATGTCCTGGAAATTGAGAAATGAGAGGGTGCGGCGCATGAACTCTCAGTTGCTGCCACAAGCATGGATATCATCCTGGCATGCCCTCTCATCACAGGAGCACCACGCTGAGTATCCTGCCACCCGCACCTCTCTCCTCCTCGGGTGGCCCATACCTGACGGACACAGCCTTGTTCCTTACCTGACAATGGCAATCCGTGTTGCTCCTGACACAGACGACCTGGGAAAACAGCCCTGCCCCGAGAGGCCACACTCTACCATGCCAGGACGCACCTGGGAGACGCAGCCTGGCCATTGTTCTAACAACTACCCCAGCACTCTGTATCTTTGCTGGCCCAGATTTGGATGCCCCGCCCCTCCATTTTACCGCCTTCCCAAGCCTGTTTCCACTTGATCAGTTTGCTGGGAACCCCAGACACATTGCCCTCTTTTTTTGTTAATCCACCCACTCAACCACCCTTATAGACCGCATCCTCAGGCCGTACTGAGAATTATGTACCTGTCAACATTGTTAAATGCATTTGCTGCGCTCAGCCTTTTACTCTGCTTTTGTGGCCCATAACTCCCGGTACTGCCCTCAGGCTCTGAGTACAAAGCTTAATATACTCACTCGGAATATATTGGCTCATATATGTTTGTGTAGTTAGTAAAACATGATATTGTGTTACAGCAATTTAAATGAAGCTACGCTAATTCGTCTAATTTGCCTCAGCGGCTATAATTTCCAGTTAGCTTGCAGAACGTGTGAGTCTAGTCTACACGAGTAATGCAAGGTTCATACTAATGTTCAGAGAATATGTCCCGCAGCTCTGCCGTGCTGAAAATAGCTAAGTCGTCAGAGCTGAAGTGGCCGCCAGCTGTGGCGCTGACACGAATGTTACCGATTCTGCAGCAGGACAAGCACGCAGGCAAATGTCAGGTGTCTGGGAATTTTTAGATGTTCTTGCCTACCTGCCGATTCTTCAATTAATCTCTGCCCTTTCGAGGTCACCTTCAAATCTCAGCATGACACAAGGATTATTTTCAGAGCTTCCGCTTGTACTGGTTCTACTGAGACGCAAGCATTGAGACCTCATTAGAATTGACTAGCAAAACAATTAAAAAAGGGTTTACTTGTAAACTGCTTACCTTCCAAACCTATTATGATAAAATAAAATGTTTTGCTAGAGGTGACAGCACCTTATGAAAATGATATAAAAAATAAGTGATTAATTTACGCAGAAGCCCACCTATATTTTGCATCTTCCTTTTGTATTCCAATTGTTTCTCCTGGTCTGGGATCAAAATATAAATGAAATAGCAGGTTCCCCTGCTGTGCAATGGAAGACAGAACCACTCTTATTGACAACCCCTACGATTTGTTCAAAAATAATAATCAGCTGTCCACTTTGATGATTTTGCTCAATTTTTTTTATATTTGTTTGTTATATCCACAGTCGAATTTTAAATTTCCAATTTCATTCAAAACCCACTTATTTTGCTTGTGGGTCATGGGCCGTACATTTTTATCCTCCATTTTTAGCCTGCAACTGACATTAATGTGGTGTATACTTGGAGGCTAAAAATCTGCACAGAGTGTGCATGTTCTGCATGGGTATGCATGATTTGAGGAAGTCTGCTCTTTTCACGGCATATGTGTTGCACTATTTTGAACTGGCCCTCAGCCTCATGCTGACAATGGGCATATGTGATGACACACATCTGTGAAGTGGTTAGAATGTGAGATGATGACAGCAGTACCTCCGACAGGAACAAGTTCCAGGTAGGGGAGATGCAGGCATGTGAGGTACATCTGCCACCATCTGTATCTGCAGTTCATTTCTCCGACTCAGCCACTTCCTGGATCAGTTCCTTCTTGGCTAACAGAACTATGAGGGTCTGCTCTCCTACTGACTCTGCTGAACCTTCCCCAGTACCCTGTGGTGTTCTGCAAGGCTCTTGTGTGTCCCCTACGCTTTACAATGTCTTTACCTAGCCCCTGTTCGACATCCTTGACTATCTGGGTGTCACGTATACTGACTATGCGGACGACACCCAAATACTAATTCCCTTCTCTGGAGTCTATGCAACTGACAACAATACCCTCAACGAAATCTACTCAGTGATATAAGCATGGATGGCGCAACACGGTCTTTTGTCTAAACGATGAAAAAACGGAGCTGCTAATCCTCGGCACACACCCTAAACTGAAGAAACTAAACACTGCCTTCAAATCATTTACTATAGATGGTAATTCCATCACCGTCTCCAACAATACTAAAACTCTTGGCATTTACCTTGACGCCACCTTATCCTTCTCCAAACAAACTAACGCGGTAGCAACATCATCCGCCGATACATGTAAACCAATCACCGGCTGCAGGCCTTTCATTACCACACCTAATTGCATCACACTTGCCAGAACTCTAGTTCTGTCCAAAATTGATTACTGTAACACCCTCTACTTAGGTACCAGCCACAAAAACATTAACACGTTACAAGTAATTCAGAATAATGCAATCAGGGCAGCCCTCAACATCCCGAAGAAGTCGCATATTTCTGAGACTAAACGCAACCTGCTCTGGCTTCTGGTAGAGCACAGACTATCGCTCAAAACTCTTGCGCTAACACACAAAGCTAGGGCCAACCTCGCTCCACCCTACCTTACTAACCAACTCACCTCGCATACGCGTCCTCAAGACCACTTAGAGCGGCCCAAGTGCACACAATGGCCATACCGAGATTCAAACTCCATAACTCGGGTGGTGCTAGCTTCCCTGTACTGGCTTCTAAGTTATGGAACACACTCCCTGCTTCTCTTAGATCAGAACCCTCCTTCCATGTATTCAAGCGCGACACGAAACACTGGCTTCAGGACATGGATAAAAGGACTGTCTAACTTCCTTAGATCATTAGGTTTGTCTTTTGCCTTACTGTATTCTTTGTATTTTCCTACTTATTTATTTGCTTTACGATTACTGACTTGTTTGCTTTTCCATTATCTCCTTGTAAAGGGGGAGAGCTTGAGTCTCCTGCCTTGATCAACTGTATCTCCCTGATCATTTGTATGTAACTGTAACGTTCTGTAGACTGTATGTAAGATGATGCGCCCGATGCCCTTGAGCCTGGCTGCGCTTTACAAATAAAACAAATACAAATACAAATACAAATACATTCAGACACACCTCCTCTGGGAGTTGTTCAATTGTATATGATGATTGCATCATCCTCACTGAGCGGCTGTGACTGACACATGTATATGGATGTGTGTTAATGGGCCTCATTACGACCCTGGCGGTAATCCGCCGTCATTACCGCCATGGCGTAATGAACGTTAACGCCGTGGGACGATGGTGTAAAGTGCGCCACATTACGACCCATCGCGCACGAGCATTACGCCATGGCGGTAATGTAAACAGCGCCATGGCGGTAATGCCCCCAAAACGGCACCTACCGGCATCGTATGCGGCGCAAGGTGCACCACCGCCACCGCCGTACATAGCGGTGACCGTAGTTAGCGGTCACCGCAATTAGCGTTGACCGTAGATAAGCGGAACCGGAAGTAGCGTCACCGCGGCGGAACGGGAAAGAGCACGGCGGCCATCTTTAAAAACACAATCCATTGCCATCCTCCGAAACCACTGGACATCCGAGCCTGAGACCCCGCCAATACCGGCTTCAACCTTCTACCTGCAGGAAGATGCCTAAAGTTTTGAAAAAAGCCTGTGACCGCCAGCGGCAAGACCGCTTCTCCAGAGAGGAGCTCACCATTCTAGCGGAGACCCTACAGGAGAACGCTGCAGTGGTATTCTCCAACCAACTGACAAGACCGGCCATAACCAAGAAGAAGGCCATATGGGCACTGGTAGCTCAGCGGGTCAGTGCCGTGGGAACGACACCCCGCAATGTCAAACAGTGCCGCAAGCGGTGGGACGATCTCCGGCTCAGAGTCAGGAGCATACTATCAGCCAACATGAACCTGGCAATGGCAACTGGGGGAGGATCGGAGTCCCCTATAAAATTGCAGCCATGGGAGGAAATCTGTGCCTCCACAATCGGAATGCAGAGCATTGAAGGAGTAGGAGGAATGGAGAGAGGAGCCCCGACATCGGGCGATGCAGGTAGGTGGCTCAAATCAAGGCATGCAAATCTCACCTAAGTCCATTCATGTGAAGTACAATGTTGGCCCATAGTGTGAATGCAACACATCAGCAGGAGACTGCCCACAGATACATCCGATCTGCACCCTGTACACATGCAGCATGCACACCCTAACTGCAGGCACCCACATACCTCCATGCTACTTCCACACAAAAGGGAGTCAACTTTTTTCCCCTGCATGAAATGTGCCACATGTACTAACTGATGAGATGCCAGTCGCCACAATGCCCGGCCAATGTCCGCAGACCCATCAATAACACTCTCCCTCCTCTGTCCCACCACAGGCTCAAATTCCGACCTTGAGGAAGAGGACACCACAGCCTCCACACCCACCAAGAGGGCCAGGCCAACTGTGCCAACGCCACAACCCTCCACCTCTGTCGTCCCGAGGAAAACACCACAGCAGGCAAAATCCATGCAAGGGAAACAGGACAGGGCACAGACAGCCACCCCAGCAGGCAGTACAGCAGCAGCAGCAGCAGCAGCAGACATCACACCAATCATGCCCACAGAAGCCACAGCCTCTGCTGCAAGCAGCACACTTGGGGAGACTGCTGCCATTGCTGCCTCCTCCGATAGTGAAGCAGGGACCTTTGAGGAGAGTGATGTCAGGAGCCCCACAGGCCACCCTCATTCCCCCTACCTGTCCCTAAGCAGCCCGCATGTGGATGCCACACAGGGTCAGCCAGAGGATGACGATTGGCCAGCCACTCCATCCCCGCTGCAGGGGCAGATCAGCCCAATGGGAATGCCACTGCCATTAGCCATGGCCCAGAATCCCAACCATTCTCTGGAGGCGATTGCCACCCGGCAGCAGCAACTTTCCTCGCTGCTCGAAGAACATGTTGCTGAATGTGGGGGGTCAAGTGCAGCAATGGATAAATGTGCTGAGACTGTGAAGGCAGCTATAGAGTCGTCCACAAAGGACATCTGCGCGGAACTAGCTGCTGTGCGGCACGCCATCACTGACCTTGTGCAGACAATACGGGCCATGCGTCCAAATGAGCAGGCAGGATCCTCCTCGGTTGCCAGCTCGACACCGAGCAGCCCCATCCGCCGATCGGGGAGGAACCTCCGCAGCACAGGCAGGGGTGCCCCGGGGGCCAGTGGAGGGGGCTGCCAATAGTGGCCGGACAGTGTAGGAATCCTACTACTGACACTGCTGCACAGACCAACTCACACCTTTGTTGGGATTCCAGGGGGGGGGGAGGGTGGAGGGGGGAGTGGGTGTGTTGGGGTGTGCAGGGGGGTGGCGGGGTGGTGTGTTGGGGAGTTAAGGGGGGAGTTTGGGGGGGGGTGTGCAGGGGGGAGGTGGGAGGTGGGAGGGGGTGTGACACGACAGTACATAGTTCAAATACAGTTTATTCGTTTCACAAAAGGAAACGTGTGGACATTTTCATTGCGTATGTGTGCTTTATTGGTGTCCAGTCCTCAGTGTGCATGCCCCAGAGTCACACAGTGCCCCAAGTGCTGTCTCCATGCGATGAACACCAGCCGTGTGTGCTAGAAGCAGTGGTTGATGATACTTTGGCGCATGGCACGCCCCTCCTGTGCATCGCCTCCTCCATGTGGTGGCGCCCCTTCTGCACCCTCCTCATCCTCATCCTCATCGTCAGGTGGTTGCAGTTCTGCGTCAGGGGGCAGGGGCACATTCCGTCTGACGCACATATTGTGCAGCATGACACATGCCATGACGATCTTTGCCACCTTCTCATGGCCATACAGGAGTGCCCCACCAGACCTGCTGAGGCTTCGGAACCGTGCCTTCAGGAGGCCGAATGTCTGCTCTATGACCACACGAGTACGTGTATGTGCACGGTTGTAGTCCTCCTCGTGCTGGTTCTGCGGGTTCCGGACTGGCGTGAGGAGCCACCTCTTCAGGGGGTAGGCTGCATCACCTGTATGTAGGCGAGAATGTATGTGTCAGTCATGTTGTCTGTCCAGGAACATGATGTCCCACCATGGCTGGCATGGAACTGTTACCTTGGCTCACTTCTACATGCACTAATTGATTCACACTATGCAACCAGTATATGCCCATTGCTGCCATGGCCTGTTTAGCATGCCATCACCCTATGTATGCAGAGGGGTTTAGTGCATTGTGAGTGGCCTTCCTCTGTATCCGTTCTCTGTGTTACTCACAGCCAGGTGGAGTATGCATCATCCCCCCCCCCCTTTCAGCCAGGTGGAGTATGCATCATCCCCCCCCCCCCTTTCAGCCAGGTGGAGTATGCATCATCCCCCCCCCCTTTCTGCCAGGTGGAGTATGCACTGGTACGTCATTCCCATGCCCACTTCCATGACATAGCACTCACCGAGTAGCCAGGATCTTGGGCCTGCATGTCGCTCCATGTAGCGTGGTATTGTGGAGTTCCTCAGGATCATGGAATCATGGGTTGATCCGGGGAATCGGGCACAACAATGTGTGATGATCTTGTTGGAGTCACAGACCATTTGCACGTTGATAGAGTGGAACTGTTTCCGGTTGCGGTACGGTACCTCCATGGCACGTGGAACCACCAATTCCACATGGGTGCAGTCGATGGCACCAATGCAACCGGGTATGCTGGCTAGTGCATGGAAACCCACTTTGGTGTTTGCAATCTCCTGGGCAGTCCGTGGTAATGAGATGTGGTCGTCTGTGTGCTTGAGGAGGGCATCGAGCACTTGGATGAGTGTTCGTGAGAATAATGGTTGTGAAATGCCATGCAGGTGCCCCACTGTGTGCTGGTAGGTGCCTGTGGCCAGGAAGTGGAGTACAGCCACTACCTTCAGTAGGGGGGGGATGGCGGTTGGACTTTCTATCATGCTGACGATGTCGTTGTGTGTCATGTCTACGATGGCGGTGATGGTGTCCCTGTCCAAACGGTACAGGGTGTGGATCTGCTCAGCAGTGAGGTTGTTTGGATTGGCTCTGATGCGTGGGATTGGGGGCTGCCTGCGTGGTGGCACTGGCTGTGCTGGTGGGGCTTGCTGGGCCTGCCTTGCCCTCCTTCTCCTCCTGCGTCTCCTCTGTGCTGCCTGTTGTTGTTGTTGTTGCTGTTGCTGTTGTAGTAGCACATGCATTGCTATCAGGTCCTCCAGCCCCAACATTGCTAGTCGTATTGGCATCATTGTGGAGTGTGACTGGGTGTGGGTAGGGGTGGGGTGTGCTCTTTTTATACTCCCCTGAGTCTGTATTGCCTTCACCTGTGCTGTTTCTGTGCACCTGTGGCAGCTGCATTCACTTGAATTGGCCCTTTACGGTTGGTTCGCGATGGCGTTATTTGCACCATGGCGGTAAGGTACTTAGCGGCCTCAATGATGGCGTTAGGTGCATGTCCGCTTGGGTCGGCATTTGCGTGCCTTTCCGCCATGGCGCTAAGTACGGTGTGGGCGGTCGCGTGCGCGCACCCTTAGCGCAGTTTGCGGCAGCGTTAACTACGATGCCGCTATTGGCATCGTAGTTAACGGTCACGGGTCATGATCGGACCTGGCGGAAAACGATGGCGGTAAGCATTTACCGCCATCGTTTTTCGCTTAGCGCCAGGGTCGTAATGAGGCCCAATGTATTGCATTTTCAGGACACTGAATGAGGGGTCATACATGGTATGTCATTATTGCATTTGTTGGTGTTGGGAGTGCCTGCATTGCTGGTTGATCCTCAGCAACAGGTCCATGTAGGTGTTGCATGCTTACATGTTGGACTGTCAGGGGGTGCATGTTGCTAGATGCGGTTGTATGCAGATGTGCCTATGGTGCTATGGACACATGTGGCCAGTTGCCCTTTTCATGGCCCTTTTTTGCAGGATACACTTGGGTCACTCTATCATTGTTATTGTGATGTTACTTGAGTTGTTGCCATGTGTATGTGGCCACACATCAATGTGCTAGGTTCACATGTGCATGTCTCGTCAATGTGACTTGTCTTTTTGCTTGCACTTGTGAGACTATTCATTCTGATTTCTGGGTATGGGCCTCTGTATGTGAGGCAGTTGCTTGCTGACTCATGCTGACTGCATGCTACTATTAATATTGAGGAGACTACACATGCATTGGCACTAATGATTGATGCCTACATGCGTTGTTTCCTTTTCCACAGTTGCTGCAGCTGCAGAAGAAGGTCCAGGCTGTGCTGTGGAGCTACAACCAAGGGACAAGGCCTCCAGACTCAGGTGCAGACCCTGGCATGCCCAATTGATTCACCTCTTCTGAGGGTGCTGTGGCTGGAACAGTGTCCCAAAAATCTGGTAATGCCGCTGCTAAGGGGGAACCCAGGATTCCATCATTGTGGCGAACACATCTGCAACATTGGGACAGGGTGATGGTAACATTGCCACATAGGGTCCTCCAAACCATGGACACTACATTGGAGGTATCTGGGTTGATAAAGGGAGGAGGAGGCTATTGTAGGCCTGCCCACAGTGTCAGGTGCGGATAGAGAGGGGGGTTTTCAGGCTGCACACCTGGCCTTGAGACAGGAGGATGTGCAGTCCACTGTGAAGGGGTCAGCATAACCTACTGTCCCAGTGCCATCTGCTGCAGCACTACCCACTTTCACAGATACCTCCACCCAGATAGAGGTCCCACTTCCAGCGTATAGCAATTTTGCGATCCTGCAAAATGCAGCAAAAACTGACATTTTGCACAAAACACCCACAAAAATGACAGTTTAAAATTTTTAAAAAGTAGTCCAGTTTGTGAAAAGATTTTTTGATGCAAGAAATGAAATGAACAAGCACATCTCATCCCTTGCGCCAATAAAAGAGCAGCCAAATCCACAAAGGGCACCCGAATGAGCTCATTTTATATGTGCACATTCAGATAGCCTTTTTCAACTCTTTGCACATTTGCACAAATCAAGGGGCGCTTCTGTTCATTTAAAGGTGCATCCCAAATGTCCAAACAAGATGCACTGTTAAATGTGCAGAAATTGTAGGCAACCCTATATGCCTGTTTAAACAAGCCCACAGGGGTGCCACTGCATGACAGGGTATTTCCTGACCATCTCATGCAATTTTTTTTTTGAAAGTGTGACAGCAGAGGTATGAACCGCTGCTGTCTCACTTACAATACTGTCACAGTGAAAAGCGTTGGGAGCCTGTAGAACATTGCCAGGAGAGCACTTCTATACAAGGTGGCTGGCTAGCACACAATGGGTTATCTAAAAATAGCATATCCTCTGCACTATTATTAGATGCCCCGATTTTTGAGGATCTGGGCCAAAATCTACATTTTTTTTTAAATGTTCACATTATGAGAGGGAAAGAAGAGAGAGGGGGAGTGATGGGCAAGAAAGCAAAGGGAGAGCAGTAGGTCAGAGGGGGGAGTGGTGCACAAGAGAGCAGAGAGGAAGCAGTGGGACGGCGGCCCAGAAATCAGAGAGTGAGCAGAGGGACAGAAAGTAGTGTGTGCTCAGGGGGAGAAGTGGACCAGTAACCACAGAGGAAGCAGTTGGCCGGAAAGAGGCAGCAAACTGCAGATTGAGGAACAGGATGAGGGAAGATTGCGATAGAATGGGAGAAATTATGCAAGATACAGACGTAGCACGAAAGTATGAAGGACTGTATACTGTGGGAAGAATTGGGGATCATAAGGTGTGATCAGGAGTATGATTTGGAGTGCAGCATGGGCTGGGGAGTGCAACTTGTGACTTGGCAGCGTGACATAGTATGTCAGTATGTGTATGACCAAGAATGAGAGGTTCAGAAATGCAAGTTGTGATGGGGAGTTGGTGACACGTGTGAGTTGTGTTTGTGTTAGTAGTTTGTGGGTGTTAGGGGGATTGGAGAACATAGAAGGGGAATATTTCCAGCATTACAACTGATAATGATCAATAGGCATGCACATTAAACCAAAATTGTAACCAAAACAAACACTGTTCTGCCAAGCCAGAGAAATCTGGGACTCTTCCCATTAAATTGATACAAATGATACATGATAATGACACCCTGACTCTCTTGTAGCATTGCACTCTGACTCTTTCCTGAAATATGGCAATCTTAAACCCTCCAGTAAATAAAAAATGTCCTGCAAAAATGCCACAATAAATAAAGGTTTGTGACCCAAAATTTTCCATTTCATTCCGCAATATCCTGGAGGGCCTGGTTAGTGTGGGCAGCAGTTGAGGAGATGATAGATGTCCATGGCCCTCTCCTGCAGGACCTCACCACATTGGTAAGGTGCACGCAGCAACTCCTCCTCCTACTCTGAGCGTGCAGCAGGCACAAATCCACCAGATGTGTGGGTCCTAACAAGCCTGGATGCCGGACCCCTGGCTTGTCGCAGTGAGTGCACTATCATTGGCTGGCAGTCTGCAACCATCTGATTGACACCAGCCTCTGCTGCTGGTTCCATTATGGGCGAAGGCAAACTTGAATACACTGAAACCACCTTTGAGGCAGGGCTTCCCACAGCCAGGCCCAGGGTCTCCTGTCTCTCCTCCTCAGACTCAGCAGCCTCAAAGAATGCAAGGAGCTCCATGGCATCTGGACTACTCAGTGGTGGACCCTCCACCATGTCCCTCAGTATGCCCTCCACATCAGATTCAGCAGCATCATCGGCAGAGTTGGCAGGCCTGCTGATGATGCTCTTCAGCATGAGGGGATTCTCACCCAGCTCAGCATTCCGGGCTGCACTGGTGGATGGATGTGCCTCATCTGCCTCCTCCTCATCCTCCCCACCTCATTTGCTGGATCATCACCTGCACAAAGACAGACAATATTATTCAGAGGCATAACTACCCGGCTGAACATGCATATGTTAACTACAATGCAGACGTACATAAAAGGACCAGCCACACATACATCACACATTGAAACTGGCAACACTGTAACTTAAAAGGCACAGGTGACTGACATGCGATGACCTGTGCAATCATGCCAGTGCATAAATATGCACTGGCATGATTGCACAGGTCATCGCATGTCAGTCACCTGTGCCTTTTAAGTTACAGTGTTGCCAGTTTCAATGTGTGATGTATGTGTGGCTGGTCCTTTTATGTACGTCTGCATTGTAGGCAGATGAGGCACATCCATCCACCAGTGCAGCCCGGAATGCTGAGCTGGGTGAGAATCCCCTCATGCTGAAGAGCATCATCAGCAGGCCTGCCAACTCTGCCGATGATGCTGCTGAATCTGATGTGGAGGGCATACTGAGGGACATGGTGGAGGGTCCACCACTGAGTAGTCCAGATGCCATGGAGCTCCTTGCATTCTTTGAGGCTGCTGAGTCTGAGGAGGAGAGACAGGAGACCCTGGGCCTGGCTGTGGGAAGCCCTGCCTCAAAGGTGGTTTCAGTGTATTCAAGTTTGCCTTCGCCCATAATGGAACCAGCCGCAGAGGCTGGTGTCAATCAGATGGTTGCAGACTGCCAGCCAATGATAGTGCACTCACTGCGACAAGCCAGGGGTCCGGCATCCAGGCTTGTTAGGACCCACACATGTGGTGGATATGTGCCTGCTGCACACTCAGAGTAGGGGGAGGAGTTGCTGCGTGCGCCTTACCAATGTGGTGAGGTCCTGCAGGAGAGGGCCATGGACATCTATCATCTCCTCAACTGTTGCACACACTAACAAACTCCTCCTGTTGCACCAGGAGGGGAGAGAGGACATGCAACAACTGAGGCAGGCGATTGACGATGATGGTTTGGCTCTCAGGCATAACCTGCATTATGGGTTTTTGGCCTCAAGGGACCAGCAGCGGCAGGCGATGAACACCTTGAGGGAAACACTGCATGTAGAGATGTTGGTCTCAAGGGAATCCCAACGTCAAGACACAGAGTCCCACAGTAAATGCCTTCAGGCAGAGATGTTGGCCTTAAGGAATCCCAAAGTCAAGACACAGAAGCCCAGAATAAATGCCTGCAGGCAGAGATGTTGGCTTTAAGGGAATTCCCACTGTCAAGACATGGATACCCTGAGGCAGTCTCTTCATGATGAAATGTTTGCCAGAAGGGACATTCACCACCAAGAGATGTCTTCCTTGAGACAATGGGCCTCATTCCGAGTACGGCGCTAACCAATGGCGCTATTAACGCCTTGGTTGACGCCGTACCCGGACCGGCAGCGCCTTGGTGGATGGCGGAATCACCGCCCCATTCCAAGGTTGGCGGGGCGGTAATTCCCCATTCACCAAGGCTCTTCCCCATTCCCGAATGAGCCCCCATAGGGCTCAATGGGAATGGGGAAGATGCAAATAACGGTGACCGTTCATTACGGTCACCGTTATTGGCTTGGAGGCCCCTTTGCGCCCTCGACTTTAACACCTGCTCAAAGCAGGCTTTAAGGGCGAGGGCGCAGAGGGAACTCGGAGTATGGAGGTAAGGGATTACCGCCACCGGTCTCGTTACCGGTGGCCGCTATCCCTTACCGCCATACTCAGAATGAGGCCCAATATGTCAACATGAAGTTGGAGATGTCAAGGGTCAGCATTCATAATTTCTCTGTGGCCACTCGCAACGTACATCAGTACCTTCTAGTGAGTGGGACCCTCATGCACGCATCCCTATCATCAGTGGCTGTAGCCAATGAGGACCAGGCTTTGTCAGATTGCACCATCCAAGGATCCACCACAGATTGGTGGTCCCAGTTGAACCACGCAAGTGTTTCCATTGGCCATGCCCACACATCCATATCCTCTTGCCACCGCCACCTCTTCTTCATGCACTCTGGTGTCCATGAGCCCGTGGAGGGAGCATGCTTTTTACTTTTTTTTATATTTCCCCCTGTCCCCCGTGCCCCCACCTCCAGGGTGGATTATTTTTGTTTTTATATTTTAATTGTTGCCCCCTGTCCAAGGTGGACTGTATTTGTGTTTTACCCTGTCCAAATTGGTTTATATTTCATTTTTGGCCTTGTCCAAGGTGGACTGTATTTGTTTTTTACCCCTGTCCAAGGTGGACTGTGTCATTATGTTTCCCTCATGTCAGGGCCATTGAGGACATTTCAAGCTGGATGAATGGACATGCGGCCATGCTCAGTGGAGTCAACTAATGTGGTGTTGTGGACTACTACAGCCTCCCACATACAGGTGCGCAATCCATTCCACATTGATGTGTACATGTGCAGTCTGTCAGACTCCTTTAGCTGGTTCAAACAAATGTCCCATGTTATTTCAGGTATCTTGCCTCATTCAGTGCACACACACCCTGTGTGGACCGCCTAGCACTCCATTTCCACACAAGTACCCATTCCCTCTGCTGGACACTGGACTTCGTAGCACCAATGTGGAGGCCCAGTGTTAGGTTGAGGTGGTGAGGGATTCACATCTGTAGCAGCCGCTAAGGTTGTACATTGTCAATCTTGTTCATGGCTGGTGACATATGCACCCCAATAGTGGCATGCTGTGGCATACCTAGGGTTTGCATGGATGATGTGATTTGATGATGTTTGGTTGATGGTCACTGTCAATGAAGCTGTGAGTTGGCCTACATGACTGTGTGTATGCATGTCAGCTTGATCAGCTATGCATGTGCTTTGGGTTGCTGGTTACACATCCACAGTTTGCTGCTTGGAGACATTCTCCTCAGGATGTACCTGTGCACATGCTTTTGGTCTGATGCAGTAGCTTCATTTTCTGTGTGGAATTCCATTTGCACTCCTGTCATGTCAGCCTTGCATGCCGTCCCCTTCCAGGAGCCATGTATAGTAGCCCTTTAATGATCAGGGTGGACTGCCCACATTTTCTCATGGGAATCAGATTGGCCTTGTAGTTGAAGTGTGATATGGGGTCACCTTGTGTAGCATTTCTATGGATTCTTTTGTTTTCCAATCCAATCCACCCCTGTTCATGTTGCATGAGCATGCAAAATGCCTGAGTGTCTCATTCAACATAGATGGATGATCCAGTTGACATGTATGCATGTGGGTGGTACGTATAGTGTGCAGTGCATTGCTGGTGATGTGCAGGTGTCGGATGCCGGTCTGTCCTTCCCATGTGCCATGTGTCATGTGGCTGTGTTCCCATTAATATGGTCAAGGACTGTTGAGGGAGAGTGGTATGTTACCATGCCTTTTTATTTATGTTTGTGTATCATGTGGTTGGCTAGTTTGGTTTCTGGCATTCCTGGAGAACATCTTCATGATTGGACAGGGGACATGTTGAGGGTATAAGAAACATGCCTGTGGTGGGGGTGGGTGGGCAGCTGGTGATTCTCCCCATTGAAGTAGCAAGTACATGGCAGTGGTGTGTGGAGGTAGTCAGGAGCTGCAACAATGGTGCACAGGGAAACATCATGAAGATGGCATCCAGGTGAGCCCTTTCTTGCACTTGGTGCATGGCACTCAGGGGGGCACATGGTATTGTGGAGTTTTGCTTGGGGATGGCTTCCATCGGTTAAAATATGTGTCCTATGGTAAGTAGAGGTGAGCAAGTCCAGCAGCAATGGTGCAGAGGGAGACATCATGAAGATGGCAGTCAGGTGACCCTTTCTTGCACTTAGTCCATGCATCTCAGGGGAGCACATGATATGGTGACATTGTACCTAGGGATGACTTCATTCTGTTCTGGTGTTTGACCTGTGTTGAGGGGAGGTGAGCAGGTCCAGAAGCAATGGTGCAGAGGGAGACACCATGAGGATGGCAGTCATGGGAGCCCTTTCTTTCACTTGGTGCATGTCACTCAGGGGTGCACATGGTATGGTGACATTGTGCATGGGGATAACTTCACTCTGTTTAGGATTGTGTGCTTAGGACAAGGATACTTTTATTTCCACTTGCTCTGACTGTGTTTGTGGTGTGTGCACTTGTAATGGATGTCAATGGAGTGGCATTGTAGTTTTCGTTTGATGGGACACACACAATTTCTCAGAGTGTTGTTATGGGCAAGCTGGATTCGCCCAATTGCATCATTGAAGGGCATCAGGGATTTGGTTTCACTGCTTGTGCTCCACAGGGGTTGCATTACAGGTGAAGTATGTAGAACCTGGTTGTGTGTTTTCTGTCCCTGTGCCATTTGACCTACTAAGGGAATGGGTGGTGCCTGTGGATGATACTGTGGCCCTCCTGCAGCTCTACTGCTATGCAATGACATGTGGCAATATTTTGCAGGACACATCATGCCAACATGATCTTGCATAATTAAGTGGGTGCATATAGCAATGCACCACCTGAGTGGTCAAGGGACCAGAAGTGTGACTTGAGCACTCTGAATGTGTGCTCCACTATGCCCCTAGTGGCTAAGTTTGCCATGTTGTAGCTTGCCTCATTTGTGGTGGCTCGAATACTGATGGGTGTTAACAGGAGTGGTGAGAGCAGGTAGACACTATTCACTGCAAAGGAGGAAAAGGTTATTGTGTGCATTCATTGTCATTCTTTTGTGTTCCGGTGTTTCATGTGACTGCTCGTGTGTGCATAATAGTTGATACTCACCCAGAGGCCAAGTGCTCCCAAAGGTTCCCAATGCAAGGGCTTGGTATATGTGTGAATGGTGAAGATGTAGCTGTCAGGTGTGCATCCTGGGTAGTTGGTATTGGCATGCATGATATGTCCCTTGGCATCAAAGATCACCTGTGCATTGATGGAATGCCAATGTTTCCTTTTGTTATATATGTGCCCTGTCTCTCGGAGAGCTGCAGCGCTACATGTGTGCGGTCAATGGTGGACCTGTGGAAAGTGTGCTACTGCATAGAATTCCTGACACACTCTCTGCCTTTCCTGCAGTGCCTGTGGCATGTATATGTGCCTATGCACATGTGGTAGGATGTACCTGGTGTAGACACCTGTATTGTGTGGGCTGTGATATGCTGCTGACAATGGCTATGGTGTTTTAGAATGATCCAGTAGCCAGGAAGTGTAAGGTTGATAGTACTTTCACCAGCGGTGGCACAGCCTGCTAGCACATGGTGGATGAAACCAGGTAATTCTCCCATTCCCTGACCAGTTCTAGGATGACAAAGGGAGGAAATCAGTATCTACCATGCACCTCCTCATCTGGCATCCCAAATAATGTAGTTTGTGGATGGAAGATTCTGGCCCTCCTCCTCCTCCTCATCCTACTCCTCCTTCTTCTATGTAGTAGGATCAGTGCTAGCAATGCAGGGTCCAGCATTATGTAAGTCCTATTTACAAAGGGTTTGTATTACACTTTTATATGTGAGCTTTCATTGAGCTTCATGCTTTGCAATGTGTAATGAGTGGCGGTAAAATTGCGAGATATGTGTTCTCCTTTTCAATAGTTTCTGTCAATAGGGTTTCCTTAGCGCTTGATAGGGGGTGTGTTTGTTGTTTGCACCGTGTCTCCCTCCCCACACCCATATGCTTCCTCATTTTCTGCCATGAATGGGAATTTTGCATGTTCCACCCCTATTTCCTTCTTTGCACTGGCCCTTCCCACGTGTTGCATTCGGTGTCGCACAAAGCGCTCCAGCACAGCGCAAACTAGAGTGGACCAGCACAAAGTCCAATCTTTGAATAGGAATGTGATTTTTACCACAGTGCAAAGTGTAATTTTACGATCCAAAGTCACTTTTCCGCTGCACTAAATATTTTGTAAATTAGGCCCATACTTTCATTTAGGCACAACAAATAAACTTTAGGAGCAATATACAAATTATGTGAAAAAAGGATTTTGGTTAAATACAGCTGGGATGGTGTGAGAAACTAGAAAGTTTCTCACCCACTAATTCCTGGGGATCTGTCATCCAGGTGGCCAGGACACGGCCATTGCTTTTGAATCCAGTTCCTGGGGGTGGACCAGTGCGGAAGGATCACCTGGGTGAGGGCTCTTCGGGGAGTGTTAGTGGGACACTACATGGTGAGACGCGGTACGCCATTCCCTATAACACCTTTACCAAATCCTACCAGGTACGATTTGTAAGGAACTCTACTCCCCCCCCCCTTTTACAACACAAACACTTTCACACGGACAACCTGCTATGGGAGAAAACAGACTAACACCTGAGCAGTATACCTGATGTGTCCCAAGACAATGGCCATGCTAGGTTAGGCAATTACTGACCATCACACACACCTGACTTTCTTTAAACCTCCCCACACGGATAAAAGGTGGACCGCAAGAACACACTCTGAGCGAGGCAAGGCACATGAGGAAACAGCAGTTTCGAGAAGGCAGCTGAACCAGAGCAGAAAGACGGCAAACCAGAAGGGGATCGCAGGGAGAGAAGGTCCCTTGACCTTTCCGACAGGGAACAATTACTTTCAAGAAGCCTTGAGATTAGAGAGCGTGAGACCAGGAAACCAGGCTGAAGAATCCTGCATTGTGTATCGGAGATACCCGGGGCCCTCCCGCATCAATAATCAAGGTGGGGAGAAAAACCAGCCGCTGTGGTACCGTCCTTGGCTCCAAGAGCAAAACAGCTCCGGTGAAATCAACACAGCCGGTGACTTGGGGTGACCAATGCAGGTCTGGTCTCTGTTGAAGCCAAGGTTGCAAGGGGCATTGTACGGCGAGCGCTGGGATGAACATTTCTTAAAATGCGTGTGATAAAAGTAACGTTGAACTGCTAATAAGTGATTGAACTTTGAAACCAAGATACGATACCTATGACAGAGTGGTCCGGCAATGCTTGCGTGCTCAATCGAAGGTCTCTGCAAGGTATCCTGGTGAGAAGTGATAGAAGGGAAAGTTAAAGAGTTTTAAGAAATTGTGAATCGAAGTGGTCCTGTGACAGGTCAAGCAAAATCCTGCGCAGAGTCGAAAGTCTTCGATGTTGATTCAGTAAAGAAAGTTTCTGTTAAGGTAGATAAATTCGTCCGAGCCCGGCAGAGGGAGACTAATTGAAGGATTTGTGTTAAAGTGGGTCTGAGCCTAGCGGAGGGGGACCCATGGTGAAAAGTGAACCACCCGAGTAATTGGATACATGAAAATCCTGAGAACATTGTGTCAAAGTGGGTCTTTGCCCGACGGAGGGGTACCCAAGGTGTATAGTGAATCGCCTGAGAAATTGTGCACATATGAAATCCTAAGAAGAAATTAACTTTATTGTTTGTTTGTCGCATCCATCTGGCCATCTGAAATAAGAGACTTTGAATGGCAGAGAGACTTTGGCACAGAAGGCCCTGATGCTGAGGTTTCAAACTGCATCCTCATGTTAGAGAAGTGAGAGAGTGTGCTAAGCTTGAGTGTGCCGCCAATAGGGTTATTAGTATAAGCCCTTTTATTTTGACAGACTTGACTAGGACTGAGTTATTATTATTTGATGGTCATAGATTGCTCCCATCTTTAGATTTAGGATTAGATAGGCATTTTTCAAACCCGAATTAAGTTCAATAAACACCCTTGAACTGTGATCACTTGTGTCTGTCTTACTGTTTGATACCATGACTTCCTTACAGATGGTCATTAAATATTTTGTACATAAGTGTTTTTTTGTACTGTAAGGGAGGCATGGTGTCACAAGTATGACACTGACACAAAAGGTACAATTTGTAAAACCTTTATTTACTTCTCGGGTTTGGAAAAACTCCTACGCTGCCCTATAGCTAAGATGTGCATCAAATAATTAAGAAAACACAGTCCTAGCCAGTCTCTGTCAAATCAAAATGGCCTATACTAACAAAACCTAATGCCTGCCCTATCTCTTATATAAAAAGTGTGCACAGGGGAATATGTATGCAAAGGAAAATCAATGTTATAATATAAAAAATCAACGTAGCTGAGTCAGCTCTCCTCCCCAAGTTGACCATCACAGAGTAAGGTGGTCCCCGTAGACAGGATGACACAATCTGGCTAAGGTTCTCAAACAAAGCAGTTCAAAACGTGATTCGAGGCATGCCTGGCCTTCCATGTTAAGGTCACTTTTCCAGTGTTCCAAAAGTTCCTTCACACGTAGGTCTCGTTCTGTTGGGCTTGGACCTCTCAAAGTATAAACAAGAAGTTCACGTAGGTGTCTCTCAGTTCGGATCGGACCTCTCAATCACAGCACTTGCAGGAGTTTGCTTCCCCAAGCGTTATTCACGTACGTTAGGGGTTCCTTTACCCTGACTTATCACACTTCTGGCCTCCCTCAGTCGGGCGCAGACCTTTTCTTGTTGTCAAAGACTTTTGAATGTGTGAGGCATTTACAATACAGCTCTGCAGGATCACTTCTACTTTCCCTTCAACTCACACTCTTGTGTTATTTGTCCCTGTGTTTCTTGGCCTATGTAGTTCAATATCATAAGCACAAGAGTGTAATGTTAATTTGCCACTTCCTCTTTTGCCGGGGTCAATCTTGATCATCACGCTTTTTAAAGTTCATTCACTTGGTGGCTTTAGAACAAAACATTTCACCTTTAGCTGAGACTTTCAAGTGGGCTACTTCCTTTCGCTGGCCCACTCCGCTACTCTGTATCACAGGCTTCACAGTTATCAGTCATTTTAAAGTTCACCACAGGTCTGCCTTTCTTCGCGTCTCACTCACACGTGTGCAGACTTCAATTGTAAGATACATTGTTGCCACTTCAGTCTTTCCTTAACAGACACTAATTTTTCATCTAGCACGCCATCTAACCGGCTGTGTGCATTCCTTTCTTTTCTTCACCGTTTTAATTCACAAGTACAGGTTAAAACCACAGGCTTGGCCTCGCCTCCGCAACTCTGTCATTCACCCGAGAGGGTCACGGGTGCCTTTGAAACACAATGCAGTCTTCTTCTCTGGAATTTGGCCTTCTCCACTTATCTCTTACGGTTCTGTGGAGGGAACAAACTACTACAGGGAATTCCTGGTTTCCTTTACCGTTGGTTCTCGTCCCTCGATCCATCGCTCTGCTCCAGTAGGTTTGCCTTCGCCCCAGAACTACTGCTGTTCTTGTGTTCCACCTTGCTTAGAGTGTGTCTC
Source organism: Ambystoma mexicanum (assembly GCF_040938575.1). Classification (NCBI taxonomy): domain Eukaryota; kingdom Metazoa; phylum Chordata; class Amphibia; order Caudata; family Ambystomatidae; genus Ambystoma; species Ambystoma mexicanum. The sequence goes on along the minus strand of NC_090929.1, from coordinate 391,012,701 downwards.
TATGTTCCTCCTTATCCGAGTGGGGAGAGCTAATGGGTATCAGATGTATGTGATTAAAGTCATGTGCCTGACTTTGCCTGACCCGATTAGCAGGACATGTACAATGAGATATGTAAGGGTTAGTCGGGTTACTCTCAGTCGCCCTCTTCCTCTGCCCAGTGTTTGTGTAGAAAGGGCAGGGGTTGGGACATCAGAGAATCCTATGAAATAGGAGGGGTCATGGGTACGGGAAAGGGGGGAATACCATGTCTCACCATCGGTCACCTCAACCCCATTCCCTGAAGACCCAGCACCCAGGTGATCCTCCCGTACTGGTCCAACCCCAGGGTCTGGATCCAAAGGCGATGGCCGGGCCCTGACCACCTGAGAGATAGATCCCCATGGACTAATAAGGGAGACACCCTTTGCGTTCTCACAGTACATAGTATATATTAACATGTATTCAAATTTTTTGTAACATACTGGATATTAGTAACTCTGAAAAAAAGCAGGTGACAAGTGATTTCTAAAAGGCCAGGGACAAAGCCAGGTGGGACAATGAAGGGGATAACAAAACGTTACATTTTACCACATAAATGTCATTTGCACTGCAAATGTTAACAGGCTACGTGCACTGGCTCATAGACACAAGGAAGAAAGTGATCATTATTTGCTTTACAACCAATCTTTTGTTCCCAGATTATAGCGGAGCCAATAGTGTGGAAAATAAGAAATGTCCATGCTCAATGAGTGAGGCCAAAGATCCACAACATTTTATGCTTTTTTGGCCCAGCCTTCAAGACTCACAGGAAGAAATTCCTCATGGCCCCATTAGGAGTCTGTGGAGTAAGACACACGCAAATGGCTTTCAGGTTTCTTTTATTAATCCACGATGTGCCTATTGTGCAATGTGTATACTCATATATTGAAAAGGCGCTCAAATAGTGAAAGCAGTTACTATCTGGGAACAATATATTGGATTAATTATGTTGATTTTATTTCAATTCTATCAATTGGATTGATGTTTTAACTGCAAATGGTATCTTTATAATTCTGTATAATATTTGATGCATTTTTATTCCGAATAAACCTGAATTTGATTTGATTTGATTCAAAGTTCAATTGAGCAAGCGCGATATTATGGTTATAGCAGGAAAATTACTATGAAGTTGATGGAAAATTACTATGAATAAAATGGTGCCGGTGCATCTGACCTCCCCATTCCCATTAAGCACTATGGGGCTCAAATGGGAATGGGGAGTATTTTTTCCGGCACCCGCAAATGGGAAAATACCAGGTCCAGCAGGGCTAGAATGGTAACGGTAATCAAGTCATGCTGTCTCTGTGCTGTGTTTGGGTTGAAAGCCGGATTGTCCATCACCTAACAGATGATTGTTTTCTAGGTAGGTTTGTACTTGGCTGTATGCAATGTTGTCGATTATTTTGAGGAGGAAGGGGACTTTGGTGATGAGTCTGTGGTTGGTGAGAATAGTGGGGTCTAGTGTGGATTTTTTGAGTAGGTGCGTGACCCAGACTTCTGGGATATTAGGAGGGATGGAGTTGGTGGTGAAGAATATGTTTATAAAATTGGTAATAATGGGTGCTAGAGTGGGAGCACAGATCTTAACTAGTTTCGCGGGAAAGCTGTCTCCTTTACAGTGGTATGCAGTGATAAAATACCAGCAAAATTGTCCACTGTGCAAAAATGCTGTGGTTTGACCCGTTAAAGGTGTACCCCATTACACCATCTAAGGGGAACGGGGTGCTGGGGTGTTCCCCGCCCCCTTAAATGGTATAATGGGTACTTGGGTTGCGGGGGTGTGCCCTGCATCCTTTGCATGGATTGCGGCAGCAAAACCACAGCCTTTTTGCCACAATAGTTTGTGTCCACAGCCGTTTTTGCCACGATTTTAACGCATGGAACCCTTACAGTTAGATGGTTTGAGGAAAGCGATAGTCTTAAGTACTTGGGCTTGGGTGACTGAAGTAAAATTGTATTGGGATGGTGATACTATGTTGTCAGTTGAGGTGAGTTGATTCCGGTAGCTAAGGCATTCTGGATGCCTTAGCTTCCGGAATCCACGGACACCATGGACACCATACCGGGCACCATATTTTACTTGCGATTCTTGTAGCTCCAGGGGGTCAATTCTTACAATCCCTGGAAACAAGGCCCTCTCGATTTAAAGTATGTATGTACTGTAGTATTGCTTACATGTCTAAAATACTACAAGATCAGTGTTATGTTTACCATGATGTCTGCCTCCTACAAAGGTAGTGGTGATGTGTATATCTTGGGACCTGGCGTTGCTAGGCGATGCAATGCCCCATGTTTATTATGCGATGACGTAGCTATCGCCTCACGTCCCGCAGGTTCCTGTTGCCAGGGCCTACGGGATGCCAGGTCTTCTGTAATTCAAACTTGAAGTGTAAACGCATTATTCGAGTGAATCTCATACTACAGTGAAACTGGCTGGGCAGCCTTAAATTACATGTGTTGATCATTATTTTGTGCAGTGAGATTCTGTAGACATGTGCCAAAATATGGGCATGTCTGAAAATATGCAGCAATGCTACCCCTTACTGTTGTGAACTAATTAAACAACAAATGCTTATTTTTGGTCAATCATATCTTGATACCTCAAGAAATCTACAAAGTGTAACAGTCATAATACATATAACCCATCTCCTTGCTAATGTCTACACCCAATCACAATGGTTGGTTCATAGGTATCACATGTAGTTTATCTCCTCGTTGATCCCCCATGGTGTGAGGGAATCCAACCAATCAATCCAGTATGTTTCCTTTTGATCCAGACGTCAGGGGTTGAGCTCAGCAGAGCAGAGGCCTGTCTCTTCAAACAGGTGCCCCGGAAATGCAATTATGCTGCGGGACAGACTCCAGCACTATGCAGAGAGGAAAAAGTCAAGCCAAGTAATTGTGGGTAGTTCCACAGATTCAGCTCCCACTTGCATTATCAGAGTAATATGGACCAGTCATTATAAAGCTTAGGATGGGCTACACACAAATGTATTGGAATTCAGTGGAAACATTTTCTTAAATGGAGTTCCGGCTCCAAGATCCCAGCCTGCCCCATTCTCCACGTTGTTGTTGCCAGAGGAGCTGCACTACGAGGGAAGTCCTGCGTTTGTGTTTATCAATATAAACACATTGAGAGCGTGGAGCGCGGTGCAGAGTTCCGGCTCCGAGTTCCCAGTCTGCCACAGTCGCTGGTCGTGGGGCTATGGTAGACTCGCAAAAATCTGGTCCCCAGACTGGACACAAAACGCTACAGCAATGCTGCATGTTGAACCCCTGGGCGGTCACTAATAAAGCAGAAGCGACGCATGGAAACGTAAGCAAACAGACTGTTGCCTTACCAAGGAACCAATCTGTTGAGTCAATGGGGGCGGCGGTTGCAGGTGTTATTGACAGCTTGAAATCAAGGCCCCAGGCGGACTTGGCTGTGTCTTCAGTTCTTCCTGTTATGCTGCCTTTAAATTCTAGTGGCTGTGAAAATAGGTACCAAAATGAACCCCCGAGGCCGGACATGTCTGCCTCAATAGTGTTCCCTCAATCCGCCTTGTTGTCCTTAAATAATCTGGAACCTGTCTCAAACCTGATGCCTGAAATGCGGAAGATGATAATTAGTCCCAACACTACAGAGCTCTTTTACTCGCCGTTTGAGATCACTGATGCGGACCTGATGATGGTACCTAATGTTGAACCTCCATTAAATGAAGTAGAACAAAATAATTTACAAAGTGCAAATGGCTCACAAGTAAAAATATCTGAAAGTTCAACGATGGGCACACAGCCAGTGAGTGCCACTGCCAAACACACCATAGCACTGAGTCACCTAAACCTTTGACAGACGACGCTGACACACGGCTGATGGCGTCAGTTAAAAATGTTGTTGCTATACCTGGACTATCTCAGAAATTGTCAAGTGCTGCTCTGAAAGGTCATACACTGATGCAATTGCACGTAATCAATGATGATGGCTTGGTGCCTAGTGGGAAAAAGGTGCTACGCTATCATGCAGTGCTCAATGAGAGTACTGAAGAGAAACCTGTAGAACGATCATTGAAAGTGCCGGTTTTGACGTCTAATGACACCAACATAATTGAATAGCCAGTGAATTACATAATTGATGACGCCCTGCATGAAATAGAAATCCTTGGAAGAGTGGAGACACCCGTCACCAAGACGTGCATGGCGTCTTCTAATCCATCTACGCAAGCTGAGGGTAGCATGCTAAGTCGGGGAAATACACACCAGTGCCAGTTGCTGCCTGCCAGGGTTGCAACCTGGAACCCCTTGGACCAGCCTTCGCTCCGGATTCGCCAGTTTTGTATGTGGCAGCATACTCTGATAATACCAACATAAATAAAATGCATCAGTCGACAACAAGACCCCTGCAATCTACTTTGCCTTTTCAATCTTCAGAATATGCCAAGACCAATACAAGCACTCCAATGGCGACAACGAGGAAAAAAAATAGTGTAAAAAGGTCCGTGTTAGCTCAAAGCAATGGGCTCTGATTAGAAGCCCAGATGACAAATGAAGATGTCTCGAATCATTCGGGTATTGGGGCAGAAAATATCTCCCACGTACCTGCAAAGGCTAGTCTATCTTCTGCGGCTTCCATGCAAATCCACAACAATGTCCTGGCAGCATCATCTCTTGCCCTGATACCGTTTGTGAAACTTTACGAAGCCCAAAAAGAAACGATTCACGACCAAGGTGCAATGTTGTTAAACCTGAACCAATAAATTGAGCAAATAGAACATTTCAACTGTTTCCTAAAAGACAAAATACAAGCTGAGGCTGATTTAACAGTGCAGTGGCAGCAAAGGCTTTGTGATTTGGCTGCTCAGCATCATTGCCAAAACGAAAACTTAGCTGAAGGTCTTTTGGAAGCCATCAAATGGATGCAAAAAAACCATAGCTCTGATCCATGTGTCTGCACCGAAAAATGCACATAACATGCTGACATGGAAGGATCCAATTTGTTGCAAGCGGCCGTAGACTTAGAGCCAAATTTAAATTTAATTTGCAAGGAGTCTTTGACTTATGCAATTGCGGCAGAGCTCCAGCTGACCTCAAATGCACGCAAAACAGTTGATGGGGATGAATCCTCACAAAGTTTGCTTGTGCAGAGAATAAAAATGGTAATGGAAAACATCTTCTTCGAAATAAGAGCTCAAAAAATTATGATGGGAGTGAAGGCGTCCGAAGCTCCGATATTGAGGTACCTATTCACGAGCCAACGATCATGCCCGAGAAACACTTCTCATCATTTGGTATCTTTACTGGTGCAACGAGGCCTACAATCCCAATAGCAAATACAAAAACTCAGGGGGCTACGAGAGAAATTGTAGGCAAAGCCGGTGTCCGGAAACCAGTAAAGAAGGGCCAAACGCCTGGAAACTCCAAGGTCAAGAAATTCATAAGAAATCTATCATCACCACCAAGGCTCATTCTATTTCAACGTGACACTGGCGTCAAAACCAAAAGGCCAGACCTCGCCATAAGAAAAACTGCCCAAGCTCACATTGACAAAGGCTAGAAAAAACCAGCACAAAAACGAAGAAGAATAATATCTGACTCTGAAACAAGTGGACTAACATCTGCATCCACTTCAATAAACCTTTGTGATTTATCTACTTACTCGATTCACGATGACCAAGATGCGTCTGTTGCTTCTTGTTTGCATCAACTTGCTACAAGGAGGGAAAGTGGCCAGAACTCCAATGTAGCTATGTCGGCCTTTGCGAAACCCATGGCTGAGAGATCTCCAATAAAGACTGACACTGCAGCAAAGGAAAATGCAGTACTCGCCGATGACCAAAGGCTAAACCCGAAATTTACACGAAATCAACGCAACCAGCACGTTCATTTTAAAACAAGGGTTCATGACAACAAAGTCAGAAAAAGAGTATCTCTATGTCATAAACTATGTTTACAAAACATTCAAAGCGATGAATCTGAAGTAAATTTAAATCGAACGAACATATGAAATTGTTCAAGTGTGTTCCACTTTTGTCGTACAATTGAATCAGACGACATAAAAATTGTCGAATATGCAACTGAAAACTCTTCAGATCAGGTTCTCTTACACATTGATTCAGCAGGAGTACGAAGTACCCTATTAAGAGCTAGTGATGACCTTCTGTTCTTTGGATTTGAGATCTCGGTTGAACCTGACAAGGATTGTCTGTCACAACAAGTTAAAGCAACAGATACAAATCAAGATCAACCGAAGCTTGTCGACTCAGCGGTTTTACAGAAATCACACAGAATACAAGTCAAGAACGAACTCTGTCAAAATCACTACTAGCCAAAAAAGAAAACCCAAATAAACCTTGCTCCTACCAATAGCCATGACTGACAGTTCATGAATGTCCATATACGTTCTTATCCTGGAACACACGGGGAATCAAACACCTATGCAATGATTTTAACATCTCCCTGGAAAATGTGTTTATAATCTGTTTACAGGAAACATGGTTATGCAAAACGCAAATGCGCGATGGGTTTACTTCTTTATTAAATCCTGCCGAAAAAAATGTTAAAGGTCGTCCAAGCTCTGGTCTATTAACAATGGTGAGAGTAACTCAAATATGGTCGGCTCCAGTTTCGGTAAATCCAATGGCACAATCATCTATACAATGGGAAAAAATACTCAGTCCTGGAAGTAATTATTGATTGTCAATGGATATTGGAATCCAGCAAAAATCAATACAAAGGACTTCGTAAATGCAATTGCACAGCTAATTGATGAATCTATGTTAGCTTATAACAACTTGTCAGTCATCTGTTGCAGAGACTGTTCCTGGTTCCAGTCGACCAAAACTTGCAGGCCTATAAGCGGTTGCCAGAGGAGTTCATTGATGTAAGAGGTCAGAGATGGCAAAACGCCATGAGTACGGACGACATCTCAATGTTAAATGGCACTGCAAAAGGGGATGTTCCTGCGAAAGCAACATGGCATCGCCAAAAGTCCCATAGCATCTTTGATTATATATGGGTTTCCAGAAACATCGAATTAAAGACCATTGACTTAAAAATCGAAGAAATGAAATACAGTGACCATAGCCTTTTGAAATTTCGTTGCATGATGGACTTGATTCCACCTGATGCTGCATACAAGAAGTCTATAGAAGTAAATTCTGGTGGAAATCGTCTCCGATTGAATAGAAACCAGATACAATGCCTTGGCACTAAGCTTGTGAATATTCCAGCTATACAGGGAATTGATTATATTCCACTGTTGACAGATTATACCATTGATGCAAAATCATCTATGCATTATGGTCGGTCTGACAAACATCTATATAGCAAGGTGATGCACGAAGCAAAAAAGGCAATGCGGAAAGACCTGAGAACGATAAGAAAAGGCCTGCCTAGAAAAGATGTGCAAGAAGCGGTAAAAGCAAGACGGGCACTTTATCGAAACTGGGCAAAATCTCATGCATTATCGTTGATCAGGATCATGCTGAATTAATGTTAAATTTACTGGCGACAAAGAACACACAATATATCTGGCGGATATTGAATATGGACCTTTCAAAATGTACACCAACGCCAATAAACACAATCTCAGGAGAAGCTTGGGACCTGCATTTTTCCACGTTTTTTAAGAAACCATCAATTGAGAGAACGAAAATCATCTATGCCAAGGAAACCCAATGGGCCGTAGATTGTACGAGCCATAACAGCATTAAAAAATGTGCATGCCGCAGGGCCTGATTTGGGCACACTTTATCGGAAATCTGTTCTCGAACATTGCAGTGTCAAGAAAGCTGCCTGAATCATGGACTACGGCAATAGTGGTTCCTATCCACAAGAAGGGCAATTGGGACGATCCTAACAACAATCGCCCATTACCCTTCTTGATACGATTGGAAAAATGTTTGGGTCAAACTTACACCAAAAACTGGCGAAATGGGCCGAGGCATCTCATATCACAGATATTCGCCAAACCGGCTTCACGAAGGGTGTTGGAGTTGAGGTCAACCTGCTAATTCTTAACATCTTGAAATTGGAAACGCTAAAGGCTAATGGCAAAATCCATTTTGCATTTATAGATATGAAACAGGCATTCAACAGCGTAAATCGTGGACATCTTTGGGCAAAACTGTCAAAATGGTGATGTGCAGCAAACATTCTTGAACCAATTATGGCCCTTCATGATCAAACCTCTATCAGAGTAAGATTAGATAACTGTGGAGATCTATCAGACACCATCTTGGCGGTAAAAGGCGTCAAACAAGGGTGCCCTCTTGCGGCTGAGCTCTTCAAACTATTCTTGGCCGACTTGCCGAACAATCTAGAGCAAGCTCACTGTTTTCCACCAATGGTAAATCGGACAACGCTTAGATGCATCATATATGCAGATGATTTGGTGCTGATGGACAGAACTCAAATAGGACTTCAGCGCCTACTTGCGAGCCTGCATGAGTACATGGTTAGTAATGAGCTAACGATAAATTCATCAAAAACAAAAATTGCGTCGATTGGAAATGTAAAAAACAAGAAAGATAAATCTTTTAGGTGGACGGTTGCTGGAGAACATATTATTTCCGTAGACACCATAAGATATCTAGTGGTCCAATTCAACAATTCCATCTTTGAATACCAATGGGTTAAAGAACTAAAATCAAAAATGATGAAGCTTGCCCTTCAAGGAGCAAAAATGTACAAAAATTATGGAAAGTTTTCATTGGAACCAGTCCTTGGATTCTACTTGCAAAAAGTTGTGCCAATTATAATCTTTGGTGCTGAGGCGGGGTGGAATGTTAATGAGCAAATCTGGCACATGTTGGAAGGGCGATTTTGGCGCTATCTGCTGAAGTTGCCACAATCGACATCCATGACGTTATTGAGACATGAATTATCAATAAATTTGCTGCATACAAGAGTGATATGGAACTCAATCGCGACAATGCGAAAGATGTCTCTTAAGTCACTGTCATCGGCATACCAAATATTTGGCAATGAGTATGACCCTCATAGTCAAAATTTACTTAGTCAATGGTTTCGCAGACTACTATCATTTTTGACGGCGCCTGACATAAACAACCAAGAGATCTAAACCGCCCTCAATGTGCCAAGAAGAAATCTGAAAATTTGGCATGGATTGTAAATCAGGAAACTAGACATAAAATGGATTCAACAAAATTCTTGGGATGTGAACATAAAAAACTAAATGCACAGCCACGATATTTACTTCATTGCCCATCTCGTCCTCATCGAGAACAATTTCTCAGGTTGTGGTTAAACACCTTGAAAACAAAGGAAGCGCTTTGGAAAAGAAAGGACAAGGCTGTAAAAGATAATCTATGCCGCTTTTGTGGACTGGCTATCGAGACCTTAAAACATTTGTTAATTGAGTGCGAACGGACAGTAAATCAACGCTCACTCCACCCTGGAATGTTTGCTCCTTCAGATGAAGACATGAATGGGTGGTGGTCGAGGAGTATTGCAGGGAATAATATAAAACTTGTCTGTGCAATTGTAAAGTACATGGAACTGATTTTGAAAGTGGATGTCTAATGGAACTCACTGGCGTTAAAGTTGTTGTACACCTGTGACCTTTTTATTGGTCGAATGATTGTGATACGAATGAATACAGTGAGATGTGTATCATCAATATCATGAAACTTGAGAGTGAATGTTAAGAATTTTGTTTTGGAATGTTTTGGGCTGCAAAAGGATTTTCTTTTTTTTTTAAAACAAAAGTTTGTTCCTTGTGTTTAAACTGTAGTTTTTTCAATTAAAAAAAAATGGACTTTATGGTTTCCGCACACGGAAACAGAACCTCAAAAAATCACCCGTTTTAGTTTCGAAACCCACCTTAACTGTATCACTGCCACTGTAAAACAACTATACCTCAGCAATCACCCGGAACTGCTGATGACATCTGTGTATAGTTATTTCCTTGAGAAATGTAGACTTTAATAACATTTTTACTGTTGTTAGTGTATTTATGTGTGTGTTGTCCTTCATATGAACTGTAAACCAAACAAAAATGTGTATTTTTTCCGCTTGGCTGTCATATAAAAGTCCAGTTCAAAGTTTGGTTAATTACAAGTTATTTGGGTTGGCATATGTGGAATAACGAGCAGTTGAGGCTGAGGGTGAGTGATTGTTTTTCATTGATGGTGGCGCAGTTATGGTTGATATAGAAACTGTACATTCTAGGTTTTTTGGGAGTTGCTTTCTTGTGCTGCACCAATAACATCCATTCAAAGAACATTTTCTCACTGAAACATTTTCCATGTGCCAACTGAACCCACATGCTGAGGTATGTGTGCTTTTTCTTGCGCATGCCCCTGTCCTTTTCTGCTTCATTGGATTATCTCACTAGGTGTCCAGGAAGTTGCAGCTTGTCAGCCACATTGGCCTACTTTTCCCTCGCTTTTCCTTGCCATACTTTTGCTTTCATTTGGGCAAACTTTAGAACCCTCCCTCCCTTCCCATTTGTGCTGTCAAACAGCTTGTTGTAATTGTGCACATTATAAAACACCAATAAAATAAATACAAATAGAATAATGGAGAATCACAACGCTGAGTACGTTACATATGATGAGTATGTTGTCAAGCAAATTGTATCAACATCGGGAAGTTGGAGATTGCATTTGGCATATAATGGGAAAACTGGACATGTTTGGTTAGACCTTACATATATAGATGATGCTAATGCCTGCACATAATGGCATTACTGGGGCATTAAAGGCTGCACCTGTCGTATGATACCGACACCTGTCGTATGATAACGCCACCTGCACATGTGGCGCTAAGCAGTACATATTGTGAACGAAGGCGCAGGTACTCACTATTGCCCTGTCACTCATGACATCATCAGACAACTCACTGGCCCTTGTGGTCTGCAGGGGCTGTGAGTAGGGCTCATGAGCAAGGAAGAGGACATTCTTCCATTTGGTGGATGCTTCTGGGCTTGGCATTTCTCTGCACTTCTGAGATAGGTCCGTGCAGGGGTGCACATTTCGGGAAGGGGGATCTAACCCTTCAAATATTGGGAGAGGGCTTAACTTCAGAGACTGTGGGCGGGCAAACTTACTTCTTTGTATATTCTGAAGAGACCATTCTGGTGCAAATTCAATGTTACAAGCGGTTAAATATCTCCTTCACGTCTGAAACCAGACACTTAAGGACTCCTGTGGGAATGAGCTGTACCCCTTGTACACTTCTGATCACCCCACTGACATGCAGGTGCTAACACCTCATTACAATTTCAATATCCTAAAAATGTATGCATACGAATGCATGTGCTAGCATTAACTGTTTTACATTTGTATTGCCTATACAATGGCACGTTCTAATTTGCATTTTTTATTAGAATTGTCAGTGGGCCTCATTACGACCCTGGCGGAAATCGAAAAACGATGGCGGAAATGCAATACCGCCATCGAATAGCGCTCGGTGCGATCATGACCCGTCACCGTAAAGTACGATGCCATTAGCGACACCGTAGTGAACGCCAACGCTAACTGCACCAAGTACGCGCGCGCGCGCCATGCCAAACCGTAATTACCACCATGGCGCAACGGTACGCGAATTCCGACCCTAGCGGACATGCACCTAACGCCATCAAGCACGGCGGAAAGTACCATTCCGCCATGGTGAGAAGTACGGCATCGCGAACCAACCGTAAACGGCCCTACTGAGTGCTTGTACACCGCTCCCTGGCCACATTGTACAACCCCCCGTAGGTGCAATGAAGTCACACAATGCAACCAGTGAAATGTACTAGTCATCCATGCCTGCCAACGAACAAATGAATCTCAAGAGGGCCCAATGGGAGCTGCAGGGCACAGATGGCACGAATACAGAAGCTATACAAATGGACATGACCTCAGTCTCCCACCAAGAAACGCACGCAAACACAGGCACCTGTGACCAGCAATATTCCGATAATCACATCATTACACCAATCCAACTGGCTGACCGGCATCTGTTACACAAAAGCTAATCCCCCGCCCCTGAGCATGACATCATCAAAACAGTCATAATGGCAGCCCTTATCCCTGACCTCACTGGGCTTCGTAGGCAAACGCGCCCAGCACAGTACCACGCTACTATACCCCGAAGCTGGAACCCAATGCAGATCTCCTCACAATACATCGCTCCCCAAATAGTAATATGCCACATCACTTGCAAAGAAGAACGCTACACGGTTCATATCAGAATAGAAATTTAATGCACAACAAATTCTCCAAGCCCATACAGCCATTAGGCCATGAACTCCAAAATACATTTCACCATTGTGGGCTGCATCCGCAATAAATGACCAGCTACTTCTTGTGTGACGCCCTGTTCCTTCATGGTACACAGGGGCTACATTCCCGTACGAAAAGGCAACATGGAAGCGCCTAGAACCGCAGGGCCGTCCCAATAGGGAGGCACTAGTCCAGCTGAAAGGCCGAAATGTTGCTCCTAGCCACTAGTACTGCGTAAGGGCATGTGGCCCATTGGCGATCGTCCCATAAGATCGTAATGCTGCTCCACTGATTAACACGAAGCAGCAGGTGTCGGGAGTAAAATCCCTCTGCAGGAGTGGCATACAGATGGCAGTGGCAAAAGGGGAGGAGATACCTGTCAACCAAATGAAATGAAAAAGAATAGCATGGCCATCAGAACTACATTTGAATTACTCACTTCAATGATCACACCAAATCCACAGCCATATGCATGCTAGGCCACTCCAAAGGATCATCACCACCCAAAAACCACTTGCGAATCATAACTATCTATATCGAGGTGAAAACACTATCACAAACGAGTGTACCTGTGCATGCGTCTGTTAAAACAGAATCCATCAGATGGGATTGGTAACGTGCATAGACACAAGTGTCTGAAGGCGCGTCGAGACAGGGAGGGCTCAACAAGGCCAGATAGACGATGGTCCCACTATGGCTGCCCTGCATCACATAGCGCAGGGGAGGCGGATAGATTCCAAGAAGCCCTGTACATGGCAAACTCTGTATCAAATCATCTGTCCATGCATCCATACATCATTCCCTCATCCCGTAATGAAAACGCCTGTTTCCATACTCACATATCATGTGAAATTTCCATTGAGCCTGTGCGTTATGCAGCCTGCAAAATCCACTGTGCCCCAGCCCGTTATTCCAGTGTTGTGAAGTAACATGTATTTGGGAACGTCCGGCCTCATCGCCCACGTCGCTATTGCGCATCCCAAACTATTCATATCAATCATTGCATCCTCGCCATGGCCCCTGTCCCAAGGACATTGAACAATAGAACGTTATATTTGCAGTCAGACCTGTGGGCATCTCCTCGCCGCTAGCTGAAAACCGAAAGCGCCACCCTTCGAATTCCTCATTTGCAACATCACGTCGAAAAGGCATCTGTGGCCGCTTGAAATCACAAATTAATCCATCTAGTGCGGCTGTGTGTGAAAATGGCAACTGCCTTCACTCACAAATGGGACGCCCCGCCCGTCGGTGAAGCTCGGTACAGTGTTGCATGAGGGTCCACCGTTACTCGAGTACTACGCTCCACTGACCCTTCACAAGTCTGTTCGCGACTGCAAAGATAGTATGTGAAACAATGGGACCATAGCCGAATGAACATATCAACCAATGTTACACTGCCATCGGGTACAAATACATGATTGCAATAGCAAGATGCCATTCGTCGAATTGCAGCGTTGTGTGCGGGACGTGCCCGCCCAAAGGGGAGTGCAGCTTGCACAGGTGGAATGAATCACCACAGGTGGAGGCCACACAGCCTGAAAACACATAAATTGCACACCCAGTCTCCTCCCACAACCACACCCACTCCGAAATGCTACCGGCAGGACTAGCCATGTTGGCCCTGGGGGACCTGATAGCACTGCAAGTACTCCAACTTCAAGAAGAAGACGAACACCAACTACAACCGGCCGCACGGCAGAGACGCAGGAGGAGGAGGAGGCCAAGGCAGGGCCAGCAAGGGCCGCCAGCACAGCCACTACCACCACGCAGGCAGCCCGCAATCCCACGCCTCCGAGCACATCCGTTCAACCTCACTGATGAGCAGATCCACACCCTCTACCGTTTGGACCGGGACACCATAACCGCCATTGTGGACATGACACAGGCTGACCTTGTCAGCATGATAGATAGCCCAACCGCCATCCCACCCCTACTGAAGGTGGTGTCTGTACTACACTTCCTGGCCACAGGCACCTACCAGCACACAGTCGGACAGTTGCATGGCATATCACAGCCACTGTTCTCACGGACACTATTGCAAGTGCTCGATGCCCTCCTGAAGCACGCAGACGACCACATCTCTCTACCACGCTCGGAGCAGGAAATTACCAACACAAAAGTGGGATTCCATGCACTTGCCGGCATACCGGGTTGCATTGGTGCCATCGACTGCACCCATGTGGAATTGGTCGTCCCACATGCCATGGAGGCCCCAGTACCGCAACCGAAAACAATTTCATTCCCTGAATGTACAAATGGTGTGTGACTCCAACAGGATCATTACACATTGTTGTGCCAGATTCCCTGGATCAACCCATGATTCTATGGTCTTGAGGAACTCTACTATACCACGCTACATGGAGCGACACGCAGGGAACAGATCCTGGCTACTCGGTGAGTCTCATTTCATGCATGATGATGTGGGGTATGTGATGCGGCAATGACCTGGCAGGAAGGGGGGGGGTGCGTACGTAGCAATGGCATTCCTCAATATTCCTTTCTTGTCCACATACAGGTGATGCCGGGTATCCACTGAAGAGATGGCTCCTCACACCAGTCCGGAACCCACGGGACCAGCATGAGGAGGACTACAACCATGCCCACTCACGTACCCGTGTAGTCATAGAACAGGCATTCGGCCTACTGAAGACTCGTTTCCGCTGCCTCAGCAGGTCTGGCGGGGCACTCCTGTACCGCCATGTGAAGGTTGCAAAGATGGTCATGGCATGTGTCATGCTCCACAACATGTGCGTACGTAGAAATGTGCCCATGCCCCCTGACGCAGAACTGCAAGCACCTGATGATGGTCATGATGAGGGTGGGGATGTGGCAGCACCTCAAGGAGTCTGCGAGGCACAGGAGGGCCGTGACATTCGTCAGCATCTCATAGATGCATGCTTCTAGCACTCACGCCTGGTGGCTGATACATGGACACGGGACTCGTGCCACTGTGTGTGTCTGGAACATGCACAATATGGACTGTACGCCTATAATGGCCTCGTACACAAAGATCAATGTCCACACATCTCATTGCATGATTGTGCATTGTTTATGGCATATGTGATATCATGTTAAACACCCTATCGACCCGCCATCCAAGTGAGCCCAACACACCCCCTCCACCCTCCTACCTCCCCCCCGAACACCAGTGTCCAAAGATGCTCATTGTCAGTGGGCTGTCGCTATTGCAAGCCCCCTCTGCGGGTATCAGGGGCACCCCTGCCTGTGGAGCGCAGGTTCCTCCCAGATCTACGTTGGGGGCTGCCCTGGATGGAACTTGCAATGGATGATGTCTCTGCCTGCTCACGTCCATGCATGTCCCTAAGGGTTTGTGAGAGCTCAGTGAGCACACGGCGCACTGCGGCAAGTTCGGCACATACGTCTTTGGACGTTGCATGCAGTTCCCCCCTCAGGCTCTCGGTGCTTCTCTCCATTTGTACTCTCAGGCTCTCGGTGCTTCTCTCCATTTCTACTCTCAGACTCTCGGTGCTACTCTCCATTAGTGCCCTTAGTGTCTCTGTACTTCTCTCCATTTCTGCCCTAAGTGTCTCAGTTGATGTTTCTATGTCTGCCTTAGTGCCCCCACATTCATCAGCATGGTCCTTGAGGAGCGTGGCCAGTTGCTGCTGTTGCACGATTACCTGGTCGAGGGACTGTTGCCTCTGCTGGGCCATGGCCATTTGCGGTGGTGTCACAGAGGGGCTGATCACCTCATGTTGCCTTGCCACAGGGCTTGTGGGGGATGGCCAGTCGTCGTCTTGTGGGTGCCCCTGCGTGGTATCCTCATGGTGTACGGGATGGAACAGACAGGGGGATTGAGACAGGTCATGGATGGATCTAACTTCGACATCCCCGTTTTCTGTGTCGGAGCATGCTGCCATTAATGCAGTATCACCTATGGTGCTGCTGCCACCAGAAGCAGTGCCTACTGTGGCATCCATTGGGGGGACCTGTGGTGGTGGTGTTGTGGGCATGCTGGCTGCTGGGGTGCCTGTTGGAGTTCCCTCCTGTGTGCTGCCACTTGATTTGTGCTGCTGCCGTGTCTTGATGCGTGCAGCTGAGGTGGAGGGTCTTTGGCCGTTGGTCTTGGCCCTCTTTGCAGGTGTGCTGGTAGGGGTGTCCTAGAGCTCGTCGTTTGGATCGGACCCTGTGGTGGAGTAAAGGAGGGCGAGCGTTATTGATGGGTCTGTGGGAATTGGAATGGCAATGTATCACATGCATTGGGGTGGTACCTGAGGGTGATTTGGGTCGGGGCCTTGGAGGTGGTTTCATTTGTGTGTGGAGTGAGGGTGCAGTTGTTTGGCAGCCTGCAGTTAGGGTGTGCCTGCTGCACGTGTAGAGGGTGTTTTTAGGATTTTTAATTATTTATGTATTTGATGTGGGTTTTAAAGTGTGCTATCAGGCCTATGTATATGGACGTTCTCCTGGACATGTGTTCCTGTTGCACTATGTGGGCACGTGGTACTTCACATGATTGGACATTGTGGTTTTGGCATTGTTTTATTTGGGACACCTACCTGATTCTTCGGATGTCTGCACTCCTTTCTCCATCCCTCCGACTCCCTCTATGCTCTCCATTCCAATGGTGGAGGCACAGATTTCTTCCCAGGGGGTCAACTTGATGGGTGATTCCGATCCTCCCCCGGTAGCTGTGGCAATGTTGCGGTTGGCAGAAAGTATGCTATGGACGCGTATCCGCAGGTCGTCCCATCGCTTTCTGCATTGCTGTGGGTTGCGGGGTGCGGTCCCCACCGCACTTACCCGCTGTGCCACCAGGGCCCATATGGCCTTCTTGTTCGCAAGTGCCGTCCGGGTCATTTGCGTGGAGAAGACGACGGCAGCATTCTCCTGGAGGGTCTCCGTGAGCACCGTGAGTTCCTCACGGGAGAAGTGGACCTGCCGCTTGCGGTCGCACGCTTTCTTCGCTACTTTTCCCATTTTTCTTGGTTTCACTAGGGTGGATGACGGGTTGGGATGTGTCTCAGGGTAGTATTTTTGATGGTTGTGTGGAATTTGTGGTTTTATAGGTGTACGGCGGGATGTTTCCCGTTCCGGGACCATGCTTTTACTTCCGTTTCCGTATATTTACGGTCACCGTACTTTCCGGTTGGCGCTCACTGCGGTGTCCGCTGAGATGGGTGGCGGTATTGCACCTAGGGCGCCGTACGGCGGCGGTGTGGGCCGTTTTGGGGTCATTTCCGCCATCGCGGACTTTGCACTTCCGCCATGGCGTGGTGCTCGTGCCCGATGGGTCGGAATGAGCCGCACTTTGCTCCATCGTGCAATGGCGGAAACGCTATTTACGCTATGGCGGTCCGGTCGGTTGATTTCCGCAAGGGTCGTAATGAGGGCCAGTGTGTTTTCTTTTGGGCTGCATTTTGGCTGGCATTCAGATAGTTAAGTTCTTCCTTTTTTCCATCTTGCAATAACATCACTTTAGATGGCTTTTCAAATGGACAGCTGTGTCACCTGCGGTGGGGAAGCATGCTGCTTGCTGTAGTATTCTGCAACCTCGGAGGACCTTCGAGGTAAGACAAGTGTAACCATAAGAATCAGTATCAAGATACGCTCATCTGATTGCAAATGGGAAAGACCTACTTTACATGTGAGAAAAACAATGTGATTGTTGTGCTTTGTGTGACATAAAGGCATGTGTGTGATTGCTTTTGGCATTTTACAAAGTAAGACAATTAGTTTGGTTGTGAAAATTGTGTGAATTGTACCAGAACCGGGAGTTTTGGAATACTTTATTCTTCTTGTTAAGAACTACCTATATAATAAATAAATGTGTTATCTTTTTGTTTGAAAACGGTACTGTAAAATGCATACATTTAACCCTGTTTTTCAAAATGTTCTTGGGGGGCAAACCCCCCCAAACCCTGTTAGTTTGGTTTTAGGTCTCTCGCTGTGCTGGCTCACATGCACTTACTTGCGCCATGCTTACCGCCCACCCCTTGAAACTTTCACCAGCCTCCTCTGCTATTATAGTCATTGCCCGTATGATATGATATGATATGATATGGCATTTGTAACGCGCCTATACACAAGTGTTTCAAGGCGCAATGAGGCAGGGGGGGTGACAAGGGGAGACAGACAACGATCCTACTAGGCCAGGTGTCATTCAGATCGCACAAGTGCAAGGGTAAGGGGACTGGGAAAAGTGCAAGGGGAAGGGGAGAGGCAGGGAAAGGTGCTGTACATGGTTAGTAGAATACAAGATAAATAATAGGGCAGGTGGTGGCAAGTGCAAGGAAAGTGCAGTACATGGTTAGTAGAATACAAGATAAAAAATAGGGCCAGCTGGTGGCAAGTGCAAGGTAAGTGCCGGGAGAAGGGGCTGAAGGATACAGAGACAGTCCCGTAGTGCAGGTAGGCAGTGCAGGGAAGAGTGGCTGGGCCAAGAACCGAGATCGGTAAGTGGCCCAGTAGCAGATTCAGTGCAGGTTCAGTGAATTTAGCAGGGGAGAGAGGGAGAGAAAGCGGAGGCAAAGAGGAAGGTTTTGAGGTGCTTCCGGAACCGGAGATGGTTCTCCTCAAGTTTCAGGGAGGCAGGAAGTCTGTTCCAGAGGGAGGCCCCTGCTGCGGGGAGAGATCTACCCCCAGCTCGTTGCTTGGAGAAGCGGCTGACCCTGGGGTAGTTGGAGGTGAATGAGCAAAGAGCTCAAGAAGGAAGATATTTCGGAAGAGAGAGTTGAAGGTATTTTGGCCCAAGGCCCCGGAAGGCCTTGTGGACAATGCAGAGGGTTTTGAACTTAATCCTCGCAGCCACTGGGAGCCAGTGTAGTGATTTCAGTTGTAAGCGATATTCAATCAACACTACAGCTAAGTCAATGCCTAGTCTGGGATGCTGAGGAAAACCCTTATTGATGTATTTTTATGTCCAGTTCAGTATTCTGGATGACAACCCTTGTATAACACCCCCCTCTTAGAATCCCCCTGACCCCACTGAGCCAAGAAGTAGGTTTGTTTTGCAAATTAAAAGGTTTATTTGAAAAATTAACAATATATATATATATATATATCACACTTTATAATAAATTAATATCTGATAGTACACTTAGACATATGATGTTGATCAACAATGGGTAATCTGGCACTAGCACACTTCTTTACAATCAATGAGGAGTTAGTATAGGATGGATAAAGTAGCAAAAATACTTTTATTATTTCAAGGGAAAAGCAATAAGGAAAATAATGCAGTACAGAAAGACTTGATATGATTTTAGCAAAAGATAAGATAATCACTTTTTCTCTGGCAATTCACCCCCCTCCCCTATGCAATGGAAGAAATGGAAGGAGATGGAAAGAGGAGCACACAGTTCTCAGGAATGCAATCAAATACAATACGAAATTCAGTTCCCCCCCACCAAGCTTAGAGGAAACAGGTAGGAGTTTGAAACACAGGCCCAAAATGCTTTTTAAATGTGATGGCAATGGATGGGAAAATGTGCCAACTATTTTAATTCCCTCTAGAGATTCAGGGTGAGTGGGAGATGCGTGTTGGTATTAGTACAAGCTCACTTTAGCAATGCTCCATGAGTTATTACCAAGTTGCAACGGATTTTAACAAAAGAAAGAATGGAGCTGCTATTTTGACAAGTGGAGAAATTGAGCCAAAATCGCAAATCGCGGTAAATTTCGCGAGTGCGTAAATGGTGATTGCGGAAAAAGTATAAGGAGTAGGAAGTCGGTTCTAGTCTTGTTGGAAAGCTTTCCTAGGAATTTCGTTCCTAGCCCAAACGGTTCCAGAGATACGGACGATTAAATAAAGGTAGTTTTTCAGATTTAAAGTAAACTCAAAATGACAGGTGACAGCTTGCAGCTTCAGAATTGACAGGTGACAGTTGTGCAGCTTTAAAAAGGACAGATGACACAATTTCTAGGAGGCAGTTCTACTTAGGTTAAAATAGTTTGGATTAGATTATTTTAACTAAGAGATTGGTTCTGCACAGTTCTGCTAGGTACTCACAATAAAAATTTGAACTAGGCCTCGTCACGGATCTGGTCAATACGTCCGGCTGCGGTTCTGTCTGCTCGGCGGGTCAATCAGGCACCGGTTCTGCTCACAGCGATCTGGGTCAGCTCTGCTCTCTGGGTCTGTCAAGCACCGGATCTGCTCACAGCGATCTGGGCCAGCTCTGCTCTGCTGGTCTAGCCTCTCTGGATTCTGGATGTAACACTGCTTTCTGGGTACTGCTACAGGTTCTTGCAAAAATTCTCGGCAAAACTTCAGACAGCTCGCCCGGCTGTTGACTAGTTTGGTTAGTTTTGAGGCCTGCTGAAGAGGATTCAGCTGGTGGATTCAGGCCTCTCTGCTACAAATTCTGGAGTTAATTTCTGCTACAGGTTCTGGAGATTGATGGATTTGAAGTCTGGATCTCTGGATGTGAAGTCGTCGGTCAGCATGCTCCGCAGCAAATGGAATTGAATGTCCCTACCTGTCCCAGCAGTCTCTTTTTATGTGTTTTGGAAAGTGGGTGTGTGCGTTGGTCATAACTAAACCTGCCCCTCTCACTTATCATTGGCCAATTCCTCCTCTCTCCCTTGATTGGGGGAAGGAAATGTGAGTCAGAGTGATGCTGTAGGTTTTATGGTCAGAGGAACCTCCCCTTGTCAGATTGCACACAAATCTATTTCTGACCCAAATACATATTTATCTATGTACCATTTTTCTAATATTATAGGTCCAGTTAACATATTTTCTGTAGCACCAAACCATACGATCCCTGTCTTTGTACGATGTTGTGTCCACTGATGACAGAATTCTCCCCTTTTCATCCAGATAATGACCTCTAACCCTTTCCAGATTTTACACAAATGTGCACCAGGGATATGGGTTACAGATGATAAAGTGTCAGATTTTTAACATGCATACATTTGGAGTGAGACCCTATTTTCCGCTAGCAACCCCCCAGAATACACCTCCGGGTCCTAACGCCTCTTAAAATGTTCACAGAAAAATCACAAAAATAATGATATTACTTATATAATTCTGACAAGTCCGCACTATGAGTTATCTATCTTTTTAAAATTATGCTCTGGTCAAAAAGGGGTGTGGCTTCCCACATCACAGGGTGGAATAACTGGTTTATCCACTTCCCCCAAGCCAGCTTGTTCACAGAGGCACAGCTGCCCCCCAGTTTCTCCCAAGAGGAAGCTATTTTACGACGCCCCCAATATAACATTTGCCTGAGTCCAGGACAGACCTTTGTTGAACTCCCTGTAGTCCCTAGCTGCTCCACCCCAAATCTAATCAGAGAGGTGTTAACTCCTTTTGGCCAGGGGCAGAGTGGCTGAGCATCCAGTTTCAACTCCTGTCGGGGGTAGTTGTCAGGCAGAATTCAGTTTCATTAAGCCAGGTTTCAGCTAAATGTCACTTTTTGTTCCCAGTTTTCTACATTCAAATCAAACTGACAATTTTTACCTATACATTAAATAATTACTTCCTTCAAGTCATTTCAGAATATAGTTTTACATTGTATCCACCTCTTAGCAAGTCTTTGCTTGGTCTGGTTTTGTTTCGTTTGTTCAGTCTTACACAAAAGTCTGGTGGTTTTAAAACGCCGGCTTTCTGATAGTGGTGAGTACTGGTAATGCAACCATTTTTGGGATTAAGAAAATGAATTCCCCACAGTTCTGGGTTGCTTTTGGCAATCAGCATTGCCATTCCCAATGGTTTCAGGCTGTTGTGTGTGTAGCCCAATGGTGGTTTTAGGCAGTGCCCTCCTGTGCTCACAACATAGGCAAAAATGGGTGGCAGCCTATTCTTCATGTTTTCCCTGTGCACTCTCTGGGGAGTTCTGGCCATCGTGATGTTTTCCATGCCAGTACTGCACAGTTTTATTGTAGGGCTTGGATGCATGGGTAAAAACATCCCACACAGTCCTGGAGAGATACGGTCCCTGGGCTTGAGGCCAAGGACAAGTCTCGCAGTCCTGTTCTGGATGAGTTGCAAAGGGCGGAGAGTAGAGGCAGGAAGATTTAGATAGAGGCTGTTACAGTAGTCCAGCTTCGAGAGAACCAGGGCTCTGGAGACAGTGAGCTTCTGGGGGAAGGAGAGGAAAGGAAGGATACCCCTGAGGAGGTGCAGCTGGTAGTGTGACTTCTTGGAGACGTCAGATATGTGAGGAGAGAAAGAGAGTGTGGAGTCAACGATTACCCAAGGTTTTTTGCCTTGCAGGTAGGCCCAGGAAGAGGGCCCAGGGAGGCCGGCCAGAGAGCTGCAGGTAAGGAGGGAGTGGGTGTGCCTAAAAGTAGAATCTCAGTCTCACTAGCATTAAGGCAGAGGTCGTGAAGTGAAGTTTGTTCGTGAAGTCACCACAGAGGTGGTTATAACATTTCAGCAAGATATATTTCAATGGGAGGGCTTCCCCAAAGAGATTTATACTGATAATTGCACACAATTTGTGTCTGGTAAGGTGGTTAGTTTCATGACTGAGAGCGTTAATCAACACGTTAAAACTCCCTTATATCATCCCCAGGCTTAGGGGAGAATTTCAAGTTGTAAAAGGAGTGATACAATTGTGTAGATAATTGAGAATGGATGTTGACGTTGAGATTGAACGTTGTGGGCCTATAGAGTCAGGAAGCACCCTGATACAGGTAAAACACTGTTTGAATATATGAGAGGAAGGAGGAGCAAGGACATTCCGTCCTGTTTGGATGAAAGAGCTTTTGAAGAGAGATATGTGTGCTCAAAATGTGGGGCGAGTCTGGAGAGACTTGAGGAACACAAGAAGGGTATGAAGGAAAGGTCTGATGTCATTACCCTTAATGGGAACAGGCTATGCTGGGGTTGAGGTAGGTGACATGGTGAGGATAAAGTTGCCTGACAATTTGCATAAGCTGTTGTCAGTATTTAGTAAAGTTTTCAAAGTGGTCAGGGTTACCAAAACCAGTGTGCTGATTGGTGATGGGAGGTGGCGGGATCTCAGCACAGTGACAAAGGTGATAAAGTGATGGAAGGGGGATGTGTTGTTTTCTGCTTCTTGGCAAGAATGATGTGGTAGAATGTCATGATGTGGAGGGTCAGGAGAGTTCTGGAATGGAGAATGAAGGGAGGGGTCAAGAGTGGAGGAGGACTGCAGCTGCTCTGTTTACTGCTGATTTCTGTTATGTACCTGAAATAAAATGTATACTGTTCATCTGTATCCAGTGTGGACCCTATTCCTTACAAGAGTAAAGGATCACAACATTAAGTTCCATGAGAAGTCCAAGTATATTACAGGACAGAATCCACCGGCGCCAACCACCTGTTATAAAAGAATACTTCCTATTGAAAGAAACAAAAAGATTCCAGCACCTACGAAATAGCACAGTGCCATTTCGTAGGTGCTGGATTTGTTTTGTTTCATTTAAGACTGCTTGACACATGAAGCCTGTGACGGGCTTCATGTTTTAAACAGTCTATTGAATGAAACAAAAAAGATTCCAGCACCGACGAAATAGCACAGTGCCATTTCGTAGGTGCTGGATTTCTTTACTTGAAGACTGCTTGACACATGAAGCCTGTAACATGTTTTATGTGTCAGTCTATTAAATGAGAAAGAAGAAAATAAGTTAATATGAAATAGCACAATGCAATGAGATACTGGCTTATGAGCAGTAGGGTTTGGGTTCGAATCCCCAGAATGGGGAAAATCAAAAAAGGCAAAGAAACCCATTTTTTTATTGTCCCCCCAAGCCCTGCCGATGACAAGCCAGTGTCAATCACACTGTGCTATTTGGGCTATGCTGGATAATTCAATAGACTGACACATAAAGCCTGTGTCAAGCAGTCTATTGAATGAAACAGGGCTCTGGGTTTGAATCCCCAGCACTGGACAATTAAACAAAAAAAAACTGACAATGAGCAAAGCTAAATTTTTTAACTCTCCTGTGTTAGTGACCCTCCAGGCCTCGCCTGTCATTTAGGCCACACACCCTCGTTACAGCCCCCTTCGATTTCTCACCCCACTTAAAGGAGACTTTAAAAGCAAGGGTCATCCAAACTGATAGAAACCCCATTATAATTATGTGGTTCGAAAGAAAGGTAGGCGACTAAACCTACTGAATGGCTTTAGAAATATAACAGACTATGGGCCTCATTACACAGTAGGCGGTGAGCCATGGCGCTATTAGCGCCATGGCTCATGCCGGTAAAATACCGGCACCGCCTTGGCGGAAAGGGGATTTACTGCCCCATTCCAAGGTTGGAGGGGCGGTAAATCCCCCTTCCGCCATTGCCCTTCCCCATTCCCATTTCTGCCCCATAGGGCTCTATGGGAATGGGGAAGGCGCTAATTACGGCACCGCAATTTTGCGGTGCCGTAATTAGCTCCGAGGTCCCTTAGCGGGTTGGATTTTAACGCCTGCAAAAAGCAGGCGTTAAATCCCCCAACCAGCAAAGGGACCTCATAGTAAGGCGGTAGGGATTTACCGGTACCGCTATTTTACCGGTACCGGTAAATCCCTAACGCCATCTGTGTAATTGCGTGTACAAAGAAACACCTTCAGACGCTAACGCAAACAGCAGGCAGAGTGGCGCTGAGTTCTGCAGTGTGGCGCACTAGTCGTGCCCTTTATGGCAGAGCTCTTATTGAGGCAAAGCCTACGTACCATGTTCTTCTCCTCGAGAACAGCGGACTGAGGAGTGTCATTGAAAATGCCAGCATGACGGGAGCGGCAAAGAAAGGCCTCAGCTTTAGCAACGTCTCGCTGTTTAATGAGCAGCCGCTGGCAATCCTTCAACTCCCTGAATTCAATTTTTCATTAAATTCTCACAAATTGCTCTTCAAATAGTGTGTGGCAAAGGCATTACCTCAGCCTTCCATTCGCTGGGGAGATAATGAGCGTAAATACCTGCGTGCAATTTTCTCGGCTCGGTTCCATTTTTAAACCCCCTGCATCATAGGGTCCGCAGAGAGGAAGCAGAGAGTCACTTGAGCAGCTAAAAATACACCTCAAGGAGCCGGGCTAAATCGGTGCTCATTCTGAAGGCATCTGCTGGTGCCCAGAAGAGTCGGAGGTGTGAATAATGTCATGCGCACAAAAAGGCGCTGGCTGTGCTAATGAGGAGGCATCTGCTCCTGAGGCCTCCTAGGGCACCTCAATCCGAAAAAAGCGGGGAGGCAGCAAACAACACTTTACTCAAGTATCCCTTGAAGGGCAGCAAACATGCTCAGTAGCAGATGCTGCCAAAGAAGAGGCCACTCAATGCTCAAAACAACTTTCCATTGGCATTTCCCTGGGAACCAAGGAAGAGTTGGATAAACATCTTTGGCAATAATGGCGTCCCAACCAGATCGTTTATTGTTCAATTGCTTTATTGATATATTTTTTTCTTATTTTGCCTTGCCCCATATCCTCTTGCTCCCGCCCTCCTAACGCCATCTTTACTCGGTTTCCTTGGTTCGCTATTATTTTTTTAACCCTTTAACTTCTTCCACTTTTCTCAATATGTTGCTTTTTAAGTCATCTTTTTTGCAGTCGAATTGACTGCAAATGACATTTTTGCATGCAACCAGAAGTTTTTTTACGTATTTCATACTGTTGCTTCGAATCGTCTTATTTTATGTTTCGGCATTTGCATGGTGCAAGATAGCTGTTGTGATGCCCACTCTTCCTTGCACAACACAGTAGGTCACTAACAATATATTTTTCTATTAAAAGTTAAAAGAGAAAGGGCCTAATTTACAAAAAAACGATATGTCAGTGCACGAGAAAGAACATTGCGAGGACGAAAAGAATACCGCTGGGAGCCGATTCACGGAATTAAATGCTTGCAGAAACCTGCAGCGCAAACAATAACAAGTAGCGCCCGGAACACCCCAGCATGCCCCCATTACAAACAGAACATAGCTGTGTCGAAACAACCTTTGTGCCGTACCATGGCAAAAAGTCATTAAGGATTACTTACTAGCAATCACCATTACTCCCACTCCACTCCTGCGACTGACAAGTCAATGTCCCAGCACCCCTATTAAATTGTGCTTCGGCCCACTAATTTAAGGCAGCACCCATGTACCCCCACTAAACTGTGCCTCGACCGCTTAACTTAAGGCAGCACCATGTACGCCCGCTTAACAGCGCCTTAGCCCTCTAAATTAAGGCAGCACCCATGTAGCCCCACTAAACTGCGCTTCAGCCCCCTAACTTAAGGCAGCACCCTCGTACCCCCTATTAAAGTGTGCCTCAGCCCCTTAACATAAGACAGCGCCCACAAGTCTGCTCTCAGCCCAGTACACCCAATGATCTGTGCCTCAACCCCCTAACCTAAGGCAGCGCCCACGAGTCAGCCCTCGTCCCAGTACCTCCAATGATCTGTGCCCCAACCTAACCTAAGACAGCACCCACAGGTTCTCCCTCGTCCCAGTACCCACACTGATTTGTGCCCCAAGCCCCTTATCTAAGACAGCACCGACAAGTCTGCCCTTGTCCCAGTACGCTCACTGATCTGTGCCCCAAACCCCTAACCTAAAGCAGCACTCACAAGTCTGCCCTCATCCTATTACCCCCACTGATGTGCCCCAACCTAACCCAAGGCAGCAACCACAGGTCCTCCCTCATCACAGTACCCCCACTGATCTGTGCCCAAACCCCCTAACCTAAGGCAACATCCACAAGTCCTCCCTCATGCAAGTACCCCCACTCATCTGTGCCCAAACCCTTAACCTAAGACAGCACCCACTAGTCTGCCATTGTCCCAGTACCCTCACTGATCTGTGCCCCATCCCCCTAACCTAAGGCAGCACTCACAAGTCCGCCCTCATCCTAGTACCCCCACTGATGTGTCCCAACCTAACCTAAGGCAGCAACCACAGGTCCTCCCTTGTCCCAGTAAACCCAATGATATGTGCCCCAACCATGTAACCTAAGGCAGTACCCAAAAGTCCACCGTCGACCCAGTACCCCCACTAAACTGTGCCCCCAATCTACATCACTCTGTGCCCACTCCTCACCCATACAGTAATTGCCCTAATAAGGTGCCACATCACAATCAAGCTCCCCAAACACACACCACTCCAACACCCACACTTACTCATACAGTCCACAGTACTGACACCAGGAGTTGGATGAAATTTGAAATGTCTTACTGGGCATCCATTGAACCATCCTACTTTCAGAGGTCCATGTGATTTTTAAATGCTGTTAATGTTTTTGGTTTGTTCCCAAATCTGGCCTGCCATTGTTATCTTTCCCTGAAAAATGACCACATATACATATATGTTCCCCTTTCTGCCATATTGTTCTTCATCCCTGTATCCCTGTCTCTATAGGTTAGGACAATTGCAGTTTGCCCCATCCCTAAATCATAGCAATTTTTCTGTTTCTACACACACCTTTCCCACCGTTCCTCTACCGACCCTCGTGATCACCACCTTCTTCAGGTTTGCATCTGGTCAGCTGCCCGTAGGAATGAGAAGGGATATGTTTATATAAAAACGGGTCCCTTCAGTCTCAATTACACTACCATTGTCTATGGGGAGCTTCACAGTCTACTCAGCACGAAATGGCAAAGGACTTGTGATATTGCCTAAGACCTAGAGTTACTTCGTGTCGACGGCCAATAGGTGTCAGTAATCAATATTCGATGGTCACAACCATCCTCTTGCTACCAAGTGTACTGGAGGGCAGAGCGACCTCTGACGGGCCCATGGGTCAGAGCTCACCCTCAAGTACTTTTAAAACGAGATAGCTGCACTTTGAGGTGGATGGGGTGCTGGATTCACATACTCCAACACCAATAAATAGAGACAACTCAAGGATTTGGCAAAGAGAGTGTTAAGTTCATCAAGTTTTATTTCATGCCGTGCTGACACATAGCTCAACCAGCGTCGTGGTCAAATACTCAGACTCAACCCCAAAGACTCAAAACGGAGCTCCCTCTTGTAGCTCTCAGAGGGAGCATTCTGCCCCCACTCTCCCTACACAGTCTAGGCAAACTCATTGTTAGTTCACCGGGCAATTATTTTTTAATTGAACTAAACCTTCAAAATGAAATACAATCTGCGCACAATCTTGCTTTTTCCCCTCGGTGCTCTGCCCAATTATGGTTGATGCAGCTGGAACCTTCAGATAAATTTCCAGTCAAGGCCCAATTAAATGTCTGGTTTCTGCCCATTCGTCAAAGTTCTGACAGCATGCTATCCTTGACTGTTTCAACTTTGGAACTACCTCCTTCCTGTTTTTTTAAATTTATTTATTTGTTTTTGGTAGCAAAACATTAGTTTGCACCTTTTCAAATTGATGTCACTGTGTACATTACATAGTTTCTTAAAAATACATTTGTCAAAGTACAAAACATTTTTCCAAGTTTCAATTTACAATATAAAAAATGTACAGGTTTTACAACCTAGGTATTAAGTACAATACAATTCAACATGTGGCTCCATCCAAGCCTGAAAAGAAACAGAAAACACCAATGTAAGCACCAATATAGAAAAATTTTGAAAAAATTTTAAATGTTCAGACAGTCTCTTTTGTACTGCCAATTATGAGGTAGTTTGTGAAATAACAACCTTCTGTGAATCGACTAGTGCATCTGTGGTGACTTTCCTCGTATACATTGATTTGTTTAGAGGCAGTAGGACTTTCTCAATCTTGTTGACAAGTCTCACTGTTGCAAGTATAATAGCATTTGACTGACCCCACATACAACGTAACCAATCCAGCTGATGCTCGTTGATCGAATGTGAAACCAAAAAAGGTCCTAAGCAGCAAGACCTATCGAGGTCGAATTTTGGGCAATACATAAACAGATTTTCAAAGGATTCATGTTCTCCACTCTTGGAGCAAAACCGACAGCAATCCCACAGCCCTAATTCCCTGTAACCTGACCAGCTACCAATGCAAGAACCAGTATGGACAAGGTCCAACCGAAACCTCATATATGTCCTTCTTGAATGGAGGTCAGGAAAACACAAAAGATAGGGCAGGCGGGGCAAAACAGCCTGTCGAAATTTCGCATAAGAGAGAAACGATGAGTAGCCTGAGATTAGATCCGCATTACGTGCCCATGCATTCCCAAGGAAGCAAATTTTAACCTTGCGTGGACAATCAATGAGATCGTGTTGCGTCATGTTCATAGATTTTAAGATTGTCAAGATGCGCAATTTGAATTCACAAATAGAGGCGGGATGTTCCTTGATAAGCAATAATCCAAAGTCTTCATACAGAGAGTTGGCAGGAGGAGAGATCATTTTGTAGAAGGAATTTAACAACCGCCAATTATGCTTCTCTGCCAGAGAGTAGAGTCCCAATTCATGGATGAGAATTGGATTAGGCAGTTAGCCTGGAAGGTCAAGTACCCTTTTCCAAATCCTACCTTGGAGGGAATTAAGTAACGGGCCCAGATTCACTAGGCAAATATCCAAGGCATAAAGTAGAAAGGGGTCTACTTTCATAGTATAGTACTGAAGAAGAGGGAGAAGCGAAAATCTACAGTACCTCGCAAAAATGATCCTCATTTGAACAGTTAATTGATCTAACTTGGAGGTCAACACAAGGCGCTACCTGCTGACAGACATGCCATTTGACATTGAGTACCCCAAATAAGTAATTTCTTCCTTCCTCATAATTTGATGTGAGTTCACGACATACTTGAATGTCGTGTTTTTCTTTTTAGGTGCGAAAATTATGATGTGTGATTTAGCTGATTTGATGGTTAAGTTATTCAGGGTACAGTATTCGTAAAAGATGTTAAGTTTGTTTTGTAACCCAAATGTGACCTTGTCAAATAGAATGACGTCGTCAGCAAATTCCAACCAGTGGAGACGTAGCTTGCCTAAGTTTACCGCAAAGGTATTTGTTCTCTCCCATATCTGCTCTATGTCAGCGAGATACAGATTAAAAAGTATCGCGGCGAGGTTGCAGCCTTGCTTGACGCCAATTCTTGTTGGGATGCTGTCAGACAGCAAACCCGCCGGGTTGATACGCACCCTATAAGAGGTATTCTGATGGAGCGCTGCTATAATCGCAACCAACTCGTGGGGGATGCCATATGACAGCAATTTCTGCCAGAGTCTATTTCTCAATACACTATCAAATGCCGCTGATAGGTCTAAGGATGCCATATAGATCGCCTCATTAGTCGAAGCATGTGATGTTGACAATAAATGGGCAAGAATTGATGCATTTAGCTGCGTACCCATAGCTCTACGAAAACCGACCTGCATTTTGGAAAGGATCTTGGCGGTGTTAACATACGATTCCAATTCACACAAAATCAGCCGTGCAAAGATCTTTGCTGAGATGTCAATTAAGGCTATTGGCCTGAAGTTTGCCGGTTCGGTTAAGGCTCCCTTTTTGTGAATTGGGATTACAATTGCCGAGAGCCAGGAGGGAGGAATTGTCCCAGATTGGTAAATAGAGTGGTACCAAGGAAGCAAGTAACTGTCCCAAAAGTGCGGGTCGTCCTTGTAGACACAGGGCGGAAGCCGGTCAGGACCCGCAGCCTTAGAAAACTTCAGGGCTGCAATTGCCCATATGATGTCTTTGTTTACCCAAGGGAAAACAGACAGAAGTTCTAAGTGCAGAGACTCAGACTCCATCCTTTTGTGTATTTCTGGCAATTTGTATTTCGTGAGGAAGAAAGACTTCCATTCCATACCCGAAATGGATGCCATCATACGATTGTCGACCTTGCCCAAGGGGTTTCTTAAAATTGCCCATTGGTCCCTTGTGTTTCGTTTACATAGTAGTTCAACCATATGTTTATTTGCAAGGTTATAAGCAGCAAATTGCAAAAGCTTCATCTTGCGCTTGAAATAGGCGGTAATGAAGTTTTTTTCCCTTTGTAGGTTTGCCACACTCAACAGAGATCCTCTTAAAAACCGCGTATCAATGTTTTTTTGTGTCTTTTTAAGTTCGCCACCTCTGTCCAATGTGGACATACAGATTTTAGAGGCTTGATTACACTGCCTTCTTTAGAAAGGCACACCAAGTGCATACGAATCATCTTCAGATTTAAATCGATGATTCTCTCCCTGTGCCATGGCACCAGGGACTTATCACAAGGTACAACCAGGTCGCGATTTACACGGAATGCCATTTTGCGACAGATTGTGGGGTTCCATCTGACCGACAAAGTATGTCTGTCACATTCGAGCAAGGCTAAGGATTCCAGATTTTCATATGCTTCAAGCCTCAAGTGTAGATAGGTGGTCAACATCCGATGGTCACTCAATCCCACATTAACAATTCGAATGGGCTCAAGTAGGGCTGAACATGTGGTTAAGGCAAACACATAGTCAATAAGGGATGACGAAGTGCCACGGTGCCAGGATGTTGTGGGTGACTCAGAGGAAATTTGGATTGGGTAGATGCCCCATGCTTCGAGGAAAGAGGCCCATCGCTCACCTCTGGCCTGGGCTTGGCGAACATAACGGGAGGCCTGGTTGGCAGATCGATCAATGCCTTCCATTTCCAGGTACGAGTTTAAGTCACCCCCAATTATAATTTCATGGTTAGGACTATGGAAAACCAACAAACAATGGTGGAAACCTCCAAACCCGGCACCTAGAGGTAAAACAATACATATGAAACAGGTGGTGGTGCCGGAAACACGAGAGCAACCGAAGAACAAGGCAAAGGGTGTTACATCAAAAATTCATTTTATTTTGTTATAGATTGTAAAAAAGTCTTTAATTAATTCATTTTGTAAAACACATCCTATATAACAGACATTCATACATTCATTCATACTAATACAGCTCAATACAGCTCTAAAAATAGTATATTTACATTTTTTTTAAAGGGAAATGTGAAGAAAGTGCAACAACTGCTCCATTGTTAGGATAAAAAATACACTTTCTAAAAAAACAATAAATGGGATCAAAAGCAAACAGATACACATTCTGTGTAATGGAAATGTCAACAACACTTCCAGTGTTCAATGATAATGGTTCATTCCAGACAAAAGTTATCGACTATTAGTGCCCAGACTGTTGATGCCAAGATAAATAAGTCTTCTTAGTCAAATAGGCTTCTTAATACATAGTTTCGACTTGAATAGTTATCTATGTCTTCATCAGGATAGGGATGAACCTAACAACATTTCTAAAAAGAAAAAGAAAAAGAAAAAATGGTACAATTAAAATTGGATGTTAAAAAACCTTAATTCACTCAGTTGCTCTCTGTGAATACCAATAGTCCAAATATGGGGAGAGGACAAATTAAGTCATACTCTGAAACCAACCCAAAATTGACTAAATGGAGAGGGTTAACTCCAATTTATTTAAATGTTGCCCACTAAGGGGCAATGCATATCTCAAAAGGCCTCACATACCTCCCTTTCTCTACAAAAGGATAGAGAATTCAATGCATCAGGAAAGAAAAAATCATTTCACATTGATGGGACACTATAATTTCGTGTCAATATATTTTCCCTAGTTTAACACCCCGCTCCCCCCATGTCTCCATTTGGAATTCCATTCAACAATCAACTAAAGTAATACCTGAAAACCATACACCCTATGGTAAACTGGTCTTGTCTTGACCAGCTTCTCCTCTGTATTAGAGATGCTGGGTCAAATACAGGTAGTCCTCGTTATAAAGCACAATCCAGGAAATTTGTAAACATCAAACATCCCTGAAACGCCAAACATCAAAAGAACAGTACTTCTGTCACCACTGTATTACAATCCTACTTTAAGAGTATTTGATATAAGGCAAATGAGCACCACAAAAGGTATGCCAGCGAAACTACCTCAAAAAAGGGATAAATCTCCTTGACTTTGTATAGATGAAATGTCGGCACCGTCTGTCTCTTATCGAGGCCGACTTCGTAGAAATGAAAGAGGGATAGACAGAAAACTGTGACCGCCATAACGTCCCCACTGTGTCGCAGTTCCTACTCTGATAGCGACGCAGCTTCTAAACGCGAAAAACAAAATCAAACATATCAATGCTACGCTAAGGCTGTAGAGAAATACAATCCAATGTGTGCTCTTCAATTGGAAAACAATTGGAAAACAAGAGAGAAGACCACCCTTCTTACTCAATATATGGGGCGTAACACTCGCAAATGTCTTCTGTGCAAGCAATTCGAAGATTAAATGAGGTCGCTGTAATATCCCTTCTGTCAAGCAGTTTCTACTCTGCATGCATGCAGCACTGCTTCTAAAAAGGAAGCAAAATGAAAAGTGTTACGCCAATGTTACATGACAAATAGTACATGTCACACTAAGGCTGCATGGGGAAGCACTCCAATATGTGCTACATGATAGAGAAAAAGAAAAAGAAAAAGAGGAAGTTCAAAGCTGATTTCCAAAACATATTTCAAAAAAGATATTTCAAAAAAGAAGGTTCAAAGCAAATTTCTGAAAAAGCGCTTACCTTACACAGAGTGACCGTCGCCCACAGAGAGTCCCAGCAGACTGAGGAGACCAAGCGGAAAGCGCTAGTCCCTCTTTTATGTTGAGGATGTTAGGGGCATAGGTACAAACAAAGGACCATTATCGTGTGTCTCCGGGTCACAGACACAGAAAAAGGACCAACGCCATATATGCACCTACCGAAGGAGAGTTGTTTCTAACGCTCGCGTGTTCTACTGCCATATAAATGATCTGGTGCCACATTTTTACAGATAAATGGCCAATCAGTGTGCAAAAGAAGAAAAAGAAAAAGAATGTCAAGTGTCCTCATGTTGTATACTTCTTTTAGCCCGAATATAGGCGTTCTTCAAAACACATAATGTGTGTAAAAATGAAATAAACTGTGTATTGTCGCCAGGATCTAAAAGATACACTCAGTTTTGAAGTTTTAAAATTAGAAGACCAGACATCGTACTGATAATACAAGGAGGAATGAAATCCAAATAACTTTATTTTAAATAAAATTATTTTCAAAAAATCCTTCTTAGCTCCATTCCTCCTGTTGATTCAGGCCTGCAGTGAGGCTATTAGTATGGTATATCCACCACTGTTCTCTTTGCGCAAGTCGTGTGGCCACATTAGTCTTATCTGTGCCACATACTCTTTCTACAGCCCACCATTGCAGATCTTCTGGGCTGTGTTTTAGTTCCAAAAAATGTGTGCTCAAAGGGGCATTGAGCTGTTTGGTTCTAATCTTCAAACGATGTTCGCCTATTCGTAATTTGACCGCTCTGGTGGTCTTTCCTATATATGCCTTCTTACAAGGGCAAATAATAGCGTAAATCACATTAGTACTGAGGCAAGTGGTGTGTTGCCTAAGTTTCCAGTCCCTCCCATGAATATTAACAATGGAGGTGGCTGAAGTGCTAGCACAGTTGCAACAGTTACCACTTGGGAAATGGCCAAAATTAGGGGACATGCCCCAAGTCATAGAAATAGTGGGTTGTGTATCTTGTAGATGGTTCCTATCTGCTTTTGAAACCCAGTTTTTGATGTTCTTGCCCTTTTTGAATGCATAAATTGGTTTGGGTAATTTCTGCATAATTAGTTGGAGCAAATGCCAGTGGCTAGAGATAATTTTCTTGATCTGGTTGTGCTGTGAATTAAACGTGAGCGCACACACTATTTGATCATCCCTCAACTTTCTTTCTCGTACAACATTTTTTTCCAAAAGTAGTTCTCTATGTTGGTAACATGCTCGTTTTTTACAGCGTCTGAGAAGTTGTTTAGGGTATCCTCTTTCTAATAGTCTATCTTCTATAATAGAGGCTTGCTTGATGAAATCCTCTACTTTAGTACAGTTCCTACGAGCTCTAAGAAACTGCCCATAGGGAATCTCTTCATAATCCCCAGGGAATCACCTTGTCGGATATTCGAATATAACGATTCAACATCCAATGTGATGAGTATGTCATGGTCCTTATTAAAAGGAAAAGATTCTACTAACCTTATAACATCCGTTGAGTCCGAAAGGTAAGTAGGTGTATTTTTTGCCAATGGTTTCAAGAAAAAATCTAAGTATTGACCTATAGGTTCCAAAATGGAACCACTCAAAGAAACAATAGGTCGACCCGGGGGAGCACTCATGCTTTTATGTATCTTAGGTAACATATAGATAAGAGGAGTCCTGGTGTTAGAGGGCCGCAGGAAATTAAGTTCTTTTTGCGAAATAATGTCTCTTTCCAATGCATCTTTGCCCAATGTTTCAATTTCCTTCCGAATCCTAGGGGAAGGGTCTCCTTGTAGTTTTACATAAACCTCTTTGTTTTCAAGCTGTCGAGTAACTTCATGGTCATATTTCATATGTGCTTTATAACGAGGACTACCTGTATTTGACCCAGCATCTCTAATACAGAGGAGAAGCTGGTCAAGACAAGACCAGTTTACCATGCAGTGTATGGTTTTCAGGTATTACTTTAGTTGATTGTTGAATGGAATTCCAAATGGAGACATGGGGGGAGCGGGGTGTTAAACTAGGGAAAATATATTGACACGAAATTATAGTGTCCCATCAATGTGAAATGATTTTTTCTTTCCTGATGCATTGAATTCTCTATCCTTTTGCAGAGAAAGGGAGGTATGTGAGGCCTTTTGAGATATGCATTGCCCCTTAGTGGGCAACATTTAAATAAATTGGAGTTAACCCTCTCCATTTAGTCAATTTTGGGTTGGTTTCAGAGTATGACTTAATTTGTCCTCTCCCCATATTTGGACTATTGGTATTCACAGAGAGCAACTGAGTGAATTAAGGTTTTTTAACATCCAATTTTAATTGTACCATTTTTTCTTTTTCTTTTTCTTTTTAGAAATGTTGTTAGGTTCATCCCTATCCTGATGAAGACATAGATAACTATTCAAGTCGAAACTATGTATTAAGAAGCCTATTTGACTAAGAAGACTTATTTATCTTGGCATCAACAGTCTGGGCACTAATAGTCGATAACTTTTGTCTGGAATGAACCATTATCATTGAACACTGGAAGTGTTGTTGACATTTCCATTACACAGAATTTGTATCTGTTTGCTTTTGATCCCATTAATTGTTTTTTTTAGAATGCATATTTTTTATCCTAACAATGGAACAGTTGTTGCACTTTCTTCACATTTCCCTTTAAAAAAATGTAAATGCACTATTTTTAGAGCTGTATTGAGCTGTATTAGTATGAATGAATGTATGAATGTCTGTTGTATAGGATGTGTTTTACAAAATGAATTAATTAAAGACTTTTTTACAATCTATAACAAAATAAAATGAATTTTTGATGTAATACCCTTTGCCTTGTTCTTCAGTTGCTCTCGTGTTTACGGCACCGCCACCTGTTTCATAGGACTATGGAAAGCCACATAGCCCAAAATTTGATTGAGCTCTTCCAGGGTTGAGTCCAATGAGACTTGACTCGGATTCCAGTATATCGACATCAAAAATAAAGGGGAAATTTTGATGTTATCAAAGGTTAGCTCGACCAGAATATAAGATCCGATCTTTCCAGAGTGCGTGAGGCCACCTTAAGAGTATTGCTAATAAGTATGGCAGTACCTCCGGACGGGCGTCCCAAACAAGAGCGTCGTGCAGGGGCATTTTAATAAGTGTACCCATCTAACACAAAGGCGGCTAACGCCATGGTTTCTTGTAATATTAAAATCTCGGCCCTATAATTGGGGTCTGCCTGATGGTGCCATGACTTAAGATTAGACACACCACAGGAGTTCCAAGAAGCAATTGAAATCCCCTGGTGTTATAATTCCGTTGGAGGAGCTTTCAGAGATGCTGCCACTTTAATCAGAGGCTCGAGCCATGACAGGCCACTCAACGCTTGCGTAAGCGATGCGAGTTGTACTGTCAGTTGTTTCGCATGTGACTCGAAGGGCGCCGCTACTGGACCCTCTGTTCTCACAACTGGGGCTGGAATGACAAAGTCCAAAAAAGCCCACGCACACTCCATATCCGTAAAGAGGCAAGGAGTGAGGCCCAACAATTCAAAATCGTCGGTGAATTCAAGGATCAACTTTGTTATAATCTGGGATTGTACTCTGGACAATACCCTATAGTTGTTGTGTGAGGCAAGCTTTACCCAATCAACGTCCTTTGTCGACAGGTTTCTTAGTGATGGAATCTGAAAAAAAAGATTCATCAAAAAGGACCTATTGATCCTAGCATCACCATTTATGGCTGGATTGCTAATCCAGCCCAGTATGACCTTCATGTCCTTTGGAGTTTCCAGAAAGGACAAAGGTGCAGAAGATGGCTCACCCTGGTGGATCTCTTGTGCTGAATCTGATTTTCCTGGCGCGGGTTGTGGCCAGGGTGAGGAAACCTGCCCTTCCTCACAAGGAGGTGCGATGTCCACCTCCTCTTGCCACTCCTCTAGAGCCCAATCTGGGGCCACCAATCCAGCGGGCTGCTCTGCCACGTATGGAATCACAGGCGGCAACTCAGACGCCAAATGTGGATTGTTTGCAAGCTTGGTTTCGCCCACTAGCCGCGTTGCAACTTTCTTGCTTTCAATCGTAGGAAAGAAGCAATGGAGTTGCGGTTGGGACTTAGCAGGTAGGGTCCGCAGTGGAATAGAAACAGGCACCTGCACATTGCCACCTTTTATGGCATTAATCTGAAGGTGTTTCTTACACTCCTCGCTCAAGTCGCGAAGATCTAGGGCCTGATCGTCCTGGCAATTCAAAGAGCACAGGTCGACAGTAGTGGCTATGTCAGACTGCTTGTCCAAAACTTTGGGCCCTTTTTTTGCAAGTTTTTTCTTGGAGGCCTTCGTGATGTTCAAGTGTTTCTGGACTCTCAGGAATGACTTTTTGGCCTTCTGAGAGGGGAAGTACTTTCCTTCCTGTTCGTCTTGTGTTGCTATTGTCTCACATGATGCTGGGAGACCGCCCAGCTCGAGGGTGTTCTGGCTATCAATGATAGCTGTCAGAGCAGAGGGGCTGTCAGGAGTGGGCTCAACACTATTATCCGGGACGGGAGCTCCGCCAGAGTGTTGAGAATCTTCCAAGGGATGGCACTTCGCGACCAGTTGATACAAGGAGTGTTCCATCTGGAGCATCCGGTCGTGTTGTAGTTTCAGTACGTCCAACAGATCAACAGCCTCGACTCTGGGCTGGTGTGACCCAACCGAGGAAGCTCCTGACAGCACTTGGGAGTAGGATCTTTGCGGCGGGAAAGTATTCCAATATATGTTGTCTGTGTGCGAGCCTTGTGACCGCACTGGAGGCAAGATGGAAGGAGGCGGTGTTAATACTGCTGCGCTAACCAGCATTTTTTCAAACTGTGTGAAGTAAAATGCTTTAGATTGTTCCTCCGCAAAGAAAAACCCTTCCAGTTTGGCCAACTTTTCTTTCATGAAGGCTAAAGAGCCTTGAATTTCCCTCATTGAACAGTGTGTAAACTCGTGGCCCTTGTCCAAGAGGTTGAGTATTCGTGTTATACCCGGGAAGTTTGAGGAGTCATTTGGCGATATGGCAGCAGGTAAGTCTTCTAGGGATGAAGCGAAATGTGCCTCCTCATTTAGTGGAGCGGGGGCAGCCTCGTCATTTCCCAGATTCAGCTTGATGTCATGGGACAACAAATTCCCTGATGAATCCATAACTGCCCCATAACTGTTATTGTGTGACGAGGGCCTACCACTGCCTTCTCCCCTTACTGGGGGGGAAGTCTGGTCCTTGTCATGGGTACTAAACTTGTTACAACAGGATTCCTGTGATAGGTGAAAGTGAACTTGTTCACGGAAGGGAAAGGACCTTGAGGCAGGAGAGGAGGGACCCATGGAAAGTCGCACCCTTTTTCCCAATTCAGTCATTATTGTCGGGGCTAGCATCGAGGTGTCAGAAACATGAGGGAAACCTTCATAATCAAACCTCGGCGTACAATTGCTATCATGCACATGCGCGACCACACACGCCTCCACTTCCTCAATTTGATTAGCATCTTGTACAGAAAAGGTAGGAAGCTGCACAGCCGGGGGGGGAGCTTGTGCTCAATGGCTCCATGCACAAGACTGAATCCTCTATTCTTGGGACCTCCATCGCTTCTGCGGGGTTAAGAACTGCCCCCTCCATGGCAGACAAAGGTGACGACAGGATTGACGCTTTGTAAAAGGAGGTAGGTTGAGTGTGCTTATCACTATGCAATTTAGACCTTACTGGTTTCCCTTGGAATTTAGGAGTTACATCAAGCTTGGAGTTACTTCTCAAGACCCGGCTCATAATCTACACCCAGCACCCAATCCCCCTGTAGAAAGTATTACCTAACAGAGGGGTGCTTGGTGTCAACAACAACCGTTTTTATACAAGTGTTGGCTGGGGCAGGCAAAGGGCAGATAGCAATAGAAAAACCATCTAGTAGAGTGAATGGCAGAAAGAGTATACAAAAGCCCGATAAAGACATACCCCACACAACACACATCATTTGGCAGTACCTTTTCACCATGTGGATACCAGAGCCCAGCACCGAGGCTTACCCAGGGCACCACACCTCCAAGGATCAAAGGCGTAAAGCCCAGAGTCTCCTAAGGTGGTGTTGTCATGCTCACACTATCAAGCAGGCACTCAGTGTGGCGTTACCCCCAACTGCAGGACTCTAGTTACCCACTATACTGTTGACTTTGGGTTGCAAGCCCGAAAAGCTAAGGCGTTAAGACTAGGCGCCCCGCGCTATGCACCGTGAATGGCAAACAGTACGTAGCAGGTACTTGGTGCACGGCGCGGGTGCGCCAGAAGGCGTGTATTTAACAAGGCTCGAGGGGCGTAGCTCGTCACAGGGGGGCGGGTCCACCTCGTACAGGAAACGCCTTCAACAGTAAAGAGAAAGAGGAATAATTAAGAACTTGCGACTGAAGTTACACATCCAATGTGGAGCCACAACCACAGGCACACAACTTCAAAAACACACAACCTGTGGAACACACAACCTGTGAAGCACACAACCTGTGAGGCACACAGGTTCAATAGTCCCGAACTGAGTAATGAACACAAGGCAAACAATCACCTCGAGGTCAGGCACGCTGGTGTTGCCAGCAAAGACATCCTCTAGGCGAGAAAGCCTGCCCTGCAGCACGGCAGCTGCACCAGTCGAACGGGGCAGCGAGCCGACAGCAGCAGCGGCAGAAAGTCCAAAGATCAAAGTCCAAAGTCCAAAGACATAAGGCGGGGAGGCATCGGCAGCAAACAGTACTTAGCAGGTACTTGGTGTGCGCCGCGGGTGCGCCAGAAGACGTGTATTTAACGAGGCTCGAGGGGCGTAGCTCATCACAGGGGGGCGGGTCCACCTCATACAGGAAACGCCTCGAGGTCAGGCACGCTGGTGTTGCCAGCAAAGATGTCCTCCAGGCGAGAAAGCCTGGCTGCAGCATGGCAGCTGCACCAGTCGAACGGGGCTGCGAGCCGACAGCAGCAGTGGCAGAAAGTCCAAAGTCCAAAGACACAAGGCGGGGAGGCAGTGGCAGCAAACAGTACTTAGCAGGTACTTGGAACTACCTCCTTCTATACACTCTGAATCATTGCTTAATTTCTCTCATTTTAGCCACACTTTCAGTTAGATGCATTTTCAGTAAAAGGCATTGTCGGAGCCCTTTTATGTCTGTGTACAGAAAATCTTATTTATCCATTCTGTGCCTTGCCACCTTACCACATCATGATAATGACAATTTTGACCTCATAAACACAACGCCTTTTTGAATACTAGTATATACTAACATTATGAATACCATTTTCACATAACTACAACACCAAATTAGTCCATACACATTTCTCTACTTAGTTTTAAGTGGGGGCTGCCAGCCACAGCATTCAGTTGTTGATTCCCTATCTTTATTTCGGTTCCTCCAGTACATTCCCCCATTTTTAAAGTTCTTTGTTTGTAAAAAAAAGTAACTTTGAACCATATCCAGTGCCTATTCTCCTTAATATTTATCTACGAACATCCTATTACAATCTTACAATTTGTCACATACTACCATATTGTTATTCTTAAACGACACATGTGTGTGTCATCTTCTTCCATTTAAGCCCCACTTCCTGTAATCTTTTGCTTTAAACTAACTGTATGCCTTAAATAATTTTAGAGCCATTGTGAGACTTGAGAGGTTTGGTCAAGCTTTAAGGTAACCCATTAGTCCAGTGTCTCTTCGTATGCCATACCTTGTCTGTAACTCCCACCCCAACAATATACAATCTCTCCTTGATCTTTTTTCTGCCCATGCAATAAATATTGTTCTCGCTGTGTCTTTCCCTCTTACTTTTTTCACATTACTCGTCTTTAGTTTGGCTTTGGTGGACAGTCTGTGTCCTATCGCCTTTGTCCTTTCCTTTGAGCTGCTTTCACAACCCATCTCCCAGGTTTCTTTGATACTTAGACCAGGAGTCCATTTCTTTTCTTTTCTTTTTACAAGAAGTTCAATTTTACTAGAGTGTCTCTCTTTCAAAAGGGTTCAATGTTCAATGAGTCCAAAAGAGGGGACATTTCAGCATGGGGACGCAGGGTTGGGGGAGTCTTTTTGCAGACACAATTCAGCATCAGGCTTCACTGGGTTTCTCTATGACCTCCCTCTTTCCTCACGTGGTTCGACGTTAATTTTCCAACGCATACAGGTCCCTCAACGCATACCTGTAATATAAAACGGAATGAGTTTCTTTTGTAAATTAAACATGTCTCTTCTATTTTAACACATTTCCTACCAACCCATTACTTTAACCTCTCTTTTTCGCATTGGCTTTTATACCTTATTCCCGAGGAATTGCGAGACATTTCCTCTTATTTGACACCCCTGCCTCCTAGACAAGCTACAAAACATTCTCATTTAAATATTGCCTTTTTGTGGGACATTTTCACATTGCAACCAAAATACCCCCATTCCTAGCTCTGTGTCCACCGGCTACAACCAGAATTTGTTTTCAATAATTTGTACACGCTGTCCTTCATGGGACACGTTTTTTCCCTTCCGGGTGACACATGCAACCCTAAGGAGACAAAACACTTAAAGAAAGATGTCTTCTTCTTTTCTGGTCTTCTAGGCACATCCATAGTAGATGATGGAAACGTCCGTGGGGATCCCTGTCGTCTGTAAAAGGTCAAAAATAGAGACAAAAGTAATTCGGGCACTGGCAAGGGGTCAGGTTTTCTTCCCAACTTCAACCCCTTTCCTCCTTTTCTGCTATAAAAAAAACTCTCTGGATCATTCGCCCCTATTCGTTGGTGCACATAAGCAACTATTTTCCATTCTTGCTGGTAAGCTGCACATTC
Source organism: Ambystoma mexicanum (assembly GCF_040938575.1). Lineage (NCBI taxonomy): Eukaryota > Metazoa > Chordata > Amphibia > Caudata > Ambystomatidae > Ambystoma > Ambystoma mexicanum. The sequence continues at coordinate 390,970,374 of NC_090929.1, read as the reverse complement.
TTGCTGGTAAACTGCACATTCTTCCTCAGCTCAGCAGCCATTCTTCCTATTCTTTCTTGTCATTAGTTGGACCATGGTCTATGCTTGTGCTTTGTGTTCGTCCTATGGAGAAAAAACAGTGGCGTTTCTCTGCACACGGTCCCTGTCTAACTTAATCTAGCCTACCCCTGTCTTCCAAGGCTATGGCACCAATTCTTACTACGTGCCTCCATTTTTATCGTTCCCATCAATGTTTGCCTCTTCTAATTATTGCATACCCCTATCATAATAATCTTTTCACATTGTGAACATGAAAATGATTGCTCACCTTCAATTTACTTCTGTTTTCTGTGGTTGTCTGAAATGGCCATGTTGTCATCTATTTTCTACTCTTTCCACACCTGATTGTACCTATCTTGGGAAAAACAACTAACTTTTGAAGACATTGTGTCTCTTATTACCTTTTACCTGCTACTCACCTGGATCCTCTTACCTTTAGTGCTGGTAAATTGTGTATCCACACCCTTGTAGCATGAACTAGTACTCACCTTCTTCTTTTTCTCCCTAATATTAAGGCCATGCAGACAATTTCTTGTGCTTCCATGCAAGAGGTCCATAGCTTTATCTGTAAAATAAATCAAAATCGTTACAGGCAATCAAAAGTTGTTTTTTACTTACCTCACTATATTTTCTTAAAATGGCTTGTGTGATTTTCTTTGGTTTAACCGACCCAATTTTGTCAGCCATACTCCTTTTCTTGGTTTTCATGGTCTCTGATGTCTTTTATTCATTTGCCCAATTGTTCCCTTTCTCAATTGTTTTCTTTATTAATCTTTTATTCAAGATAACCACTCACTTTCATCCTTTCCCGATTTATTTATTTATTCATGTATCCAATCTTATTGAGCTTCCTCGCCTCTTCTCTGACCCTATCTTCTTCCTTTTCCCTTTATTTCTACGTTCATCTGTCCTTTGAGCTTCCTCATCCCTTCTTTCATGTATCCTTTGCTTTCCTTCTAACCTTTGCCGTTTCTGTCGGTCTTGTTCATAGGCTGCTCTCTGGTTTGCAATCAAGCTGCTTTTCTTGCTCTTCATGATATAACTGTTCTCGCCTTAGCCTACCTTTCCTTCTTATCCTTCCGTCCCTTAACTCCTTCTCTGTCTTCTTTCTCTGTGCCTCATCTAACTTCTCTTTAAGTCTCCCATCATCACTTCGTTTACCATCGAGTTTCAATGAGATTTTTCCTCCCATCCATTCGTCTTTTGCGAATGCTATCGCACCAGTTCTGTCTTCACTTCCTTTCCACTTCTCTTCTCTTTCTCTCCTTATCGAGAGATGCACTTGTCTGCGCCTGATCCCTCCCTTCATTATCGCATCATCGCGTCTCCCCTTTCCCCTTGGGGCTAGGGATGTGAGATTCATGTCCTTATCCTTCCCTTGATTTTTGTTACTACTGTATGTAGACAACTCATAAGCAGGGTTGCTAACCCTGTGGCCGCTTTAGCTCTCTTAATAGGTAGAGTCCCTCAGGCTTACTTCCCCCTTTCCTTGTTCTTATATTTTTCACAATTTGAGAACAGCACAGCGTTTTCTAATTTCTTGATTGTATATGTGGCATGCAAGTAAGTTGCCATGTGTTGTAAGACGGCTTTAGATGAAGACCCATTTTGTGGCCATGGCATAAACACCTTGTGGGCGGTACCTTTAACCCACTTGTTGCTATGTTTCTTAAGCTTGGGTGCATGTTTAGGCATTTGCTTACGCAAGTGGGCAAGTGGGCAAGTGGGGTAATCTCCTCCATGTTTGAACTCTGTTTCTAACAATACTTTCATGCAATTTCACCATTCCCAACAATATGAGCGAGCACCAAATACCACAAGCTCCAATCCAATCTTTCCTGCCAAAATTTTATATGATCAATTTTTTCTCAAGAACATCAATTCATGTGCGATACCCTCTTAATTATGGAATCGCGTAAAACCCAAACTTTTTTTCAAACAATTAATGATACACAATTCTTTACATGTGACATACAACAAAACACATACAATAGACACTTGACAGACTAAACAGTCACCAGCTGGATACATATATCTCTGCCTTCTAATCAATACCCCGACATGGGGTTTAAACAAACTCCCTTAACAACGTCTTTAAACGTGGTCGTATCCTAATCGTCCCCTATTCTGTGGGCTCTTAGTTCACGTTTCTTCTGACCGCTATATTAAAACGCAGGAACAAGGCGTATCCTCTTACTTTTTTATCTCAGGTGTGCTTCCTGGTATCCTCTTTTTTTTCTCTGGTGCCCCTCCCGGTAACCACTATTTTCTCTCGGGTGTCCTCCCAGTAACCACTGTTTTTCTCTCGGGTGTCCTATCCCAGTAACCACTGTTTTTCTCTCTGGTGTCCTATCCCGGTAACCACTGTTTTTCTCTCGGGTGTCCTCCCGGTAACCACTGTTTTTCTCTCGGGTGTCCTCCCGGTATACACTGTTTTCTCTCTCGGGTTTCCTCCCGGTATCCACTGTTTTTCTCTCTCGGGTGTCCTCCCGGTATCCTTTCACTCAAACCACTACTGTCCTTCACGATCCTCATTTCACTCTGCTTGTTTCTTAATCATTTGCCATATTTCCCTATGTTATGGCTGCCTTTACTTTCCTGGACGTCATCTGTCTCTACTTCTTGTTTGCAAATGTTCATATAAATTTGCGGTCTGCGCCTGAATTTTCTAAATATATAAATATTTTTTTCGTTATTCCTTCACCAGGTCAGACAGCTAGCTATATTTTACCATGCCGCCACAATAATAAAATCTTTTACTTTTCACCCAACCAATAACATTGTCCTTCTGCCGCTTTTATGCCTTCAAAATAGTGCTTGTATCTAACTAGGGCATGCCCTATGTAAAACATGCTTTCCTTGGTAACTTAAACACTATCATCATGCTTTCATGCTTTGTTATTCACACCTTTCTTCATCCATCTAAATCCTATTATACCTGAATCACAACTGATTGTCTCAAATCACAAAGAGTTTTCCCTATTTAATAAAAACATGTTCTCCACTCTGGCCGTCAAGGCCTCAAAAATTATAAAATACCACCCCTAGTATGACTCCATTCAAACTGTCCTAACACTCACGTTGGAGCTCCTTGTGCTATCCTCGAAATTCCCCAAAAGCAGGTCACAGATGACCGAGTAACCTCCTTCAGTTTTAGGGGGCATTCTAAGTCAAAATGATAGAAAACATGAATGGCAATGGACCTGCTCCTGCCCGCACGTTAATTTAAAAACCACATGTAAAATCACTTGCTTCTCATTTCATGAAGTTCATCAATACCTCTTTTAATTCTAACACTATTTCTGTAGCTGTAAAATAACCCTTGTTCATGTCATGCCAGGTTACATGCTACACTCTGTTTTGTTGCACTTATCGTTGGAGTGCCATTGCAGGGACGTCATTTGGGGGTCGTCAGGGGTCGCAGCTGCAACCCCTGAGGTATCTCTTGTTGCCCCGCGGTCTCCCTTGCTACTCTAAAATAATAAAATGTTTAAAAAACTTTTTCTACAGTGATGTCACCAGAGGTCAAGGGTCATGTGATGTCACTTCTGCTACCTCTATCATTTTGGTGAAATGACGTTCCTGTGCCATTGCTTCCTTTTCACTACCACATATGCTAATGCCACCGGCCCTTTCCTTGCCCCGCCATACTTACAAAACCTGCTCATTCATTTCCCGTGTCATTATTAGTGTTAAATTGTATTACTACACTGCCATCCTTGCAGGCATCTTACAAAATCCTCACAGGCTCTAAAAGTGCGGAGTGCTGCTGTGTGCAACTCTCAGTATTCTTTGAAAGAATACACATGTCTTCACGCCAGACGAGCTGCTCACTGGCTACCCATAGAGGAAAGGCTAATTTTAAAATCACAAATGTATGTCTCACACAGCACCAGTATATTTAACTGATGCTGTTACTAGGGTCAGTTCAGCCTGACCCAAACAAAGTTACCTTGTCACTCAACTACAAGTGTCATTAACCAAAGGAGCTACTGCCACAGGGCTAAGCTCCCCCGTCTTGTCCCCAAACCATGAAATGCTTTCTCTAGCGAACTTGGAGCAGAACCATCCCTCCTCATTTCTCACAAAACCCTCAACCCTACCTTGGTTGCCTACCCTTAACAGTTCCCCTCTCGGTGTCTATACTCATCCCCCTGTTGCTAAATTAACCTGTATGCTGTGTTTTACTCAATCTCTACTCTATCCCGTGCGAGCTAAGCATGCAGCTCATTCATTGGGCCTCATTACGACCCTGGCGGAAATCGTGGCGCAATATGCACCATGGAGCACGGCGGAAAGCTGCCGATAGCGCCATGGGGGTTGGCGGATTTACCGCCCCATTCCGACCTAGGCGGGGCGGTAAATCCCCATTCCCCATTTTACCCTTCCCCATTCCCATTTTTGCCCCATAGGGTATAATGGGAGTGGGGAAGGCGTTAATTGCGCCACCGTAAAATACGGTGGCGTAATTAACAACAAGGTCCCGTAGCGCCATGGATTTCTCCGCCCGGAAAAACCAGGCGGAAAACGCTCCATGGCGCTACGGGAACTCGTAGTAGGGCGGACGGGTCCGCCGCGAATAACGCTGGCGTAAACCCACTCCGCCAGGGTCGTAATGAGGCCCATTGTAAATACAATATATATTTATTTGTCCTATAACTACAGGCGACGCCTTCCTATGCAACCCCTTGTGTATGCCATTTTATTGTAATCTTCAAGCCCCTTCTTTGTAATAGCACCACGATGTCTAGGGGCTTCTGTGTGCATCGTGAATTATAATACACGAATAAGTAAAATGTTGGGGTTTTTTTCTCACGCATTCAACCCTTTCCTTTCTTACTGAGAATCGCTCATTTTTTGCCAGACTACAGTAGGAACCAGAGACGTTTTTCTTTATGGGAGGGCAAGCGGGGCACCTGCCCAGGGCCCCCCCTACAAGGCTGCCTGATCTAAAGTAAGATTCTATAGTTCACCAGGCGTAAATAGTACACGCCAGGAGATTTTATTGCATGCTGCTGAGGCTATAAGCCATTTGGCTGTCTGTCTGACAAGTACATTCTGCCTTGATTAATTAATCATGTAATGCTTTTTGTTTTCACTGTGGAATACATAGTTTGGGTAGCACGATCTCTGTAGCATTATTTCCTTCTTGTGGGAATATTGCTGATCACGGCCAATAGCCAAAGTTGAAATCCATATTCATCCACGATGGTTCAGAAGTTAGCTCAGTGTGTTCAGCACTCCTTGCAGAGATATGTGTACATCTGAAAGATTAGAAGAGCACATTCCAGCAAGGCTGACTGAACCGTCCCTAAGTGTGAAGTTTATAAACATACCTGCACATTTACTTGGTTTTGCAGCACACGAGGTGAAATTAACAGCACTGTTCCTTCACCAGATAGGGGTTGAAATTAGTTTGTTCAGATGGGGCATTCTTAAAACCTAAGCAATCCATTCAAAACATGTGCATAAACTATTGGTCCAAGAGGTAAATAAGTATGCAAATTCAAGACTGTGCAGCCAAAGTGTTCATGCTTGTATCCTGGCTTTGCCAGCAGATGATACAGTGATCCTGGCCAAATCATATAGGATCCCTTGCATTACTGTGCTGCCTTCTGTGAGGTTTGCCTCTTTGCATGCTGGTACTTCCCTTGATAATGGAGAAAATGATGCTAGAATCATCCCCCCGTTGTTTAACATCCTTCTGTAACATTTTGGTTTTAAAAATTACCAGGTTTAGAAATGCGATGTAAGTACTTTGCAAGTCAGTTTTATAAAATCACATTGTTTTAGTATATGTTAAGAGCTGGAAGAGAAAGTATTCAAATGCAGGAATTGCAATATTGGTGCAAATCCCAGCTTCACCCCTTAAACACTGTGTGATCCTGGGCATCTCATTTAATTTTTTATTGCCTAATATTTGCCAGTCCCTAAACCTTCCAAAACCATCAGCCCTTCAGGGTAATTTTCTTCTCAGGGTAAGTTCTTCATAAAAGCATCGCTCATAGTTTTACTGGCTATGGGGTTGCAACACTATGATAATGAGCATTGATATACTGCACATAAACAGCACAGGTTCCCTTAATCTCTAATGGCAACTCTATTTGAAAACCATGTCCCACTCCTACTCTGTCTGTCTGGATAGAGAAGCCTTCCTGGCAGCTTCTAATCTGCATTCACTATCTATGCTATGCTATGTGCAGATTTCTCATTCCTTACGGTCTACTCTATCCATGCTTGAGCACTTGTGCATTCTCTGAGGCAGCTAATGTGAGTCCTCCGCCTATTCTGGGTTACATGTATCTTTTCACATACAGTCCTGCATTAACACAACAGGCTGCATATCTTCCCGGATGCTATTTGATAAAAAGTATCTTGTTTCTATACTAGAAGAGAAGTAACATCTTCGTAGATTGCTAATGTTGGCCTTCAAATGCTACTTGTTTATCATTCTGATTGGAGCAGGAATGGAGAGGGTAGGGGACTTAAAGGGTTTAAACATGATTATCTGGAATGCTGCAGGGCAGCATATGTATGTATCACAGAGAATAAGGCCTCTAGGCAATACTGAATATTCCCATACAGATGCCTCTCATAAGGCGCACACAGGTTATCAGTAAAATAATGCATTTCTTTGTTAAACTCATTGGCAGCACGCAAAATATGTCTTTTTGTCTGTGCTCTTTCATCCTTATCAGAATGAATCACTCTTGTTAGCCCTTCCGACCAATATATACACATGCCTATCTTTAAAACGCCACAACTGTGGGCCCTGGCTTTAGTCATGCGGCTCCTAAAGCTGAAATGCCTGCCTGCCAGTACTAAAATGACAAATATTGCATTGCTTTTCTCAACAGGCTGATAGCATTAATATACAATCAAGCCCCTTCCTAATCTCCTCATAATAAATGGCTAGGCTGGTTCCAACAATGCCGTATACATATGTAACATGTTGATACAAACAATTTTTCTAAACTCACATGCCAGTTAACTTTTTAGGCACATCCGGACAATCTCTGGGGCTGTCCTACCGTGAAACATATTCATTTTGCATGTAATGCACTTTATTTTCAAAAATAAATGCACTATATAAGACACATTCACTCGAGCATTTTCCTGATCACTGAAATAGCCTAACAATTACATTGGTTGTTAGCGTGTCTCCTTGCCACATAGAAATAATGTAGGTATTGACAACCACGAGTCATAATGAAAATATAATGACCCAACCAGATCTGAGCCATACATTTACCAGCCTTCCCACTGAAATATCTAGCTGCTGCCCTCATCAATAAATATCCCCTTACCGTTAGGTTATTACATGGGTAAACTGCAACTACACTTGTGAAGTTTTCCAAATTCCATAATTTGCAACAATGCTCAAAATTATTTTTTGCATTCTCATTCGGTTTTTTGCACCTGGTTTCCACATGAACAAAAAACTGCCTTTTATAGTACTTGTTTGGGTGCGATAAATACAACCTTGCCAGGCATGATCATTTGTTTATTTTTTCTTCAACTTGGTGCGATTGTTAAAGGGGTAGTCCGGCTAAAAATTTTATTTAAAAAATAGATAGGCAACATTAAAAAAAAAAAATACTAGCACTTTTTTAAAAAAACTTCCTATGTACAATTTTGAGCTATTCAAGCTCAAAATTCACAAAAGCAAGCACATGGGCGCATCCATTTTGTGAAATGGATGCCCGCCTGTGCTAGCTTTTGCTTTTGCGGCACTAATGAACTAATTTTTTTAAAAAAATAAGCACTAGCTGCGGTTTTTTTTTCTAATTTTTCCGGGCTGGAGGAGCCCGGAAAACTTAGAAATAAAACCGCAGCTTTAAAAACGTATTTATGTTTCTCCGAGCCGGAGGAGCCTGAGAAACTTAGAAAGAAAAACTGCAGCGTTTTCAAACACAATGACGTTGTATTAAATACAACGTTTTTAAAGCTGCGGTTTTATTTCTAAGTTTTCCGGGCTCCTCCAGCTAGTGCTTATTTTTTTTAAAAATAAATAGCACTTACCGAGATTCAGCTGCAGCTTTCCTGCTCTGGTCTCCGGTCCTCGTCCTCCGCGTACAGCACCAATGAAGGAAAAGCCACCCAGCGGTAGCTTTTGTTTACTACAGCTGGCTGGCTTTTCCTTCATTAGTGCCGCAAAAGCAAAAGCCAGCACAGGCGGGCATCCATTTCACAAAATGGATGCGCCCATGTGCTTGCTTTTCCGAATTTTGAGCTTGAATAGCTCAAAATTTTACATAGGAAGTTTAAAAAAAAAAAGTGCTAGTATTTTTTTTTAATGTTGCCTATCTATTTTTTAAATAAAATGTTTAGCCAGACTACCCCTTTAAAGCTTGGTAGTGCTTATGTTACAGAACTGTCAACGCACATTCCATTTGTCATAAATCTCTGCATTCCTTCTCGTGGGCCATAATGAAAGCCTATTTCTCTTGTCATCCCACTTACCATTAGTTTGAGGCTCTGTTTTTTTTTTTTGCTTAAAAAAAAAAACATTCAAAACAACACTTTTGCATACTGCATTCCTGGCCAGAAGCCCTCTCAATTTGCTCTCTCGCCTTGCTTAAAACAAAAAACAAAATTGCTATTCGTGTGCTAGTCTGCCCACTTCACTTTGCACATAGACTTAGTTTCAACCTCACACACAGACTGAGATTCCACAATACTGCCCTTCTTATCTCCCCTCATAAAATTATTTTTGCACAGGCACTGTTCTTCATTAATCACTATAACTCAATGCGATTTTCTTTTCTCTGTAGTCTGCGCAGTTTCAGTGCCCACACACAATGAGCAGCTCCTTTAAATCACTTATAACCTTGTCATTTAAATGCGAAAAACTATCGTTCTTAGCACGATTCATCAGTTATCTTGTCTACTACGAGGACATTTCTTGTGATGGCTTACAGTGCAACAGCTTTCTACACTTATCTCGGAACTGTTTCACTTTTTTTTAGATGAAATTACCTCAAATTTGTATGCCTTAAATCATAGTATCTGATCACCTATCTTAATGTAATTTTTCACAATTTCAAAACCTTGGCTTGACGGCAATTTTTTAATTTAGATTAAAATATCCTTTTTATACTAATTCCAATGTTTTTACAGTGCACACACAGTTATGCCATAAAATGAACCACATGAAGAACCATAACATACAACAATTAGAAACACAACATAACATGACGTAACAAAGTCAGACACCACTCTGGTTGGCTGCATGCATGTCTGCCCCTCATGAATATTTTACTCTTGCTATTGATTTTTAAATGCTGTTAATGCTTTTGGTTTGTTTCCAAATCTGGGCTACCATTGTTCTCTTTCCCTGAAAAATGACCACATATACATATATGTTCCCCTTTCTACCATATTGTTCTTCCTCCCCGTGTCCCTGTCTCTATAGGCTAGGACAATTGCAGTTTGCCCCATCCCTAAATCATAGCAATTTTTCGATTTCTACACTCACCTTTCCCACCGTTCGTCTACCGACCCTCATGATCACCGCCTTCTTCAGGTTTGCGTCTGGTCAGCTGCCCGTAGGAATGAGAAGGAATATGTTTATATAAAAAAGGGTCCCTTCAGTCTCAATTACACTACCATTGTCTACGGGGAGCTTCACAGTTTACTCAGCCCGAAATGGCAAAGGACTTGTGATATTGCCTAAGACCTAGAGTTACTTCGTGTCAACGGCCAATAGGTGTCAATAATCAATAATTGATGGTCACAACCATCCTCTTGCTACCAAGTGTACTGAAGGGCAGAGCGACCTCTGATGGGCCCATGGGTCAGAGATCACCCTCAAGTACTTTTAAAACGAGATAGCTGCACCTTGAGGTGGATGGGGTGCTGCATTCACATACTCCAACATCAATAAATAGAGACAACTCAAGGATTTGGCAAAGAGACTGTTAAGTTCATCAAGTTTTAGTTCATGCCGTGCTGACACATAGTTCAACCAGCGTTGTGGTCAAATACTCAGACTCAACCCCCCAGACTCAAAATGGAGCTCCCTCTTATAGCTCTCGGAGGGAGCATTCTGCCCCCACTCTCCCTACACAGTCTAGGCAAACTCATTGTTAAGCATTAGCTCACCAGGAAATTATTTTTTAATTGAACTAAACCTTCAAAATGAAATACAATCTGTGCACAATCTTGCTTTTTCCCCGGTGCCGTGCCCAATTATGGTTGATGCAGCTGGAACCTTCAGATACATTTCCAGACAAGGCCCAATTAAATGTCTGGTTTCTGCCCATTCGTCAAAGTTCTGACAACATTCTATCCTTGACGGTTTCAACTTTGGAACTACCTCATGCTATACACTGTGAATCATTGCTTAATTTCTCTCATTTTAGACACATTTTCAGTTACTTGCATTTTCAGTAAAAGATATTGTCAGAGCCTGTTTATGTCTGTATACAGAAAATCTAATTTATCCATTCTGTGCCTTGCCACCTTACCACATCATGATAATGACAATTTCGACCTCATAAACCCGACACCCTTTTGAATTCTAGTATATACTGTTTGTTTGTTTGTTTATTTATTTGTTAATGCGCTCCAAACCCATGGCTAGCCGGGCGCAACAGTTTACATGAAGACTTAAGCTTGTTACAGTATTTGACATGAATACATACAACATAGCGGCAGGAAGAGCAAATATATCTGAGACTATATACAAACATATACATATGAAACACAGCTGCAAAAATCAAATATATACAAGAATATGTGCAGACATATACCCCGAACAGGGCATGTCTTGGTGTGTCCGGTCAAAGGGTAGGTCGTGGCTGGGTCGGAGGCAGGTGTAAGTTATGTGTCATTGGCACACAGCCAATTGATTATCTTATGCCTGCATTTCGGGTACGGTTGTTCCGTTCTGAGGTCAAGTGGTAATTTGTTCCAGCAGTGAGCAGCTTTGACAGGAAAGCTAGTTCCTCCCGCGGTGGAGCATTTAAACCTTGGAATCTCTAGTTTGGAGGAGTTAGCAGATCTTGTGAGTTGCGTGGGGATTTTCCTGTTTATTTTTTCCATAAAATACAGGAGGGGGCAAGGTTGTTTAGACACTTAGATGTGAGGGAAGCTGTTTTAAGTAGGATTCTATCCGTTATTTTTAACCAGTTAACCTCTTTCCTGAAGTAAGTGATGTGTTCTCTGTAAGGGATATTTAGTGCTGCTCTTAGGGCATTGTTCTGTATTCGTTGAAGTTTGTCAGTGACATATTTATTGGTCCCAGAATACAGGGCATTACAGTAATCTAGCCTGGACATGATAAGGGCGTTAGCTAATGTAATGCAGTTGATACTGGAGAGGTAAGGTCTAGCTGTGAGGATGAGTTTGCAGGTGTAGGTATTGGAGGAGGCGAGGGAGTTGACCTGCTTCTTGAGAGTAAGGGAGGAGTCCAGATAGAATCCCAGGGTTTTAACCACAGGCATCACCTAGATAGGGTTGTTATCAATGCTGAAGGATGTGTAGTTTCGGCATAGTTTTTGGATGTTGGCTTCAGAGCCAAGGATTAGTAGTTCTGTTTTATCGTCATTCAGGCAGAACAGAAGCCATATGAGGCCATCCATGCCTGAATGAGAGTGTATATCTTGTTCACCAAGGCTGAGTCTGTCTCGTAGTCGCCCGAAAGGGGTATGAGGATCTGGGTGTCCTCTGCGTAGTTCATGTAGATGACACCCGATCTATCCAACTAGTAAAACAAAGGCTTGGTGTCAGGATTGAGACTGGTGGGGGCTCTAGCAGTGTGGCAGGTACCCTAATGGGGCGTAGGATTCATCCTACATTATTCCCCAGGCGTGTCCTTCATCCCTATTTCAGAAAACAGTCTCCGGGACGAAGGACAGCCCAGGAACTACGTTTCCCAGCAGGCCGAGCGTGGCACGGGCCTGCTGGGATGAAGTCAGCCACACCCGCGCGAATGCGCATGCGCGAGCCACGCCCGAAGTCCCACGCTTGCGATTCCGGCCAGCAGAGAGGAAGGACGTGCCGAACCTGAGCTCCTGACGGCACGCCTACGCGGGGCTCCCCGCCGCCTGTTAGCCACCCCAGGCCCCGCGTGACTAATCAGATAAGTGCCAAGCAAAGCGCGCACGTTCCGGCAGCATTCTAGAGAGACAGTTCATTAGCGGGAGTCACGCTTGGATTTCCGAACTGGAACCGCGCCCGAGGCGGTTAGGGAATGCATGGCGCTCCGTCCAATAACCCAGCATGAGACACCATTAACACGCGATTGTGTTCCTAGATGAAGCATGCTTCCTATACTTGTTTAGACTGAAAAGATACCCGAGCAGAAGTGCAATTCTGAACTATTAATCCCTAACAGCGACTCCGCTCATATGTACGCTTTCGTTTTGACTTATGTCTTGCCTCTTGCAGTGCTTGTGAGACTGCAGTGCCGAAGCTAAGTGCAATTTCCATTGTTACTGTAGGGCATGTTTAGAAACTGGGCATTGAATGTATAATTCTGTATGACGTAATGCAGACACAGCTTCCCTCCATGAAGTAATGGGTGGATAGCGGTAGTACTTAAGGTCTAGAAACTGGTAGAGGGCTCCAGTACAAAAGCCCAACATTATCTGGCATCTGAGTGTATTGTTGAATGTGAATCGAACATAGTAACTGGTCTGGGGCTCCAGTACAAAGGCCCATTTCGTCTGGTATGAGCAAGAGAGTGCCAGTGAATGCAAAAGCACCAGGGCGGAGAACTCCAGATACTGGAGCCGGAGCTGAGGAGCATGTTACCCTGATCTTCCCCATCCCCATCCATAACTTCTACCTCTCCCTCTTCCCGGTGTTCCCAAACAACCTCTACCCATCCAACCATCGGACCCTAACCCTCTTTCCCCCAAGGGTCAAGGCGGCCTGCGTTACTTGCTCCCAGGTACCAAGACCCGACGGGGAGGGAGGTGTTCTAGCCACGTTTGTGCTGCCTCTGCGGAGAAGTAAGAAGTCTGACACTTGGTGAAGATATTGTACATGGTGGGGGAGACACAGGATCCTTGTGGGACACCGCAGGTTATATTTATAGGGTCAGCTGAGTTGGTGGTGGAGAAGACTCGCATAGTGCGATTTTCTAGGAAGGATTGGACCCAGGCTATAGCATCTCCGGTGAAGTTGGCGGCAGATTCGAGGTGGTTGCATAGGACTGCATGGTCCACCAAGTCAAACGCAGCCAACAAGCACAGTAGGAGAAGCAAGGCTGTTTTCCCGTTATCCTTAAATTCCTCCATTTGTGTATTGAGGTCTAGCAGAGCTGTTTCCATGCCATAGAGTGGGCGAAAGCCAGATTGCAGAGAGCCAAGCAGGTGGTCGGGCCTCCAGGTAATCCTGGATTTGTATGTAGGCAGCTCTGTCTAGGTTTGTTAGTAGAAAGGGCACTGTGGTGATTGGTCTGTAGTTGGTGGGGATGGTAGGGTCCAGAGTTTATTTTTTCAATAATGGGAGGACCCATGATTCTTTGAGGTTGGTTGGTACCGTGTTGGATTTAAAGGAAGAGTTCATGAGCTTGGAAATGAAGGGAGCAAGATCCCTAGCTGCGTCCTTTATTAATTGTGCTGGGCAGGAGTCGCCCTTACAGTTTGACGGTTTGAGGGGGAATATTATTTTTTCGGTGTCAATTATGGAGATAGATTTGAATCTAAATGGAGTAGTGGTCTTATTCTCCTGGGATTGGGGTGTTTGCTGGTCCACAGGTGGGAGTGTCATCTTTTTTTTAGCAATTTTACATTGAAGCAAGGAGATTGTTAGCAAGGGCGTTTTGTATGTTTGTGCACCAAGCTTTGTTTTTAGGGGCATTGTCTGTTGGTTGAATAGGGGATTCCAGCTCACGGAGGATAGTGAAGAGCTCTTTAGTATTGGAGTTGGCTTTTGCGATCCTGTCATTAAAGGTGTTCTTCTTGGTTTGGATAATTTCTTTTTTGTAGGATTTGGCAAATTCGGTAAGGTTATTTTTGTTGTATTCAGTAGGAGAGTGGCGCCAAACGGATTGCAGCTTTTTTTTTTGTGATCTTAGCGATTTGAGGTTGGGTGTAAACCAGGCGTTTAAATGGGCTTCCTGTTCAGCTTTACGTAGTTTGGCTGGAGCAACTGCGTCTAATGATTTGGTCATAGCATCATTGAACGTATTTACCAGGGTGTCCGGGTTGTTTCTTTCCAATCCAGATATGGCAGGAAGGAGGAGAGGGATAATGTTTTCCGCAGTCATGTCCTTCTTACTTCTGGTCAGGGGGGGAACCATGTTGTTAATTTTAGGGCTAAGGAGATCCAAGGTGGCAGAGAAGGTTACTAGATAATGATCCGTCCATGTTTGTGGAACAATATCGGTGATACTGATGTTGCAGTTCAGTTCCGATACCCAATCGAGGGTCCTTCCTTTGATGTGGGTGGGGAGAGGATTTTTTTATCAAGGCTGTGGTCCTTGAGCAGGGCTGCAACTGACTCCGCATGTTTATTGTTAGTTTCATTAAAGCCGAGGTTAAAGTCTCCCAGTAGTAGGGTTTGGGAGTGGTTGTTGGTATTGTTGGCTATAAGGCTGGTTAGATCATCTTCAAAGGTGCCTAGAGGCCCTGGGGGTCTATATATTAAGTGGATTGAGAGTGTGCGGTTGTTGGAGAGGGGCATTTTAGCTGTGAGTACTTCACAGGATGAGTAAGAGACTGATGTGGCAAGTCTGATGGGATAGGTAGATTTGCAGATGATGGCTAATCCGCCGCCTCTGGCATTAGGCCTGTCGGCTCTGAGAATTTGGTATTTATCGGGCACTGCTAGCATTAGTGTTGGTCCTGCAGCCTTGTGAAGCCAGGTCTTAGTTATGGCCAGTAGGTCCAAATTGTCATTATTTAGGATGTCTGCAATTTCTGTGGCATGGGCCACCACTGATCTTGCGTTGATGAGAGATCCTAGCAGTGTTAGAGAACTATTAGGTTTGCTAGTTTGACAGTTTTTAGGTGATAGGGAGTCCAGAGTTGTGCAGGGTCTAGTTGGAGTTTGATCACCAATGTGATTGGATTGTTTAGGTGATAGTTTTTTTGGTTGGGTAATAGTACGTCTGTTGGCGCTATTCTGGTGGTTTCCTACCAGCTCGTAGACGCTAGGTAGTCTGGACCTGAGTCTCAGGTTTCTATCCTTGGCTAGTTTGAAGAGTAAAGGCCATTATGCTGGATATAACAGTGAATAGTATTAGAGCCACGGTGACTTTTGAGAGGCAAATGGGGGACATTTTCTTAACTATGTCAGAAGCATGCTGTAAGCTAGCATCTAGATATTAAGTAGATACTTCAGTGAAGTGCCTAAATCGTTAATGTCTGGGAGGTGCCATGAGCTAACATTTAGTACCTTTGCGTTGTAGAGAAGCAGTGGGGATATTCAAGCAAACTGACATCTATATTTGACTTAGCACAGAGACCTAAAACACTAGTGACTGGGCAGCAGTAGTTAGTACATTTTAGTGCATTTACATTGTGGAGATGCAATAGGGCTATTCAAGCAAATTGACATCTAGCAATAGGGCTGTTCAAGCAAACTGGCATCTAGCAATAGGGCTAATCAAGCAAACTGGCATCTAGCAATAGGGCTATTCAAGCAAGCTCGCATCTAGATTCGACTTTTGCACTAAGACCTAAAACACTAGTTACTGGGAAGTTCATTTTAGTACATTTACGTTGTGGAGATGCAACAGGGCTATTCAAAATACTAGAGCACAATGCAATCAGGTGAGGGTGCTAATGCACATTCAAAATACTAGAGCACAGTGCAATCAGGTGAGGGTGCTAATGCACATTCAAAATACTAGAGCACAATGCACTAACATTATGAATACCATTTTCACATAATTACAACACAAAATTAGTCCATACGAATTTCTCTACTTAGTTTTAAGTGGGGGCTGCCATCCACGGCATTCAGTTGTTGATTTCCTATCTTTATTTTGGTTCCTCCAGTACACATGATGAATCCCTGGACCACCTAAGTAGACCACATACACTCCCATGTAATTTGGCTACCACAATAGCTTGACAGCAGCTCACTGGATGTCCCCCCTATACCACTTGTACGTTGGAGCACAAAATTGTACTCTCACAGAGCATCAATCTTGTTACGTGCTGAACAGACAAAACAGTATGCTGGCACACGCCCATGACCTGTTGGGAAAAGGGTACTGCCACACACCCAACAGCAATGGATACCCACACCATACACTGTCCCTACAAGGTGACTAACAGGCTTCAGTGCTTTGCTCAGTACGATGGTGGCGTCAGCCGTAAAATCGTTGTAACACCATCAACACTTGGGAGCTATGCATCATGCACACCCATGGCCCAGTTCACTGTGGTGCTCTTACCTTCCTCAACTCCTTTGTGCTGTGTCTTACATGAACTACACTTGGTAGACACCCTCCTCCAAAATTATCCATAAAGCAGTGTTGGTGACTCAAGGACAGTCAGCTCATCCATCGTCACTGCTTGGATCACAATCAGCTACACAACAGCAGCCAACCAAAACATCACAGCAGCTACACTTTTGTCCCTCGATGGTCAGGTGACATAACATACATGTGAGGTGTGTAGCCCAGTGAATCAGAGTTGGATCACATCCCTCCCTCATCCCCAATGCCAATAAGCAATACCCCTACATGAAGTGTGATCACATCCACATGGACAAGAAAATTCCAAAGGGCCACCCAAACTGCTGTGGGAGCATAAAGAAACACAACGTCCAGGAAACAGAAATCCTGAAAAGTGAATGGGCAGAGGTGAATTGGCTGACAACAGATACCTCAGACACCCCTGCTCCTTGGAACTCTTGGCCAGAAACTGAAACAAATTAATATACATTCTCAATGAGAGACCCAAAACCTCATCATGAAACATACCTTCTTCCATCTTGAAATGTCTCCTCACATTGCCACCTTTAGACACGCAATCCAAAACATACCTTACCAGCACTGATACACCGAGAGAAAATATGCAATGCCCCTGCACCATAAATGGCATCAGGCAACCATCCGTTGCCACCTCCACACTTGCGATGCCCTCTTCCCTACTTCAAGCTATCATTTAAGGATTTGTACAGCATAATAAATGGAGACAGGGCAATTGTTAAAGCTGACATAGTAGCCATGTCAATACCACCCACCACCTTTGTTCTGTCAGGATTGTATTTTTCACATGCGTTACCAGGAGCCTTTGTAAAACGGAGTGCCTTTAATGGGGAACCTTCCTCAGTAGATTCAGAGTCAGATGAAGTTAACATTTCTTGACGGCATCCCCTTTTCATAAGGCTGTCAGATACTATTTCAGCGATACATTTACTAGACTCAGGTTTATCGAATGAAACCGTTCTGACTTCGCCACATGTAGAGCTACATCCAGGGATAGATGAACTAGCTGATTGCACAAAGATGGGAGTTCCTTGCATGTTGTAAGAAGGTGATCCTATGACATTGCTTGCTTGAGATTCACCTACTCCAGCGTGGGTCTTCGGAGGAAGAAAGGAGTTTCGAGGGTAAATCGCTGACTGCCCAGTGATTAAGCTATTGGGGTCCCTCAAAGTGTTCTTTCCTGCCTCCATCTTTTGTGTAATGAAGGCTATTTCATCCGCAATGTAGCAGCAAATGCACTAGTATACACTGAGTGATCTGACTTGGAAAACCCAGGACGTTGGCCATCTTGGACCAAAGTTACAAAGCCAAAATGGGGATCGCGAAAGAGAGCTATTTCCCATTATTGATAGTATATTGTCATTTGACGAGGTCGCCTCCTCTTTCACGTTTTCATGTACAGAAGATTCCAGATGTTGAGTCGACATTACCAGTTCATAGTCCAGTACTTCATCCTCTAGTAAACCACCTGATACTCTTTTTGCTAATGGTGCTGTTAAACTAACCTCAGTACTTTTGAGTTTTGCAGCATTTCTATGATCCACTCCATTATAAAAGAAACATCTCTTGCACAAATCCTTTTCAGCCTTGATGGTGGGCTAAACGAAGTTTGCATAGTGACTACCACACTCACAGCCTCTTTCTTCTTGTAATACCTGGGTTCAGAGACAACCCTTCTTTGGGATTCGATTGCACATGTCAGGCTCTCAATATGCAATATGGGAACTTAGTCTCCTACCGTTAAGCGTTCAACTGACAAGCTGGGGACAACTACACCCAAAGGTTCCTCCCGACCCCCCATCGAGCCTTGAAGCATGTTCTAAAGTACAAGGTGTTTCCTCTCGCTTCAAGTACTCCATTACAGGTTACAGGTAACATTGATAAATAATGTCCATCCCCGACCTTTCTCTCTGAGTGCTCAAGTTCTGGAGAGAGTGAGTAAATCTGTCATTGACAGTCTTTTAGTAGCACCCTCCACTTCCAACTGTAACGTGGGGACAGGCTCCTCAACTAGTGGGGCCAGGTCACAAGAAGACTGAAGTGCCATATGGCCGTCTGATAAACAGTCAAGGTATAAACGTTTTTTGAACAAGTCCGGGTCAGAGTACAACCGGGACCTACACTTTTTGCCTGTAAGATTCAATGCCTCCATTATCACCAGTGTTGTAGTCTATGTATCCTACTATGTCAGGGCTTGATGTTTTGTTTCCAATGTTTTCAATAACTTAAACTTAAAGTCAGTACACACACTGTACTCACTGCAGTAAGTAACAATAAACTGGAGAACCATAAGCAGCTTAAGACTGCTGACATTTACCACTGTCTTGCCACATGGTTATGTTTTTCTGGCCACCAACACAGCCTCTGTGTGACGGACGAGCTAAAGGGATGAGCTGAAAGCAGAAGGCTGCTAGCAACCACGGGCTGCGGTGAGCAGCAGGAGGTCTAGAGGAGGGCTACAGGAGGCTACTGACGATCAGAGGCTGTTGCTGGATGAAGCCGCTCACTCCCGGTTGGCCCCTGAGCCCCAAGCACTCCAACACTCTGCTTTCCTCTTTCCACTCACTCCGTTGAACTCTCCACTTTCCTCTACCCAACGAAAAAGTCAGAGGAAAGGACTTCTGAAAAACACGTACCATAACGTGTAGCGTATAGTGTGTAGCATATAGCGTGTCAAGACGCACCTCAAGGAAACAGAAACAGAAACAGAGGCAACTTCCAACAGAGAGAAGACATACATTAAGAGATTTTTATCACATCAGGAGCTTATTTACAGAGACAATTATATAGACACTCAAAAGAATGCTTAGATATAACACTGGCAGGTCCTATGCAGCACAAAGATTGGTATTACTTTGTGATAGAGCTTGCTCAAAGAGTTCTGAAAGGGTACGTTTTGGCGGTGAGCGGCAGGTAGTCGGTAGGAATGCCATAGGCTAGTCATTGGGTGGGTAAATTATCAAACATGCCCATAGGATGTGTGTCTTTCCTCACATCCTGTCTCCATCCTAACTGTTTCCACTGCAAGAGTTCTGGTTTACACCTAATAGGCAAAGCTAAAAAAGTATCCATGTAAGTCTCTGAATCAATCATAACTATGCACATTGCTCTGGTCAGCCTTCCATACCATTGTCTGCAAATCAGCCTGGGCCCTGCCACTATTGTAAGCAGCACTGCCCAAACTGCTAGACTGCTAGACCACAAGGCCTAAATATGCCTGTGGTTGCTTGTATTCGAGTGCAGAGAGTAGATGGCCTAGCAATTGAGATTGAACTGCACCTGTTGGTGGCAGAACCAATAATCATTTCCAAATAGCTTGTCCCCTTCTGTAACGGCACAGACATACTAAAGAATTATGGGCCTCATTACACGGATGGCGGTAAGGGTTTAAATCCTTACCGCCTTACTACGAGGTCCCTTTGCGGGTTGGGGAATTTAACGCCTGCTTTTTGCAGGCGGTAAAAACCAACCCGCAAAGGGACCAGGGAGCTAATTACGGTACCACAATTAGCGCCTTCCCCATTCCCATAGAGCCCTATGGGGCAAAAATGGGAATGGGGAAGGGCAATGGTGGAAGGGGGAATTACCGCCCCGCCAACCTTGGAATAGGGCGGTAATTCCCCTTTCCACCAAGGCGGTGCCGGTATTTTACCGGCATGAACCATGGCACTAATAGCGCCATGGTTCACCGCCATCCGTGTAATGAGGCCCTATGTTTTGGAATGTTGTGCCGAGCAATGATAGTGGTAATGTTTAATTGAAAGCCTTGCATCTATCACTTTTTGATTTTACTACTCTCCCCTCCGGAATTACATTTGTGTTACTACAATCCTTATTTTTTCACTTATTCTTAAGTTTTTAATGCAGCTGAATATATATTTCCAATGTAATTTGTAAGGGATCCCAGTATTTGATGCACCTTCTGCAGAAATCTGTTCAAGCAACATTGTGTGTCATTTATTGTTTGATATAGTTAAGCATTTTATTAAGCATGATGCCAAAACATGCTATATTTCCTTAAATAATAAGCATACTTTAAATAACAGAAACAAACTTTGTGATTTTATGTTTGACAAAATAGTTGTAGGCAGCCTGCTTGAGTAGGTGTGCTACCTCACTTAGAGGTGTGAATGGCCTTCAATCTCCCTTGTCATTTGTACTTTCATGGCTGTGTGGGGCATAGATCATTGTTCAGGGCAAGCAAACAAATCCTGGTTGGGCTGGCTGCAGTGCAGCCTCTCAGAATGCTAATCTCTCTCAGGTTGCTGTAGCACATTTAGAGTGAAATGCCCCCCCCCCCACTCCCTCGAGTCCCACATTCAAGGCCTCCTTTCTAGGTGGGTCTAAGGGGCTGCCTTGGGGATGCCGGGTCTTGCTGGATCCAGGCATGCCTTGCAAAGCAGTAAATCTATCTATCTATCTATTAGATTCTTATATCGCACCATACACCCATGGGCCTCAAGGAAATGCATCTTAATTGCATGTATTGTAATTGCTTGTGTTTCTGTGTGTCATGTGACTGCTTGTGTGTGCATGATAGTTGATATGCACCCACCAGCCAGGTGTTTCAGAAGGTTCCTGATGCAAGAGCCGGGTATTTGGGGGAATGGCAGAAGATGTAGCTGTCATGCGTGCATCCTGGATAATATGCATTGACATGCATGATGTGTCCCTTGGCATCACAGATCACCTGCACATTGATTTAATGCCAATGTTTCTTGTTTCGGTATATGCGCTCTGTCTCTTTGAGGGGGTTGCAGCACAATATGGGTGCAGTCGATGGCTCCCACTGCCCGGGGAAAGTGTGCAGATGCATAGAATTCCTGGCACACTCTCTGCCTTGCTGACTAGGTGCACGGTAGGTGAATGTGCCTATGCACACATGCAAGGATGCAGCGCAAAACCTGATGGAGGCACCTTGGTTGTGTGTGATATCATATACCCCCCCAGAGTGACTGTGGTGTGTTGGAATGATCCTGTAGCCTGGAAGTGTAGGGCTGATAGAACTTTTGCCAGCGGTGGCACAGCCTGTGAGCACATGGTGAGTGATGGCAGGTCATTCTCCCACTCCCTGACAAGGTCTAGGATGACATGGGGAGGGAAGCAGTATCTTCCATGCACCTCCTTGTCTGGCATCCTGAATAATGTTGTTTGTGGATGGAATATTCTGGGCCTCCTCCTCATCCTCCTCCTCATCATTCCATGTAATAGTATCAGTGCTAGCAATTCAGGATCCGGCATTGTGGCAATCTATGTTCATTGGGGTTGCATTGCATTTTTATACGTGAGCTTTCATTGCGCTTTGTACTTTGCAACGTGCAATGGGTGGCGGTAAGATCGTGAGATGTGCATTCTCCTTTGGACTCCAGATAATTGCACAATAGCTTCTGTGAATAAGGTTTCCTTAGCGCTTAAAAGGGCATTTGTTGTCTGCACGGTACCTCCCTCTCCACGCCCATGTTATTTGTTTTGGCTACGGAATAACGAAGTAGATACGTCGTAGGTTGAGGTAAGCCACTTTCTTCAAGATCGTTGATCTCAAGTAGGCTGGTACAGTTGTACAGTGGAAAACTGGCACCACAACCCAGGCAATATCAGTGCATCTCTCACCGAGTCACCAACTGACTCTCGTGGAACTTTCATCTCATACACCCCTATTTTCTAACAGGAGCGTGACAGGGGTCATGTCCTGGAGCCGACGGGTTACTAGTGAATATTGAAGACACCACTAGACCTTCCCCCTTAATAAATAAACAAGGGAGAACATTCACACACAGTAACCAAGCAAGGTAAATCTCCTTAAAGTATATAGTATAATCAATATCTAACATAAAAACGTCTCAAAAAGGTCAGTTGAAGATCTAAGGAACATTCTATGCTCCTATACATGTGTAGCCGATAAAAGAAATGAGAACATAGTGCTACTAACTCTGTTAACGTGAAATTAATTTACGATACCCTACCCTAAAACATGTGTAGTATAATGCATAAACAATTGAATTACTGAATTGTATAGAACACTTTCACAGAATACATAAGATATACACAGCGCACACCCCTGCAATATACACAGTGCAAATCCCACTTCTCCCCGCAACACCATTCACAAAGGCACGGAGGAGACACACAAAACACACCATTCAATTAGAAGAGTAACTCCTGTGGGCCCTACCCTACAGAAGTAACAATTCCAACACACATTCAGCGCATAACATACAGATGAAATCCCACCAGGGGAAAAAGAAACAAAAAGGATGCTACGACAAGTACACTCAGCATCCATACGCACATCTGGATGAAATCCACTTGGCAAATTCTTCTGACAAGTAAAAGCAAAACAAATACCAGCGGGCCAACCAAGGAAGCACACCGGCCAGAACCCGCAGGCCACCAACCAAGAATGCTGAGAGGCACCCAAAACCAGAACCCGAAGGTCACCAATCCAAAATGCACCCACAAGTATGTCCACCAGCGATACACTGGCAACACCCTATGCCCTAGGACCAATAAAAAGACCCCAGAGCCTGAAGGTAGCAGCAGAGCTACACCCAGAGCAGGCCCTGAAAATTACAGCGCACAAATAGGGTCACCAAAAACAAAACAATGTTGCTAACAGATTTCTAAAACACCCAAGCTAAACTTAAACCCTAAGATTAAGAGATCCAAGGGCCCACAGCCACAGCAGAACCACAACCCCAGTAGTCCCTGAAACGCACAGCGCACTAATAAGTTTGCTAAAACAGAACTAGGTTGCTAAACCACCTGTGTAAAGGAAAGATACCCCCATGGCAAACAACACATACAAGATGCTGAAAATACAGATGCCCCCCAGGCAAACAACACATGCAGAGTTCTGGAAAATACAGATTCCCCCATGGCAACAACACATGCAAAATGTTGACAATAAAGATGCTCCCATGGCAACAACAACACATGGAAAGTGCTGAAAAATACAGATGACCCCATGGCAAAACGCACATGCAAAATGTTGCCAATAAGGATACCCCCATGGCAAACAACACATGCAGAGTGCTAAACAATACAGATTCCTCCATGGCAAACAGCACATGCAAAATGTTTACAATAAAGATGTCTCCATGGCAAACAACACACATTCTAACAGGAGCATGACATGGGTCACGCTCTGGAGCCTGCTGGTTACTACTGAATTTTTTTTTTGTTTTTTGGCGTGGTGCAAAGTTTACTTTTACTGCACAAAGTAACTTTGCACCACGCAAAAACCTTTGTAAATGAGGTCAAACCTGTTCTCAGGACTTGCTGGAAATAGAAGGGGTCCGCTTTGGTCTGGAGTTTCAGTGGTGATTTGATCCAAAGTACGGAAGCTTGAAAAGAGAAACAGGCCCCTTTTTTAATGGCAGGCTGAAGAGCAGCCAAAGAAGGAAGTGCCAGATTGGAGTGACCTGCTGAGCACGTAGGTTGGGTGCTTCAGTCATAGATTGTGTAGGCCCTGCATTTTTCAAGCATTGTTTTAGTTATTTCCCCATAGCAAAATATCCTGTTTGTCTGTGTAGATCCTTAGCATATTTATTGATAGTAAATCAGTTAATTCCCCTATAGAAATCACAGGATGAGTTTTGATGGTATTCGAAACTAACACGCTCTTCCCAGTGTGTTTTGAACCAGTATAGACATAAAGATTTGCCCAAAGAATGAATCCCAAAACCCTGTTTCCACGTGAGTGTGCAGGGTGCAAAACGTAATTGACCCTTTGTTCCCATTGTGCTCTGACCAAAACCACAAGCCCTGCCTGTTCTTTATAGGTGAGGCAAAACATATTTTCCCATTGCTTTTCTTTCCCTCATATTACACCTGTGGTAATAAGTAAAAAAAAAAACGATTTTGCCCCTTGAATCCAACCAAGTCTAATTGATGTTTGGAGGGTGGGGGTTGCTGGAGAAAAGTATTACAACCAAATCAGCAATCACTTGTGACTTGAATTGTTCTTTTTCTGTATTGGTGGGTGACTTGAAAAGAAAGCTGCAGGAAATTGTGACTGCATATCTTAGTATTATCTCTGTGTTGGTGCTATTAGAGAAGTCAGTTTTGTTCTTGTGTTGCCACATCACTGGTGGCTGGTGTTAGTCTATTTTTCAAATTTGGTTTAAATACATTAATATATCTATATTCTTATTACACGCCAGCCTGGTTCCTAGTCCACTGTGGCACCAGGTATTTGTTAGGGTTGGGGGGGTCGAGACGGGTTGGAGGCCTTACCAAATAGAACCTGAATCAAAATCATAGTGATTTGTTGTGCGCAACATTCATTGGGGGGAAAGGAACTCCCTGAGTTGAGTGTGACCATGTAATAAACGTGACAACTAGCTGAGTCGACAATAGAAAGAGAAGAAATCAGAAAAGAAAGAAAATGAGGTGAAGGAGGGGGAAGAGTGTTAGCAGGAAAAAAGAGAACAGTTTTAGAAGAATTCAAGACAAGAAATTGGTCAGACATCCAAGTCTCCTTATAGCTGAGAAGTAGACGGTAATATTATCATGAATATAGGATGTGAAAGAAGAAAAAGATAGAAAGAGTTAGGTATCATCTGCATAAAAATGATGGGAGATACCAAAAGATGAGATAATGTCACCCAAAAGAGAAGTATAGAGAGAAAAGAGGAAGGGTCCAAGGACAGAACCCTGAGGGACACCATGAAAAAGGTAGGGTATTAGAATATGACGGAATACGTATGATTAGAAAGATAGGAACGAAACTAAGATGGGACAGACCAGAAAAAACAAAGGTAGCAAGAGAAGATGCAAGCAGGGTGTGATCCACTGTGTCAAAAGCAGCCACCAAAGCCAGCAGAATGAGAAAAGAAGAATGTTTAGAGTAACGAGCAAAAAGAATAATGTTTCCAAAATGCTATTTGATGTTATGCAAAGCAGGCTGGAATCCTCATTGGTGCTCTGTTGTCCCTTCCCTGCTTACATAGGTGTATTTAGATAGAGTTGTGATCATTAGAGATGACCATTGAACCATTTTAAAAAAGATCCCATTTATAATGAAAGTACAATTAACTACTTTCCTTTTGTTGTGTTTTAATTGCGTCTTTTGCTTATAAAACTAATCTGATTTCTGTGTTTTTTTCTATGGTCTGACAACTGCAATCGCACTCCTGACAACGTAACTGTCAACCACATAGACACAGAGACATAGTGGAAGACAGCACGTGTGTGTGCGAGAGAGAGGGAGAGAGCGAGACAGAAAGATGGTGAGAGACTGCTAGATCAGAGTATGTTATGTCGGTTACCGACAGTTACATGTCTAATAGATCCAAGACATACATGAAGTGGTATCACCTCTCAATTTGACATGCCAAATAATAGGGCTGCTAAATACTTTTGCTTGCTTAGCACTGGCGGCGACTGCAGTCCACTCTAAGCAAAATGCAGTTCATAAGTCAGCTCTCCCTCCCCTCATTTTCCCGTCCCTTACTATGGAGCATAGCCAGCTCAGCGCGGGTGGAATGAGGGGGGCAGCGAAGAGTGCAGCAATATTCCCTTCCCCTTAAGTCAGGTACATATAATGATAAATACCAGTGCTTTTTTCAGAGGAAATCCTGAAATTCCTCTCCTACTCATATGAAAGCCGTTCCCTCATACACAAATGCCGCATAATGTTATCAGTTGAATTCATATTTTTTTGTTTCTCGCGTCTTGTATGGAAAGGGACAGACCGTATATGGCAAGCAGTGGATTAATTTTTCCAACGTGTCCATGGGGTCCTGCATTCCCACTCTGGTGATTAACCATATTTTATGCCCTGTTCTTCCTCTTTAACACATTCCACTCTACTTGGTTTCCAGCTCAACGTTTACCTTTACGTGATCAATGAGTATCTAAGGCTGTGCAGCACCAATAGTCTGCCCACGTGAGTAAATGTTGCAATGCCATGCATCCTTCCAAGTCTCCAATCAGTGACTGCCATACGTTTATAAAAAGGGTCATGCATGCAGTAGATATCGACAGTTTCCAGTGGCATTAAAACATGACACGCTGGTAAAATAATGCTATCTTCAGGGACATCCATTGCAGGGATTAGATAGATCCCAGCTTCAAATCATGGCAGGTCAACTCAGCCTTTTAACTTTCCAATGTTAAAAAAATGAGTGTTGTTGAATAGAATAATAGTAACCCCTTCAGGTAAAGTACTCTGAGATGTCGCTGTGGCAGCACTATTTAAGCAATCCATTATAATGATCGTGTAGATTTGAGGTCAGTGAGCCGATCTCTCATTGCAATCTGACCCACCTTTGAGACCTGGCTTTCAGATTACACCGATCTCTGCCCCATGTGCCCAACCCACTGGTCTATCTCACTGGCAATGGAAAGTTTGCCCTGCAGATTATACAAGGTCAAACATATATCCTTGCGGGAAGTTCTCGATCCAGGGATTGATCTTAAACTCATTGGCCCCCGCGGCTCAGTATGTGGCTTTAAGCTATATCCACAGGGCCCGGAAAACAATCTCCAAGAAGATCCTTCCCCACCTGTCTGCAACCCCATCAGCTGTCTACAGCTCTGATCTTGCTTGTACATTATAAATAGTCCATGAATTCATAGATGAAATGATATGTATTGAAAGCCTGGATTATCATCACCATCTAGTCTGCTAATTTCCAGGCCTGATCTAACACCATACAGCCGACCTAGTCCCCAGATCACTTTTGCTCTTAGGTCATAAATCATTGCTCCATCCATATGCGTGTCGGGAATGGGCCATGCCCATCTAAACTGTTCATTTATTTTTCTGCCACAACGTCATTCGTTATCATTTTGACATTCTCTTTCCGGACACATGACATTTGCCTTACAAGTATATATTTTTAGACTGCAACATAATGAATTGACTTTCCAAGGCAGTGGTTGAAGTCCAGACTTCTTTGCACAAGTAAAAGCGAACCCTGAACAGGAGAAACCCCGGCCACTTACAGCTGAGATCAAAGTACACTTCCACAGGCAGCGGAATATACATTGTATGACAGCTTGTACAAACCCACAGGAGGAAGGCTACCTGCCCTCATGAATCCCACCTAACAAAGCATGCCTTTCCCAATGAAAACATGATGACAGAAAACAGCTTACATCATGGCCTAGGAGCACAGAAAGCACAGCACCTGTCGGTCCTGGAGTTTGCTCTGTATGTGTCTGTCAATGGCATTTCTAATTCAGTCTGGCGGGGTCAGAACGAGGCCCAATATCCCTACATTGTCTACTTCCTCCTTAATCCTCAGCCTGTCTGAAGTGAAGCAAGAGTTGTTTTTGCGCCTGTAACTAGCCTAAAACCAGCAGCTGGTTAATGTCTTCACAAATTGGCCACAGCCGACTGGTCCTCCCGGCAGGGCCCTCTGTGGGCCCCTTTTCCATTATGACCACTTTGTTTTGTATGTGATGTTGTATTATTTTGGATGGTGATCAATATTCAAATTACTTGAAATGTGCATTGGGTATTAGAGTATGCTACTAAAAGGACACCCTGAAAGTGACCGATTAAAAGCATGCAAAGGGTGATTTGCTGAATCTATTCCTAGCATTTCTGTACATTTTCAATTTTTAATCTTCATATTACAACTGCAATAACGTGTCATAGGCAGCCAAAAAATCAAGAGTTTGGAAAATACCACATGCATGCAGCGTTGATTGTAAAGGAATTGCATGATATTAATAAAGTTCTGTACTGGTGGGGTCAACGCATTGCACATATGTGATACTAGCAAAAAGTAACCGTTTTCTGAACGGGTTCTCTGGGCAGACATGACGAAATCAATGATCCTGTAGGTCGCTGTTCCGATTCACTATCACTTGATGAGCCTTGCACTCTGAAGCAAAATGCATTTAGGATGGGCACTGTGGGTGGGTGGCTGACATACCCCGGAGCAGACGTTGGGGTGAGGCGAGCGTTGGTGTGCTGCTGCACACTGGGACCTACTGTGCTCTCTCCCCACCTGTTGCCTCACCCTGGCATGGTGCAGTTTGTTGCAGTGCATTGCAGTGAGAATGTCCCAGAAACTGTGCATTGTAGGGTTGACGACCGATCCTTCTACGACCACATTGATGTTTTACTGATTTCAAGAAACCGTCTCATGGCTGAAGGTGTTGAGATCCAGATAAAGGGATGGGGCACCCAAATGTCATGTCACCAGTAATGACTGGATGGTCCTTAAAGGTAACTTGGCAAAATTAAGTTTAGATTGGTGAAACAGTGTGGAATTGTATAAGGAACAACACTTTGACAAGCCACAAACCCACAAATTCAGAGTTTTGCTGAAATCTGGCGAAAGAGGTGGAGTGTCCAAATGTCATGTAGTCAGTATTGTCCGGAGGGTCTTAACAGGTAACTATGCAAAAGTTGGTGCAGAGATGTGAAACGGTGTGGAATTGTATAAGGAACAATGCTTTGCCACAAACCCAGCCACCCACAATTTTTCACTTTTATAAATGTAGATAGATTGGAGGCCAGAGAGAACCAGAAGCTGATGGATGCTCTTAACCGATGGTGCTGGCTCTCGTGTGTCATCAATAGATACATTAATTCATTGTCTCATCAGCCAATTGTCAGCAGCATCCCACAATGAGCCTTTATGGTCCATATACAGTTATATTGTCAAACACCTATTAGAGTTGAGGCGATACTGGTGTCCGGTGACCCCAGGGACTGACTGCTGCCACACACAGGCTGTCAGGTCTTGATTATATATACATGTCTGGTTGGTCCAAAATCTATGATGGCTATGTTTCACCAGTATCATTTTCACAAGGCTAACGTTCTGGCACCTACAGCTTCCTTTTTGAAATTATATTGTCAATGGAATGAATCCTGTGGAACCTTTGCGTTGCCAAAAACAACAGTGATCAAATATACCCACATAGTATGAAATGCCACAGGTCAAATAATTTCAACACCCAAACATGTGCACACAATCCATTCTGTCTTGGATACCTGACAAGCAAGATACATCCCGATATCGTTCATCGAGGTTCAGGATGGAGTAGTGCATCTTCAGAGCCAAGAAGTGCAAAAGCTTCCCTTCTTCTCCTATGCTTTTCGATGATCAATTCATACATTTTCAGAATGATTGTTACACGAATAGAAGAGTGAAGAGGAGGTTGCACCTCTAAACAATCAAATTGTGGTACAACTGCAAGTCCAAAATGAAACATCCCTCAAGCCCACTCCACTAGAAAGGCATCTTGCTGCAACCAAGCTCTAATGACGCCAATGCAGATGTGGAGGCCTTGGTGTTGATCACAATTCCATCTCGCCCGGCCCCCCATCGTGAGTGTTATGGATGCGTGGCACCTTTGAAGCACCAGCCTCCAAAAGAAGTAACATAATTGTAGCAATGGACACACAATCTTAACTTTAACTGTTAAATGCTCCTCCAACATGTTTTTTTTTTTTGGAGATTGACATTCTCAGAACCACATATGCAAGTGTTATTTCACAACTGGGAGATAAAAATAAGCATTTACCATTTGTTCACTCTGATACAAGAAATCGACTTTCAGTGGCATAATCTTTCCCTTGCATGCTAAGATGTTGGGTGACATTTAAAATATGCCATAAATAGAAACATGTGTTTTGCCGCAAAAACAGGTTGTCTTACCTAAAATGATGTCTTCTAGAATTAAGAAGATTTCTAGGGAGTTGTGTGGGTACTTGATCAAGCATTAAAGACGTTTTGAGCCACTTCATTTGTGTCAGTCCACCATACATCCGTTCTCTTTTCATCTTGTGGTTGTTGGTGTGTGCCTTCAGTATCAACATCCCAGAAGTTGAGGCATCCTTCTTGCAGGGAAGTCTTTCTTTTGTAAGCCGTCTTGTGTAATATGCAACACAGTACTGCTACTCAAGAGACCTTTCCGCTGAATGCCAAAATACCTGCCTGGCTACTATGAGGCGAATGCCTCTTTCAATAGTTGTACTCCTACATATATGAGCACAGTTGTGGCAGTCTTTAGGATGGGCTTGAAGAAGCCTAAATGGCGTCATCAGCTATGGCTCAACAGGAGGAACACTGCCTTTTGTTTGTTTGTTTATTTATTTATTTGTATAGCGCACCAAACCCAAAGATAACTAATAATGAAACCCCTTGGTATATTTGGAGCTCTTGCAAAGTTTGGAGTTCTTGCAATAGTGAACATGCAAGAAGACATACTTATGACATGTAATACACTTAGCAAGCAGCCAGTTCCGTGCTTGTGTCATGACCATAATATTTGTGCCAATCAAGGGGGGTTTGCGTAGCAATGCACAATGATTATGTCTGCTGTTAATATTAGTTGGACATTTAGAGAATATGTCAATATTTGCTCCCATGCCAGAGGAGTTGACATCCATACATGAGTGTACTCTATGGTTCTAATAATATTGGCGAAATGGGCTTATGAGTTCAAGGCCACATTTGTTGCATTTAGTTCACTTGTTCCTATGTGGAACTTGATGTACCTATTTGCATGATCCATCATGACATCGAGTACCTGCTGCAGGAATTGCAAGAACGTTGACAGTTACATGTCGTAACCCAATGCCACAGTGACTTGGAATCATCCAATGGTGCAAAATAGCAAGAAAGAAATCAGCTTAACCAATGGCAGAAGCACAGTATGGATTGTCCTGTTCGCCACCAATCTTGCCTTCGCTCTGCCCAATAAACACAGTATTGACATTTGATCAAGTTTGACCAATTACAGAGCATGTGCCTCAGTAATTCCAAGTAAGTTGACCATTGCCCTATGCACTTTCCCTATCATTGTTATGCTTTGTTCATTATATGAGCCATAATCACAACCACTGCTCATGCCATATTATTCACTTCTCAGGACACCAGCATTGCAATCACTGATAGCAGAGTACACATGAATGCTGCAAATAGCGGGGCAATATCTGCTGTGTCCCAGAACTGGTCCCTGGAGCATTTACCAAAGTTGTTCACACGCATTTAGGACCTGTAGGGAACTGTGACACCTCAGCAGCTTGCTCCATTTGCTCCTATATAAAGTGGCACAGCAGTGATTATGCTTTAGCACAGAAATAGAATGCATGAAAAAGCGCACTGTTGATGGTAACTATTTTGCGATGCTCAAGTCGTGCAGCACAGTGGTGATGGAAACAAACTGCTTGTAACACAAAAATGTGTCTAAAAACATGCTCAGGAAACTCCTCTGCATGAGTAGCCAAAAGGCGCCAATCGCTGCCACTATTACCGCACTGTGTCACCATCCCAGTCGGATCCGAGTGTCCACGAATGCAGTGCACCTCTGAGAACTCATGCAGGTGGGCTTTAGAAGCATTTACAGGAGCTGTAATAATCACTCGTGCAGGGAACCTATTTCACCACCTATTCATACTGCAAAAATAAAAACATTTTTTTTTTCATTTTTAGTAAAGTGTTTTGGCTTAATGTAAACCTTTTCACAACAGAACGAAAACATTAAGATTAAAACAATTTGAAATCTGGAACCACTTATGTCACGTTAAGCCACAGTTACAAGGGCTCGAATGGGGGGTAATGGCCCGGCAGACCAAGTTAACGGCCCGAGCGAAGCAATGGCCATTAACGAGGGCTCCGGGCCATTATCCCCCCACCCCCGTTCCAGCACTTGGAACAGGGGCTTAACGCCTTTAGCACCCCGGGCGTCCAAAGCGGTAACCGGGGGTGCTAAAAATAAAAGGAATTTCCTTTGTTCAATGAAATGCTGCATGCGTCCAGTTGAACGGAGGAAAATACTTTACAAGATGGCAGCAATGGAAAAGGAAAAGTTTAACCTTCTGCCCACTAAAATGGCCAATGCCATATTAGATCGGGGAAATATTACAAGGGGGAAGGACATTGCTATCTCTGTTTGTTCTGTTTCTGATGGGGTGATGGTAAATAGACAAGTACATTTTAGGGATGGTGCTAAAGGTACAAGCAATGGTGATCAGGATTGGTCTTGGCTAGTGGGTGCGCTCATGTCAGGGAAAAATGCTGTGTCTAGCTCAGAAGGGCTTTAGATGAAAAGCTGCCTCTTTCCATTTTGTGATGGAATTCTAGAAGGCATAAATTACTTGCGACTAATCCAGAACTAACTGTTGTGCTACAAAGGCATGACATTGTTTGCTTACAGGTTATTAAAGCGTCCTACCATGGACGGCTTTACCACATACTTTGAGGCTGTCCAGAATGGTAATCAGGGGTGCCCCATGGGAGGGTTATTGATTAATGTGAAAGTTGGTCGTGGGATAACAGGTGTGAAAGAATATGAGATTCAGCAGGGGGCCTTGGCCGCCGAATTAGTTTTAGCAATTCAGCCACAGTGTCCCCTTATTTTAATTGTTACTATTTACTGACATGTGGGAGTTAGTGAAATCCACAAGTTTTTAAATTGTCTTATGTCTTTCATTATAAACTGGTTGGGGAAAAATAAAAATGGGCACATGATTGTTTTGGGATGAATTCCATTTGCCAGGCCGTCTATATTTGTCAAGGAGTTCCCCCCTTCTCTCCTGAGTTCGATCTTTGCTGGATTCCTTGATCGATGCCTTCTTGTGGACAGATCAAGTCTTGAATAAGGCTGCACAAGTCTCTTCCGACTCCAGCGTGCGTTCAAAGTTCCGGGATGCAAGGATCTAGGATCCGGGAAATTAATAGAGTGCGCTACTAGCACACGAGTCCAGGAATCAAGAAGGAAGGAAAGGGACTAAGAATGGGGTAGGCTGGATGAAGCAAGGGAAACAATACCGCGAGCTACGGAGCACATGTCTGGTCGCTACTTCGCAATAGCATTGAGGCGCGCAGAGCCACGGGAGGCGTGGTCTATAAATAGAACACGCTATGTCCAAGGTGTAGAGCGAGGAAGGTGTTTTACAGTGGACGGCCATGTTGGAAGTACAAGGGAGTGTAAGCCCCGTTGAGACAAGGACCAGGAAGTCCAAAAGGGGCATGTTCTGTAGTTCATGACAATATTAGGAATTATGCCTCTTCCCTGCTTAAAACAGTGAGCTGTCACCAGTCTTTTTACGGGGTTAAATGGCATGATTCCTTGACCTCGATGGGGCTTTTGCAACTAAACGGAGGATATGCCCTGTGGTTAAACTTGGTTCAGAGATGATATAAGATCCTCTCTAGATTATATTTTCGTGAGTGAACTTCTGTTTTTTCAGGTGTCTGAATTTAAATGTGATACAAAATAAGTGGAGTATCCATTCTATGTTGATTTGTCTTCTTGTTCTGCAACTGGAAGGGGCACCTGACAGTTACCCTTATAATTTGGCAATGAACATAGGGGAAACAGAATTTCCTGGACTGAAAAGGCAATCAAATGTGTCAATAAGAAGATAGACTCTCTATTGCAGAACACCAAATTTGACTGGAAGTTAAAGGTTTTTAATGTTGATAATATGGGGGCTTTTCTCGATGAAACGTTTAAAGAAATACTAGGGGGTTGTCTAACTGCCCCACGTTCTGTGAAGAAGACTCATTTGTTTGATTCAATTTTGGCTAGTAAAAAGCAGAACATGAGAGCATTAAAAAGCTAAATGTGGACATCGCCTATAAGAGATCATGTATTGCCAGAATCAGGCAGAGCCTTAAAATTTTTGGAAAGAAACAGAAGGCAAGGCTATAATCAGAATGACACTGACACTATGTTTTTTGGCCTAAAAGCAAATAATGTGGCATATTTTGGGGAATTGGTTAACTCCATGAATAATGACCATATTGAGGCTCAGGTGAAGGTGGTATCAGAACTTGATTGGATTAAACATTTTGAATTGTTTTATGCAGCAGATAAGGATAACTCCAATTCATTATGTATAATTGGAGGAGATGGATCTAGTCTTTGATAAGAGTAGCTTTTAGCCGGAAGTGGTAATATAGACCACTCATGGAATTAGCCAGTCCCAAGCCCCTGGCCCAAACAAATTATCCAATACATTGTTTAAAGGTAATCCACTCCTTTTTCATGATATTGGCAAGACAGGGCATTGTCCCACGTCATGGAAAACCTCTTACAAAACCCCTATTTATAAACGAGGTCCGTGTGTTGATCCAAAAAATTATTTGTCAGATAACTATCCTTGACGCAGTCAGTAAGATATTTGCATAATTTTACTTAAACATCTTGAAGCCTGGGCATTGAAAGTTGGTAGGCTACAAAAGTACCAAACGGGATTTCGTAAGATCCAGGGTACAAATCCTAATGGCTGTATTTCAAAGTGCTGGAGCCGTTATGAAACAATCTATGTAGCTACCATATATGTATCCTCAGTATTTGATCTCGTGAATAGTAAACCATCTGTTGAAAAAGCTTTTAAATTGGGGAATCCCAATAGGTCTCTTGAACCTTATTGTTAGATTACATCAAGGTTCAAATGTTCAGGTGAGGTTAAACAGGGGTGGTTCTCTTTCACGTAAGATTCCCACTAAAAACGGATTATGGCAGGGGTGCATTCTTGCCCCGTGTCTATTTAATGTATATGGGTCTGATGTTGGGGAAGATGTAAAATGTGCCTCCTATGTTGTGCCAAAATTAGGACATCTAAGGCTCAGTTGGTTAGCATATGCCGATGATTTTATCCTGATAGACTGTACGGTAATGGGGTTACAGCGACTATTAACGCCCTTTGTGAGTTAAACACTTGCCTTTAAGTGGGATGGGAGTATGAAAAACGAAATTCCTAGACTGTCCGCAGTCTCTAGACCTAGCCCTTCAACAGAAGGGTGCTTCGTGTAATTGCTTGGGTTCATGGAACTGGGGGTGAAGTGCTTTGCAAAAGCGATGCCTCATGTATCTATAATTATAAATGGTTATTTATAATGTGCTTAATATAGAAGAGGTTTCTAAGTGCAGACCTGGAATTCAAACCTCTGTGGCTCCATGTCGTCTTGCTTCTAAGACAAGCGCGTTGCCACTGAGTTATACTACCCGCATCTAACATGGAATGTGTGATGTATGTCTTGTTTTAATATCATCCCAATGTTTATTTCTAAGCTAAACCTTGGTGAAGTCATATTTGCCACATGCAATTTTACAAATCTGTAATTTCAAACTGCTAGCCTTTTTGAGTGTACAGCAAAGTCCATTTAGTAAGCCTTGAAGGTGAACTCGTTTCTTAAAACGGAAATTAAGCCTATGTTTTAACACTAAAACTCTTAGCCAGAAACGTTAAAGATCATGTTCTAGTATTGTGCCATCTTATTATTATTGAAATTCAACTGGGTTCATGGGAAAAGAGTTTTGACCAGTTTTTTTAGCCAGTGCTCCATGTTTGTGAGACAAAAGTAAATACAGAAAAAGTATGTTTAAAAGTAACATCCTTGTGATTTATTTGACTCTCGGCCATGCCTGGTTTCAAACTTCCTTAAGATAATGCCAACGGGGGTTTTGTATGTTGCATCATGGGAAACATTGACAAAGGCGTGGATTGAGGAGTTATGAAGAGATATCTTTGCCAAGGAGTGGGATGGTATAATGAGGGTGGGTGCTAAGTCAAAGATGGATTTGAATTTAAGATTTATTCATCAAAGGATTTTGCGTCATTTGTACTGGACCCTGGCGTGGATGCCTGGGTTCGGTATGTTGGGTGATAAATCACTCTGGGAAGAGGCACGTTGTTGCAGATGCTATGGTATTGTTCAAGGGTTGTTGACTTTTGGAGGGAAGTGTTGGACAGATTAGATACGGTTTTGGGTGTGGTATTCCCAAGGTCACCCTCTTCAGTGGTTCTGCTTTCTGTTTATGGGAGATGTAATGTGGCTCGTAGCTTTCGATTTTGGATAGATAACGTGTTGATGGTGGTGGGTAAG
Organism: Ambystoma mexicanum; assembly: GCF_040938575.1. Taxonomy (NCBI): domain Eukaryota; kingdom Metazoa; phylum Chordata; class Amphibia; order Caudata; family Ambystomatidae; genus Ambystoma; species Ambystoma mexicanum. The sequence goes on along the minus strand of NC_090929.1, from coordinate 390,934,131 downwards.
CACATTTTGAGAGTATGAAAAACAAGGAAAAAGCTGACAGTCGGGGCAGGTCTGATTTACTGACTCTGTCTAGCTATGAGAAATACATGATGCATAAACAGAATAGTGAGGAATTGTATGTGGAAATGTGGGGGCCATGTAATGAGTTATATGGCTAAGAGTGGGCATTGAAATGATTGTGGGAGTAAATGTGTGCTTTGTTGGTTAGGTGCGTGAGAGAGTTGAGTGTGTGTGTGTGTATGTGCTTGGGTTGCGTCTTATTGTCTTTCTATGTGTGTATGTATTTTCAGTATTTGATGACTCATCCTACATGGGGTCGACTGTGTATAAGAGTTTACTGTTTAGTCATATGGTAATAGGAGTATTTTTTTTCTTGTTTTATCATTCGATTTTTAGTTACAATATTAATGGTATTAATTATAATTATATGACATTGCTTGTTGACTTTAATCCTATGTTTGAAATGTTTTCTATTTTTGTTATAAAAAAAATAAAGAGTAAAAAAAAAGTAACATCCTACAGAAAAATGTGTTTCGTAATTGAAGCTGTGTTTTCTGCCACAAAGAAGGTGGCGTGTGATTAAGTCAACCTGTTATTCATTGAGCTTGGAATTGAAATATATATATATTCTTTCTATACCCGGGCCTGGGTCTTGGCTCACTGTGGGCACAGGGGGGAGATGTATGTGACTCTATATGAGTGTTCAATATGGCCAGCGCTAACACATTCAGAAAGGTGTCGTAGGGCTCCTTGATTGGGGGTGGGGGGGAATCTCCAGGTTAAGGGTGGTCTCGCAATATAACGCTGCACACCAAAGCCTTGGCCAGTACGACCTTATCAGTCATACTCGAGGACTTCATTGGTATGTTGTCCGCCGACTTTCCGGTGTTATTTGTGTCCACATGGGCCTTGCTTCTGATGCAATATTGACCTCCCCATTTAGGCACATTAGTAAAGTGGTATACAAGGATTATTATGTGTAAAAGTTCCTACCAGCCCAGTGCGTCTTCATCTCATGTCGACTGCTGCCTGTCAACTACACTCTCCTCGCACTCACACACGCCAACACTATGCGTGCCACTCCCGTATTTCAACTTTGAGAAGCGCATTCTGATTAGAGCCAAAGGAATGCTAAACAGTACATTCCAACACAAGGCGCCTCGCTGCCTTAGTCCAGTGGCGACTGCACTCTCCTCGCACTCACAAGCAAGGCTCCTTGTGTTGGACTATCACTGTTTGACATTACTGTGGCTCTAATCAGACCCTGCCTTGCAAGGTTTAAATACAGAAGCACAGCGCATAGCACTTTAGTGTGTCAGTGCTGCGCACTGACTCATGCATTACTATGCACAGCGCGCGTGAGTGTGAGGAAGTGCAGTCGGCACTGGACTAAGGAAGCAAGGCTCCTTGTCTTGAATTGTACTGTTTATAATTGCTGTACCTCTAATCAAACCCCACGAGGTTTAAATACAGAAGTAGCAAGCGTGTGAGTGCAAGGACCTAGCACTTGCAAATTGCTGTCTGCATTACCACTGTTTGTTACCTTTATTATTTATTTATTGTTATTTATCTGTTTCTCCTCTGCTTCGCGCTTTCCACCTCTCCCCCCTTCCATGCACTTTTCCGCTCCCCCTCTCCCATGCACTTGCGTGTTCTCAATGTCACTGGGCCAAGTAAGATCGCTGTTTTGTTCTCCCCTGTCCCCCTTCCTTGCCTTGTCGCGCTCTGAAACACTTGTGTACGAGCGTGATAGAAATAAAATATCAATCAATCAATCAATCAAAGGAGAGTGCTTATTTAATGATAAGCCCTAACTGCAAAATCTTTCATTTATTTTTGCTACTTTTTCTAGTTTTGCTCTCTTTTGCTTTTCCTCGCCTCCACATTCCTGATGTCACTCTAAAGACCTCATAATAAGTATTTTGGTAATGTTAAAGGGTAAAACAGGCTTTGGGCCTCATTACAAGTGTGCCGCTCCGGCAACAACAGTTGCCGGACCGGCACACTACGAGTCTGCGGGCGGGTGTCAATCCGCCCACCAGGGTCAGACCGGGTGGGTGCAACAGCACCCTCCCGCAGACTTTCACAGAAGCACCGGCACTGTTATTAACGGTGCCGGTGCTTCCATCATCCCCATGCCCATTGTGTCCTACAGGACTCAAAAGGCAATGAGGATTAACAATTTACCGGCGCCTGACTTCCCAGATCGCCGGGGTAGTAATCGCCGGGGTAGTAATCGCCGGTTGATTCTTGGCAAGCCAGACGGCGGTAAATACTGCAAGTCCGGCAGCATCCCATCGGCAGCAAGGGCAGGGTTACCGCCAGACTTGTAATGAGGCCCTATATTTCCAAATACCGCCTGTTTTACTGTGACACTTGAATTTGGATTTCTCAACCCATTAGCAAGAAAAAACCCTGCATGGACATTTCATATCTATGTCCACATAAAATGTCAGGATTGGTGGCAGGAATATTATATTACGGTCTTTCTTCAGTGAAACAAATGGGATTTCAGAATGGGAAGTAACGAAAACTCTTAAGCATGATGCAGCAAGTACCCTTTCACTGTCAGTGATAGCAGTAAACCGCTTTGGCACTGCTACTAGCGCCATACTCACAATGATGTCGTAACTCTTTTTTTCCTAATTGAATACACAACCTTTAGAATAAACACATACCTACAACCTATTCCTTTGCCTGCTAAGACGCATATAGGACACATTGGAGCCATTAATATTACACCACTTGCTGTTGTGCACCTTTCATATCATATTACAGCAGTTGGGTGTAGAATGGAATCGGCGTAAGCTCACCAGCCACAGTAACCCTTTCTCACATAGGATATGGGTGAGGGCAGAGAGGGGAGGTGTGCCCGTGTATTTACTCTGGCAGAGGGACTGCATGCACTGGAACGCATCCAGCACACAAGATGTGGAATTTGAAAACATGCGTTGAAACAACACAAGAGAGACATCTATCAAGCGGCTGCTCTAAAAATAGAGCATCCCTCCACATCCAAGTCTGAGGCAGCGATGAAAACCATGCGATATTATTCTCCGGCAGCCATTCCTCGCCAATTCTTTTGTCTATATTTGTCATTTTTCCTTGTTCCTGGGGTTACGAACCCACAGAGGTTATGATCATACCTCAGGGGCCTGCCTTTAAATACACCCTGCAGATCTTTGCACAGGCATCCTGCAGAGCTGGCTCGTTGTAAATGATAAAGTATTCCTCGCCAGAAGCCGAGAGTCTGGAGCAGAATGTCTGTCTCAGACATCCCTCTTGGATTGCATTAGGCTTTATGATGCCTGCTCCCATCAGTGTGGAGAATAACATTATGGACCATAGTTTAAATAGAGGGCAAGTTGCGCTTAGAGTACTCTGTCTACATTTGCACTTCCGTGCAAAACGGTCTGCTCCATCCAATCGCTCAACAAAGTGCAAAAATTGACAAAACAAGCAAAATCACCTTTTGAACTTGATTATTTTTTTAGGCTTAGCCTTCTTCCCCTGTTTTTGTTCAACTAAGTTTATATAGTTGAATGGTCTGATTTTGTCCTTCAATATTCATATTATTGCTTGACCCTCATTAACTGTGTAAAGGTCCATCCTTTGATTTTCTAGCTATTATGGTGTACTTTTTTCTTTCTTCTTCTCTTCATGTGGATGCACGCACATCACTTTTTCTACCACTTCATTTCGTAGCTCGCTTTGGCGTAAAGCGCTCTATAAACAAATAAAACAAACTAACAAACACATTTTGTATACATCTAGTAACGTTAATGGTGTAAATGCTGCATTTCGTTTATGCATGCACGATATTATTTACATTCGGTTCCTTTGGAATCTTTGGCAGGTGATTTTTCTTCACGCAATTGAGAAAATGTCCCCCTGTGGCAAGATTATCAAAGATTTGCACTGGTGCAAAAAAGTGGAGCAAATGAATTTAGCACCAATTTTTCTGCTTAGATAATTGGGAATGGCGCAAACAGATTTAGCCCTAATTTGTATTATCTAAAAATGTTTTCAGACAGGCAAAAAGGAAGCAGGCTGTTTTATTTACTCTGTTTGAGGAGTAACATGAAAAAATGTTGCCAAGAGATTCCCTTTTATGTTATGCAGCAAACATAGTACAAAAAACTGTGGGCCTCATTACACGGATGGTGGTAATGGTTAACGGTCACCGTTAATGGTAACGGTGACCGTTAACCATTACCGCCTTACTACGAGGTCCCTTAGCGGGTTGGTGCTTTAACGCCTGCTTTTTGCAGGCATTAAAAACCAACCCGCTAAGCGACTTTGGTGCTAATTACGGCACCGCAAAATTGCGGTGCCGTAATTAGCACCTTCCCCATTCCCATTATGCCCTATGGGGCAAAAATGGGAATGGGGAAGGGCAGTGGTGGAAGGGTGAATTACCGCCCCGCCAACCTTGGAATGGGGCGGTAATTCCCCCTTCCACCAAGGCGGTGCCGGTATTTTACCGGCATGGACCAAGGTGCTAAAATAGCACCTTGGTCCATATGCTAATACCGCCATCCGTGTAATGAGGCCCTGTGTGATTTATTTTTGCCCCAGTGCAAATGGGTTTAGATAATTTATTTTATTTTAATTGAATTTTATTTCTTTATTTAGCATTTGTAACATGTGGCAAACCCGTAGGTATCTGGGCGCTGGAAAGCAGGTAAAAAACATTACAGGCTTACCATAGGCAACAATAGAAAACAGTGTTTTGGCATAAATCATAATAAGAATATTTACAGACATAAGGGGGGGTCATTCCGAGGTAGGCGGTAAGGGGTCAACGGCGCCGGTAAAGGTGTCAGAGCCGTCAACCCCTTACTGCCTCATTACGAGTTCTGTTCGCAGGACCCGCTAAGGCCGCCTGGTAAAACCAGGCGTCCTTAGCGGGTCCCGCGAGCAGACCAGGGTGCTAACAACGGGCCCGTTAAGAACGGGCCCGTTGTTAGCACCCTCCCCATTCCCATTGAGCCCTGTGGGGGCTCGAATGGAAATGGTGATGGGTTCCTTGAATGAGGAATTACCGGGCCCTCCAAGGTTGGAATGGCCCAGTAATTCCTCATTCATGGAACCCGGACCCGGTACCCGGTATGGGGGTTGCCATGCCGCTAATAGCGGCATGGTTACCTCCATACTCGGAATGACCCCCAAGATATTTCAATATAAAGTAATCCCATTAGTACATAATCAGTAGTATTTACATGTGCAACCTTATGCACATAGGTAATTTACAAATGACGTAGAGCAGATGTATTCGCAGAAGCGTGTTGTATATGGAAGAAACTGTAAGCATTGGGGCACAGAGGCTACACACTGGAAGTGAGGAACCAGGCTTTAAGTTTTCTGTGGAATGCAGTGTGGGAAGGGTCAGATCTAATGGCTAGAGGTAGGTGTTAAGATGGATTTCTGAACTCGGACCTGGAGGGGCAGAGGTTCAGAAGGCCAGCCTAGTTTCTTGGAACAGGGTAACCTCTGGACAAGCCAGACCAATCAGGGTAGCGATGGCGGCGGTCAAGACTAAGGGCCTGATCACGACTTTGGCGGTAATGATGGTGGTATTACCGCCGGCGGTATTAGCCCTACTGCCGAACTCCCTGGCGCTAATAGCGCCGGATCACTAGTTCAGTGGTAATGTAATTCCCCATTCCCCATTGAGCCCATTCAGGAATGCCTTATTCCCAATTGGGCTCAATGGGGAAGATTCACGCTCATACCGCCGGCGGATTTCCCGCCAGCAGTAATAGCACAAATTTTCGGCGGATTTCCCCCCAGCCAAGAGCTGGGGCGAAATCCGCCGAAGTCCTGCAGATCCTTAAATCCGGCGGTAATAGCGCGACCGCCGGTTTTAAGGGTTACCGCCAAAGTCGTGATGAGGCCCTAAGTCTCAAGAGGGGTGAGGGTGACTGAAAGACCTCAATGAGCAGACAAAGCAAGGACACTTACAAATTACTCCAGACAGGTGTTATATTAAAAATATAGACACATTTATTACAAGACCTTCGTAATATCGACCATAGCAAAGAATCACAATAATACTAAAGTAAACCAACACATCACAATCAATACAATATATATACAAGACCAAGGGGTCTAAGGAGTTATGAGCACGGAATATGTAGACCACCTAGATGGGGAGGAAAACAGGCAGTGCAAATAATCATTAGACCCAGTTCGACATCAGAAATACACCTAACTAGGAGGAAGTCCGAGCCCTACGAAGAGAGGAGCCTTATGCTCAAAAGTACCTGCACGCGCTTGTGCCAATGGACAAAATAGGGTCTCTTCAAGGGTCACTGACAGTTCAGGAAGGTGGATAAAGCGATGAAGAACAAGTCCCCACTACTCAAGCAAGGCCTCCACTTGCGGGCAGACGCAGGGTGAGAGTGTGGGAAGGATCCGCTATTTCACAACAGCGGTAGAAAAGAAATGGGCTCCCGCGCTAGGGGCCACCGGTTGGGGTATGGACTACTCACTGGTCCCCGACGCAGGCAGACCCAGACTTCGCCAGTTCAGTTTACATTGCTGGCAGGTTCAGATGCGATGATCGGGACGTCTCGACTCTGTGTAGATTCCGCGGTAGCAGGATGCAGGGTCGAGGGGTTCCCAAAGGCAGCGAACGTGCACAGGTTGTTACTACAGCAGGGCAACACGGGAACCGCGTTTACTCTGGTCCAGGCGCACTCGTCTCACTTCAGACCTGGGAATGCCAAGTGTATGAAATTTGGTGTGAGGGTGCCGTCGACACGGAGCTAGCCGTAGGCCAGGTTTCAAGGGCTTCCCCGAAACGGCGGCAGTGACAGAGCAAACATCCTGTGTAAGCTGGTCTGCCCACTGATTGTCCCAGGGACACTTCCGAAGAGGCTTACTTGCAGGGTTTGATGAAGGTGCCGGGTGCCGAGAATGGTTGATCCCACTATTCCAATGGGTCGAAGCGCCTTTGCAGACCTCCTAGGACGATCAGATGCAGAGGGGTCTCGCAGGACGACAGCGGCTCAGGGTGCCAAACCTTCAGCGGGTCACCAGCGGCCCCTCAACTCAGCTTCTTGTTGCAGGATACTTGGCTCCTTATCCCTCGTTTGGTGTTTTCAGCCTCCTCTTATCCAAAGTTCCCTTCGCGCCAAAATGGGGAGGACCCAATGGGAGATCTGCTCACAAACACTCAGACCATACGTGGACCTTTCACGGACCACAGTGGTCCCAGGCATTCAGGACACTTCAGACTCTCTGGCACCCAGGATGTGTATTGGGAACAGACATCCCAGCCCACATCCTGGAGGCATACACACAAGGCATGCAAAAGCCTGCGAAAGCTTTGGGTTTCGCGGGAAAGTGCATGACCAAATAAGGACTGACCCGGGTCGGCTCGACCTGGGGTAGGTGAAGGGGCAAGATGGCCAAAGGACAGGACAAAGAACCTCGTGGCATGGCCTTTTTGGAGCCAGTCCACTTATTCGTCCCAAACGCGTTAAGCATGGATAACATGGCAAAAAAGGGTTCAAAGCACAAGAGAAATGATAGCTGCCACCAGTCCTGTCCGTGCCACACTTGCACAGTTCATAATAAGTCCAGCGAGAGTTTCTAGGGCCTTTGGAATGACTAGAGACCCAAGAGCGTGGTAAAGTATGTTACAGTGCACTCTTGTTTCATGTTACACAAAAGCTGCAACATGAGGAAAGGACTAAGGGAAACGAAGTCTCCCAGTACTGACTGTTTTAAGGGCATGTCAGTTTCCCCATAAGAATTGAGCGAAAGCCCAGAGGAGTGCGGCGGACGGCGGCGCTTCTCTGGCAAAGTCTAGATCAGGGTGTAAAACACCAGCAAAAAGTTTGGGGGTGGACACATGGAGGGAAAATTACATACAATTATGAGATATTTCTTAACAGTAGTGTGTTCCAACCTTTGGCTGCCACAACTGGGAAGCTGCATCCCCCCGCCTTTGTTTGTTTGAATTTCTGAACAGAGAGAAGGAAGGCTGTAGCGGAGCATGTGTTCTTGGTGGTTTGGGTTGGAGTTAGCAGGTTGGTAAGATGTTTAGGAGCTATGTGAGTGAGGTATTTGTGGGTGATTGCCATTGTTTTGAATTTGATCCGGTCCTGAACTGGTAGCCAGCGCACTTTGCGTCTGATTTCGGAGATATGTTCTCTTCTTGGTATATATAGTGCTGCTCGTATGGCGTTGTTTTGGTTGACATTTAGTTTGTTTAGTGCTGGTAGTTGCAGTGCCAGCCAGGAAGACATTACAATAATCAAGTTTCGACAGAATGAGGGCTCTCGCTAAGCTTAGGCAACTGTCTGCTGATAAGCAGGATCTGCAGGCGTTAATGAGTTTGGTGGTGTATGCTGCTGATGAGATTATGGAGTTAACTTGTCTGGAGAAGGTTAAGGAAGAATCCAAGTACATGCCCAATGTTTTGACTTCTTTAGAGACGGTAATGGTATTTCCATCCATCAGCTGGCATCCCAGTACACAAGATGTTATTAATTCTAAACCTTCCGGACTTGACTTGTTTTATTTGCTGGCGTTCCAGTACATGGCTAGAATATTCACTGGAGGTAGATTTGATGTGGAGACAGTAGATTCACAAAGTTTTCAGCAGCAAAGAAGACCACAGATCATGGGTGTATCTCAATTCAATATTTAAGTGCCAAGGACGAGTATGCTCGTCCTTTTTGCAAAGACTTGCAAAATAGCCTGGCACTTAAGGGGATTCAAGTGCAATCAATATCACAATACTATAAAAAGAGATAAGATCACAAAAGTGATCCCAATCATAAAAATGAAACCGGCACAGTCAAGATATATACCTCCTTCTCCTTTTGTGGCAACATGGGCCGAGGGGAGGCTATACTCCTATGAAGGCTGTGAATGTGAGACAGTAGCAACCCAAACAGCAACAGAACAACGCTCCAAAATAAAGGAATGTCCAATCAAGGTTCCATAAAAGTATAAATACTTTAATTAAGCACACTTTATGCCAAATAACTATGCTAGACAAAAATAAGAAAAACACATTCCTTTGGAGAGAACACAGAATATGTAGAATTTAACTGATGCAAGCACTCTGAATACTGTGGCCGGGTTGAAATACAGATAAATCACAACAGTGTCTGCAAAAGGAAATGTTGTCAGGGAAAAAGGTACAACAAGGGCTTTAACCCATCAACCAGGCCCCAAAAATTGACCAATGAGATAGGGGCTATCAATAGTACTTGATTCCATTTCTTAGGCAGTTTGACTGGGTCAAGCCGGGCTTCTTAACATTGTGTGACCAGGCCAAACCAGGATCAGGTAGGTTGTGTAGGTGCAAGCAGTGAGCTGGCATTGAGTCTGTTTTAATTGGTAGCTCAGTATGATTCAGTGGCGGCATTCAAACAATGCAGTTCGGGGGCTCTTCAGGATCAGTCAAAGGTTGAGACGGTTAAAGATGGTGGCAACTACTGGTTCAGGTTGATGAGTGATGCTTCCAGCAGTTTAAGTTGAGGTCCGGTGATGGTTCAAACTATGCTTCTGATGGTCTAATGTGCACTTCGAAGAGGTGGAGGGTCGAAGTCGAATCGGTTCAAGACATGTATCACCACTGGTTTGGGTCGATGTGTGACACGATGCTGTCAGTGTTTTGAGTTGAGTTCCTGTGATGAGCTGGTTGTTTGAGCAGGACAGCTGAGAGGCACTGAATGGTATGATGTGGCATAGAGCTGGTTTGTTGATGCAGCAATAACAGTTTGAAGAAATGCCAAAGGGAGCACCGTACCTCCTAATGGTTTGAAGGCAGTTGTACATGCTTGAAACATGATTCAACATTGTAGAACAGAGGAAGCCAGTTAATTTGCTTCTTCTTGTGCTGTGAGTCCGAATCTAGGGCTCAGGTGTACAATTGGTCTTTGTTCTCTTCACTCCCAATTTTGGGGAGAAAAGCTAGCACCTGCATGAGTCATTCACCTCCAGTGAGTGGCCTGGATACCAGTGCAGCTAACAGAGAGAGGCAGGTCTGGACAATAACAGGAGTTCATATCCAATCCCTATGTGCCCTGGGGATGATTAGGGAGCAGAGCTTGTCTCTGCCTTGGAACACTTTATCTCCACTTTGCTGGCAAATTACTCTCGAAAGGGCTGCTCTCCCAGTAGAGTTTCAAATGAATTCGTCAAGAAATCCAAAATGAATGAAGAAAGGAGTGGGAGACCCCTTCTTCTAAAAAGGCAAAAGGCCACTCAGGATTGGACAAAAGCTAGTCTGCTCTAAGGGGTCCAATCCCTGTTAAGGTACATAATTGACTGTAGCCTTTTGGTAACATGCCTATAGTGTTTTGCTTGTGAATGAAGTATATGAGACAGGAAGGAAAGAGAAGCCCACATAAAGCCAATCCTTCCTTCCATGTGTTCTGCTCTGCCTGAGTGCCTAAAAAAGCCCCTTCCCTATGCTTTCACTTCACTTGAAGTTTGTTTCCCAGGGACACTCCTGCTGAGAGCTGTCCTGCTGGAGTGAGGTGTTACCCAACCTTACAAAGGATAACATAGAGGCACAACGTTCCTGCCCATTGTTCTGCTGGTGAGCAGAGCCAGGCAGTTTGACTAGAATACACACTATCCTTACCTGGCTAGCCTGGGCTCACAGTGTTGGACCAGGGACCAGGAGAGAGAGAGGGTAAGGAAGTATGAGCTTTTTGTCTGAGATGTGGGACATCTCTCTGATGCACCCTTAAATGTAAGCACTTTTCAATGGTGTATGTCAATGAGGCATTCCAGTTGATATGGGTTTTCATGAAAAATTGCAGCGGCGCTGCAGTTGCGCAAGCAATGATAATCTCACTGAACCCAAATCATATAATGTGTACACCACAAAAAATATCCATGACATTATTTCACCACCGATGCTACAGAGCACCCTACAAAACAAGTATATGTGGGAAACACTCAGTAATTCATGGGAGTAAATCCAAGACTTGCACTGGAGCCGCCCAGGAGTTGGTAGAACCCCCTTCAAATTCCCCCAGAGGGCAAACAAGCAGCATTACGTATGTCAGTATGGCATAGCTCAGTGGCAACGTGCTCGCCTTGGAAGCAAGACGACACAAAGCAGCGCAGGTTCGATCCCTGGGTCCGCGCTTAGAAATCTCTGGGTATTTAAGTGCGTTATAAATACGCAACTAAGAAAAACAAAGAACAACTCCTGTAACACTGCCTTGATGCCCCCGGGCTGTGTGAGCGCTTAAAAAATGCAAATAAATAAATCTGGAGCCGTCACAACCAATACTTAGCCAACTACCATACTGACACCTGTCCCACCCATCCCTGTGATGGTTGTTAGCTGCAGGCTCCAGTAGACCCCACAATATACCCCTAAAAGCTAAACAATTGTTCGCTGTGCCTTCCATCGCTAGCAGTTGTGTTCACACACAGTTGTGTGCGACCATGACTACTGGCATGAAACTGGTTCTCTGGACGATCGAACTTTGACCAGACCAGAAACATAGGAATATACTGAAACTTGTGTGGTGGTGTGTTCCTCATCACATACTATCACGTTGGCATGGAAATGTGTGGTTCTTGAACATCTGCCCTTTGCTTCATGGTGAAGGTTTACATGTTGTTACAATCCACAAAACCAAACCTGGTAGAATTTGGTCACTGGCAAGTGGAGTGCTGCCTCTCTATGGTCTACAGTTTAGTGACTGTATGAGTACATTCATGAGCTGATAAGATGACATGGTGAGTTTAATAAGCTGAAGCAACCGTTGTGTGATGAGTGTATGATGTGGGTCTTATCGATTGTGGAAGCACATGCAACAGTGTATTTTATATCTGTATATTTTTGAAAGAAAGGGGATTTCAGTTTCGTCCAGCAATGACACATTTGCAGCTGGAACAAGTATTCCGGACGCCTGTACAATAGCACAAAGATGAGAACAAGTGGTGAGTCAGTTTATCAGGCTCTCACACCTCACTTAGCAAAACTATGAAAAGGTTAGTGTCTAATCTATCCCGTAAAGAGAAGACTCGCAAGCAGTCAGTCTCTCGCTAGGCTCCAACACTCTGGAACTAAATCCCGGCAGAGGCTCAAAATGCCCCCATCATCCTCAGGTACTGCAAAACACTAACATGTTTCCCTTTCAACAATAACTGCTGTATGGAAACAAATCCCCTTCATCACATTATCAAATATCATGCTACTTTATAAAATTCCATGCCCAATTCTGTCCTTCCCCCCCGCATCCTCTGTTGTAAAGGGCTTTGTGCTATTGAGATAGGCTACAGTTGGCTCTTAAAAACAAATTGGCCGAGAGGCGGAAGCAAGTTACCTCCCTGGGTTAAACTGTGACTGGGAGTGCCATTGTATTTGAAACATTTACGGCCTGATTTACAAAGCATTTTCCCTTTGAAAAATGCTTTTGTAAATCAGGCCTTTAGTTTCTTTGCTATAACAAGGGTCTTCACACGGTTGCCCCCAGTGCAGCTTCGGGTTGCTCTCTAGACTTTGGCTAGTGTATTTGTAATATCCTGAAATGTGCAGAAGCTATAGAATGTTATGCAATGTTATGTTTGGCCATATTCCCTCTTGTTTGGAATATCCTCAAACATGCCGCCGAAGAATTGAGGCCCCAGCACTACCCACTGCAGCCTGAAGCTGCAGCGTAATTGGCCTTTCCTCTCTTAAAATGGCCCAATCCAAAGCTGGCAGGCTAATGCCAGCCCCTCTCCAAGGCCCACTATCTAAGGTACTGTCTGCTCCATGTCCGCTGCCTGGCCGGATCAGAGGGCCCACTCCTACCCTCTCTTGTGCACATGGAGGTCGTGGACGCTCTATCGCATTGATGAACTACTGAATGCACCAGACATCTACACAGGTCTGCTCCCCCCACTTCCATTGTTCTTACCACTGCCCAGACCAGAGCCATTTTCCACTTTCACTCCCACGTATCTGGACTCTAAATAGACTTCTCACTATTTCCCTGATGCTCAGCTGTTCACGTTTATTCTTTGCCCCTCCGTTATTATGATTTCAAATGTACCCATATGTTTCACGCGATTCACCGGCATAACTCGATTTTGTAATGTGTCCTGCTGCGTGTACGTTGCACCTTGTGATACTATATACTACTGTACGTAATGCATCTTGGTGAAAAAGCCAAACAGAAGAAAATAAAACAATATGGAAAGAACTAGACAGATAAAACAAAGGTAAACTGACTGAGGCCAAGACACATTTCTATAATGAGCAAATCTCAGCAGCCTGTGGAACAACCCCCATCTCTCTCACCTCCCTTCCAACCTACACAGGATGACTGCGAGATGGTTCAACTTGCCTTCCACGAAAAAATTCAAAAAGCCTGCAAGGCTATCGGCCTCTGCCATGTGTCCACTCAAGCACAATCCTCCTGGAAGGACCTAGACACTACCACCTCACACAGGGAAACATTCTAATTCACTGCCCTCACTATAGAGGAAATGAAGAAGCTTCTCTCCTCTCTCAGGCAGACAACCTGTTCAGAGAATATTCTGCCCACGAAAATCATTCTAGAAAACACAGATACTTTTGCTCCGCTCTTTTGTAAGATGGTTAATGCCTCCTTTAGAGATGAAAAAGTGCCACAATCAAAGTAGTGACAGTTACACCGCTAGTCAAAAAAACAGGACTTGACCAAGAAGACCCAACAAACCTCCACCCAATTACCAATTGTAATCTACTACTGAAAATCCTAGATAAAGTAGCAACTAAGCAGTTGCAAACTTAAGTGGACGAATGCAATCTGCTTGACGCACAGCAATCCAGTTTCAGAGGCTCGCACAGCACTGAAACTGCGTTGCTTGACCTTCAGACTAGAATGCTGAATATCCCAGACAAGGGCAACACCGATATGCTGATGCTCTGAGATTTATCAGCAGCTTTTGATCTGCTAGATCACCATAAACTCCAGGAAGCATTGGCAACATCGGGAAATTGCTCTCAGGAGGCTCTGGATTGGATTGCTTCCTTCCTTGCGGAACGTAGCTCCAAGATACATTGGTGTGGAGAATTTTCTAAATCTATAAGCATAAACTGTGGTGTGCCCCAGGGGGCTTGTTTATCTCCCTTTCTTTTCAATCTATACCTCTGATGTCTTTGCACACTTCTAAACAATCTAGGTGTGCTATTTACTAACTTTGCGGACAATACCCAGCTGATAGTAGAACTAAGTGGGTGCCACAGCAAGGACAGTTCCATGGTTGCTAATATCTACAATGTAATCAAGGCCTGGGTGAAAGCAAATTGGCTCTGTTTAAATAGCAGCAAAACAGAGTTTATGATCTTTGGATCTGCCCAGGGCAGGGCCAAACTTAGCACATCTTATGTCGAGTTCAGCATAAAAAACTCAAATATCTCGGTCTAAAGTGAAAACTTTAGGTGTGTACTTAGAACCCAGACTCGGAGCTAACACTCATGTAGCCTATCTAAAAAAGAACTGCCGATAGTACCAAAGGCTGCACTGGCATATAAGACCTGTCTTAAATGAAGAAAACTGCACCACCATCGCCAGAGATATTATTCTCTCAAGAATGGACTACGGAAACACCTTGTTACTAGGAGCTAACAAAAGCTGCATAGACCAATGTCAGAATGACTCAGTGAGAGTTATAAATAGGGAATCCAGGAGGGAGCACATCACGGAAGACAGAAAATCTATACACTGGCTAGCTGTGGATGATCGCATCACCTTCAAGACAGTCTAAATCGTCCACAGTTGCCTTTATGGCACCCCTCCAGCATACTTAAAAGAGCTAATATCTTTATATGAACCTGGACGACCTTTGAGATCAATGGACCAAGGCCTAGAGAAGACAACCCGTCTCAAGAAAGCAAATGGACTAGGACGATCATTCCCAGTCAAAGCATCCCTAAAGTGGAACAATCTCCCAGCCACACTCAGACTAGAACCTAAATTTACGACATTCAAAAAGAAATGGAAAACATTACTATTCAAATAAATTATACAGTAACCAGACCTAGGAATGACCGCTCCCCCAGTCTTATCTTGCTTGTTCGTCCCCTGTCATTATGCCAGCACCCTGATGCCTGCGGGCTTCGGTGCGCTACAAATAAATAAATAAATAAAAATAAAAACTTGATGAACTATTTACCTCATTATTTCAGCTGCAAGTCACAATTCCAATGCATGCATTGTTTCACCTGCGCAGTTGATGTCTCCTTGCTTTCATGGCTCGAATTACGTTCTGCCTGGCCACCCCATTATGCACCTTATCCTACCCTTCCCCTTCTACCTCCTTCCTTCCATCCTTTCTCCCCCCTTTTCCACCCGTCACTCTTCTATCAAACCCTCTACTTTCCTCTAGTATTGTCAATGTATGCCTTCCTCCTGTTCTACCCCTGTCCCTCTCATCCCACCACTCTGACCACTCACTCCTAATACTTAACCTCTTATCCTGGAACCTATTATTACCCAGTAGTCTACCTTCCTACTCTCTCCTCCATCCCACCTTCCTCCCAGTACCCACTCTATCGATTTTTCTTACGTTTCACCCCACTTCTTAATTGTATGTCTTTGTATGGCAGCTTCTGTTGCTCTCCCCCCCCTTTTCCCTTAATCCCTTTCTTGTAAGCCACTTGGAAAAACTAAGGACTGTCATCAGACATGAGCGAGTGATCTACAATGTACCACATGCACTTTTTCTGCACTTCCCTGCTTTTGTTGCAGGTTTGTTATCATACAGAAACTCAAGGGCTGTGTATGACTGGTGTTTCTCCCATTGCCCCCCATCCCTGAGCGGTTTGAAACACTCTGTGTATAGGCGCTATACAAATAAACAATAAACAAATCAAATAAAATAATTGTGTGTCACCTGGCATGTGGCTCGGTAATTACCATGTACATCAGGGCAGCTGGAAAATGGTCAAGAAGAAGGAAGTCGTTTGGCAGCTACCGCCACCAAATGTACAACAGAAACAGCTGTCAATAACTCTCCCCGCATGGCTCTGCTCGAAGGAACTGTAGCAAGTCTCAACACTTCACCATAGCAAGGGGGTGGCTGGTGGGGGCTGGGGCAGATTCGCAGTTGATCTATGAGCAGCAGTTTATCAATAATGTATGTTGTTGTTTTGTGCGGCCCTGTGAAGGAGACAGAACCGATGTGTAGCTCATTGTGTGTGAGGACTAGAGCTAATCATATAAGGATGAGCCACAACAACCACAGTGAAACCTCAGCGGCCAAGAGCAGGCGGAGAAGTCAGTGACGGGAGAGGGAGGCAGGAGCAGAGTGGGGTCAACCACATTCAAAGCACACCTGTGGTATATAGTGCTGAATGCATAGTGCTTCACCCTGAGACTTTGACTGAGATGTTGGAGGGCATTGTTTGGACTAATGCCTCAACCTAGTTCCAGAAAGAGGGGAGATGTAAGGGGGCTCTTTAAAAATCTTTGGGCTTCATCACGGGTTTGGCAGTAAATCTGTGGTAAATCCGCCAATTTACTGCCAACACCTTTTACCAATACCGGCACTCGGTCCAATGGATTTACCACAGAATTACAAGTGGCATCATGTTTTATAAGTGCCCAGTTTTGGTGTCAATAGGACTCCAACTCCATAGGTATTATTTTCTAACTACTGCAAGGCGGTTGTTTACCCACAGTTTTTTTGCTGGCGTTGCATACTCCACCTTACCGCTGAAACTTGTAGTAAAGTGGTGCGGGAATCTAGCAGTAAAGTGGCGCTAACGGAATTACTACCACTTTTTTACCACACCTTTCTCATACAGACGGCCTTTTTGTATTTATTTACTTATTTATTCTTTAGTGTTTTGTATTGTGTGGCCGGTGCAGAGGATTCTAGAGATCTCATGCTAGTTGGGGTTATGGTTGTGAGTCTCTCCCCACCTATCTTGCACATTTTACTTATACTGTGTGAAGTGGAGGTAGCAGTGATTTAATGGGTATCCCTGCAGAAAACGGTAGGACAGTATGGGTGCTGGGGGATTGGAACACATGCAGTGTCTGATAATTAGTATGCAAACATTCATGTTTTTTTTTCCTGAGAAAGCACAGTGTGTTGAGAGCGTGTCAGAAGTTTTAACCCGCATGTTTAGAGGAAATGCATCCAATTCAAGGGTTGTCAATAAATGTGGTTACTTGATCCGCTAGAGAGGACCTTGGTAATAGTATAATTAGGATTTCCTTGCTGGAAGGGACAGACTAAAAATCCAAAGCAGCCTTGGAAAAGGCGTTAAGCTGAGCCTCATAGTCCACTGTGCCGAGCAAGCTGAACCGTTGCCAGGAGAAATCTGATGGACTCTCGACCAAACATTTTTTTAGGGGAAAAAGGGCTAATTAGCATATTTTAAAGCACATTTGTCCAAATATAGAGGCTGTAAACTATAGGTTGTAGATGAAGGACTGACAGAAATCTCCTGACGTAATACAGTACATCAAGCTTTCCTAGAGTGTCCAGGCGCATTACTTCTCTGGAGGGGCACATGTATAAATGTTTCGGCGGAATTCCTGGATGAGGAGCATACCATGCCACGGCTCCAGGATAAAATGTGAAATGTAGTCCCTCCCAGTCGAAACATGCAATCCTTAATCGATTTATAGTACACTCAAAAACATATGTAGAGCATATTCGCAACCACATTTAAGGCAATTATCAGAACTCAGTCCTTTAAATGCTGGGGAAAGGTTGTTTTCTGATGGATCGGTGCTGCCGTTGGAGGTAATTAAGTTAAATGCAATTTATTAGCTAACCTGTCACACACTCGCATAGTTGCGTCTATCCTTGGGAGTTGATAAACAACCAGAGGGCTGTCTTTTGAGTGTAGTCACATTATACAATGAAGTGGTGCACACACCAGCGAATCCTCCAATTTTCTCCATGAGCTGAATGAGTGTGGGTTCCCTCTCAATTGGGCTGCTTGATAGTATTTCTCTATACTCAGGCATGCGTGTCCCCCCCATTTTCCCCTTAATCGATTTATGGTACACTCAAAAACACATGTAAAGCAAATTCGCAACCACATTTAAGGCAATTATCAAAACTCAGTCCTTTGAATGCTGGGGAAAGGAGTCTGATAGATTGGTGCTGCCGGTGGAGGTAATTAAGTTAAATGCAATTTATTAGCTAACCTGTCACACACTCACATAGTTGTGTCTATCCTTGGGAGTTGATAGACAACCAGAGGGCTGTCTTTTGAGTGTAGTCACATTATACAATGAAGTGGTGCACACACCAGAGAATCCTCCAATCTTCTACATGAGCTGAATGAGTGTGGGTTCCCTCTCAATTGGGCTGCTTGAGAGTCTTTCTCTATACTCAGGCATGCATGTCCCCCCCATTTTCCACAGTCCCCCAAAATGTTTTTTCTTGAAATGTCGGCCACGATAAGTTCACATTCTCATTCTGTAGAAATCATACAGTTTTATCAGTGATCTGTACAGGAAGAGTTTATAAAAAATAAAACAGGGTGGGGATCAAATTAATTTTCAATCACTTGCAGGCAGGCCCTTCCTGATGCTGCCACAGGTGAAGCACTTGGGAAGCAATCTAGTGATGCACCGGGACCCTCAGAGGTTCTGATCCCCACCTGTCAGCATCATATGTCTCAAGGATCATGTATTCAATGCTGCAGTCCCGATGGAAAGGGTGACCCTGCTGGAGCTCTTCTACTATGTAGCCATCTTTATCTGTTCTGGCCATGCTCCTCCAAACTATTTTTTGAGGTTTTGAAAGGGCAACTGTAAGAGCCAAACAAGCCCATTGACCTTCATTGGGGTGAGTGATATTTCAGAGAGAGAAAGCTAAATCAGGGGTCAACCCTCCTACTGTCAATACAGCAGGTAGCTTGGCATGGATGGACACTTTATCTCATGTAGTATGCAATGCAACAACACACGGAGGCCGCTTCTGCCTTAATGTATTGTATACAGTACAACACTCACTCATCCTGAAGCTTAGTAAATATTGTCTGTGTTTCTGCTTTCTCGCTAGTGTGGTAGTAGATGGCATGCTCTGACCAATTGGAAATCTAATCCCATTGATTCCTCTAAGGAAGGCATAAACAAATTATCTGTTCAGTACAAAGAATCAATTATCAAAGCAACGGGTGATTACTTTAATTCGCAGATAACCAATGCCAACTCTCAGTACAAGGATAAGTTTGCTATATTCAGAGACTTAACCACCCCCATCACGAGCACTGATGATCTCCCTAAAGACAAAGCCTGGTGCTCCAGTATACAAGCAGCCATGCTTAACAAAATAGAACTTCTCCCAAAAAAATCCAAGCTAAATACAATGCCTTGCCTACCTCTGATCCACCTCTCTTGCCGGCCACATTACTATTCACTGAGACTCCAGCCTCTTCTCCTTCCGAGACGTTACTGAAGCTGAAGTCCTAGACCTCCTCCAACACCTAAAACCATCCATCTGCAAAGGGGACATCTGCCCAGCCAACATCATTAAAGAATGCGCTGGCTCCCTGACACCTTTTTTGACAGCGTTCATTAATGCCTCATTCACCTCTGGCACAGTCCCACAAGCCTCAAAAATCTTGGGTGCGCCCCTTCTGAAAAAACCCTTCGTAAACCCTACCTCCACTAACAATTACCGACCAATTACTATGGCCCTGTTTCTCTTAAAAATCCTGGACAAAGCGGCTCACATACAAATACAACACTTCCTTGGTGCAATTGCATCCTTGTCAAGAGGCAATCAGGGTTCCGCAAAGGCCACAGCACTGAATCTGCCCTTCTCGATCTTAAAAACCAAATAACAGATATCATGGATGAAGGGAAACCAGCACTTCTCCTACTTCTGGACTTGTTGGTTGCGTTTGGTCTTGTGGACCACAAGACTCTCACCAGACATCTCACTAATGCAGTCCAATTCTCCCTAGAAGCCACCACATGGATCACCTCCTTCTTGGAAGGGAGAGTGATGACAGTCTTCTCCAATCAGGTGAGGGCCCCTCCAACTATAATCCACTGCATAGTCTCCCAGGGCTCGTGCACGACACCTTATCTTTACAATCTGTTTACCAAACCTCTTTTCCACAAACTGGACTCCTTCGGCATAGATTACACAAACTATGGCGATGACACTCAGGTTCTCATACCACTCTCAGGCTCTTATGATTTAGATGCCAAAACACTCTAGGATTCTCTTAGTCGGCCCTACAGAAAGTCTCAACAAACTTGGTAAACAATATAGTTGCTTCACTATTGATAACACCAATATTTCTGTCTCTACTTCAGTAAAGACATTAGGCGTTTATCTAGACTCCAAACTTTCTATGAAACATCAGGTAAGCACAATTTCCTCTGCTCTTAAGACCAAGCTAATAAATGCAGTTAAATCGTACCTGTCTAAACAGAACTGCCTATCAATAGCTAGAGCCACCATTGGGCTAAACTAGACTATTGCAATGTCCTTCTACCGGGCACCTCAGTCAAAAACTTGAATAGACTCCAAGTCATTCAAAACAATGCTCTCAGAGCAGCACTAAACATCCACAGAAGAGACCATATTTCACATGCCATGCGCGCCGCCCATTGGTTCCAGGTTAAAGAACGGATTACATTTAAAACGCTCACCCTGACACACAAATGCCTTGCACTTACAGCCCCTCTCTACCTATCAGAGAAAATGGTTAGAGCCACTTTCACGCGTCCCAAGAGAGCTTGTCACGCCAACCAGCTGCACATCCCCCCCATTCAGAGGGTCAAAGCGGGCGGCATTGGCTTCCCACACATCGCTCCCAAACTCTGGAATGACTTACCCAACTCGTTCAGGGCTGAAACCTCTCACTGACATTTCGGAAAAAATGCTAAAAACTATGCTATTCAAATAAATCTCCCCCCTCCACACCTATTGTTCCTAGTACTCAATCTGCCCCCCTCTTTGCCTCTTCGTAACAGGAGAACCCTCAGTGAACACTGCCTGAACATCTGTTAAACTTTTGTCACTATGACCATTGACCACTCATGCTGTATCTATGTATGCTCTTCTGTTTCCGTTGCCCTGTTTTTCATGTTTCTTAAATGTAACTAAGTATGCCATCTCGTAACAGCGCTACGATGCCTTTGGGCTGTTGTGCGCTTTGTAAATGCTAATAAATAAATAAACATAAAGCAACTAAGTAGATCTCAGGCATTTCCACATACATCGACCAACTGTCCACTATATATTTCCACTATATGAAGTGCCCATGATGGATAAAACATGAAAGAGACCATGCATTCTCTAACACCCTGGACACCTACACCCAGTGCTTTAAGTGGGGTAAGAAATTGAGGGGGGGCCCTCGTTTGGAGGCGTGGCTTTCATTGTGGGTGTGGCCTAAAAGTGCACAAATCATAGTAAGGTGCGCAAACAAATATATAAATGTATGTGAGCATTTATATGTTTGTATGCGTACTACTATGGTTTGTGTAATTTTCAAGCCACCTTTTATAAACATAGACATTTGTAACATATTTCTATGTTTCTAAAAGATGGCTTGACACGTAAACAATTCAAGGCATCTTTTATAAAGCGTTGATGACGGACAAAACCCAAGGTGGCTCTGTCCGTTGACAGCTTTATAAAAGATGCCTTGAATTGTGTACATTTGAAGCCATCTTTTATAAACATAGAAATATTTCTACGTTTATAAAAGATGGCTTTAAACGTACACAATTCAAGGCATCTTTTATAAAGCTTTGTCGACGGAATTAGACGCCTCGGGCTCTGTGATCTATCTGCTCTGAGCAGAGATCACTGAGCCCGAGGCGCCTTTCACCCTCTACGAACCTGCGGGCTCCGTGATCTAATCTGCATATTAGATCACAGAGCCCGTGGGTTCACGAGGGTCAGTGACCTGGGGAGAGCAAACAAAGGGACAGTAACTGCCTCTGATGACCCTGATGAGGGGTCATCAGAGGAAGTTACACTGACTGACAGAAGTGCCGCCAGCTTCAGCATCGCTGTTGCTACGGCCGTGGCGGGATAATGCGTCCCGCCAATGTTGTGTGGGATCGGGGGCCCTGGCTGGCCCCCGGCTGGCCCCCGGCTCAGCCCCATCCCTGGCAGGCTCCAGCCCACTTAAAGCACTGCCTAGACCATTCAAGCCAACACGCTACAAGGAACATCTCCCTACATTTTCAACAAGGTATAAACTAAGTTACATACAAGCTTGTCAATAGATGCTGTCATTGACCATACGTCTGTCATCACATGGCTGAGGGTCTGACCTTTAGAATGCAGGAGATATTTGTAAATCATTTCACTTGTGCAAGTAAGTATGGGTGCTATTTATAAAGCGCAGACCTCGCTGGGATGCAACGAAGCACTGTACATATGGGAAGCACCAAGTGGGTAACAGGTAGGGTGCAGAGATATCAGAGGTAGCTGGAATGGGGGCGAGTTCTGGATGAGAATAAGTAGGGATGGGTGGAGCAAGTTCTGTGCACAGTGAGTGCACAGAATCCCTCATGTAGGCAAGCCGCTAATTGTTTCTCCAAGCATGCATAACCTGTGACCCAATTCTATATTGTCTATGACACGATTATTTTTTTAACTCTGTATTCTTCTCATAAAAAGACTTACTGTTAGTGGAGAAAGCAATTAAAAAAGGCATTGGCGGAGACTGAATCTGAGCCTAGCTTGGACGACTCTTGGGCGCAAGTGTTGCAACCATTTGATTTCCAACGCTGTATGCATGATGCCGTTAGAAGCATAGATTCAAAATATCCTCAAGTTTCCGCCTAGTGCGACACTGTGTAGAGTGTGGAGAGGAGCCATTAGCTTCCCATTAGGCTTTCCAGTGATGGAAGAAAAGAAATAAACCAACCAAAAGTCAATTGCTGAGACAAGGGGTCTTTTACCAGGCCAGAGGGTGTATTGTGTGTCAGACGACATTGCACGTGTCAATGATAAGTACAGTACTCCACCATGGATCCTCCGCCAGATAATACTAAATTAAAATAGATGTGTCTCACCACCAACACCAAGCAGTCAGGTAAATCGTGAACATTGCAAAACATAAAAACTGCTTAGTATATATAACACAGTATAGTCGCTTCACCGATCCAACAACCCTTATGTTCATCAGTAATCACTTGAGACTATCCTCAGCTCTGCAAGTTCATGCACGTAGGGTATCATGAGAGAAGACAGACTACTGCCAATAGCTATCCACCATTATCCATACAGTTATGACGCATGCTACCTCTGCCATATGTTTAATATCTGTTTCGTAAATTCCCTTCGCTCTGCTAAAATGCACTTCTTTTTACATGTATTTGCATGTATGTAGGTTATCTTAAAGCAGATGTACATCCATTTTTGAAAACCTTGCCGTAAGTTTTTTTGCTATATTCATTTTTAT
The DNA here is from genome assembly GCF_040938575.1 of Ambystoma mexicanum. NCBI lineage: Eukaryota > Metazoa > Chordata > Amphibia > Caudata > Ambystomatidae > Ambystoma > Ambystoma mexicanum. Next base: position 390,910,763 of record NC_090929.1, on the reverse strand, counting down.
TTTGCACGTGATCTGATTTTCCTTTCCAAAGTTTGGAATTGGTTTCCTGTTTCATAAAAATATGCTTTTTATGGATTAAAACATGTACTTTTCACTCATACAACTGCCCTGGGATTTGGGGCCTCTTCTTCTCATAATTCATGTGGTTTTGCCGCGTGTGTTCCTTGGTTGAACCCTGCGCCGTTCTTCTGAGGGAAGATGTGCAACAAGAGCGCCCAGACAGAGCCTGCCTTCCGCCCCAGTCTGGAACTCTAAGTGTTGTAAAATGGAGTCATGTTGTCCTAGAAAGCGTTGGTGAAAAAAGACCAGCTGGCCCCTGCAGTCTGGTCAGTTCCACACTTTCTAAGCGCCTCCTGCGGCCTTTTGTAACTGTTTCCTGTCCCCTACAGGAAAACAACATGCATTGCTTCTGTCAAGGTGTACTCTATAGAGTACAGTTTTATTCCCACTGTCGTCTGCCAGTTAGAGAAAATATTTTGGGGGAATAATGCTGCATTCCAGAAGTCATCACACACGATTCATGGAATAATTAGCGCGGCGCAAGTGGCCAAAAACGTGCAAATCGCAGTGGAATAGCGAAAATCGCAGTGCAAGTGCGAAAATCGCACGAAAAGCAGCGCACATCGATTCATGGAAGTCCGTGCGCGAGAAGACCATCTGATGTGCGATAATAAAGTGCGCGGCGCACGTTGGCGCACAAGCCATCTAACTGCGTGCGCCAGGTCACAGCGAAAATCGCACAGGCCACAGCGAAAATCGCACATAGCGCGGCGCACGCTACAAAAGTAGGCGGAACACGGGCGTAACACTCGGAATGGGGAACAACTTGCCAAAATGTGGGCGTCACGGTTGAAGTACAGGGTACAAGTGCGCAGAACGCCCACACGCTCGCCTACAACACATATTCATGGAACAGAATAGGGCAAAAAAGCGCACGCTCAAACCAGCGCACAGGCACAAACACAAACGCCACAAGAAAGCAGGCGGTAGCGTCTCTGCGCCTGGAAGAAATGTGCGCCAAAAGGTGCGCCAACAAATAGCACCTATATACTGCCATGATGAATGTCCCATACTGTGGCCCTCCAGGACAAATGACGTGCAAAGGGGTACCCACAAACACGGACACCCACTGACAAAAAATACGTGTGCGTGTATACCGGGGTGCGCGGGAAGTCTCACACGCGAATTGGCGGGGTACGTGGATTTCAGGGGTGCGCGGGAAGTTCCACACGCGATTTGTCAGGGTACGTGGATTTCAGGGGCGCGCGGGAAGTTCCACACGCGATTTGGCCGTGTACGTGGATTTCAGGGGTGCGCGGGAAGTCCCACACGCGATTTGGCTGGGTACGTGGATTTCAGGGGTGCGCGGGAAGTTCCACACGCCATTTGTCAGGGTACGTGGATTTCAGTGGTGCGCGGGAAGTTCCACACACGATTTGGCCCTGTACGTGGATTTCAGGGGTGCGCGGGAAGTCCCACACGCGATTTGGCCGGGTAAGTGGATTTCAGGTGTGCGCGGGAAGTTCCACACGCGATTTGTCAGGGTACGTGGATTTCAGTTGTGCGCGGGAAATTCAACACGCGATTTGGCTGTGTGCTCCCAGGTATTCCCTGTACACCCTCCACGGCCGTTGCAGGCAGCACACACCACAGGGGACTACCCTGCACACCTGCTCATGTCACCCAGCACCCCCACCCCCCAGCATCCAGGGGCACCCTCCACCAGGCCCCCACTCATGTCTCCCACCACCCCCACACCCCAGCATCCAGGGGCACCCTCCACCAGGCCCCCACTCATGTCTCCCACCACCCCCACCCCCCAGCATCCAGGGGCACCCTCCACCAGGCCCCCAATCATGTCTCCCACCACCCCCACCCCCCAGCAGTGCTGGGGCACCCTCCACCAGGCCCCCACTCATGTCTCCCTGCACCCCCACCCCCCAGCATCCAGGGGCACCCTCCACCAGGCCCCCACTCATGTCCCCCTGCACCCCCACCCCCCAGCATCCAGGGGCACCCTCCACCAGGCCCCCACTCATGTTCCCCTGCACCCCCACCCCCCAGCCACCAGGGGCAGCCTCCACCAGGCCCCCACTCATGTCTCCCACCACCACCACCCCCCAGCATCCAGGGGCAGCCTCCACCAGGCCCCCACTCATGTCTCCCACCACCCCCACCCCCCAGCATCCAGGGGCACCCTCCACCAGGCCCCCACTCATGTCTCCCACCACCCCCACCCCCCAGCAGTGCAGGGGCAACCTCCACCAGGCCCCCACTCATGTTCCCCTGCACCCCCACCCCCCAGCCACCAGGGGCAGCCTCCACCAGACCCCCACTCATGTCTCCCACCACCCCCACCCCCCAGCATCCAGGGGCAGCCTCCACCAGGCCCCCACTCATGTCTCCCACCACCCCCACCCCCCAGCAGTGCAGGGGCAGCCTCCACCAGGCCCCCACTCATGTCTCCCACCACCCCCACCCCCCAGCAGTGCAGGGGCACCCTCCACCAGGCCCCCACTCATGTCTCCCACCACCCCCACCACCCAGCCACCAGGGGCACCCTCCACCAGGCCCCCACTCATGTCCCCTATCACCCCCACCCCCCAGCAGTGCAGGGGCACCCTCCACCAGACCCCCACTCATGTCTCCCACCACCCCCACCCCCCAGCATCCAGGGGCACCCTCCATCAGGCCCCCACTCATGTCCCCCTGCACCCCCACCCCCCAGCCACCATGGGCACCCTCCACCAGGCCCCCACTCATGTCTCCCACCACCCCCACCCCCCAGCAGTGCAGGGGCAGCCTCCACCAGGCCCACACTCATGTCTCCCACCACCCAGCCACCAGGGGCACCCTCCACCAGGCCCCCACTCATGTCTACCACCACCCCCACCCCCCAGCAGTGCAGGGGCAGCCTCCACCAGGCCCACACTCATGTCTCCCACCACCCAGCCACCAGGGGCACCCTCCACCAGGCCCCCACTCATGTCCCCCTGCACCCCCACCCCCCAGCCACCAGGGGCGCCCTCCACCAGGCCCCCACTCATGTCTCCCACCACCCCCACCCCCCAGCAGTGCAGGGGCAGCCTCCACCAGGCCCCCACCCATGGCCCCTTTCACCCCCACCCCCCAGCCACCATGGGCAGCCCCCACCAGGCCCCCACTCATGTCTCCCTCCACCCCCACCCCCCAGCACTGCAGGGGCACCCTCCACCAGGCCCCCACTCATGTCTCCCACCACCCCCACCCCCCAGCAGTGCAGGTGCACCCTCCACCAGGCCCCCACTCATGTCTCCCACCACCCCCACCCCCCAGCAGTGCAGGGGCACCCTCCACCAGGCCCCCACTCATGTCTCCCACCACCCCCACCACCCAGCCACCAGGGGCACCCTCCACCAGGCCCCCACTCATGTCCCCTATCACCCCCACCCCCCAGCAGTGCAGGGGCACCCTCCACCAGGCCCCCACTCATGTCCCCCTGCACCCCCACCCCCCAGCATCCAGGGGCACCCTCCACCAGGCCCCCACTCATGTCCCCCTGCACCCCCACCCCCCAGCATCCAGGGGCACGCTCCACCAGGCCCCCACTCATGTCCCCCTGCACCCCCACCCCCCAGCCACCATGGGCACCCTCCACCAGGCCCCCACTCATGTCTCCCACCACCCCCACCCCCCAGCAGTGCAGGGGCAGCCTCCACCAGGCCCACACTCATGTCTCCCACCACCCAGCCACCAGGGGCACCCTCCACCAGGCCCCCACTCATGTCCCCCTGCACCCCCAACCCCCAGCCACCAGGGGCACCCTCCACCAGGCCCCCACTCATGTCTCCCAACACCCCCACCCCCCAGCAGTGCAGGGGCAGCCTCCACCAGGCCCACACTCATGTCTCCCACCACCCAGCCACCAGGGGCACCCTCCACCAGGCCCCCACTCATGTCCCCCTGCACCCCCACCCCCCAGCCACCAGGGGCACCCACCACCAGGCCCCCACTCATGTCTCCCACCACCCCCACCCCACAGCAGTGCAGGGGCAGCCTCCACCAGGCCCCCACCCATGGCCCCTATCACCCCCACCCCCCAGCCACCATGGGCAGCCCCCACCAGGCCCCCACTCATGTCTCCCACCACCCCCACCGCCCACAGTGCAGGGGCACCCTCCACCAGGCCCCCACTCATGTCCCCTATCACCCCCACCCCCCCGCCACCAGGGGCAGCCTCCACCAGGCCCCCACTCATGTTCCCCTGCACCCAGCTCCTCACAATCACCAACCATGTGCGTAATGGTCAGCCTCCACAGCCAAAAGGCCCTACCAAGTAACCCATTCACCCACATGGAAATGAAAATTACATGTTACACCCCCAACGTACATAAAGCAAATGAACCCATGTCTGTCACACACAATGGTTGCAAATGAATTTGAAAACACCCAACATGACATGCATGAAACCAGTGAGATGATACCACACAGTGAAGTATGAAAACAAAAATGTATTTAAAAAATATGAATGCAAAAGAAATGAAACAAACTACAATGACAATGAAAAAAAGAAAAGGTGCATGTCCGTCCCAAAAAATGAAAAACACAAAATCCCAAAAAAATGTACTTCAAAGTCACATTAAAAATGAAATCAATCCGACAGAAAAAAAATAAAATCCAAACACCATTGCTCCATGGAGAAGAAAAAATAAAATTAAAAAATAAAACAATCCAATGAAGAACTATGTACACAATATCCAAGGGTCCATGAGCCCAACTGAACAAAGGAAACCTACTAAAAACCCTAACAAAAAAGCAACTATATACAAAAAGTGGAGCTGTGTCCGTCGACTCCAAATCATAACAATAAACAAAGGAAACCTAAAACTAAAGAACTATATACAAAGGCGGCGGGCAAGTCCAGCAGCTCACTCCGTAGTGTTCCGGGCCAGGGCATCATCAAACTCCTCGTCTATGTCCCGGAGGCGGTCCTGTTCCATGGCCCCGAGGGTCCGCAGGGACGACGCCATCTGCTCCTCCAACCCCCTGCGGATTGCCTCAAGGCACTCGGCCTGCCTCAGGGCCCTCCGCATGGAGTTCTCCGCCCTGACCATCGTGAGCCGCTCCTCTTCCGCCCGCCACCGCTCCGCACCTATCTGCTGGCCCAACCGCAGCCACACGGAAGACACTTCCTGTCCTGGGTCCTCCTGCCCTCCGGCCGATGCCTGCCCCTCCGATGTTGAAGGCCCCGAGCCATGATGCCTCCCACGTTGACTCTGCTGCTGCCTCCGACGCAACTGCCTCTGCCAGCACGACGGCATCCAGGCTGATGGAATCCAACGACGCCGTCGTGCACGTGCCCTGCCTGATGATGCCGGCACATCCTCCATCTGCTGGGGTACAGTTGCTGTGGTGTCCACCCCTGCTTGACCTCCGACTCCCGACTGTGGTAGGGATGGGATCCCCACCGAGCTGGCTGCATAGTTCAGGGCAGGTCCACAGGGGGCCCTGGTGGCATCTGGGCTGAAAGACGGCAGGGAGAACGACTGGCGTATAGCCTCCACAGAGGAGGAGAGGGCCGCCAGATTGGCCGACACATGCAGGAAACCCCCGAACATGGAAGATCCCAATTGGGCCACGTCGGCACGGTGCTCTTCGTGATGATGTGCGTGCTCCTCCCGGGAAGCACGCACGTCATCACGAATTGCACCCGCACGCATCGCAACCCCAATCAGGACCTTCTCCATACGGACACGGGTCCCCTCGTCCGCAGGTGGAGGGGAGTCAGGTGACATGGACATCCCCTCTACCTGCGGACGGGCCTGGGACGGGGCAACCCTGCTGGTGCATGGTGGTGCACTCACAGGGTCAGGGACAGCGACATGCACAGGCCCCTCCACGGTGACCAGTGCTGCCTCCTGCCCCTGGCCCTGGACTGCACCACTTGCACCAGCAGGGATGCCCCCACCAGGCCCCATGTGTGCCCCTGTGGCGGCCTCCTCCTCCTCTGTGGAAACCACCAACCTGGATGGCTCCTCACCGTCTTCCACCGTAGCAGGCCCCTGTGGGGGCTCACCCACCTCTTCCGCTGCAGCCGTGGGGGCATCCCTGCCGCCTTGCTCCACAGCGCCGTCTCCGCCCTCTTCTTCACTAGCCGCTGTGTAGAGGGAGACAAAGAACACAAGCATCAGGGTACTGTACAATGGTCCCCTAGACAGGAAGCAATAGCAGATGAGTACCACTGTCAAAGTACACTTCCATCATGTCCCTCCACAACACATGGGTCAGTCCAGGCAAAACACACACAGTAACAGGCATGGTGCATGCCATGGACATTTCCATACATGTCCAATGGACTCTTGAAACATACAATGATATGGAACTCACATGCATCATGGGTCATGCCTATCATATGCACACACTTCACCTCAGTCACATCCATCTGGCCCCATACACCGCAAACACAGCGGATACAAGGGTAACTAGGCTGCATCAGTGAATCTGTGCATTGTCACACACATGTGTCATGCATCCATGGCATGCACAAGACACAGACACGCAGGTCAGGCACACAGACATGGCTACCATATATGTACCTGCCATCAGCACCCATCCCTCACCCCCACCCATGTCCAGGAACAGAGACTGGCATGCTCTCATGTCTGAAATCTGCATAGGGCTCCCCATGTGGCATTTAAACACATGCAACAACCATGCGGTTCAAACATCACTGGTCGCACATGCATTACCATGATGTCCCTGCACACATACATCCATACATGGCCTATGTCACACATACAGGCAAGTATCAGACAACCAGCACACCGCAACATGCCCTGTCTCACACAGCAATGCTTGGACACTTACCGCTCAACTCCAGACGGGTCTCCCTCTCAAGGATCTGGGCGTGGAGCGCTGGGCGTACGCGTTCCAGGACCCTCATCTGGATGGAACTCATGCGGCCCCAGCCCCACTCCACGAGGCGCCGGGCCTTCACGAGGGTCCTGGACCTCAAGTCCTCCCAGCGCTTCTTGATCTTCTGGACGTCGCGGGTTGCCACCCCCTCCGCGTTGATGGCAACCACACAGTCGGCCCAGATCCTCTCCCGTCCTTCCTTGCTGGCGCAGGACGATCCAAAGAGGGCATCATACTGCCCCAGGACATGCTCCACCAGGACACCAACTTCGGTGGCAGTGAAGCTGGTGCCCCTCTGCCCCTCTGGCCTGGGGTTGCCACTGGTGCCAGATGTGGAAGTGCCCGACATGGCAACCCCAGAGGCAGGTGTGGGTGGGCAACTGGGTCCTGGGGCTGGGCTGTGGAGCGATGTAATCCCTGTCGGGAGTCTTCAGTTCCAGCAGGGGTGGACACAGCAACTGGACCCCTGCAGATGGCTGATGTGCAGGCACCAAATGGCAGGGCACGGTGGCAGCAGGCAGGCAGGCAGGCAGGCAGCAGCAGATGGCACATGGGAGGCTGCTTGGGGCACTGTGGGGCAGTAATACGGCCTTCTGGGCATGAGCGTGGTCTTCCGTGTGTTTTCGCGTGGCCAGCTTGATACGGAGTGATTTGGCACGTGAAAATCCTGCACGTCAGCGTGAAATTCGAGGAAAGTCCCTTAGCGCGGAAGCGCGTCAGCACGCATACGCGATTCCATTGGACCAAAGGCCCTCAGCGCGTAAGCGCTTCTGTGACGTGACCCGCACGGGTGTTTCCCACACAGCACGTGATGACAGAGCACACGTGGAAAGACTGCACGTCAGAGTGTCATCGCGTGTAATTGGACAGCACGTCAGAGTGTCATCGCGTGTAATTGGACAAAAGTGCGCGTACACGCGATTGGCCTATGTACGTGTATATCAGGGGTGCGCGGGTACTTACACACGCAAGTACGTCAGCGCACCTGTATCCCGGGGTGCGCAGGAATTTCCACACGCTATTGGACTGGGTACTGGATTTCAGGGGTGCGCGGGTCACACGCTCGCCTACAACACGCGCAACGCATAAATTAGCGCGCTAACAAAATAACAAGCTCAGACCCAGGATGAACATACCGTTCCTAGCAGCAGTGGGCATGGGCTACCAAAGGAGGAGGAGGAGGATAGTCAGGGCCAGAATATTCACACCCAGAACCAGCCTTTTCGGGATGCCTGATGACCAGGTGTATGGGAGGTACAGGTTTCCACCACACATAATACTGGACCTGGTGAGTGAGTGGGAGGATGACCTCACATCACCCACCCTGTGCTCCCAAGCACTCAGCCCCCTGGAGAAGGTCCTCAATGTACTGCACTTTTTAGCCACTGGATCATTTCAGCGGCAAGTGCCATAGTGGGTGGGGTATCACAGGCCACCCAGTCACGCTGCCTACACCAGGTCTTGAACATCATCACTGCACGGCCATCAGTCCGCAGGCACATATACCTGCCCAGAACACCTGCAGAAAGGCATGCTGTCGCCCTGGATTTTTACGGTGTGGCACGATTCCCCAAAGTGCTAGGTGCCATCGACTGCACCCATGTGGCTCTACGTCCCCCCAGGGCATCAGAGCACGTCCCCCAGTAGTGTGCAGGATCATAGTGGCAGCATGTGTCCTGCACAACGTTGCAACACGCCGGGGCCTGGCCGTGGACATGGTGGTGGCCCCACATCCCCAACCACATGCACAGCCGCTGCGCATGGGAGGGGAAAGGGCACGGGGGGAGGCAGCCCGTGCACAGCTAGTGGCTAATTACTTCACATAGAAATCACACCCCTGTGGAGTGCACACTGCCCTGGCACATTCCATCTGACAATCAATGATGACTCAACCTGACACTGATCCTGAATGTCTGGAGAATCAACCGTGAAAACCATATCAGCCTGAGATTGTTCACCTGGCAGTGTTACAATGTGTGCATCCCTACCCACACAGACACCACCAATGCAGTTTTGTGAAGAAACACATTCAAGCAGCTAAAATGAATACCCACTTGCAAAATGCAACAAGAGGACAGTGCCATGTCAGCCAACCCATCCCCAGCACCGCCACACGACACACCGTGCCATGTCATGCTATTTGCAGGTAAACAAAGTAATCCCCACAACATGACACTAGTGTCGCAATGTACAGTGTCCCTAATTGAAACTTGCAACACCTGAAATGCTCACAGTAATGCAGGACCAACAACAAACTTGAGCAGGTACTACTATTAACATGACATCACAAATGTAATAAATTAGTACTCTCACCACCTGGAAATGCCTGCACTCCCACCACTACCAACTGTGCAGTGTTGGCGCCATGTAGAGTTGTAGGTGCACTGCTGCCAACATGGACCCCATCTCCAAACTAGAGGGCCTTGTGTAGACATGAGGAAGGGACCTGCAAATTGGGAGGTAGATACAGATGATGAGTTACACATCAATGCAACATGCAGTGTACAACACAACAGCAATATGCAATAGGAATGTATACATAGTATTGACTAGACTACCCACACATGTAGTGGGAGTCCAATGACACCATGTACGTCAATGTCACTTGGGCACACCCTTTGCAAGCCCATGGAAACGGGAAGCAGGAGGGGTGTGTGTGACTCAAACCCAAGTATCCGAACCAAATACATGACAAGCCTGCATGTGCCCAGCCACAATGCAGCGTATGCCCACAGGAACCACGGAAGGCAACAAATTGTCCCAAAAAAATTGGGAAAAATAAAAATAAAAATAAAAATAAAAATAAAAAAAAATCAAAAATGGCCATTGATTGGCCCGGGGGGGTTGGGGAGGCCACCCAGGAGGTCCGAGGACAGGGTGCACACCAAAACCCACCTGTGTGGATCCTGGGGAAAAAAAACACCTCCATGGGCTCATGGCCCACACGGCTACCCTATTGTGGGAGTATCACTGCTGTCGCTATTATCAGTCTGTGCAGCTGCATCCGGAGGTGGTTGCACTATGGGAGGCAGCCCACGCAAGGCCCTAGTCTGCTCCTCCATGGCTGCAAGCATGCGGGTGTGGTAGGTCTCGCTCTGGAGGATGAGTGTGCGGAGGTCCCCATGCAACAACTCACGGGATGCCCGGACCTCCGCCCTCGTTGCCTGCATCTCAGCTGAGAGCGTACGGGTGAGACGCTCCAGCTGCTGTTCTGTCCTTTGATGTGTTGAAGCCTCAAGCTCAACAAGAGTCGTCCTGAGGTGAAGGACCTCCTGCCTCAGGGCTTCCCTGTGGCCCTGGGACTCTATGGAGATGGCCTCCTGCAGAGTCGCCAGTGCTGCCCACCTGTCCCTGTTGGACGCCAACATGTCCTCCCTGTGTGACTGGCAGATGGAGTCGGTTGCCTGCTGTAGTCGCTCCATCAGCCTTTCAGGGGGGACAATGGAAGTGGCCACCCTATCCATGGCCTGAGCCATCATCTCGGATGATGCCGCCTGTTGGGTTGCCATACCGTAATTGGATTGCTCCCATGCGGTATTGCCAGGTGGCGTACGGCCACCACGTCGGCGGGCACCACACCTGTCTGGGGCAAGGCGAACTGCGCCTTGCTGTGCCGGCACTGCCTGAGGCTGCAGGACTGCATTCCCCCTCTGATCTGCTGGCCCAGGAACAGGATCAGATGTCGCGGAGTGTGACCCTGCATCCGTAACCACCAAAGGCGTAGCTGCCAACATTGACATCCCCATTGAGGGTTCTGACCCTGGTGCAGGTGGGTGGGACAGAACAGAATCCCTCCCTGGAACACTCACCTGCAACGGCACGTAGGTCTCATCATCCGATTCAACACCTGAGTACAGCTCGGGGGAGGTGCAGCCAGAGACACCCCTTGAGAGCACGACCTGCAGCACTTGTGGGTTCTCACCCACCACCACACCACGTCCCTCACTGGTGGTTGGTCGACCCTCGGACCCCTCCTCGGTCTGCACCATCTCCACAACCCCAGCAGTATCAGGTGCGTCTTCCCCTGCAAAGACATAAAAACAAAGAAATGGAAACAGGCATTAGCACCATGGCACACAATGAGGACTGAGACGCAACAGAACCAGTACTTGATTGACACATGTCCCACATGACTAAAACCCTCCCGTGCATGCACCCTCACTGCGTATGAAGGGGAGGCAAATGGCACACATTGATGACACCAAAATGGAAGATGAACACATTTTCTGCATGCTGCCTGGCAGTGGCATCACACATTGGCCTGTGATTGCCAGGTGAAACACACATGCCATCACACAGATGGCATGTACCATTGCTATTGAGTGAAGATGGAGAGGAGGGCAGCACCTATTCATTCAGTCCAGTTCCCGCATGTAATAGCTTTTCTAATTCAAACAGGTCAGATTTTTCACCTGGAGCTGCCATTCCAAAATGGTCCAATTGCACAGGGACATGTGTGAACAAATGATATCCAGGTAACAAAGTCACTCCACTTTACCATAGCCATGTCAGACATGTGACTAGAGGACTGCGAAATGCCTAGTAAAAGTGGTGGAATGCAAACAATCGGACTGAATGAACAGTGAAAATTAAGCAACAATGTAGTGGCAAGGTGACACTTCAAGGGCAACTGGCGTGCAGTTGGGCTAGATGTCTACTGTTGGCAGAAGGGATACTGCTATGGCCAAATGCAGCTGCGCAGGATGTATTGCATGAAGCACATGGCTGACCCATACGACTCAGGCACACACACTCTCACCTGGCACACAAACAGAAGCCCTCACACACACACCATGCACATGGATGACACACACATGCATGTGCACTCACCGGACAATGCCTCGTAATCAGGCAGATCTCCCACGCCTTGAATCTGTTCCTCCGTGACGTAGGTCCCAGCGACTGACTCAGGTGGAGTGAGTTCCATGTCTACTACTGGAGACCCACCTCCAGTCACTAGAGTTGCGGCATGACTTGAGGCCAGCTTACTCTTTGCCCTGCGCTTTAGGTCATTCCAGCGCTTATAGCAATCATTGGCTGTGCGCCTCACGATTCCAAGGGCACTTACGATGTCCGCAACGGTCTGCCAGTGTGCCTGGCGTTGTGCAGGTGTGGTCTTGGATCCTGCAACAATGACCATCTCGTTATCATGTGCGGACACATACTCGACAAGTGCATTCAGTTCGTCATCCGTGAAGCTGGGCTTCCTCGACGGGCCGGACTGTGTAGCCGTGTCTGGGGCATCAGCCTGTGCCGGACGAGCACTCTTCCTCTTCCGCTTGGAAGGTGGTGGTGATCCTGAGTGTCCTGCGCCGCTCTGGACACTAGGGGCAGGAGCCCTGGTGGACTCTGTATCAGGAGTGTGGGATTGCACACTCAGCATGGGAGTTGGTGCAGGCATTGGCTCAAGTGTAATGGTGTCAGGGGGAATGTCAGCAGGATGGACTAGGACCGACACTGTCCTGGCTGGGTGTGTGAGAGCTGGGGTGGATGGAGCCGCAGCTGCCCCTGCAGCCTCTCCGCCCTGCCTACTTGGGGCAGCAGATGACCTTGCTGCCCCAGATGCACGTGGCATGATGACATCAACGTGCACCAGCGCACGTGTCATAGGCCTGCTGACCTGGAAGTCAGCCATGGAGTCAGCCAGGTCTGGTGCCACAATGGGCTGGTCCAACAAGGGCTGAGCATGGATGGTGTCAGCCACATCAGCCTCAATGGGAGGGGGGGAGGGGGGAAGGGGGGATTATGGGTGCCCTTGACTGGTCCTCCACACATGGGGGGACAGGCTCACCCTGCAAGTAACGACCACGTCCCCTACCGGATCCACCACGGCCACCACTTGTGGCTCTTCCACCTTTGCCACCCTTACGGAATCCTCGCCTCCCAGCCATGGCACTGATGTTAATGTGCGTATGGGAGTGGCTGTAAACTATTGTCCTGGGCAATTGGGGGTCAAAGGGGTTGGGTACCAGATGGTAATTGTACCCTAGTGCTCTAGCAAGGCTGAATGTAACCCCTGGGGAAAGATGACGGGTCACGCTACGCACAGGAGCCCCAAAAAAGGGGGATGACGTGCACGCAACCCCTCCTAGACCACGTGTGCAGAAAGAAAAACCTGCACTACGCTGTGGCACCCAGTAACACAAGAATGAACCTATGCTTGTCACACGCAGCCTAGAATGACCTCTGAAGGGGTAGGCGACACACGGGGCAAGCACAGATGTTAGATACGTGCGTGACTCACCGTCTGCCAGGTAAAAGAGCGTGAAAAAGGAGCGCGTTTGGTTGGCAACACCCCCGCCAAAAGAAGATTTGTACGCTGTCTGAGGGGACAGGACAACAGTAGAAGGGAACACTGTTTGAGGGAACAGGCCCAGGTAAACCAGTAAAAGAGAAAAAAGAGAAAAAGCTGTCAGAGGTAACAGGGAATACGAACTTGAAACGCTGTGAAGTAAATCGCGTGTGAAACGACAAGAAGTACAGAATTCACCCACTCGCTCTCCACGAAAAGCACGTACAAGGAAATGGTGTTCTACACGTACCATTTATACAGGCCCACACGTCCAGCGTCACTTACGCGGCGTGTACACGCTAGGGCCATTTCCACCAATTACACGCTTTGTCACTGCCGCGTGTACGCGCTAGGCCCATTCCCACCAATTACACGCTTTGACACTCGGACGTGTCTTTCATTTTTTCAACACGCAACATTTTCAAACGTGTGCCAAATTCAACGTGCACGTGACTTCATAGATGCGCATACGCTGGTGACGCCTTTACGCGCGCTAAGGGCCTTTGGTCCAATGACATCGCATATGCGTGCTGCCCTGCTTACGCGCATGGCCCTTTCCTTGTATTACACGCGGACGTGCATTTTTTCACGCGCGCTGAAATGCGCATGCACGTCTGTACGCGTCACGTCACAGGGGCGCTTGCGCTTGAGGGGCCTTCTGTCCAATGAAAATGCGTATGCGTGCAGACGCGCTTACGCGCTAAGGGCCTTTCCTCGAATTACATGCTGACGTGCAGATTTTTCACGTGCCAAATCACTCCGTATCAAGCTGGCCACACGTATGCACACGGAAGACCACGCTCCTGCCCAGAAGGCCGAACTACTGCCCCCCAGAGCCCCGAGCACGCTTCCACCTGTCATCTGCTGCTGCCTGACTGCCTGCTGCCCACGTGCACTGCCATTTGCTGCCTGCACATCAGCCAGGGGTGCTGTTGCTGTGACCACCCCTGCTGGAACCGAAGACTCCTGACTGGGATTCCATCGCTCCACAGCCCAGCCCCAGGACCCAGTTGCCCACCCACTCCTGCCTCTGGGGTTGTCATGTCGGGGCAAACACCATCTGTGACCACTGACAACCCCCGGCCAGAGAGGCAGAGGGGCACCAGCTTCAGTGCCACCGAAGTTGGTGTCCTGGTGGAGCAAGTCCTGGGGCAGTATGATGCCCTCCTCGGAAGTTCCCGCGCCGACAAGGAAGGACGGACTCGGATCTGGACTGACATCGTGACTGCCATCAACGCGGAGGGGGTGGCAGTCCGCGACTTACAACATGTCAGGAAGCGCTGGGAGGACTTCAGGTCCAGGACCCTGAACAAGGCCCGGCGCCTCTTGAAGGCAGCGGATGCCAAGGGGCGCCGGGGCCACTTGTCGGAAGAACAGATGAGGGTCCTGGAAGGCATATCCCCAGCGCTCCACGTCCAGGTCCTAGAGAAGCAGACCCGTCTGGAGTCGAGCGGTGAGTGTACATGCATCCTGATTGTGAGCAGTGCGTGTGGTGATTATTAGGTAGTGTGCAGGTTGCACATCTGTTTGTATGGGGTCGAGTATGGCTGGGGGTGTACAGGGCCGTGGGGCTGACACATGCGAGGGCTGTAATGTGTGAGACATGGATGGTGCTTGTGTGTGTAGGCTTGCATGCCAAATGCAGTTGTGTGGGCACAGATGTTTGGATGAATGTGTATGTAAGTAGACATGTCCGTGATGTCACGCATGTATGTTGTTTTCGGCTGCATGTATCAGCACTGTGTACATGTGCATGTGTGTGTATTTGACAAGGGTGCAACAGTGATGCAACATGGATGCATGTGACAGCGGTATGTGGAAGCCTGATTGGCAGATGTGACATGGATGCCCGTCTGAACAGTGCGACACTTGGCAGAGGTGTACACATGCATGCAAGTGTGGTGGTGTGTGTACATGTGTGGTGCACTTCCTGTGTTGCATGTGATGTCGGGCTCACCTTTGGCTGCTCATGCTGTTGTATGTGTAGGGATGGTGGTGGCAGTTACGATATGGCTGTGGTATGGCTCATGTGTGCGAGTTGTAATGACATGTGTGTTGGGGATTGTGATGACATGTCTGAGGTTTGCCAATGCCACTCATGTGCAACTGTCATGTGTGTATGTGTCCATTGTACAGTGCCCTGATGCCTGTGTTTTGTTTCTCCCTGTCTGCAGCGTCAACTGATGAAGAGGGCGGAGAAGGTGCTGTGAAGCACAGCGGCGGGGATCCCACCGCCAGCCGGAGACGCAAGGCCCGGCTCCCCTCCCGTGTTGTCATCTCGTCGGGTTATGAGGAGTCCGGTGCCGCGTCCCAGGCCGCAGCTGCCGGGGGGAGGTCCAAGAGGCGGAGGTTGGAGTTGGACTCCTCGGCAGCAGAAGGGGCAGCTGGGACCCCACAGGGCCCAACAGGGGAAGATGGCACAGAGTCATCCAGGTTGGTGGGGGGTTTGGTGGAGGAGGAGGCCGTGCAAGCACCAGAGACGGGGTCTGGAGGTGGGGATCCCACTGGTGCTAGTGGTGCAGTGCAGGACCAGGGACAGGAGGCAGCACAGGCCGCCGCGGAGGTGCCTGTGTGCAATCCTGTCCCTGATCCTGTCCCTGCATCATCTTGCACCAGCAGGGATGCCTACGTCCAGACCCGTTTTCAGGCAGGGGATGAGCTGACATCAACTGGCCTTCCTCTGCCTGCGGACGTGGCTATCCAGGTCCGGGTTGAGCCTGTCCTGGCTGGTGTGGCGTTGCGTCAACGGGCCATGCGAGGTGACCTGCAGTCTTTTCATGGAGAGACTGCACGTCATCTCGAATGGCTCGTTGACCACGTCAGCCTGCTGGGACAGGTCACCCAGGCCGGATTCCTCCTTCTGATGGGGCTTGCTCCGACCCCCTCCTCAACTGGACCCCCTAAGCGCCAGTCGTCCTCTGCGCCATCTTCCCACCCATCAGTCACCTGGGTGCCCTGTGGAGCTGCCTCTGACGGTGCGGCCAGGCTGGTGGAGGAGGCATCCCTGCCAGTCGGGAGTCGGACATCCAACAGGGGTGGCCACATCTACGACTGCACCCCAGCCGGCGGAGGATGTGCAGGCAGCAGGAGGCAGTGCACGGGCAGAGGCAGAGCAGCAGCAGCAACATGGTGGGAGCCATGAAGGCTCGGGACCTTCGACATCGGAGGGGCAGGCATCGGCCGGAGGGCAGGAGGACCCAGGACAGAGAGTGTCTTCCGTGTGGCAGAGGTTGGGCCACGCCATAGATGCGGAGCGGTGGCGGGCGGAAGAGGCGCGGCTCACAATGGTCAGGGCGGAGAACTCCATGCGGAGGGCCCTGAGGCGGGCCGAGTGCCTCGAGGCAATCCGCAGGGGGTTGGAGGAGGACACGGCGTCGTCCCTGCGGACCCTCGGGGCCATGGAACAGGACCGCCTCTGGGACATCGAACAGGAGTTCGATGATGCCCTGGCCCGGAACACCACGGAGTGAGCCGCTGGACTTGCCCGCCGCCTTTGTATATAGTTCTTTAGTTTTAGGTTTCCTTTGTTTGTTCTTATGATTTGGAGTCGACGGACACTGCTCCACTTTTTGTATATAGTTGCATTTTAGTTAGGGTTTTTTGTAGGTTTCCTTTGTTCAGTTGG
This sequence comes from Ambystoma mexicanum, assembly GCF_040938575.1. Lineage (NCBI taxonomy): Eukaryota > Metazoa > Chordata > Amphibia > Caudata > Ambystomatidae > Ambystoma > Ambystoma mexicanum. The sequence continues at coordinate 390,893,952 of NC_090929.1, read as the reverse complement.
GCTCATGGACCCTTGGAAGTATTGCACATAGTTCTTCATTGGATTGATTTTATTTTTCATTTGACTTTGGACAGCATTTTTTTGGATTCGGATTTGGTGTTTTTATTTTTTTAAACGGACATGCAGCTTATCTTTTTTTCATTGACATTGTAGTTTGTTTCACTTCTTTTGCATTCTTATTTTTTTTAATACAATTTTGTTTTCATACTTCACTGTGTGGTATCATCTCATTGGTTTCATGCATGTCATGTTGGGTGTTTTCCCATTCAATTGCAACCATTGTGTGTGACGGACATGGGTTCATTAGCTTTATGAACATTGGGGGTGTAACATGTAATTTCCATTTCCATGTGGGTGAATGGGTTACTTGGTAGGGCTTTTTGGCTGTGGAGGCTGACCATAACGCACATGATTGGGGATTGTGAGGAGCTGGTGGAGGCTGCCCATGGTGGCTGGGTGGTGGGGGTGGTGGGAGACATGAGTGTGGGCCTGGTGGAGGCTGCCCCTGCACTGCTGGGGGGTGGGGGTGGTGGGAGACATGAGTGGGGGCCTGGTGGAGGGTGCCCCTGCACTGCTGGGGGATGGGGGTGGTGGGAGACATGGGTGTGGGCCTGGTGGAGGCTGCCCCTGCACTGCTGGGGGGTGGGGGTGGTGGGAGACATGAGTGGGGGCCTGGTGGAGGATGCCCCTGCACTGCTGCGGGGTGGGGGTGCAGGGGGACATGAGTGGGGGCCTGGTGGAGGCTGCCCCTGCACTGCTGGGGGGTGGGGGTGGTGGGAGACATGGGTGGGGGCCTGGTGGAGGGTGCCCCTGGTGGCTGGGGGGTGGGGGTGGTGGGAGACATGAGTGGGGCCTGGTGGAGGGTGCCCCTGGGGGGTGGGGGGTGGGGGTGATAGGGGCCATGGGTGTGGGCCTGGTGGAGGCTGCTCCTGGATGCTGGGGGGTGGGGGTGCAGGGGGACATGAGTGGGGGCCTGGTGGAGGCTGCCCCTGCACTGCTGGGGGGTGGGGGTGGTGGGAGACATGAGTGGGGGCCTAGTCGAGGCTGCCCCTGGTGGCTGGGGGGTGGGGGTGGTGGGAGACATGAGTGGGGGCCTGGTGGAGGCTGCCCCTGCACTGCTGGGGGTGGGGTGGTGGGAGACATGAGTGGGGGCCTGGTGGAGGGTGCCCCTGCACTGCTGGGGGGTGGGGGTGCAGGGGGACATGAGTGGGGGCCTGGTGGAGGCTGCCCCTGCACTGCTGGGGGGTGGGGGTGGTGGGAGACATGGGTGGGGGCCTGGTGGAGGGTGCCCCTGGTGGCTGGGGGGTGGGGGTGGTGGGAGACATGAGTGGGGGCCTGGTGGAGGCTGCCCCTGGGGGGTGGGGGGTGGGGGTGATAGGGGCCATGGGTGTGGGCCTGGTGGAGGCTGCCCCTGGATGGTGGGGGGTGGGGGTGCAGGGGGACATGAGTGGGGGCCTGGTGGAGGCTGCCCCTGCACTGCTGGGGGGTGGGGGTGGTGGGAGACATGGGTGGGGGCCTGGTGGAGGGTGCCCCTGGTGGCTGGGGGGTGGGGGTGGTGGGAGACATGAGTGGGAGCCTGGTGGAGGGTGCCCCTGGGGGGTGGGGGGTGGGGGTGATAGGGGCCATGGGTGTGGGCCTGGTGGAGGCTGCCCCTGGATGCTGGGGGGTGGGGGTGATAGGGGCCATGGGTGTGGGCCTGGTGGAGGCTGCCCCTGGATGCTGGGGGGTGGGGGTGCAGGGGGACATGAGTGGGGGCCTGGTGGAGGCTGCCCCTGCACTGCTGGGGGGTGGGGGTGGTGGGAGACATGGGTGGGGGCCTGGTGGAGGGTGCCCCTGGTGGCTGGGGGGTGGGGGTGGTGGGAGACATGAGTGGGGGCCTGGTGGAGGCTGCCCCTGCACTGCTGGGGGGTGGGGGTGGTGGGAGACATGCATTGTTGATCAGTAGTGCAAGGTGACATGTGGGTTGGCTGGGGGGCATGCCCATGGTGGATGGGCTGCCTGCGGGACATGAGCAGGGGTGCAGGGTAGTCCCCCGTGGTGTGGGCTGCCTGCAGGGGCCGTGGAGGTTGTGGAGCGTACACCTGGGAGGACCCACACGGCCAATTCACGTGTAGTACTCCCCAGAACCCCTGAAATACACATACCCTGCTGAAATCGCGTGTGGAACTTCCTGCGCACCCCTGAAATACACGTACCCTGCTGAAATCACGTGTGTAACTTCCCGAGCACCCATGGAATATACGTACCCTGCTCGCACTGGGCCAATCGCGTGTGGAACTTCCCGCGCACCCCTGAAATACACGTACCCTGCTGAAATCGCGTGTGTAACTTCCCTCGCACCCATGAAATACACGTACCCTGCTCGCACTGGGCCAATCGCGTGTGGAACTTCCCGCGCACCCCTGAAATACACGTACCCTGCTGGAATCGCGTGTGGAACTTCCCGCGCACCCCTGCAATACACGTACCCTGCTGAAATCGCGTGTGGTACTTCCCGCGCACCCATGGAATACACGTACCCTGCTCGCACTGGGCCAATCGCGTGTGGAACTTCCCACGCACCCCTGAAATACACGTACCCTGCTGAAATCGCGTGTGTAACTTCCCGCGCACCCATGGAATACACGTACCCTGCTCGCACTGGGCCAATCGCGTGTGGAACTTCCCGCGCACCCCTGAAATACACGTACCCTGCTGGAATCGCGTGTGGAACTTCCCGCGCACCCCTGCAATACATGTACCCTGCTGAAATCGCGTGTGGTACTTCCCGCGGACCCATGGAATACACATACCCTGCTCGCACTGGGCCAATCGCGTGTGGAACTTCCCGCGCACCCCTGAAATACACGTACCCTACTGGAATCGCGTGTGGAACTTCCCGCGCACCCCTAGAATACACGTACCCTGCTGAAATCGCGTGTGGTACTTCCCGCGCACCCATGGAATACACGTACCCTGCTCGCACTGGGCCAATCGCGTGTGGAACTTCCCGCGCACCCCTGAAATACACGTACCCTGCTGGAATCGCGTGTGGAACTTCCCGCGCACCCCTGGAATACACGTACCCTGCTGAAATCGCGTGTGGAACTTCCCGCGCACCCCTGAAATACACGTACCCTGCTGAAATCGCGTGTGGAACTTCCCGCGCACCCCTGGAATACACGTACCCTGCTGAAATCGCATGTGGAAATTCCCGCGCACCCATGTAATACACGTACCCTGCTTGCACGGGGCCAAACGCGTGTGGAACTTCCCGCGCACCCCTGAAATACACGTTCCCCGCTTGGCGTTTGCTGTTTGCCAGCCCGGTGAACTGGTCCAGGGTTAGCGCAGCCCTTTGCGATGATTTAGCGATTTTGATGGCTTTTCCTTGCGCGAGGGCGTTCTTGGGGGCGTTACTGGCGCTGCTGCAGGGTCGCTGCGATTCTCTGCACCACGGCTGGTTTGGGAGCCTAAAATCCATGAATACGCTGTGCGCGGAAATCGGTTTTGGCGCACGTGCCTGGCGCAGACAATCGCACTCGGACACTCTGCGCCAGCCGCTTGTGACACTTTTCTGCGAAATTCTATGAATTACCCTGAAAATGTATTTCAAGGCAAAGTGCTCTGGTCCATCTTGAACAGGCTTTGTGGGTAAGGGGAGATGGAAGGGGGTGGCAGGAAGGATGGGCACTACTCATCTCTGTGGGTGTCATTTTACGGGGGACAAGGGTGTTTGTCCTCCGCCCCAACATTTGTGGCACACCGTTTTGTCCCACTCGTTTGGCAGGGTCCCCTTTCATTTAGATGGTATGTCCCACCCAACATTTTTACCAAAGTTACTCCACTGCTCACCTGCCTGGTCTTCTGACTTTTCATTGCCACCTCATTCTCAAGTTTCTATCAAATTGCCCCGTTTGTTTTACTTTCACCCTCCAACTTCACACGTTTGTACTTTTTTCAAAATACTTTGCATCACCAACAGGACACCACATTATGTGGCATCTAAACACCCTGGGCATCTGAACTCCCTTGGACCAATTTACTAACCACACTTGTAGCCAGAAGCACGGAGCAAAGTGCAGTTAGAATCCCGTGAGCGGCAGGTCTGCACACACTGATCTATAGTGGGTACTAGCCCCAGCATGCAGGCTCTCCTCAGCATCCATCACCCTCCCATCCTAACTCACCCCAGCATCCTAGAGCATTCCCAAACACACACAGCTCATGCCAGTGCTGCCCCCACCACCCACGCACTATAGTTTATAAGCGCTCACAAACACTAACCCACCCTAGTTGACCCCAGGACCCATCTCACATTTATGCTAGATTGGCGTTGCATCAACCCAGAATACATTGAACAGAGATCACCCGATCTCCTAATAGCACAACAGTAAAAGCCCAACCCACCCTCTCTCATCCCATCATCAGCACACCCACCCTTGCTCACCCAGACAACCACCAGCCACTCACCTTAGCTCGCCCAGCAGCCAACTCCAGCATACTAACATGCTGACTCAACCCATCACTTGCTTTCTTCACCCGAATCCAGCTGATCACTACCACACAACATTTCTGGGCCATCTTGTGGTGACTCAACTGTATTGATTCTGGCAATCCATTGGTAACCACTAACCTGAGACATCTCGACAACTTAACCTATTGGAAACACCTAGACGTCTGACTGGATGCTGTTGAGCTCCAAAACAATCACTTAGAGGTATATGAAGTGGTTCTATCCCCTGGCCTGGCAGAAAGGACCCCAGTGTCTACCTTGTGTAATAGACATCTTCAGTGAACTAATACTGTTGCTGAAAATAATGCATGTTCACACTGTCTGCACACCCAGAGGGCCTCTTTGATTTTAAAGTCTGCATCGTCTGTATTTCCATTACAGGAGCAAGTTGCAGTGTTGTTGATTAGTGTGTTTGTACTGTTACTTTCATTAAAGTATCCGATTTTTATAATACCTTGGTTGGACATTCTTTATTTTGGTACGAGAGCAGTATTGTTGTTTGATCTTCTCCTTTGCTAGCTCACATCACTCCTGAAGATTGCTGCCTGCATGATACCTTAAACAGGCAATGGAGATATAACTGTCGGGCTGTGCCTGTTTCACCTTATGATTGGGATCTATGCTGGTTTAGCAGTAGCGTGGGACTGAGCAGCAGTATTAGGCACTACTAAAAGGATTTGATCCACAACTCTCAGTCTCTGCAAAATCCTTAGTCTTCACCATTGACAGCAATCTGTCCTTCCAGAAACACAAAGCCAAGAAGGCCCAAATAGCCTGGTTCAGAATCTCTACCCTTCGAAAAATCAAACCCTTCAATCCTCTGTAGGACTTCCGGACCATAATGCATGCCCTTGTGGTATCGCACACCGATGGGGGAAATGCTCTCCACTCCTGACAGGGCTCCCAGCTGCTCACTTGGCTCCCCTAAAAACAGTCCACCATGCTGCAGCACGTCTTATTATGGGAGCACGGAAATCTGACCGAATTACCCCCATCCTACATGAACTGCATTGGCTTTCACGCCAAGCCAGGATACTGTGCAAAACTGCATGTATCATCTACAAAGCAGTCACTAGTAGCACACAAGTGTACCTGGTGGCTAAGCTCCACATATCTGGTGGCACACGCTCCTCGTGCAACAAATCGACCAACCGGATTGAATCACAACTCGTCCGCAAAGAGAGGACCCGCAAACAATCCTTCTCTTGTCATGCAGCCACTCTCTAGAACTCAATCCCAGCGTGGGCTGGAAAGGTCCCTGCAATTCGCCAATTTCACAAATCTCTCAAAACATGACTCTTTCAACAACACCTGACCAAGGACTAATTCCAATGGACACACATATCGGCACAAAGACCTCACAGTACTACGCTACTGTTAAAAGATGCCAGTCGAAATGCCAGCTACCCACACTCTGTACAGCTCTCCACTGCTCTCGAGCTAGGTCCATGCTTTAAACAATACAATAAAATAAAACATACAAAAAATACTTGTCCTTGTACTCCTGATGAGCAGTTATCATTTTGCCACACTTTCCATGTGATGTAAGTGCTGATATGTTTACAATGAAGTCGTGGCTCTGCATAGTCAACAACCATTGTTCAACTACACTCCCTTGTATCCTTTCTTTCGCTGGGCCAGTTATGGCTACTCCTCCTTCCATTTATCTTTTACTCATACACAGCTCCTACCACCCCACTGTCTTGAATATGAACAGTCAGTCACAAGTAAAAGAAATGGAGGCTTGAATTATACTATTGTGTCAATTGTCAGCCTTTAGGGAATCTTCCAGCAGGGCAGATAGCAGTGCGGGAGTGCTTGAATGTTCCTGAAACGTGGTCACACCTAATAGAATGTGGGATGTTTTTACCCATGCATCCGAGCCCTACCTCAAAAACTGTGCAGTACTGGCATTGAAAACATCATGATGGCCAGAGATTCCCAGAAAATGCACAGGGAAATGCATGAAGAATAGGCTGCCACTCATTTTTGCCGATGTTATGGGCACAGAAGGGCACTGCCTAAAACCACCATTGGACTACCCACACAGTAGTCTGAAACCATTGGGAATGGCATTGCTGATTGCCAAAAGCAACCTAGAATTGTGGGGAATTCATTTTCTTAAATCCCAAAAATGGGTGCATTACTAGTACTCACCACTATCAGAAAGCCGGCGGTTTAAAACAACACCAGACTTTTTTCTTTTTTGTGTAAAACTGAATAAATGAACCCAAAGCATGCCAAAGAAAGACTTACTGAGAGGTGGATACAATCTAAAGTTATATTCTGAAGTGACTTGAATGTTCATAACAAGACTGGCTGAGCTCTGCAGGTCTGCAGCTGCCTAACTGAAACTGGATTTAAAACTACCAAAAATCGAAAATGTTTAAATTAACTGAGTGACCTACTTTTGAGTGGCACATAGGTTGTCACTGTTGAAATGCCATAGTTTTGAACTTAGAATCAGCATTCTAGCTGCATATGTAAACATTGTCTTGACTTAAACTGGGTAACAAAAAGTGACATTAGCTGGGGCCTGGCTTAAGGAACTGAATTCTGCCCACCAGCTACCCCCGACAGGAGATGAGACTTGCACAACAGCTGTGTTCCCAGGCCTAGCTGCCCTTTTGCTGCTCCCACCAAAAAGGATATGACACTTCCCTGATTGAATTACCTGGGCTCTGCAGGAAATTGAACAAAGCCCTGTCCTGACTCAGGCAAATGTTTTATTATGGGGGCCGTAAAAAGTGGCTTCCTCCTGGAAGGAAAGGGGAGGAGCACTGCCTGTGAGAGCAAGCTGGCTTGGCAGAACTGGAAAAACCAGAAATTCAACCTTGTGCTGGGGGGAAACCACACCCCTGTAGCCAGAATATGGTTTTAGAAAAAGATGAATAACTCATAGTACGGACTTGTCATAATTATTTAAATGATACCATAATTCTTGTGATTTTTCTGCCCACATTTTAAGAGGTTTTTAGAACCGGTGGCATGATCTGGGGGCAAGCTAGCAGTTAAGAGGGTATTACTTAAAATGTATGCATGTGAAAAGTCTGATACATCATCAATTAATGCCTGCATGCCTTGCACACATTTGGGTAAATTTGAGTAAGAATCTGATATTGGTAACTTGACCAAAAAGTGAAATATGTTGCCATTTCTGAATGCAAGCTCCCAGGAAGAGCAGATTTGGACAGGGTATACCTCCTGTGATATGTGATGGGTGCATGTAATTTAAACAAATGTGTACCTGTGCAAATATGTCTTTTGGGTCAAAATATAGATTGTGTGCAATTTGACAGGGGTGGGTTCTCTGTACCATAAACAGACCTCATCATGATGACACTTCATTTCATTCCCCCAATCAAGGGGAAGAGGATGAAGTGGCCAATGACAAGTGGAGAGGGGTAGAGCCTAGTGATGCTGCACACACACCCATTTTCAAAACACATAAAAGCAGACAGTCAGGACAGATAGGGACCTTCAAATCCATTTGCTGCGGGACGCTCTGCCGGGAAAATCCATACTTTACCTCCATCAATCTCTAGAGAAAGCTGTGCAGAAAGATCCAGACTTCAAATCTATCAATATCCAGAACCAGAGACCCAGACCAGACCAGCAGAGCAGAGCTGACCCAGATCACTACGAAGTGCCGAGACCAGACCAGAGTCCAGTCCAAAACCTGACCAGATCCGTGGCGAGGCCCATTTATTTCAAAAATATATTGTGAGTACCCAGCAGAACTGTGCAGAACCAATCTCTTAGTTAAAATAATATAATTCAATCTATTTTAATCTAAGTAGAACTGCCTCCTAGCTGTCACCTGTCATTTCTAGTTGCTAGCTGTCACTTGTCACTTTGAACTTTAAAATTTCAAATCTTAAAAACGACCTTTACCATATCGCTCATATCTCCGTAACCGTTTGTCTTAGAGACTTGCAGTAACTTTCCCCTGAAAGCTTAGAATCCTGGCTTTTCTACGAACCTAGAACCGCATTCCTATTCCATAAACTTTTGCCGCAATCGCGAGAAACGCACTCGCGAATTTACCGCGATTTGCAAATTTCTCCACGTGTGAAAACAGCAGTTTCCTTGCTAAAAATGTGTTTGCCTCTTAAGAACCATCCCTGAATCATTGCTAGCGTGAACCTGGACTAATATTAACTGGATACCACTCACCCTGAACCTCTAGAGGGAATTAAAAGCATTGTAGCATATTTTTCACTTCATTGCCAGCACATATAAAAGCATTGTAGCATATTTTTCACTTCATTGCCAGCACATGTAAAAGCATTTTGGGCCTGTGTTTAAAACTCCGATCTGTAGTCTAAGCTTGCTGGGGTGAACTGAATTACATTTGATTGCATTTCTGAGAACTGTGTGCTTTCCTTCCATTTCCTTGCATTGCATAAAGGGGGGAGGGGATTGCCAGAGAAAAGTGATTACCTTGTTTTGTTGAAATCATATTGAGTATTTTCTGTATTGCATTTTCATTCAACATTACGTCCATCTGAATTTATATAAAGCATTCTCTACCACCTTATTCTTCTGTTCCTATTCACAAGTGTGCTAGTGCTAGACTATCCATTATTGATTACTGCTCAGATTCAGTGTGATATTCAATTATTAATTATTATAAAGTGTGATATATATATTTATTGTTTAAATTATCAAATAAACCTTTTAACTTGCAAAACAGAACTACTTCTTGGCTCAGTGGGGTCAGGGGGATTCCAAGAGAGGGGTGTTATATAGGGGTAGTCATCCAGAACGCATGAACTGGACATAAAGATATATCAATAAGGGTTTCCATTCAGTATCCCAGACTAGGCATTGACTTAGCTGTAGTGTTGAATTGAATCCTCTTACAAGAAGATGGACACACTGAGACAAGCACATCTCAGCCCCTCCCCTGTTGCGGTTCCCAAGGAGCAACATATCTTTGGTATACACTGCTTCACTGAATAATGCCATAGGTTGCATATTACAGTGCTGCCCTTCCCCTTCACAGTCTATCTGCTCAGCAAGCTGAAGTAGTCGCTGGCCCATGGTGGGATGGGCACTATCTGGACTTGGGTTTTGGGCTGCCCCGTCACTCCTGAATCTTGACAAGGCATTCATGTGCCTACCTTGCCCCTCTGCAATGGCACGCAAAGATGCTGAGATCTCTGACTCTTGCTCCCCATTATCCATCTGCTGAGGGACTACCTGTCTCCCCCACCGGTTGCTTGCTTATCTCTCACAGCACCACTACTGGCAACCTCTCTTCATCCATCTCCATCAGTACACACCCCTCCTTGAACCTCTACTTGGTGAGTTACTACTACTTCCCCAAACCTTCAAAGTTGATTGCATAATTTCCAGGAAAATATCTAGCCTACAGCTTCAGTCATCATGCATTTAGTCAAACATTGCCACCCAACACCAGACTCATCAACAGCTCCTTCAACCACCTTTGGCACAGGAAACCCATGAACCAGTCCTGCCCCCTTTGTTTCTCTCCCCACCTACTTACCCTGTAGCAGTCACAACTACTCCATTCACATCCCTGCCTCCTCCACCCTCTCCTCTATTTTCTCCCTGTGCTTCAAGGGAAAGTTCTCCTTTTTAGCCCTGCCTCTTCCATCTTGTCCTCTGCCTCCAAACATCCCTATGGCAGTGGCAAACCCTCCATTGTCATCCCTACCTCCTCTCCCCTTCCTGAAGGTGCAAACATCCCAAACGTGGAAGGCGGTTCAGGCTGTGCAAATTCTATGAGCATGGACAGCTAGTTAGTTTAGTGTCAGTAATGTTATCATTTGTTTTAGCATCTGAGTTTACATGTGAATTGTACTTAGTTTTGATAATGGGGATCATTACGAGTTTGCCGGTATTCCTGCGTTAAGTGCGCCAGAATACCAGCAAATGGAATTACGAACACTGCCACTTGGTCAGGTGGTATTACCCCTGGAATTGTTACCTCCAGGGGTAATACTGCCAGATTACAAGTGGTGATTTCGCAATGTAAATGCCCATTTTATGTAGTCCATAGGACTTGTAGTTTTGCTGTGCAGGAAAAATGGAGGTAAACGGAATTACCTCCACTTTATTTCCCGCACAAACTCGTAATGATGCCCACTGAAGGATCACCGAATTAGATTATGGGCCTCATTCCAAGCCCCGGGGTAACTGTGCTGGAAAAACCGGCAGGTGGCCGCCGGACCTGGAATGAATTACCGGCTCTGAGCTTGCCAGAATTACCGGGGCATTACAGCCCCAGTGATCTGGTAATTCTGGAGCCGTCATTCTGTAATTCTCCATTCCCTTCGAGTCACATAGGGCTCCACGGAAATGGGGAAGTGGAAACACTGGCACGATGGTGCCGGTGTTTCCGTGTCCGTCTGCAGGCGTAACGCCACCTGCCTGCAGAACTTGTAGTTTTCTGGTCCGGAAACAATGGTGGCAGTGGGTTTACGCCATCATTGTTTCCGGACCGGCAAACTCGGAATGAGGCCCATTGAGTATAATGGTTGCTGTTATGAATTTATATTCTTAATAAATAAAAAATCATTAAACTCAACAGTCCTGTTAGGATGGGTGGTCAGGATTCAGGGAAGGACACTACACATACCTGGAGAACTTCTGTTTGGACCAGCTGTTCCCCTGGAAAGGGCACCAGGTACCATCATCACATTCGATCTAGAAGCAGTGATCACAAGGCCAGCAAGTTAATGCTATCTGGTATGGATGAAGATGGGGGAGAATGGCACACAGTTTGTGCATATACCCAAAGCAGCCACTGAGAGAGGTGTCCAATAAAGCATTTTCCGAAGACGCTGACAACACAGGAGAGTTGGTGTTTGAAACGTGCATACCCTGTCAGGAAATAATAGAGCACAGAGAGGTAACACACAGCATACTGTGAGGGGTCAGTAATGTGAGGCGGATAACTGCTTGTGGGTTTTTCAAAGTGGAATTTTACTAAAGAAAATGTATGAAAACAAAGGCTTGCTTGCCCTACTCTACTGGAGAATTCCCTGACTGGTCTATAAGCTAAAGGGGAAATGTCTAGCATGGGATAGCTGGCCCTCACAATAAACAACAAAAATAAAACGAAAATATACGGCAACACAATATAACATTTATTTATTTTGTTGGTTATTTATTTATAGGTTGTTGGTAATAAACAATATTAGTACAATATCTGAATGGCCTTTCCTGTTCTGGGTAAAGACCCTTACCCAGGAATCAAAGACAACTTCAAAATGTTCAGCAAGAGAAAAGAAATGGTTTTAGACCAGCTCTTGATATTTCCAAAACAAAGAAACAGTTAATCAAACAAAAATCCATTCGTAACACATCTTTTGTTCCTGGATGAAAAGACCCCCTTCCAGTTTCCAGAAAAGAAATAGCACGAATGGTAATCCTTGTTCCAAATAGTTTGCCACAGATCAAAAGAAGGTGTAATATTCCCCAAAGTCAATAATACACAATTCTTTAGGTTTTCTTCAATTAAAACTTTGCATTGGTATATTTGTCAGGATGTCGTCTTTGTGCTGCTTCTTCCAGCTCTACAACCATAATTCTACTGTTGGTACTATGAGAACGGTCACCTTTGTCCCACACTATGTTACTGATTCATACCACTTCACAATTAGCTGACAATTTAGTATATACCACTGCAGTCGAAGTGTTACTACCACAGGTATGTACTTTAAATTGTAATACAGGCTTTGACAAGATACACTTCAACCTCTTCAGTTAGGCAAGGCACTCTTCCTTTTTAATGACTTTTTCAGAAAAGGGCAGCCTATTTGCCTCTCCTAACATCTGCCACCATTACAACCTGCTTCTGCTCATAAGACTTTCTTCCCTCTAGCTTCAGCAGTCTTTGGCACCACAAGTTGTATTTTACTTCAGAATATTCTTCACAAGCATTTAATTCCCCTTCCGCGGATTTGCTCACACCTTTCTGCCAGTTATCAGCCCAAACAATCAACCAGAAGCTTAGGTGCCACTCTCTCAGCTACAGGTAATAAGGGCATACTTGTATCTTAGGCCACTTGACTGTTAACAACTTCACAGTGTAGTTGGATGGCTCTTTAACTCTTGGCAAGGCTAGTTTCACTATACAAAGGGGTTGACTCTTGACTTGGGTAATGCTTGTTCTTCTCTTCAAGGGTTTAGACTCTTTACTTGACAGTAATGCAAAGAATGTCATTTCTGAATACAGTATAGGATTCAGTCTTTCAAGTGAAAACACAGTTAGGCACCCGCAACCTATCTTTAAAGTAGATTTTTAAGATTTGGAGTTGAATAAAGAATTGTATTCCTGTGTAACTGCAAAGGATAAAGATCTGACTTCTTTTGGGGATTACAATTAGGCACACGTGAATTCCTTTTGATGTAGTTTTCACTCTTTGTAACTTGTAACTCATATATTGTCAAAGTTAGGTATTAGGCAATGGTTTAGAGAGTGTTCCCTCTTCCTAATTAGGGACACGCAACCACTCTGTTAAGCAGTAACAGTCTTCAAATAGTTCAACAATGGTTCTCAATGATTCTAGCTTCTCATGCGAGTGGTGATCATTCACAGCATACCCAAGTGCTACAATTCCAATGTTAACAAGACTCCATATATAACTAACAGCTTTCACTCGCATTAAGCAATACGCAAGTCAATTAGAAGCTGGCTACAGTTATCGGCAGGGCTTGCACAGTGTACTAGAATGATGTGCTTCACTCACAGACGTTGTGTCTGTGTTTTGAAGCACTCCACTTGTGTATAAGCGCTTTACAAATAAACATTTTTTTTAATGTATTTATTTGGTTTGGCTTTCAAAATCAACCTTTCAAATACATAGAAATGCAAACTTTTACAATATATACAATATATACATTTTTTTTTACCAGTTCAATGTTAAAAGGTAGTAAAATTACTTGATTGACTAGACCACGATCTATACAACAAATTTGATGTGTTAAAATGAGAAAAAACAATCATTCAATTTCATCGCATACATTGGGTAAAATCGCACTTAAATATTGTGTTATTGCCACTCTAATGACCAGTTTTTTGCTTCTAAATAGTCTAATCCATATTTCATTTTCATCCATAGGGGCATAAACACATAAAAGATCAGTGAAAAAGGATTTTCTTATTGGAGTCAGAGCTGGACAGCTCACTAACAAATGTTGCAGAGTTTCACAAAAATCCATATTTTGGCAAAATCGACAATAATTTAATTTTTTCGGGGCCATCCCTCTCCTTACCATTATTTCTCTTGTCGGAAGAAGATTAAACCTGAACCGCAGATATTGGTATCTAGTATCCGGCGTGGGAAATTTAACCAAGTAATCTGCCAATAAACAATTACAATTACATAGACACTAGGTTTTGTAGGTTTCACTGCTTTCCGACTTCCTCTACCACTTCTGCTGTTTCTGACTCACTGGGGACCCACACACTTCTCCTGCACATGTGTCTCCGGTCAAGCCACTTGAATGGGGAGTTCCCTTTTCTCCCCAAACCCTTGGCTTTCCTTCTGCTTCACAGCTCTGAAATCACAGCAATAAAGCTCACATGGGGAAAACTCAGCCTTCTACATGTCTTCCATTGAGCAGCCTCTGCATTTAAGATTTTGGGAGAACAGGACTCTCTCTCAGAACTTGCAGGTGAAATCTGCTGTCTCCACGTTCCAGTGTCCCTTCTGTGCTCCCACTTCTTTGTGATTGCCAGCTTCAGGCTTCTCCTCTGCTTCTACTGCAACAGCCAGCTTTCTATCTCGCATTCTAACTCTTTCTCCCTCTTCCTTCCTAAGGTGACCTTTTATGTCTCCCAGGTTCAGTAACGGGCTTCAGGAGTGAACTATTAGTCTTGCTTTCCAGACTACTGCAATGGCTACTATGCTTTACATCTGTATGCCTCTTCTGCCCTCTTCCTCATCTCAGTACCTCTACGATTCTGGGACTTGTAGTTTCCTTCAACAAAGTTAGGTTTTTCCACTTCTGCAGTGCTTCTAAGGGTAGATTTAATTCCCTTAACATTTTCAACAGAGAGGCTTTGAGAATTAGCTATTACAGAGAAAGATGGTTTAGTGAAGACATTTCCCTACTCCTTTACATTGCACACTTGGGATTGAGGAATGTGTTTAGTTTGGGATAAAGAAAGGGATCTTTCTTTCTGTAACTATTGCTCTGGTTTTATAACCTTAGGGTTCACAACCCTAGATCTAATATAAGGATTAGAGACATTACAATGACAATAAGCCATAACCTATTTAAGCACATTAGGAAGAATCTTCCTGTTAGAGGAAAAATACTGTGTCTCATCACAGATGATCCTCCTGCAGTACACCACCCCCAGGGTTGGGATCAGGAAGCATCTGCCTTCCCCTAGCCACATGGGAGGAGACTTTAGGCAGGGGTTCCATCAGGATTCTTCACAATACCCATTGCTAAGACATATCATTTACACTTGGAGAAAGATCTGGAGACGGCGCCCAGTCACTTGTGGACTAGCAACCCTCGCAATGTAGGACTATTGAGGAGTGTAGGGGCAGTTTGCATCAAGCTGAAACCAGGTGCAGTGTTACCCCAAGTGAGATGGTGCCACATGTCGAGGGAAGCGGATGAAGGGATTTATTCCACCATTGTAGCATTATGGCAATAAGGCATAATACAGACATCAGAATCCCCATGCAATACGGCTATAGGCTCTGTGAAAAAAGGAAAGGGTTCAAGCTGGAGCATGGTGCATGGCATATGTCCATTGAATAATATTGTAGAAGCAGAATGTCCAGTGGTCCCTAACCCCATGACCTTCTTTTGCAACTTCCCTGCAGCAGCAACCCACTTCACAGTAATCTATCTCAAGAATGTATTTTTCTCCATCCCATTGCATCCTGACTCTCAGTATCTCACAGCATTCACCTAATGAGGACAGAGATTTCACCACAACATATGAAGGGACTTCAGATGAGGGTACCAATTTCAGAGAGGATGCACTTGAGGAGGGGGAGGTTCTCTTCATTGATGAATCACAAATGATTGATCAGAGCACGGACGAAAGGCACACAGGTGTGGAGGTAATGAGCATTGTAAATGTAGAGTATGAGGTAATGGTAACAAAGAAATTGCCCTCACATAATTCTGCCCAAGCTGCAGAACTCATAGCATTCATTGAAGACTTCATAATATCAAACAGGCGTCACATCGCAATGTACTCAAATTCAGCATGTGGCACTTTTACATTACATTCAGGATTGTCAAGATGGTGTAGGAGAGGGTTAAAAAAATCACATGGTGCAACCATGACGCAAGCACCACCACTGTCTAGTTTAATTGTTGCATTAGCACTTCCTTCAATAGTTGCAGTAGTAAAATGTGCAGCCCATACCAAGACTACAGACCAAATTGCTTATGGCAACGATGCAGCAGACAGACCAGCAAAATAGGCAGCATATCTAGAAGTACCAGATCTCACAGCATCTCCATGAATAGCATTTCAGCAAGTGCAGCTGCCAATTCCTTACAACGCAATCCCCCTGACCCAGAATATCGAACTACAGGGACAAGACCCACAACAAGAGAAAGATTTATGAAAGGATGTCCCCCCCCACTACAGATTTTATTTGGAGACAAAACATTACAGGAAAAGCAGTGATGCCCCAGGAAATGCTTACAGTTGACCTCTAGCAATTGCACTACCCTGCACACCCACATCCATTGCAGCTGACTTGCAGGAGGAGTGGTTAATTTCCAATCTCCAGGAAAACAGACAATTTCATGTCAAATTGCATTACATGCCACCTATACAGTACAGGCCACACACTCAAAACGCTGAAATCAACGTTGCCCCCTCCCACAGTACCTTTTCTGCAGCTTCATATAGATTACATCGACATGGTTAATAAATGCAGTAACTACCATTATTTAATTGTTGTGGTGTGTCCATTCTCTCATTGGCTTGAAGTGGTCCATGTGCCCACCTGATGCCAAATCAGCAGCTACATTTTTGGTATGAGAATTATTTCCTCATTGGGGAATATGTGATGGCCTGAAATCTGACAATGGGGAACACTTTTTCATTGAACTCTTCAAAGAAATTACCTCTCTATTAGGAATAAATCACAATCTGTGCTCCGTTTGCCACCCTCAAGCCAACAGGGTTGTAGAGTGCCTCAAAGGTCTGTTGAAGCAACACTTAGTCAACATGTGCCATACATTAAAAAATAGCTGGTTGTACTGTGTTCCTCTCGCACTGTTCGCACTAAGTAATCAACCAGGGAAAGACCATAATTTAATTCCTCACAAAATAATTACAGGCAGTAGGCTATTCACACCTGCACACACATCCTCTGATGCCCACAATTCTGCACAGATTTTAGGAAAAGAGTTTGAGGGGTATTTTAGGGCTTTAAAGAATGCTGCCACTCTTATCTTCCACCAGGTTGGGCACATCTATGGGAGCTAGCTCCGAAAGAAACAGAAGAACAAACAGCACAGCAGGACACACCATCTCAACAACCACAGCAACTTTTTTGCCAAGAATAAAAGGTTAACCAGGATCTTCAGCAGAAGATGGAATGACCACATTTTGAGGGTCCATTTACTGTCAACTATGCCACACCCACAGTAGTAAAGGTTGCCGGCAGAAAGACCTGGATTCATTTGAGCGACAACCAGAAGGCCAATGGACTCACAACTCCCATCCAGCAGCAGGAAGACTAAAGAGGACCACAAAAAGATGAGTGCTTCTAAAGATTATTTGAATATTTTTTTAGCTTAGTGCACCAATTTGGGCAGTTGGACAAGAATATTTCTTTTCGAGGTCCATGGTCAGCGGACAGAGTAAGAAGTTGATGTTTTGCATTATAAAATTGTTTCTCTCTCTCTCTCTCTCTCTCTCTCTCCCTCTCGCTCTCTCTCTCTCTCTCTCTATTTCTCTTGCTCTCCCTTTTTCTCTCTTTCTTTGTCATTGAAATGGTCTGGTTACAGGTAATCGAGGGAAAATTCTGGCGCAGTATCCTTGGTCTACCGCCCTGCATTCCAATGGCTATAATAAGACTTGAATTGGAACTGATATCTCTTAAAGTGTTAGTATTAAAGAAGCGTGCTTCATTATATCTAAAAATGACTCGTGGTACCGGGAATGGCTTACTATCTGCTGTGTATCAAGAAATGAACAGGGAGAACACGAGTATTCCAACTATTGAGCAGATGACAAAATTGTATTCTGATATTGGGTGGCAAGAGAGAGGGGGAGAGTATTCAGATAAAGCTCAAAGGGCTCTCTGTAAACGGATAGAACTATGGGATTGGACCGAGAACTTTGACCATCTGAGGAGTCTGCGCAGCTATAAGTTTGTGCAAAATAGGTTATATGATTTTAAGAAACCTAAGAGGTATTTGAACATTTGCCCATCACCTAGATTAAGATGATTCATTTTGCTACTTAGATTGGAACAACTTCCCACAAGAATGGTTACAGGAAGACAAATTAAGATGGCTGCTATGTTCCGAATATGCAGACTATGTAAAAATCAATATCATTTAGAGTCTGCAAAGCACCTTTTGACGGAATGCTCTGAGATGGCCAGTACTTTTATTCCTTTGCTGGAAAGTTTTGTCCATAACAAAGAGTATATCAAGAACGACCTGTTTTGGAACCACTGTGTTAATACAAACAGTTTGCGCCTGTTGACTGCTTTATATGGCATATGGTTGAGGATTGAAGACAAATTGGACATAACATTTTAAGTAATAGTTTTAACAGAATAATCTGTATTTTTGTAATTGTTATATAGATATTTAGGAGATATATATTTATTATATAAGGTTTCTGATTATTGTTTTTTATATCTTTATTCCTATCTCCATTTTAAATCTTTTTTATATGAATTTCTCTTTTGTTACAAATATACAACATTTATTTTATATTTTGTGTAAAGTTTATAAATTAAACTATATCACAGTAAATAAATAAAATTGAAATTGTATATTGTCTTTTAGGGGTAGGTTCAATAATGATATCAGTGTCCAGAATTAAAAGGGACAATGGAGATCCGGAGGGCTTTTTAAGGAGTAGTAAAGATGTGCAGCAACCAGAGACAGACAATCTATGATACAACCACATGAGGGAGATGGAAAGAGGGAAGTCACATGACTTCTGTTATATTTGTTCCTTAATACCCCATGCAACTGGCACACTCAGACTGTTTCTGCCACAAGAGATGCCACCTCTAATAGCACAATCCTTAGTGCACCTTGCCCTATGCAGGGTGCATGGATTGTTTCAGGGGCGCAGGGTTCAAGCGCCCATGGTGAAAGTGGATGATAATAAATGTTGAGAGGAAAAGGGCAAGAGCGGTTGCAGGGCAAAATAAGATCTCATTTACAGATGGAAGGCGCCGTTTTTCACAACAATATGTGGACTAAAGGACTAATGGGGCGCAAAGCAGTACGACTGGTAGGATATTCAGAAGAAACGGTGGCGTATCTCACAGAGACATGTTATGAGTGGGAAAGATATGTGAAGCAACTGACATGGATACCGCAACGTGAGCAACCCACTAAAGCACAGACACTCACACAATTCTCCTTGTGTTTCAGGGGCAGTGGCAGAGTGCTTGTTGGTACTAATGGACAAAGCAATAGGACACTCAATATTCCAGTCCTCAATGGGGGAACAACAACGCTCATGGTTGTGTTTTGGACATGTGAATGCCTTGCATATATCCAGCTCCCACCGCTCAGGAGGAGTATCTGCTCCTTAGCCACTTTACATTCCTGTGTCCTTCTTGTACCATAGGTCCATCTCAACATATTGAATAATCACCCTCATGGCCATGCCACTGCACCCAACCCACCAGCAGGCCCACCAGTCACTGGGCCTCTGCTGCCAGAAAATCTCAAACTATTTTCCCAAAACTCAGCAGAGAAGCTCAATGCCATTCCTGAGAATTATTGGCTGTTCACAAAAACTGAGACATTCTTCACCTCCTTGCTCACTCCAGGAGTACAGACAGCGGCAACCTCCAAGTTGATACAAAGAACACACTGGCAAATGATACAGCTGACAAATGACACTGAGCATGGGCTTAATACGATTAGGGAAACATTAAGGGCCACTAGATTAATGATACTGAAGAATAGATCGACTTGCTCACTGCCACGGAGGGCAGTGTGTGTGCAAAAATAGGCAGTTCCTGTTGTACATACAATCCACCCCATGATTCAGATAACAGATCCCTGATGCGCACATATGTGGCCCTGTATGATCTACGCACTGTGATGGAAAATGAAGATGAGGTGGGGGTGGAGCAAGATTGGTTATCATCAATATTCACAGGGAATCTGTCATGGCTGAGCAATATTTGCAAAAAATTGGCTCTTGTCCTTGTCGTGGTGCTTATAACTTTTTGCTCCTGCCAATGGATTGTAAGGTGCTACACGAAGACACTGTCCATAGGAACGACTAGGATGTCCAAAACCTGTAAAGCAGGTGAAGCCACTCCCCACTTGAAACATGTTCACACAGAGAGAGAGAGATGAAATGGTGAGATAGAGCACTGTATGGTGAGCATAGAGAGTCTGATTGGACCTCCAGGAATGAATTAACAAAAGGGTGGAGTGTTAGCATGCAAATACAACATTCCAAACGTGGAAGGCTGTGAAAATTCTATTAGCATGGAAAGCTGGTTAGTTTAGTGTCAGTATGTGTATCATTTGTTTTAGCATCTGTGGTTACGTGTGAATTGGACTTAGTTTTGACACATTCTAAAATAGCATTACATGGTGGAATGAAGAGCAGCAAAAGAAACTGTTGCTTACATTTATGAACGGTCACTAAATTAGATCATGGACCTCATTCCAACCCAGGTGTTAAGGGTTTAACGGCGCCGTCGGCGCCGTTAACCCTTAACGCCTGATTTCCACCTTAACGCCTGCTTTTAGCAGGCATTAAGTACCAAGGCGCTAAGCGTCCTTGGCGCTAATTACAGCACCGTAATTTACGGTGCCGTAATTAGCGCCTTCCCCACTCCCATTATGCCCTATGGGGCAAAAATGGGAATGGGGAAGGGTAAATGGGGATTGGGGATTTACTGCCCCACTCACCTTGGAATGGGGCGGTAAATCCGCCATCCACCATGGTGTAAACAGAGTTTACACCATGGTGGTAAAGTAGGGTACTTACCACCTGGGTTGGAATGAGGGCCCATGTCTTCATTTGAGTGAAAAGAATTAGATTGTGACACTGTTATATTAGGACAAGCTTTTTGTTAGTGTTGAGTATATGGCTGAAGTGCCAGGTAGTGCAAGCATTAAGTAGGGTAGATATTGTTTTTTATTAGCATAAGGGCCACTTGCCACATTAGCCAGAGCACTGCAATTTTGAACTAGGCATAGTTAGAGTTTGCAATTCTCTGTCAGTAAGAAGCACCAGGCTCATTTCTGAGCTTCAGTTCTGTTCGTTTAATTATACTTTATTCTTGCTTCCCTCCCCAGTGAGCGTTCAAATGACCAAGGCCTTGAAGGACCAGTGAAATGCTACACAAAGATTGGTTATTGTAGCAAGACTTAGTTGTTCCGAGATGCTTCAGGCAGGAGATTGGTAATGCTATGCTCCCAACATTAGATAAATGTAATAGCAGTTAAGCGCATGTTTTGGTTTGAACAAAGCCTGGAGATAGGGCTTAGCTAGGGTATTGAACGAGGATGTGGTTATACTGCCCCTAATGAGAAGTGATAGGGCCATTGGAACTGCAACTGACAGGCTAAATAGAGCAAATAAATCAGAGAATGTAGTCCTCAAGAGCATTCCCATTGCTGCGTTTTTATAGAGGCCACTTGGTTCCCAAGAGAGATATGGAAGGATGTGTGCTAGGAAAGCAACATATTTCAAGACAGGAGTCGCATGAGGTGTTGCCAAGTGTACAATTGCAGGGTCTAAGAATGTCTTAAGGGTGTCAAGTGGTCTGGTCTCATGAGAAAGTAGTAGTCTGTCCATTTTGTTGCCACCGGGTACTGACTTCACTGTTCACACTTGCTTCAGGATTGGGTCATCTCTGGGAGGCCTTCACATCATGAAGTTGTCCTGGCCAGTGAGAAAAGGCCATTGTAGCAACAGTAATATCAGTAATGTCGTCCAATCAAAACTGAGTATTTTCTGCTAACTACACAATAAGGTTTTTCAAAGTGGCAGCATTTAAATGATCATGAGGAGGTTGCAGGCTGTGTTTTGATTTTTGTATAGGTACTAGACAATGGGAAATGTGGTATTAACATCTACTTGATATTTGTAACAAATGTTATTTTGTGATTTTCATCTATAAAAATTGTAAACTGAGGCGGGCGTGTCGAGAGCGTTTTCTGTTTTTCAGTTCTTCAGAGCTGACTGACCCTCACAGCATATTTGCATATACTAAATCTTATTTTTCTTGCAAATCTTGCACTGCTTATTGATTCCATGGACTGTTTTTTTATTGTTTGGTTTTGGGGCCTACAGTACATTATCCATCCGCCAAATACAAAGCCCTGTCCAGCTTTGAAATTTAATTTCCTTTCTAAGAAGTGACTAGCACAAGGCAAAAGCAACAACAAGGGACTGACTAGGGCAATTAAATGGATTCATGCAGGGTTTGTCGGACATACAAAAGAAGGTGACTAAAATGCAGGATGGTTTCTCTGGTTCACATTCATTTGGGAAGGTTTATTAGGTTGCACAAACAAACAGGCAAACAAAAGGGAACAGTTTACATATGTATTTAAGGAAAATCAGTATAAGGGAATCAAATTAAAGATGTCACACAAAGCCTAGCAGGATAAACACTCAAAGAAATGGGATTGGGAAAATAAAGGCAAATTTTCTTTTTTGTTGTTGATTTTTTAAACTTTCTGTGGCGGGACAAAAGGGGAAAGGAATGGGGGAAGGATAGCAAAATCTTTTTGAGCCTATTTTTGAACTTTTATGAGGGATAGATTGGTTAAGAAAGGAAGGATCTAACAGAGGAGCTAATAAAACCACACTCGGTAAAACGGGGGAATAAGGATAAAAGCACACTAGTATCTAAGGGCATATGTGAAAATCTCACCTAGAAAATGTCACAGGTGGGGGGATTTTTATATTCCTCACTCCTAAAAAGCCATCCGAATATATAGGACTGGTGTTATTTACTATTCTAAACTCCAGCCCTAGAGTATTTGCGGAAAGTGTTGAATTGTAGCCACGGTGTAAATTTGGGTAAATGTCACCCCAGTGATATTTTTCCACAGCCACATTTTCACTGGATACTGCATCTAATACACTAGAGAAAATCCCGCAAATATCTGCTAAATCCCATGTTATGGGTGTGCGTAGTACAGTCCTACTCACACAGCCTAACAAAACCCACAGCAAGAAAAGGAAATTAGTTGATCCTTTTATAGGGCTACCAATCCCCCAGAAAAACACCAAATCTCACTGACTAGTCCCACAAATAGAACCCCTGTATCTTGAATCCTCCAGAAGGCTTTAGAACTATTTTTGCTACCAGGCCTGCACATGACCACCAAATCCCACCCCTTGCGCGTGGCACTTTAGAGACTCTAGCAAGTGAAAGCTGTGCATTGCAACGTTTCTGCTTGTTTGCTTGATGCGTGGCATGTTTTACCTGCACTTTCTAATGTCAGACCTCTCCCATCAGCTTTTACAGTTGAAGATCAAATAAGACGACAGATAATTCCCCCCTACTGTTAGAAACACAAGGACTGTCTGGCTTACATGGGTTTTGACACTTTTTTGTAACAGGTGGCAAGTATTTACCATGTTTTGCTAAATGACAAGTTGATTACATCCTGCTAATTTGTAACATAATTACCAGAGCCATGCTTTGCATTACACGTTTTCATGTTTATGGAATGAGACGCTTGATTGCCATATACATCTCTCAAATAATTCTTGTTTGTGAATTTCTTGAAGAATGCTAAAGAGAATTTTCATTTTAGAAGCATTTTTTCATGGCCCGTGACTCATGTCTCAGAGGGATACACCAGCACGGCTTCACTGCTGCACGCGGCTGTTCGTCATCCATTAGATGAGGAACATTTCCAGTATTTACTTTTCATTATTGTGTTACTTAAGTACGTTGACCTTTTGCCATTTACTGTTGTTTTCAAAACCAAAGGCCAGAATCCACAAATCATCGCTTCGAATGCGTTCAGGAGGGCCTTCTCACAAGAAACATGACTTACTTCTGAAGAGCTTCGATTCCCGTTGAGCATAACTTTCACTGAAGGTCATTAGGCAAAACACGTATATCGAAACCTGACTGATCACAGCTGCTACATCCCAGCAGTCCATAACCAAAACGATTCTACATTGCTGTGACGCCAAAGCAGATTGAAATAGCAGCCACACAGCCTGCCTCAGAAGGGAGCACTGGCATAGCCAATAGTTTCAGCTTTTAAGTAGTGACAATATTTCCTTCACACCATTTCCCAGGTATTGACATATTGCCAGGTTCTCACTCCATTTCCCAGCTTTTGACATCATAATCTCAGGTACAACATTTGCCAGGTATTGCCACAATATGTTCTGCCACTCACATCATTGTGTTGGTATAACTATCGCATACCCAGTTGTGAGGCTAGTTCCCATATGTGCCTCTCAGAGTTAAATCGGGAGAATCGTACTGATTGTGCACTCTGATCTATGCTAAGCACCTCATTGCAGCCTGGTGGATTTTCTTCTCCAGGAATACCATCAGTGATACCACTGCCACTGGTGGTATTCCAGAAAATCCCCCAATTACACCTTTAGAAATACACGACTGTTAACGGTGGTGGTATTGCTGGAATATCTTCAATTCTATTGCAGAAATGCTGCTTGCTGTATTTATTTTAAAAACTGGATTTATTTACACCCTCAATTTGATTATGGCAATGGATATTTATTTATTGATTGTAACGGATAGTGTAGAGTAGTGGTTCAGACCACTATGATACATTTTTTTAATGGCCAGATGGGTACATTCCTTGATTTACTTGGGAAAGGTGGTGGGACTGTGGCATCAGAGATGCCCACTTCTTAACCCTCTTCATATATTCACATAACAAATATGTTCCTGTATTTAAGGGAAGCACCTGTCCTTCCCTTCTGTGCAGGAGACAAATAGGAAACACGTCTGGCATCTTTGCCCAGAGGTGGAGGTAAACATTGGCAGATTTGTTGCGTGAAAACCATCTTTCAATAGGGTGATATGTACCACCACTGCCTTCTCTTCGAACACCGCTGGGGGTATACCTCCATATCTAAAAAGTGGATATAAGTAAAACAGGTGGTATTTTGCAAATATCATTTGTTTTAGCATTACCTCCAAACCTGGAGTGAGACCCTAAGACCCTCGAGGTGTGGGTACACCACGTACCCTTTTTGACCTATGTGGCCAGACAGGCTACGGGATTTTAACTGGCTGGTGGATGCAGACATTGTTTATACGAGAGAATAATTGAAATATGGATGGTCACGTCACTGCCAACCCGGGAGAAACATAGCTTCAGTGATCATAATGGATGAGACCAGTTTAACTGGGATGTCTGTCTCCAAGGTTGAATCCACATTTAGGCAGATTTCATGAAAAGAATCCCTTGACAATTACATGTGGCAATCCCCAAAGTTTCAATGATTGCAACTCTATTATTGGGGTTGGGCAGGCGCAGCAGGAAACATTGTAAAGTAGTGGAGACGTAAATGTTTTCTCAGAATTTTATGGAAGGAAGCAAGAAACCGAAGCCTAAACAGGTGGCCTCTAAATTGGCCCCAAGAAATTGTGATCACAGTTTCGACAGTGTTGCTCCTGTTTAGAACATTGACTTGCTGGCTTCAGCAACTGTAGTGGCTTGTCCATAATGGGTGAGGGGGTATCGACTCACCAGGGGTTGGCCCTGTCTAGCCCATTATGGAGGCGCCGACAGCCGAAGAACCTGCTCAGTGAAACACTGAGTGCTCCATCAACTACATTTTCCAACTGACGGAGCGCTCCCGGCCTGTCTGAACTGACAAAGAGAAACAGTGTTTGCCTTCAACAGTTTAGTTCCTCAATGAGCCATGCAAGGCTGGGGGCGTTTTGATTCCCAAGCCTTGCATAGCTGATTGGAAATGCTGGCTGGGGAACTGCATGTTCCCAGCCGGTCAAGTGGCACAACAGCGAGTAGGTGCAGAGCCTGTTAACGCAGGTTCGGGTTCGAATCCCGGCGGGGCCAAACTCAGCCTTTCATCCTTCCGAGGTCGATAAATGAGCACCACACACCGTGGGTAATAATAAGCAGCGCTCAGATACCTGAGGGTTCGTAGCGCTATATAAATGCTTAATTATTATTATGTCCGTATGTGCAAGGGGGCGCTCCTGCACCTCCTCGCACATAATCAGAGCAGGCTGGAATGGGGCCTCTTGTCACCCACGCTCAGGCCCCTGCCCGCATGTACAGGAACCAGGAAGCTTCCTGGTTCCTGTTCATGCTAGCAGGGGCTGGAGCACTGGGGAGGAAACCTCAGGACCTGTGGCAGAAAATATGTTTATGTTGATATATTTAGTATTTAAATATGTGTATGGATGCATGCATGCATGCTTGTGTTGTTGTGAGTGAGTGTATGATGATGGATGCTCGTGTGAATGAGAGAGTGATTGCTGTGTGTGTGTGTGTTGTGTAAATGTGTGTGTGTTTGTATGTTCATCATTTATTTATTATTTAAATATGTGTATGGATGCGTGCATGCTTATGTTATGAGTGTGTGTGTGTGTGTGTGTGTGTGTGTGTGTGTTTGTGTGTGTGTGCGTGTGTATGTGTATGCATGATAAATCTGGTAGCAAGGCTGCAAGGATATATTTTTAAGTAGACCATATTCTTGATAGGAAAAATATAACCGCTTTTTTGTTTTTAAACATTCCATCACGTGACGAGAAAGAAACAACGAAAGAGGAAACGTTGAACGTGTCCAGCATTTGCAATATAATGGGAGAAGAGCTGTGTTGTGCTCGTTTTCAGAAGACGAGTTGATGCAAATTGATAGCACCGATAGACTGTTCCACGAGGTAAAGTCTTGGGTCATCAATGAACAGCCTCGCCTGAAAAATGAGTAACATGAACCTTTTCACAAAATGCACTATTAATTATTAATGGCTATTTGGCTACCAGTCCAAATAAATGCCTTGGAGGCGATGGATATGATTAGTCAAGTGCCTGAACTGTTTAGTAGCTTTGATAGACTGCTTTGGCTAGTGTCCTGAAGCGTGTTTCATGGCTTTTGACACAAATAGTAAATGTATTGATTTTAAAAGCTATGTTTCGAAAAGATGGTCCAACAGAATGCTTAGATATGGACAACCGAGGCCAATTCAACTGAGGGGAGATGCAAGAGTTTTTAAGGGCATGTTTGTTAAGGCACCACAAAGTCCCCTTTCACCATCCAAAGGTGAATGGGTTAGTGGAAAGGATTAATGAATCCATACTTTGAGTTGGCAAGCAGGTCTATGAGAGGAAACAGGAATGCATGAAATGCTGTGGTGTTATCACAGTGCTGAACATTCTAATACGGGGGTAGCACCATTGAAGTTGATGAGAGCAAGGTGTGTGTACTTTGTTGACACCATGATAGCTATATAATGTGACCAAGAAATCAAATATGGAAAATCCTGAAGCAGTAAGAACGAAATTAGAAAAGCACTACAAATAGTAAAGCCTTTTATGATGCCACAAATGGAGTGTGCAAAGCAGCTATGTCTGAATCAGACACAGTCAGTTTGAAACTGCTGGGGACTATGTGTGAGGGACATGTGTCTAACCTTTCAGATCTCATCAAAGGGGTACATCTGCAAGGGCATTCAGTCCAGGTAGGATGGCTGCAAGTGCAATGTATGATCTCGGGAGGATAGCTCAGGGGTAACGTGCTCACCTTGGAAGCAAGACGATGCAGAGCAACACAAGTTCGATCCCCGTGTTTGCGCTTAGAAACCTCTGGGATTAAGCGTGTTACAAATAACCAATTCAAATAAATAAAATACATGTAGAGAGAGTGGTGGTAGTTTCCTAGTGCAGGAGGGAAGGTGAGAGAGAATGGAATCATCAATGGTGGGAACAAAGTCAGTTTGCGGAGGGAAAAATCTAATAGGTTAAAATGAGCAGTCAAGAGAATGACAGGTTGCAGTGACTGGGTAAGTGTAAAATGATGGCAAAGAAATTGTACTGCTTTTAAGAAGGCTAGGCCTTTCAATAGTTCACCGGCCTGCTATAGTTAGAAGACTCCATCTTGAAATATATACATTCACCTACAAGATGGATTTCCGTGTTGGTACTCGAAAGCAAGAATACAGCTACCTGTGTGCTAATGGCTGCATAAGTCTGTGTTTATATAATTCTGCAGAGACAGCTAATTTCCATGCAGGCACAAGTTGACCTACCTTCAAACAGAGCTCTGATAAAGGCTGCAGGTTTAACTAGAATGACTGCATACAGCTGCTCTGATATCACCAGGAAGGTACAGGAAGTGTTCTAGAGAGTGTGGCCACGTTCATATAGGAATATGATTGAGAAAATTAGGAAGCGTGAAAATCCTCACTCATTGAGCCATAATTTATTTACTGTGTTCCTGGACTCCAATGTATTTGAAAGTCTATATAAAGTGATGTACTGGGCAAGGGGTACGCAGGATCAAGATGTGTCTTAAATGTTGTGTTGGTGTATGTAACCTCAACTACATTGGAAGTCCAAGTCTTCATCCAGTGGAACAAGAGACTGATGCAGAGCAGCATATTAATGGAACCAAGACCATCCCTATCACCATGGATGAGATAGTAAATCCCACTTGCAGGTACGTACACAAATCAAGTAGAACTACATCGGCTGGTAGGATCTTCAAATTACAATGATCTACCTAATACAACTTTCATTCTTGTGATTCATTCCTACGTTTAATGGGCTTTAACCACTTACCTGCTTGTGGGAATTCAGTTTTGTATTGCCGCTTTTGCAATTAAAGCAGGTGTGTTGAAGACTTGGCCATACATGTGTGGTTACATGTTTTTTTTTCAATTAAACATTTTATTAGGGTTTACATAGAAAATAGAAGATACACTGACAAAAGCATCATATTGCGTCGTCACACAATTAGACAGAGACATCACTCGGCATGTTCACATAGGATCAAACTCAACATCGGTCTAGCAATGGCCATGCTCCTTTGAAGCCCTCAGGGCCTTGTGCAGATCGTTCCGGGCCCTGATATTGCTGGGTCGGACCCTATTGGAGCCAAGGCGTTAGGAGGGGGCCTTCTGGTGAGACAAGGGTATTTTTTGGCGTAATCCATGAATGGCGCCCAGGTATTCAGAAAGTAGTTCCGATTTCCAGTCCGTTTTACGGTTTATTTTTCGGCCACAACTATTTCCCAACATTTTGACCACCATAGGGGGATCAAGGGGCCCTCTGGGTGTTTCCAAAGTCTGGCCATTGCAACTTCGCTGCGAGTACGAGATAGGTGCAGAGCCGTGGTATCTGCCCCGTTAATGGGTATTCTCCACCCCCCCTTGTGTCACCCAGGAGTACAATTCCGGGATCCTATGGGATTGCTAGCCCAGTGATTGTCCTTATTTGGTCTATCACCTCCCTCCAGTAAGCCTGGGCTTTCGGGCATGTCCATACCAGGTGGAATAAGGAGCCGTTAGAGGTACACCCTCTCCAACAGTTTGGGGGGATTTCATAGTTGGCCTTGTTTAGCTAGGCTGGGGTAATGTAATATCTATAGCAGAGTTTGTAGCCTCCTTCCCTGTTGGAGATGCATTGCGTGCTCTTATGAAGTCTGGACCAAATCTTATCCCACGACTCAATTTCCATCTCTCGCCTAAGGTCTCTCTCCCAGTCTAGCATATACTTTTCTTTCTTTTCAGGGTTCGATCTGTCCAGCAGCCGGTATAGTGTTGAGATCCTGCCCTTAGGGGCGGAGGACAATAGTGAACTCTCCAGCGCCGTTAACTCTCTAGCCCCGCATTCTCTGACCGTTCTGTGGGAGACCCAGTGACGAAGTTGGGTGTAGCTGAACCGTTCGTTCTCCCCGACCCCAAACTTCCCTTTACACCACTCAAATGTGATGGGGGAGTCTCCCTCCAACATATCAGATATTTTCCCCAGGCCTCCCTCCTTCCATGCTGCAAATCCTACTTGGAGATTGCCCGGGCTGTAGTCTGTATTGTTCCATATTGGGGTGAGTGGCCCTCTGGAGGTTTTGCGACCCCATGTCCGTGCTGCTGCCTTCCAACTGCTAGTGGTCGTGAGTGTTGCCAAAATTGGGCCCTGGTTTGCGTGTGCGTTTATCGGGGGCAAGTGAGGGAGCTCCGTTGGGGGCACCGAGCTCCAGGATTCTTCCAGCTGGGTCCACCGCGGCTGGTCTGTGGATTGGACCCATGTATAAGCATGGGAGAGTTGGGCAGCATGAGCATATCTAGTCACGTCCGGGACTCCCATACC
The DNA here is from genome assembly GCF_040938575.1 of Ambystoma mexicanum. NCBI lineage: Eukaryota > Metazoa > Chordata > Amphibia > Caudata > Ambystomatidae > Ambystoma > Ambystoma mexicanum. Next base: position 390,863,984 of record NC_090929.1, on the reverse strand, counting down.
TCCTGAGACCCTGCTTCGGAGCATTACCCTTTTTGAGATTCTGGGCTTTCCCCCCCTCCTCCCAAATTAATTTTTGGATGTTCCTCCTCTAGTGTGGTCAGGTCGCATGCTGGGATATTTACTGGGAGCGCTGCGCATTGGTATAATAGTCTGGGGACCAGATTCATTTTTAGTGCAGCGATGCGCCCGAACCAGGAGATTTCTTGAGAGTCCCACTGGTTCAGGTCTCGTCGGAATTCTTCTAGGAGTTGGGGAAAGTTACACGAGTATAGGCGAGAAATGTCCTTGGGGATCCGCACCCCGAGGTAGTCAATTGTAGAATCTGCCCATGGGATCGGAAGAGTGAGGCTAAAAACTTCTATTTGCCTTCTTGTGAGGTTGATTGGTAGAACTGAAGACTTATCTAAATTCACCTTGAACCCGGAGACCTGGCCGAATTTCTCAATTTCCTCCCATAAGGGCCCCAGGGATGTATTCAGTGCCGTTGCTGTGACAAGCACATCGTCTGCATTTTGGGTGATTTTCTACTCGTGTTTCCCCACTGTGAGCCCTTTCATTTTTGGGTTCTGCCAGATCCTGTTTGCGAAAGGTAAAGATAAGCAGTGATAGGGGGCAGCCTTGCATGGTGCCTCTAGTTATATTAATGGGCACCGACCTAGCGCCATTGAAACAGAGCTGGGTGGTAGGGCTGTGATAGTTCGCCTTACCCATTTTGAGAATCACAGGCCAAACCCAAAGTGGGCTAGAACCTTACCAATGTACCCCCAGTCGACCAGATCAAATGCTTTGTGTGCGTCTAGCGATAATACTGCCATGCCCTCCCCAGTCCTGGATGCACTCTCTATCAGGTCTATGGTGCGTCTAATGGTGTTAGGCAGAATCCTGTGCAGTTCCCTTAGGGAGCACTACACCAGATTAGGACTACAGGTGAGAGCAATAAATCCCCTTTGGTATCAGTCTGTACCACAAAGATTTAGTTGGAAGCTGTGGCTGAGCAGTCAGACTTATCTCAAGAGGGAGATGAGCAGTATTCAGGGTTTACACAATAGGTAGTACAGTACTATGGAGCAAGGAAACACTGACCAAAGCTTTGTATTAAAAAGATAATATATATTTATTTTATACACTTCTAAGTCAACACATACTCACAATTGGTAAAGTAAGTTCAAATTCAGTCAAGGAAAAGTAAATACAACTCCCTATTCAATTGTAGACAAGTTTGCGGTAGAGTAAAAACTGAGCAAAACGGCACAGTGAAAACCAACTACAAATGGCACTCTAGCAATTCAACGAAAGGGAGGGAAAGCACAAGTTAAACCAAAATATCTTCAGACACCCCCTAGCAACACTTCCCTGCAGTTTTGTGAACAAGTAATGCACAGTAACACTTTAGCCAAAAGATAAGTGAATGTAAACTGAGAAAAATGGCACTCCACAAGTTAAAACAGTAGGAAGGAAGAGGGGTTTAGAAGATTTAGGTGCATCAACACATTTTTCATTGAAAACTGATCTAGTGAGAGCAGATCTAACAAATCAGCCAGAGTCAATAAGCCAGAGCCAGAGTCAGTGGTACAGGACCAAGCGTTTAGGAGCAAAAATGTTCTTGTAGCTGCAGTCAAGTCTTTAGTAGAAAAATATTGAAGAGGTAGATGCGAGGCGAAAGACAATGTTAAGAGAGAGGGCGGCCGACCCCACAAGTAGTTAAAGCATTTGAAACACCTTTAGGCTACCACAGAAAAAGGGCGGCCTGGCGGAACAATGTGCCTTAAACGTGAAGAAGTGGCTCCTGTGGTGACGGTTGTTCCTGGTAGTTCCTGCAGGTCGAGGGATTCAATAGAGGAAGAGAGGCTCTCGTCATGGAGGAAGGTTCCAATCACTGCACTACCCAGGGATGAAGCCAGCCGCAGTGCTGCCAAACGAAGATTAAAAGTTATGCTCCTTTTAATCGCGGTCCGGGTCGATATCTGCCTGGTTATCCGGTCTCCAAGTGCTGGGAAGTGTCGATTCGACCAAGGCAGGTCCGAGGAAGCGATAGGTGAACTGGTTGACCCCACCAGCTCAAGGGAAGGAGGCTCTTTCGCTGAAGATCTTCTCTCGTCGTGTGGAAGAAAAGTGGTGAGACGATCCGGCAGGGCTTCACCGGTGGTGTAGATGCTGACGATGTCTGTGGCTTCTCTCCAATTCGGTTCCGTAGTTCCAGTGGCGACGTCTTGCTCTTCCAGTCCTCAGGACCCTGCTTTTATGCAGAAAGAGACCCATTGATACAGCCTAGCTGTCACTCACACAGTGGAGTGGTCTTCTTGTACTCCCCCTACCAAACAACAGACCCACCCCAGACTCAGAGGCGCCGAAAGGAGGGCTTCTTCGCAGAAGCCCGCCAAAAGAGAGAACAAAGGATCCTCGACCTGGGTTAGGAGTTTAGAGAAAGACACAAGAAAGAAATTATATCAAAGTTCTGGCAAATAAAACCTACCGGAGTAAAGTTAATAATAAAATAAACCGGCGGTATGTTAGAGGCTGGTAGTAAAAGTATTAGCCTCAAACAATGGGAAAATCCCATAGGAAAATATTTGCGGTCGAATATAAAAGGTAATAACCACTGCCACCAGCCAGAAACTTTGTAGAGGGGAATTTAAGGTACCCTCTCGAAAATGAACATAGGGGAAAAACTATTACCCCTTCCAGTTCTTCCATTTTAAGATGGGGTGTACTGGTTTAGTTCATAGAGATTGACTAGTAAAGTCAATGGGGACTTTACATGCCCTGGGAGACAGTAGTCAGCCCCAGGGTATGGAGTCTATGTTTGGGGGTCGCTACGACACCCCTGTGTCACTGCACGGAGGGTGCTGTGTAGCACATGCGCATAAAGATGGTTCCTATGGGTGAAAGAAAAGATCCCATAGGCATTAAACACAAGAATAGCCTAGAACACACATAGCAAAGATGCCTAAGAGTGGGAAAAAAGGGTTTATAGACAAAAAGTCGAAAACATAATGTCGAATAGCAAAAATGTCGAAAAAAAAATGTCGAATGTAAAAAAGTCGAAAAACATACATATAATAGGAAAAGTCATAATTTCGAAAAAAAAATGTCGAAAAAAAAATCGAAAACCCAAAACACTTTTTTTTTTTTTTTACCCAGATAGTAACATTTATTATGGGGGGGGGGTCCCCCCCCAACCCCCCCATCCCAAACCCCTACCCCAACCCCCCCCCTCCTCCCCATCTCCCCCACCCCCCATAGATATACCTTTAATTATTTTAAAAAAATCTTTAATATAATATTAAATAATTAATTAATTATTTAAAAAACCATCCCAAACCCCTATCCCCAATCCCCCCATCCTCCCCATCACCCCCACCCCCCATGGAAATACCTTTAATTATTTTTAAAAAAAAGTTTAATAAAATATTTATTATTAACACATAAAATCGAAAAAAGTCGAAAAAAAGTCGACATTTTTGTTTTTCGACATTTTTGTTTTTCGACTAAATATTTTCGACATTTTTACATTCGAATATATTGTATTCGAAATTATGACTGGATACCGGAAAAAAGAGCCTCACTTTTAGCAGGTAAAAAGAAATAAACCCTTCAAATCCAGCAAAGCTGCTGGGGGACTCTATAGGTAAGGGAAATTAGCCATAAGTGAAAATTCTCCTTAACACTCGCCCGCCCCCAGACTAAGGGACAGGAGGATCTAATCCACTCCTGGATGAGTCTCATACCTCTAGTCAGTTATAAACATCCTAGAGAGACCATCAGCATTTTGGTGGTGACATCCTGGCCTGTGCTCAATGGTAAAATCAAACCCTTGGAGGCAGATTGACCATCTTAGCAGTTTTGGGTTTTCCCCTTTCATTTGCATCAACCATCTCAAGGGTTGGTGGTCTATTTGAATGGTGAAAGTAGATCCATATATGTATGGTCTAAACTTCTTCAAAGCCCACACAATGGCAAAACATTCTCTCTCAATAGTTGCCCACCTTGTTTCAGGTTCCTTCAGTTTCCTACTGATGAAGCAAATGGGGTGCTCCCTACCTTTCTCATCCAGTTGACTGAGTACTGCACCTATACCTATATTGGAAGCATCTGTCTGTACAATGAAGGGTTGGTGGTAGTCAGGAGCTCTGAGAACTGGAGCTTGACAAAAGGCTTTCTTCAGGCTTTCAAAGGCCTGATTGCACTCCTCATTCCATTTGATCTTTTTAGGGAATTTAGGAGAGGAGATTACATTCAGTGGAGAAGCTATGGACGCATAGTTCTCAATGAAATTCCTGTAATACCCAGTGAGGCCTAGGAAGGCTCTCACCTCGGTTTGAGTAGAAGGGGTTGTCCAATTTTGCACAGCTTCAATCTTGCTGAGCAAAGGCCTTATTTCACCACCTCCTACCTCATGCCCAAGGTAGACCACTTTACTCTGACCAATTTGACATTTGCTAGTCTTTATGGTCAGATGGGCCTGTTCCAGAGCCTGCAAAACATATCCTAGGTGGTCAACATGTTCTTTCCAAATAGGGCTGAACACTGCAATGTCATCCAAGTATGCCATGCAGAAGTCCTCCATCCCATTCAGAACTTAATAAACCATCCTTTGGAATGTAGCAGGTGCATTTTTTAATCCAAAAGGCATAACCTTAAACTGCTATAAGCCAACTGGGGTGGAGAATGCAGTTTTCTCCTTGGCATGGTCAGTCAGGGCTATTTGCCAATAGCCTGACGCGAGATCAAATGTGCTGAGGAACTTGGCTGAACCAAGCTTATCCACCAGCTCATCTGTCCTTGGCAAAGGATGAGCATCAGTCTTAGGGACTGCATTTAGAGCTCTATAGTCCACACAGAATCTCAACTCTTTGGATCCTGCCTTTGGTACTAACACAACTGGGCTAGACCATAGACTATAGGCTCTATTACCCCGAGATCAAGCATCTTGTTGACCTCTCCTTTGATGTGGGTTCTTACATTTTCTGACATCCTCTAGCCCCTGCTTTTGACAGGTAAACAGTCACCAGTTTGGATATCATGTTGGCCCCAAGCGGTCAAACCTGGTGTCAGGGAGAACAGAGGGGCAAATTGATTTAACAAAAGTTTGCACTCCTTCTGTTGCTCAGGTGTCAGATTAGAAGAGAGATTGACTCCTTCTATTTTTCTCATCTAAATGTTTGCCTCTGAGGAGGTCAGGCAGAGGTTCACTCTCTTCCTCCTCTTGAGCTGAAGCTAGAAGCAAAGCTCCCAGTTCTGGTCTCGAGACATAAGCTTTTAGACGGTTGATGTGAAAGACTCTAGGAGCCTCCTTAGGATTGCCTAAATCCACCAGATAGTTTACCTCTCCAAGTTTTCCCACAACCTTGAAGGGTCCCATCCATTTGTCCTGCAAGGCTCTCTTGTTGGTACCATAACAAGAACTAGCTGGTCTTGAGCGAACTCAACCATGTTGGCCTTCTGGTCATGCCAATGCTTGACCAGAGCCTGACCTGCTTTCACGTTATCACTCGCATCAGCCATCATGTGTGACATTCTCCTCCGGAGTCCTATCACATAGTCAGTGACTCTGACTGGGGTGGGGGAAGGAGCACTCTCCAACCCTTCCTTGATAAGGGCCAATGGACCTCTAACCGGATGGCCATAGAGAAGTTCAAAGGGACTGTAACCCACTCACTCCCTATGCAAAGAGAAGGCATGGCAGTAAAAGATCCCACTTTTTCTTAAGAGGGTCTTCTAAAGCTCCTATCATGCTCTTCATGGTTCTGTTAAACCTTTCTACCAGCCCGTTTGTCTGAGGGTGGTATGCGGTTGAGATCTTGTAGGTAACTCTGCAGTTTTTCCACATGGCCTTCATGTAGTCGGACATAAAATGTGACCCCCTGTCGGATATTACCTCCTTAGGAAACCCAACCCTGGTAAAAATACCAAGGAGGGCCTTAGCTACAGCTGAAGCTGTAACAGTCCTCATACGAATTGCTTCAGGGCACCTCGGAGCATGTCTACTACAACAAGTATAAACCTGTTGCCTGAAGAAGTTGGAGGATCATGTGGACCAACAATGTCGATTCCTACCCTCTCAAATGGTACTCCCACCACAGGGAGAGGCACTAGAGGTGCCACGTTCTTGGAGCCACTTTTACCAGAGGTTTGACAAGTGTGGCAACTCTTGCAATACTTATCTACCTCAGCCCCCATTTTAGGCCAATAAAAGTAGAGAGAGAGCCTTTGCTTGGTCTTCTTGAAGCTTAAGTGACCAGCCAAAGGTATCTCATTGGCTAGTTGCAAGGATTGGAGTCTGTTTGCTTGGGGTACTACAAGTCTTTTGTAGTCCCCATGAGTTGACTCTGTCGGTTCACTATAAAAGAGGCCAGCTTCCCAGTGTAACCTATACTTCCCAGGCTCTTGCCCTTCAAGCTGAGAAGCTGCCTGGTGGTGAAGACCTTCCAGAGTTGGACATTCTCTTTGTCCCTTACTGAAGTCTGCCCTTTGGGGTCCCCCTACTGCCAGTAACGACTGCAGCTCAGGATGGTCGACAGGGTCAAGATCTTCAATGAGTTCCTGGCCTCCGACTAGATCTGAGTCCTCAGGCTCTAGTTCAACCACACAGGGTTGTACCTCACTCTCAGCCTCCGCTGGAGGAGGAATCACAGGTATGATTTATGCTAACCTCTGTGATTTCTTGGTTGGCAGCACTGGAGTGCTTTCTGCTGGTTTCTTCTTGGAAGTCTTGGGTTTCCCCTTTGCTTCTGGTTGCTTTGAAATAGCAGTTAGTAACTCCAGTGGAGTAGGAGTGATTTATTTTTCTATCATCTCCTCAGGAGAGCCTCTTAAGGTCCTCTCCCTTGCAGGTCTGGTAAGCTCCTGTAATCTCTTACTACAAGGTCTGGGGGTACTTGACACTACCAACAGCACCCTTCCTGGTACTTCAGATTGTACACTCACAGGTATCCTGACAGTCATTTAATTGCACTGGATGAGAGCTGGTAATTGGGGAAGCATCTGCACGGGCCCTCCAGCTAACTTGGTGAGGCGTTTGGGTGCCTTAGCAACATCCTCCACCTTGAAAAAAACTTTGTCCACCACAGTTATGCTGGCCCCATTGTCTCTAATGGCAGGAGTCTCCTGACCATTGACTAGGACACTGTCTTTATAATACTCTTTAGCATTAGGAGGGATAGAATTGTACACATCTAAATTCTGTTGTTCCCACAATCCAAGACATACTAAAGATACACTACCTGAGACTCCAATGGGGTCATCAGCCAGCAATTGAAAGTTTCCACTGACCATATATACTTCCTCCTCTGGAGCGAAGGCTAAGGAGACAGTGTGGACCCCTGAAGATTTACCCTTACATCTGGGATCCCCTTTCACATGATCAGTTGAGCCACAAACATAACATTTCCCAAATGTCTTTATGAATGGTGGCTTGCTCTGATCTCCTTCCCGTCTGGGACCAGAAGGTACACTAGTCTGATTAGGTTTCCCTGGTGGTTTACCCTTAGAATTTTGTTTGTGCCCTCTTTGGAATTAGAATTATTTGAATTTGGTGTCTTTCTTGGGCTGCTTTCCCTCATCCTTTTTCTGAGTTACCCCTGAATCCTTGCGAGTAGCACTGTTGGCAACCCACAAGTCAGCAGCCTTAGATAGTTTCTTGGAATCCAATTCCTTTGAATCAGCCAAGTGCTGTCTGAGCTCAGGAGAGCAGGCATCATAGATAGACTCCATCATAACAAGATTTCTCATTCCTTCATAAGTGTTAACTCTATAACCCTTAATCGATACCCTGCACCCCTGCACATGTCCCGCAGGCAGCCCATCCACCATGGCCATGCCCCCCAGCCAACCCACATGTCACCTTGCACTACTGCCCACCAATTCATGTCCCCCTGCACCTCACCCCCTGCATCCAGGGGCACCCTCCACCAGGCTCCACTCATGTCCAACTCATGTCCCCCTGCACCCCCACCCGCCAGCACTGTGGGGCACCCTCCACCAGGCCCCCACTCATGTCCAACTCACTCATGTCCCCTTGCACCCCCACCCCCCTGCATCCAGGGCCACCCTCCACCAGGCCCCCACACATGTCCAACTCATGTCCCCCTGCACCCCCACCCCCCAGCATCCAGGGGCACCCTCCACCAGGCCCCACTCATGTCCAACTCATGTCCCCCTGCACCCCCACCCCCCTGCATCCAGGGGCACCCTCCATCAGGCCCCCACTCCTGTCTCCCTGCACCCCCACCCCCTGCATCCAGGGGCACCCTCCACCAGGCCCCCACTCCTGTCTCCCTGCACCCCCACCCTCCACCAGGCCCCCTCCCCTGTCTCCCTGCACCCCCACCCCCCTGCATCCAGGGGCACCCTCCACCAGGCCCCCACTCCTGTCTCCCTGCACCCCCACCCCCCTGCATCCAGGGGCACCCTCCACCAGGCCCCCACTCATGTCCAACTCATGTCCCCCTGAACCCCCACCCCCCAGCATCCAGGAGCACCCTCCACCAGGCCCCACTCATGTCCAACTCATGTCCCCCTGCACCCCCACCCCCTGCATCCAGGGGCACCCTCCACCACGCCCCCACTCCTGTCTCCCTGCACCCCCACCCCCCTGCATCCAGGGGCACCCTCCACCAGGCCCCCACTCCTGTCTCCCTGCACCCCCACCCCCCTGCATCCAGGGGCACCCTCCACCAGGCCCCCACTCCTGTCTCCCTGCACCCCCCTGCATCCAGTGGTACCCTCCACTAGGCCCCCACTCATGTATCTCTGCACCCCCACCCCCTGCATCCAGGGGCACCCTCCAGCAGGCCCCACTCATGTCCAACTCATGTCCCCCTGCACCCCTACCCCCCTGCATCCAGGGGCACCCTCCATCAGGCCCCCACTCCTGTCTCCCTGCACCCCCACCCCCTGCATCCAGGGGCACCCTCCACCAGGCCCCCACTCCTGTCTCCCTGCACCCCCACCCTCCACCAGGCCCCCTCTCCTGTCTCCCTGCACCCCCACCCCCTTGCATCCAGGGGCACCCTCCACCAGGCCCCCACTCCTGTCTCCCTGCACCCCCACCCCCCTGCATCCAGGGGCACCCTCCACCAGGCCCCCACTCATGTCCAACTCATGTCCCCCTGAACCCCCACCCCCCAGCATCCAGGAGCACCCTCCACCAGGCCCCACTCATGTCCAACTCATGTCCCCCTGCACCCCCACCCTCTGCATCCAGGGGCACCCTCCACCACGCCCCCACTCCTGTCTCCCTGCACCCCCACCCCCCTGCATCCAGGGGCACCCTCCACCAGGCCCCCACTCCTGTCTCCCTGCCCCCCCACCCCCCTGCATCCAGGGGCACCCTCCACCAGGCCCCCACTCCTGTCTCCCTGCACCCCCACCCCCCTGCATCCAGTGGTACCCTCCACTAGGCCCCCACTCATGTATCTCTGCACCCCCACCCCCTGCATCCAGGGGCACCCTCCAGCAGGCCCCACTCATGTCCAACTCATGTCCCCCTGCACCCCCACCCTCCTGCATCCAGGGGCACCCTCCACCAGGCCCCCACTGCTGTCTCCCTGCACCCCCACCCCCCTGCATCCAGGGGCACCCTCCACCAGGCCCCCACTCCTGTCTCCCTGCACCCCCACCGCCCTGCATCCAGGGGCACCCTCCACCAAGCCCCCACTCCTGTCTCCCTGCACCCCCACCCCCCTGCATCCAGGGGCACCCTCCACCAGGCCCCCACTCATGTCTCCCTGCACCCCCACCCCCCTGCATCCAGGGGCACACTCCACCAGGCCCCCACTCATGTATCCCTGCACCCCCACCCCCCTGCATGCAGGGGCACCCTCCACCAGGCCCCCACTCATGTCCAACTCATGTCACCCTGCACCCCCACCCCCCAGCATCCAGGGGCACCCTCCACCAGGCCCCCACTCATGTCTCCCACCCCCTCAACCCCCAGCAGTGCGATTTGCCTGGGTACGTGTATTTCAGGGGTGCGCGGGTAGTCTTAAACGCAATTTCATCAGGGTACATGTATTATGGGTCCGCATGAACTTCCACAAGGATATCAGTAGGGTACGTGTATTACGGGTGTCGCGTGAACTTCCACACGCGACTGGGCCTGTGAGAGTGGGGTACGTGTAGTCCTGGGGTGGGCGGGAATATTTACTTGCGACTGGGCCTGGGAGAGCGTGTCACGTGTATTCCTGTGGTGGGCGGGAAGATTTACACGGTCGCCTACAACGCGCCCAAAAAAAAGGTCCAATCCTGAAACACGGTGCACGTCCCGCGCAGCATAAAAGAGTGCGCAAACAACAAACAAGCTCAGACGCAAGGATGAATATACCGTTCCTAGCAGCAGTGGCCGTGGGATACCGCAGGAGGAGGAGGAGGATAGTCAGGGCCAGAATCTTCACACCCAGAACCAGCCTATTTGGTATGCCTGATGACCAGGTGTATGGGAGGTACAGGTTTTCACCACACATAATACTCGACCTGGTCAGTGAGTGGGAGGATGACCTCACATCACCCACCCTGTGCTCCCAAGCACTCAGCCCCCTGGAGAAGGTCCTCAATGTACTGCACTTCTTGGCTACCGGATCATTTCAGCGGACAAGTGCCATAGTGGGGGGGGGGTGTCACAGGCCACGCAGTCACGGTGCCTACACCAGGTGTTGGCCATCATCACTGCACGCCCATCAGTCCGCAGGCACATATACCTGTCCAGAACACCTGCAGAAAGGGAGGCTGTCAGCCAGGATTTCTACAGGGTGGCACAATTCCCCAAAGTGCTAGGTGCCATTGATTGCACCCATGTGGCTCTACGTCCCCCCAGGGCATCTGAGCACATCTATAGAAACCGCAAGCACTGGCATTCCATCAACATCCAGGTAGTATGTGATGCCAAGGGAATCATCACCTCAGTATATGCCAACTATCCAGGGTCCACCCACGACAGCTTCATTTACAGGATGTGAACCCTAAACCGGGACATGGAAGCTGGGCGGCATGGCGATGCATGGCTGCTTGGTGAGTATAAATGCCACAGCACATGCATGCATGACAGATACAGAGTAATGTCACTACCCCACTAATGATCCCCATCACCACCTCCCCAGGGGACAGTGCCTACCCTCTGAGCACCCACATGATGACGCCAATTCGGAACCCCATCACGCCTCCCGAGGTAAGATACAACACAGCCCATATTGCAACCCGGGGCATAGTGGAGCGCACATTCGGAGTGCTCAAGTCACGCTTTCGCTTCCTTGACCGTTCTGGCGGGCAGCTGTTATACGCTCCCCCAGTAGTGTGCAGTATCATAGAGGCAGCATGTGTCCTGCACAATGTTGCAACACGCCGGGGCCTGGCTGTGGACATGGTGGTGCCCCCACATCCCCAACCACATGCACGCCCACTGCGCATGGAAGGGGAAAGGGCACGGGGTGAGGCAGCCCGTACGCAGCTGGTGGCTAATTACTTCACATAGAAATCACACCCCTGTGGAGGGCACACAGCCCTGGCACATACCATCTGACAATCAATGATGACTCAATCTGACAATTCTGATGAATTAAGGGACAGTCAACTGTCAGAACCATAGCAGCCTGAGATTTTTCACCTGGAAGTGTCACAATGTGTGCATCCCTACCTACACAAACACCACCAATGCAGTGTCATCAAAAGACACACTTCTATGCTGCAAAAATGAATACCCATTTGCAAAATACAACATGAGAACAGTGCCATGTCACCCAACCCCTCCCCGGCACCGCCACACAACACACCATGGCATGTCATGCTATGTGAGAGCAAACAAATTAATCCCCACAACATGACACAAGTGTCACCAACTACAGTGTCCCTAATGGAAACTGGCCACACATGAAATGCTCACAGTAATGCAGGACCAACAACACACATTACCAAATATTTACCAATAATACTAATCACCTACATAACCTCCAACCGACCATAAACATGACAGTACGGACTTTAAAAATTGTTAGCCTCACTACCTGATAATGCCAGCACTTGGAACACTTCCAACTGTACAGTGTTAGTGCCACGCAAAAGTGTAGGTGCACTGCTTACAACATGGACTCCATTTCGAAAGTAGACCGCCTTGTGAAGACATGAGAAATGTACCTGCAAATTAGGAGGATGAGATGGATGCAGAGGCACATTTCAATACACCATGCAGTGTACAATACAACAACAATATGCACTAGGAATGTATACACAGTATTGACTACAGACTGCCCACACATCAAATGGGAGTCCAACGTCACTGTGTAAGTCAATGTCACTTGGGCACACCCTTTGCAAGCCCATGGAAACGGGAAGCAGGAGGGGTGTGTGTCATACAAACCCAAGCATCTGACCCAAATTCAGGACAAGCCTGCATGTGCCCAGCCACAATACAGTGTATGACCACAGGAGCCACACAAGGCAACACACTGTCCAAAAAATCAAAAATCAAAAATAAAAAATCAAAAATCAAAAATGGCCATGAATGGGCCGGGGGGGTGGGGGAGGCCACCCAGGAGGTCCGAGGACAGGGTGCACACCAAAACCCACCTGTGTGGATCTTGCGAAAAAAAAACACCTCCATGGGCTCATGGCCTGCACGGCTACCCTTTTGTGGGAGAATCGCTGCTGTCACTCTCCTCACCCTCTGCAGCTGTATCAGGAGGTGGTGGCACTATGGGAGGCAGCCCACGCAAAGCCCTAATCTGGTCCTCCATGGCAGCAAGCATGCGGGTGTGGAAGGTCTGGTTCTGGAGGATAATCGTGCGGAGGTCCCCATGCAACAACTCACGGGATGCCCGGACCTCCTCCCTAGTTGCCTGCATCTCAGCTGAGAGCGTACGTGTGAGCCGCTCCAGCTGATGTTCTGTCCTCGTGTTAGCTGAAGCCTCAAGCTCAACCAGAGTTACCCTGAGCTGACGGAGTTCCACCCTCAGGGCTTCCCTGTGGCCCTGGGACTCAATAGAAATGGCTTCCCGCAGAGTCTCCGGTGCCGCCTGCCTGTCCCTGTTGGACGCCAACATGTCCTCCCTGTGTGACTGGCAAATGGAGTCTGTTGCCTGCTGTAGTTGTTCAATCAGCCTTTCTTGGGGGACAATGGAAGTGGCCACCCTATCCATGGCCTGAGCCATCATCTCAGTTGATGCTGCCTGTTGGTTTGCCATACCGTATATGGATTGCTCCCATGCGGTATTGCCAGGTGGCGTACGGCCACCGCGTCGGCGGGCACCACACCTGTCTGGGGCAAGGCGAACTGCGCCTTGCTGTGCCGGCACTGCCTGAGGCTGCAGGACTGCATTCCCCCTCTGATCTGCTGGCCCAGGAACAGGATCAACTGTAGCGGAGTGTGACCCTGCATCCGTAACCACCAAAGGCGGACCTACCAACACTGACATCCCCATTGAGGGTTCTACCCCTGGTGCAGGTGGGTTGGACAGTACAGAATCCCTCCCAGAAACACTTACCTGCGACGGCACATAAGTCTCATCATCCGAATCGACACCTGAATAGAGCTTGGGGGAGGTGCACCCAGAGACACCCCTTGAGATGATGGTCTGCAGCAAGTGTGGGTTCTCACCCACCACCACACCATGTCCCTCACTGGTGCCCGGTCGGGCCTGAGACCCCTCCTGGGTCTGCACCATCTCCACAACCCCAGCAGTATCAAGTGCGTCATCCCCTGCAAAGACATGAAAGAAAAGAAATGGGAACAGGCATTAGCACCATGGCACACAATTAGGGCTGAGAAGCAACAGAAACAGTACTTCATTGACACATGTCCCACATGACTATAACCCTCCCATGCATGCACTGTCACTGCGTATGAAGGGGGGGCAAATGGCACACATTGATGACACCAAGATGGAAGACCAATAAATTTGCTGCATGCTGGCTAGCAGTGCCATCACACATTGGCCTGTGATTGGCATGTCCAATACACATACATGACACATGCCATCACACAGATGGCATGTACCCTAGCCATGTCACACATGTGACAATAGGACTGAGAAATGCCTAGTGAAAGTGGTGGAATGCAGACAATCAGCCTGAATAAACACCGAATAGTATGCAACTATGTTGTGGCAAGATGACACTTCAAGGGCAACTGGCGTGAGGTTGGGCTGAATGTCTACTGTTGCCAGAAGGGATACTGCAACACCCAAATCCTGGTGCGCAGAATGTATTGGATGAAGGCCATGGGTGACCCAAACCACTCCGGCACACACCCCCTCACCTGGCACTCAATCAGAAGCACTCACACACACACCATGCACATGGATGACACACACATGCATGTGCACTCACCGGACAATGCCTCGTAATCTGGCAGGTCTCCCACGCCTTGGATCTGTTCCTCCGTGACGTAGGTCCCAGCAACATACTCATGTGGAGTGAGTTCTATGTCCTCTGCTGGAGACCCACCTCCAGTCACTAGAGTTGCGGCATGACTTGAGGCCAGCTTTTTCTTTGCCCTGCGCTTCAGGTCATTCCAGCACTTGTAGCAATCATTAGCTGTGTGCCTCATGAATCCAAGGGCACTTATGAGGTCCGCGATGGTCTGCCAGTGTGCCTGACGTTGTGCAGGTGTGGTCTTGCATCCTGCAGTAATCACCATTTCGCTGTCATGTGCGGACACATACTCCACAAGTGCATCAAGTTCGGCCTGATTAAAGCTGGGCTTCCTTGGTGGGCCGGACTGTGTAGCCGTGTCTGGGGCATCAGCCTGTACTAGATAAGCACTCTTCCTCTTGGAAGGTGGTGGTGATACTGAGTGTCCTACGCCGCTCTGGACACTAGGGGCAGGAGCCCCGGTGGACTGTGGAGTAGGAGTGTGGGAATGAACACTCACCATGGGACTTGGTGCAGGCATTAGCTGAAGTGTGATGTAGTCAGGGGGAACGTCAGCAGGATGGACTAGGACCGACACTGTCCTGGCTGGGAGACTCAGAGCTGGGGTGGATGGATCCGCAGCTGCCCATGCAGCCTCCCCACCCTGCCTACTCGGGGCAGCAGATGACATAGCTGCCCCTGATCCACGTGGGCTGGTGACACCAACGTGCACCGCCACACGTGGCCTAGACCTGCTGACCTGGAAGTCAGCCATGGAGTCACCCTGTGCCAGGTCTGGTGCCACAATGGGCTGGTCCAACAAGGGCTGAGCAGGGATGGTATCAGCCACGTTACCCTCAACCGGGGGGGGCATGGGTGTCCCTGACTGGTCACCCACACATGGGGGGCTAGGGGAACCCTGCAAGTCCCGGCCATGTCCCCTACCGTATCCACCACGGCCACCTCTTGTGGCTCGCCCACCTTTGCCACCCTTACCGCGTGCTCGCCTCCCAACCATGGCACTGATGTTGTTGTGCATATGGGAGTTGCAGTAAACTATTGTCCTGGGCAATTGGGGGTGAAAGGGGTAGGGTACTAGATGGAATTCGTACCCTAGTGCTCTAGCAAGGCTATATGTGACCCCTGGGGGAAGATGACGGGTCACGCAACGCACAGGCACCCCGAAAAAGGGAGATAATGTGCACGCAACCCCTCCTAGACCATGTGCGTGGAAAAATAAACCTGCACTACGCTGTGCCACCCAGAAACACAAAAATGAACGTATGCGTGTCACATGCAGCCTAGACTGACCTCTGAAGGGGTAGGCAACACACGGGGCAAGCACAGATGTCAAATACGTGCGCGACTCACCGTCTGCCAGGAAAAATCGCGTGAAAAATACGCGCGTGTGCACGTTGGCAACACCCCCGCCAAAAGAAGAATTGTACGGTGTCTGAGGAGACAGGACAACAGGAGAAGTGAACGCTGTTTGAGGAAACAGGCCCAGGAAAAAGACAAGAAGAGAAAAAGCTGTCAGAGGTAACAGGGAGTACGAACTTGGAACGCTGTGAAGTAAATCGCTTGTGAAGCGACAAGAAGTACAGATTTCACCCACTCGCTCTCCACGAAAAGCACGTACAAGGAAATGTGTTCTACACGTACCTTTTAAACATGCCCACATGTCCAGCGTCACTTCCGCGTGTACGCGCTAAGGCCCCATCCTCCAATTACACAAGCTGACACTCTGACGTGCAGTCATTGGACGTGTAACATGCACCTGTGTACAGGGAAACGCGCACGCACGTCACAGACGCGCATACGCGCTTGTGGCCTTTGGGCCAATGAATTCGCGTACGTGTGCTGATGCGCTTACACGCTAAGGCCCTTTCCTCGAATTACACGCAGACGTGCTGGATTTTCACGTGCCAAATCACTCTGTATCAAGCTGGCCACGCGTAAACACACGGAAGACCACGCTCCTGCCCAGAAGGCCAAATTACTGCCCCCCAGAGCCCCGAGCACGCTCCCACCTGCCATCTGCTGCTGCCTGATTGCCTGCTGCCCACGTGCCCTGCCATTTGCTGCCTGCACATCAGCCAGGGGTGCTGTTGCTGTGACCACCCCTGCTGGAACCGAAGACTCCCGACTGGGATTCCATCGCTCCACAGACCAGCCCCAGGACCCAGTTGCCCACCCACTCCTGCCTCTGGGGTTGTCATGTCGGGTACTGCAACATCTGGCACCACTGACAACCCCCGGCCAGAGAGGCAGAGGGGCCCCAGCTTCACTGCCACCGAAGTTGGTGTCCTGGTGGAGCAAGTCCTGGGGCAGTCTGATGCCCTCTTTGGAAGTTTGCGCGCCAACAAGGAAGGACGGACTCGGATCTGGACGGACATCGTGACTGCCATCAACGCGGAGGGGGTGGCAGTCTGACTATTCCATCATGTCAAGAAGCGCTGGGAGGACTTCAGGTCCAGGACCCTCAACAAGGCCCGGCGCCTCTTGAAGGCAGCGGATGCTAAAGGACACCGGGGCCACTTGTCGGACGATCAGATGAGGGTCCTGGAACGCATATCCCCAGCGCTCCACGTCCAGGTCCTCGAGAGGCAGATCCGTCTGGAGTTGAGCGGTAAGTGTACATGCATCATGATTGTGAGCTGTGCGTGTGGTGATGTGCCAGTAGTGTGCAGGTTGCACATGTGTTTTTATGGGGCCAAGTATGGGGGGGGTCTACAGGGCCATCAGGCTAACACATGCCAGGGCTGTCATGTGTGAGACATGGATGGTGCTTGTGTGTGTAGGCTTGCATGCCAAATGCAGCTGTGTGGGCACACATGTTTGGATGAATGTGTATGTAAGTATGCATGTTTGTGATGTCACATATGGATGTTGTTTTCAGATGCATGTATCAGCACTGTGTACATGTGCATGTGTGTGTATTTGACAAGGGTGCAACAGTGATGCAAGATGGATGCATGTGACAGCGGGATATGGAAGCCTGATTGGCAGATGTGACATGGATGCCAATCTGAACATTCGACAGTTGGCAGAGCTGTACACATGCATGCAAGTGTGGTGGTGTGTGTGCATGTGTAGTGCACTCCCTGTGTTGCATGTGATGTCTGGCTCACCTTTGCCTGCTCATGCTGTTGTATGTGTATGGATGGTGCTGGCTGTTGCTATATGGCTGTGGTATGGCTCATGTGTGCAAGTTGAAATGACATGTGTGTTGGCGATTGTGATGCCATGTCTGAGGTTTGTCAATGCCACTCATGTACAACTGTCATGTGTGTATGTGTCCATTGTACAGTGCCCTGATGCCTGTGTTTTATTTCTCCCTGTCTGCAGCGTCAACTGATGAAGCGGGCGGAGAAGGTGCTGTGGAGCACAGCGGCGGGGATCGCACCGCCAGCCGGAGACGCAAGGCCCAGCTCCCCTCCCAGGTTGTGATCTCGTCAGGGAGTGAGGAGCCCGGTGCCGCGTCCCAGGCCGCAGCTGCCGGGGGGAGGTCCAAGAGGGGGAGGTCCAAGAGGCGGAGGTCGGAGTTGGACTCCTCGGCAGCAGAAGGGGCAGCTGGGACCCCACAGGACCCAACGGGGGAAGATGACACAGAGTCATCCAGGTTGGTGGGGGGTTTGGTGGAGGAGGAGGCCTTGCAAGCGACAGAGACAGGGTCTGGAGGTGGGGATTCCACTGGTGCTAGTGGTGCAGTGCAGGACCAGGGACAGGAGGCAGCACAGGCCGCTGCGGAGGTGCCTGTGTGCAATCCTGTCCCTGATCCTGTCACTGCACCATCTTGCACCAGCAGGGATGCCTACGTCCAGACCCGTTTTCAGGCAGGGGATGAGCTCACAACAACTGGCCTTCCTCTGCCTGCGGACGTGGCTATCCAGGTACGGGTTGAGCCTGTCCTGACTGGTGTGGCGTTGCGTCAACGGGCCATGCGAGGTGACCTGCAGTCTTTTCATGAGGTGACTGCACGCCATCTCGAATGGCTCGTTGACCCCCTCGGCCTACCGGGATAGGTCACCCAGGCCGGATTCCTCCGTTTGCTGCAGCTTGCTCCGACCCCCTCCTCAACTGAACACCCTATGCGCCAGTCGTCCTCCGTGCAATCTTCCCACCCATTTGTCACCTGGGTGCCCTGTGGAGCTGCCTTTGACGGTGCGGCCAGGCTGGTGGAGAAGGCATTCCAGCCACAGTCGGGAGTCGGACGTCCAGCAGGGGTGGCCACATCAACGACTGCACCCCAGCCGGCGGAGGATGTGCAGGCAGCAGGAGCAAGGGCACGGCACAGCAGCAACAGCAACGAGGTGGGAGCCATGATGGCTTGGGGCCTTCGACATCGGAGGGGCAGGCATCGGCCGGAGGGCAGGAGGACCCAGGACGGGAAGTGTCTTCCGTGTGGCAGCGGTTGGGCCACGCCATAGATGCGGAGCGGCAGCGGGCGGAAGAGGCACGGCTCATGATGGTCAGGGCGGAGAACTCCATGCGGAGGGCCCTGAGGCGGGCCGAGTGCCTCGAGGCAATCCGCAGGGAGTTGGAGGTGAACATGTCGTCGGCCCTGTGGTCCCTCGGGGCCATGGAGGAGGACCGCCTCCGGGACATTGAGCAGGAGTTCGATGATGCCCTGACCCGAAACATCCCGAAGTGAGCCGTCGGACTGGCCCGCTGCCCTTGTAAATAGTTCTGTAGTTAGTGTATTTTTTTGACCTTTTGGACAATGGACCACATTTTTGTATATAGTTTTATATAGTTTTTTTTTTTAGGTAGCGTTATTAGATAGGTTTCATTTCTTCTGTTGGGATCATGGAGCCTGGATTGTTTATCTGTATAAAGTTGACTGTTGGATTTTTTTTTTTTATTTTGATTTTACCCATGGAGCAATGGTTTATGGTTTTAATTTTCCATTGGATTTACTTTTGTGAACTGTGACTTTGGACACCTTTCCTTTGGATTATGATTTGTGGTTTAACATTATTTTACGGACATGCTGCTTTTTGTTTTTAATTCCCATTTTCGTTTGTTTATTTTTGATTCCATTTATGTTGCTTTTAATACATATTTTTTCATCATACTTCAATGTGTAGTATCATCTCATTGGTTTCATGCATGTCATGATATGGGTTTTGACATTCACTGACACCCATTGTGTGTATGTAAGGGACATGTCTTCATTTACATACTTGCCATTGGGGTTGTATCATGTAATTGGCATTTCTAAGTGGGTGGATGCAATACTTGGGTAGGTGTTTGGCATGCGGAGGCTGCCCATAAGGGCCAGGGATCTAGATTGTGATGACGTGTTGGCTGGGGGACATGTGTGGGGGCCTGCTGGCAGGTGCCCCTGACTGGTGGGGTGTGGGGGTGCTGGGAGACATGAGTGGGGCCTGGTGGAGGGTGCCCCTGGATGCAGGGGGGTGGGGGTGCAGGGGGACATGAGTTGGACATGAGTGGGGGCCTGCTGGCAGGTTCCCCTGACTGGTGGGGGTTGGGGGTGCTGGGAGACATGAGTTGGACATGAGTGGGGGCCTGCTGGCAGGTGCCCCTGACTGGTGGGGGGTGGGGGTGCTGGGAGACATGAGTTGGACATGAATGGGGGCCTGCTGGCAGGTGCTCCTGACTGGTGGGGGGGATGGGGTGCAGGGGGACATGAGTTGGACATGAGTGGGGCCTGGTGGAGGGTGCCCCTGGATGCAGGGGGGTGGGGGTGCAGGGGCACATGAGTGGGGGCCTGGTGGAGGGTGCCCCACAGTGCTGGGGGGTGGGGGTGCTGGGAGACATGAGTTGGACATGAGTGGGGGCCTGCTGGCAGGTGCTCCTGACTGGTGGGGGGATGGGGTGCAGGGGGACATGAGTTAGACATGAGTGGGGCCTGGTGGAGGGTGCCCCTGGATGCAGGGGGGTGGGGGTGCAGGGAGACATGAGTGGGGGCCTGGTGGAGGGTGCCCCACAGTGCTGGGGGCTGGGGGTGTAGGGAGACATGAGTGGGGCCTGGTGGAGGGTTCCCCTGGATGCAGGGGGGTGGGGGTGCAGGGGGACATGAGTTGGACATGAGTGGAGGCCTGGTGGAGGGTGCCCCACAGTGCTGGGGGTGGGGGTGCTGGCAGACATGCGTTGGTGGGCAGTGGTGCAAGGTGACATGTGGGTTGGCTGGGGGGCATGGCCATGGTGGATGGGCTGCATGCGGGACATGTGCAGGGTAGTCCCCTGTGGTGTGGGCTGCCTGCAGGGGCCGTGGAGGGTGTAGAGTGAACAGCTGGGAGGACCCACACGGCCGGTTCACGTGTAGGACTCCCCGGCACCCCCAGAATACACGTAGGCTGCTGGATTCGCGTGTGGAATTTCCCGCGCACCTTGGAATACACGTACCCTGCTGAAATCGCGTGTGAAACTTCACGCGCAACCCAAAATACATGCACCACAGACAATCGCGTGTGGAACTTCCCGCGCATCCCGAAATACACGTACACAGGGCAATCGCGTGTGGAACTTCCCGTGCACCCCGAAATACACGTACCCAGGGCAATCGCGTGTGGTACTTCCCGGGCACCCCGAAATACACGTACCCAGGGCAATCGCGTGTGGAACTTCCCGCGCACCCCGAAATACACGTACCCAGGGCAATCGCGTGTGTAACTTCCCAAGCAACCCCGAAATACACATACTCAGGGCAATCGCGTGTGGAACTTCCCGCGAACCCCGTAATACACGTACCCTGCTGATATCACGTGTGGAAGTTCACGCGGACCCATAATACACGTACCCTGATGAATTTGCGTGTCAGACTACATGCGCATCCCTGAAATACACGTACCCAGGCGAATCGCACTGCTGGTGGGTGGGGGGGTGATAGACAGGAGTGGGGGCCTGGTGGAGGGTACCCCTGGATGCTGGGGGGTGGGGGTGCAGGGAGACAGGAGTGGGGGCCTGGTGGAGGGTGCCCCTGGATGCTGGGGGGGTGGGGGTGCAGGGGGACATGAGTTGGACATGTGTGGGGGCCTGGTGGAGGGTGGCCCTGGATGCAGGGGGGTGGGGGTGCAAGGGGACATGAGTGAGTTGGACATGAGTGGGGGCCTGGTGGAGGGTGCCCCACAGTGCTGGCGGGTGGGGGTGCAGGGGGACATGAGTTGGACATGAGTGGAGCCTGGTGGAGGGTGCCCCTGGATGCAGGGGGTGAGGTGCAGGGGGACATGAATTGGACATGAGTGGGGGCCTGGTGGAGGGTGCCCCACAGTGCTGGGGGGTGGGGGTGCAGGGGGACATGAGTTGGACATGAGTGGGGCCTGGTGGAGGGTGCCCCTGGATGCAGGGGGGTGGAGGTGCAGGGGGACATGAGTTGGACATGAGTGGGGGCCTGGTGGAGGGTGCACCACAGTGCTGGGGGGTGTGGGTGCAGGGGGACATGAGTTGGACATGAGTGGGGCCTGGTGGATGGTACCCCTGGATGCAGGGGGGTGGAGGTGCAGGGGGACATGAGTTGGACATGGGTGGGGGCCTGCTGGCAGGTGCCCCTGACTGGTGGGGGGTGGGGGTGCTGGGAGACATGAGTTGGACATGAGTGGGGGCCTGCTGGCAGGTGCCCCTGACTGGTGGGGGTGGGGGTGCTGGGAGACATGAGTTGGACATGAGTGGGGGCCTGCTGGCAGGTGCCCCTGACTGGTGGGGGGTGGGGGTGCTGGGAGACATGAGTTGGACATGAGTGGGGGCATGCTGGCAGGTGTCCCTGACTGGTGGGGGCTGGGGGTGCTGGGAGACAGTAGTTGGACATGAGTGGGGGCCTGGTGGAGGGTGCCCCACAGTGCTGGGGGGTGGGGGTGCAGGGGGACATGAGTTGGACATGAGTGGGGCCTGGTGGAGGGTGCCCCTGGATGCAGGGGGGTGGGGGTGCAGGGAGACATGAGTGGGGGCCTGGTGGAGGGTGCCCCACAGTGCTGGGG
The DNA here is from genome assembly GCF_040938575.1 of Ambystoma mexicanum. Classification (NCBI taxonomy): domain Eukaryota; kingdom Metazoa; phylum Chordata; class Amphibia; order Caudata; family Ambystomatidae; genus Ambystoma; species Ambystoma mexicanum. Next base: position 390,841,704 of record NC_090929.1, on the reverse strand, counting down.
GGTGGGGGTGCAGGGGGACATGAGTTGGACATGAGTGGGGCCTGGTGGAGGGTGCCCCTGGATGCAGGGGGGTGGGGGTGCAGGGGGAAATGAGTTGGACATGAGTGGGGGCCTGGTGGAGGGTGCCCCACAGTGCTGGGGGGTGGGGGTGCTGGGAGACATGCGTTGGTGGGCAGTGGTGCAAGGTGACATGTGGGTTGGCTGGGGGGCATGGCCATGGTGGATGGGCTGCCTGCGGGACATGTGCAGGGTAGTCCCCTGCGGTGTGGGCCGCCTGCAGGGGCCGTGGAGGGTGTAGAGTGAACAGCTGGGAGGACCCACATGGCCGATTCACGTGTAGGACTCCCCGGCACCCGCGGAATACACGTAGGCTGCTGGATTCGCGTGTGGAATTTCATGCGCACCTTGGAATACACGTACCCTGCTGAAATCGCGTGTGAAACTTCACGCGCAACCCGAAATACACGCACCATGGACAATCACGTGTGGAACTTCCCGGGCATCCCAAAATACACGTACCCAAGGCAATCGTGTGTTGTAAGAGGATTCAATTCAGCACTACAGCTAAGTTAACGCCTAGTCTAGAATACTGAATGAAAACCCTTATTGATATATCTTTAGGTCCAGTTCATGCGTTCTGGATGACTACCCTTGTATAACACCCCTCTCTTGGAATCCCCCTGACCCCACTGAGCCAAGAAGTAATTCTGTTTTGCAAGTTTAAAAGGTTTATTTGATAAATTAAAATATATATCACACTTTTTAATAAATTAATAATTGAATATCACACTTAATCTGATATGGTAAATATTAACAACGGAGAATCTGGCACTAGCACACTTCTTTAATCACTAATGAGTTGACATGAAATGGATAAGGTAGCACACTGGTAAATAGGAACAAAAGTATAATGTGGTAGAGGATGCCTTATGTAGGCTCAGGTGGATGCAATATTCAATGAATACAGTACAGAAAATACGCAATATGATTTCAACCAAACAATGTAATCACTTTTCTCTGGCTATTCACTCCCCCCCTCTTTATGCAATGCAATGCAAGGAAATGGGAGGAAAGCACACAGTTCTCAGAAATGCAATCAATGTAATCAGTTCAATCCAGCAAGCTTACAGAAATTTGAAAACACAGGCAAATGCTTTGATAGGTGCTAGCAATGAATGAGAAATATGCTGGAAACGCTCTTAATTCCCTTTTAGAGGTTCAGGATGAGTGGTATCTAGTTAATATTAGTCCAGGCTCACACTAGCAATGATGCAGGGATAGTTAGCAGGTTAAACGAATTTCTGGCAAATGAAATCAGGCAGCAGCAGTTTTTTTACATGTGAAGAAATTGCAAATCGCGGCAAAATTCGCGGATGCGCCGAGCGCTATTACAAAGGAACCGCAAGGACTATCTCTACCGTTTTGGGGTCCTAGGAAAGCCTGGGATCTCAGCTTCCAAATGAAAGTTATTGCAGATATGAGTAATTTAGTAAAGGTCGTTTTTGGTTTTGTAAATTTTAAACGCACACTTTTTCAAAATGACAAATTTTACTAGAAATGACAGGTGACAGATAGGAGGCAGTTCTACTTAGGTTAAATAGATTGAATTAGATGAATTTAAACTAAGAGATGTGTTCTGAGTTTTGCTAAGTACTCACAAGAGATTTTGAACAGGAAAGCGACTTGGTCACGATCTTCAGTCTGGTCAGGTCTTTCCGGATTCTGCTCACAGCGCCTGGTCTGGTCTCGGCTAGGCACAGCACTGCTTTCTCTCTGGTCTGGTCTCTGCTAGGCACAGCACTGCTTTCTCTCTGGTCTGGTCTCTGCTAGGCACAGCACTGCTTTCTCTCTGGTCTGGTCTCTGCTAGGCACAGCACTGCTTTCTCTCTGGTCTGGTCTCTGCTAGGCACAGCACTGCTTTCTCTCTGGTCTGGTCTCTGCTCTGGATAGATTGAAGTCTCTAGTTTGGCTTTCTGGAGTTTGATGGAGGTAAGTATGGATTTTTCCGGCAGGGCTTCCAGCGGCAGATGAAATTGAATGTCTCTATGTGTCCTGACTCTCTGCTTTTATCTGTTTCTTGAGAATGGGTGTGTGTGTTGCATCACTAGACTTGCCCCTCTCATTCGTCATTGGTCAGGCTTCCATTCCTCCGCTTGATTGGCAAACTGAACTGTGAGTCAGATTGATGTCATTTTACAGCCTGCAGAAAGTCCACTCCTCCTGCCAACTTACACACAAATCTAGATTTGAAACAAATACATATTTGCAGAGGTACGTATTGTTTTAAAATCATATGCACCCATCATGCATTACAGGAGGTATACCCTGTTCAAACTCTGCTCTTCCTGGGAGCTTGCATTCAGAACTGGCACATATTTCACTTTTTAACTGATTTTTCAATTTCCGACATGGACCCAACTTTACATACATGTGCGCAGGGGGTAGGGACATTAACTGATGAAGTTTCAGATTTTTAACATGCACACATTTAGAGTAATATCCACTTTTCCGCTAAAACCCCCCTGAACATACCACCGGGTCCTACCACGTCTTAAACTGTGGGCAGAAAAATCACAAGAATTATGGTATCATTTATAAAATTTTCACATGTCCGCACTATGAATTATCCCCCTTTTTAAAGTTATGTTCTGGCTCCAAAGGGGTGTGGTTTACCCTCAGCACAAGGTTGAATTTCTGGTTCTTTCCAGTTCTGCCAAGCCAGCTTGCTCTCACAGGCAGTGCTCCTCCCAGCTCCTGCCAAGAGGAAGCTACAATTTACGACTGCGGTAATAAAAACCTTTGCCTGAGTGAAGAGGGCTTTGTTCACTCTCTTGCAGAGCACAGATAATTCAATTATCAGATAGATGGCATATCCTCAGTGGGGGCAGCAAAAGGAAGGTTGGCCTGGGAACACAGTGGTGACTCAAGTTTCACTGCTGATGGGGGTAGTTGCCAGGCAGAATCAAGTTCCTTAAGCCAGACTTTCAGCTACTGTCATGTTATTTGTTGCTTTTTAACTTAACTTGCAATTTTACACATGCAGCTAGAATGCTGATTCTAAGTGCAAAACTATGACATTTCAACAGTTACAAAGGCATGTGACACCAAACATAGGTCACTCATTTAATCTAAACATTTTCGATTTTAGTGTCTTTAAATCCAGTGCAACTTAAACTGCTGAAATCCACAGCGCAGCCAGTCTTGTTATAAACCTTGTCTTATGATCTTCATTTCCCAGATTCTGTAGGCACACAAAACTCCATTCTGCCAATGTCTGCTGGTGTTCAGTAAATATTTTGCACATGTTGCACTGTTAGAAATAGGCATTTTGACTTGCCTTCAGAAACACACAGAGTGGTTTTAAAACGCCGGCTTTTGGATAGTGGTGAGTACTGGTACTGCACTCATTTTTGGGATTTAAGAAATGAATTCCCCACACTTCTAGGTTGCATTTGGCAATCAGCATTGCCATTCCCAATGGTTTCAGACTACTGTGCGGGTAGTCCAATGGTGGTTTTAAAGCGCTTTGAAGCTAACCGGCGCTACTGTTTTTCCTTTGGCAACCCATTTCCCTCATGGCAACCCGGCCTTTCATTCTCGCACTGGTGGGTGGCAAGTGAGGCAACCATTTTGGTGGGCGCACAAACTGCGCAGCTTTCCTGGATTTCGGCGCACATGTGGGTTTTCCGCCATCTTGAATTTCCTAAGCCCACAGCACCAAATGTTGTAGCAGGATAGCTTAAACGTGGGTCAGGACACCCAACAAGTCCCCCCCACGTGACTGCACTTTGAATTTGAGTCGATGGGGAGTCGCGTGCACAAGGGTTTTGACCCATGCACCGGTCTGTCTGCATAATCTTCTTCCTCTTCTGTAGATGGCACAGTTCAGCATCTTCTTCTCCATCCGGTACTGATCGATCGGTTCTCCTCGCCGGTCCTGATGGGAGTATTGGGCGGTCCACTGGGCCCATTGGATCTCCGTTCCCGGTCTCCGGATCGTCCTTCTTGGTCATCCTTCATGGTTTCATCTCTCCTAGGATGATAAAGCAAAAGCGGCAATACCTACTCATAGACGTTTTTCCACCACTGTTGAGATAGTGGGGCAGCATATGCATTTCATCATGACGAAACATTACATTCTTATTTTGATAAAAAAAACAGTATAACTAAGAGACAGTTTCATGCAAATCACAATATTTTAGAGACTCGATGTGGTATGTTTTATGGTTGGAACTGAATTAGTCTGATACAGTACCCGCTAGGATTCCAGAGGATTCCTCCAGTTGTTGCAGAGTGTGCCTGGGATGGCAACACTTCAACTGGTTTATGTGGACCCACTTGTCTTCCCCCTCTGCCGAACCGCCTTTGGGGATGCGGATCTTGTAGGCCACAGGGGAGATCTTATCGACGATCTCAAAGGGTCCCTTCCATGTAGGCAAAAATTTGCGCTGCTTGGCCTGGTTCCTCTGGAAGTTGTATAGATAGACCCGGTCTCCCACCTGATATTCCTTCCTGGAAGTTTTCAGGTCATAATGGGTCTTCATGCTATCAGCTGATCTTTCTAGATTCCGCTGAGCATAAGCAAAAGCATGTTGAAGGTGTTTCCTTAAATTCTCTACATACTCATGAGTAGTGGAGGCATTTATCAGTGTCTGCTCTTGGGTCCTGTAGAGCAAATGCTGCGGAAGCACCATCTTGCGCCCAGTCATCAACTCAAATGGTGACATTTTGGTTGCAGATGAAGGGGTAGATCTGATGGCCATTAGGACCAGAGGTAATCGGATATCCCAACTTGGCCCAGAATCTGCCACAAACTTCTTTAATATGCTCACAATTGTCCGGTTATATCTCTCTACTGCCCCAGAAGAAGCTGGTCTATAAGCAATATGCAGCTTTCTCTTGACCCCCAGTATCTCCCACATCTTTGTCATTACTTCACTGGTGAAGTGGCTACCTCTGTCTGACTCAATCCTTTGAGGTAGACCAAAACGGGAAAAGATGTGGTTAATCATCAAGGCAGCTGCAGTTTCTGCCTTGCAGTTTGGGGCTGGGAGACATTCCACCCACTTGGTAAACAAGCATGTCACAGTCAACATGTACTTATTCCCCCTAGCCGAGCGAATCACAGGGCCTACAAAGTCGATTTGTAAATCTGACCATGGCAGTGTCATCCCCCTCTTTTGGAGAGGCGCACGGTGCGTGAGGGATGATGGCTGAAATTGTGCACACACAAGACACCCCTTCAAGTATTGGTCGAGGTCCTGCCCCATGTGTGGCCAGTATGCAACCTCTCTTAAGATTTCCAATGTTGTGTGAAACCCCCTGTGACCGGCCGTGGCCGCATCATGGGCGTGACTTAACATCAGGCTTCGGAATGAGGTAGGAACCACCCACTGATCGTGGCCAGCTTTGGATTTCCTTACCAGCAAACCGTCTTGGATTCTGAACATTTTTGGACATTTCATCAACACTCTTAGGTCCTCTTTCCCAGTGTAATCGGTATCCGTCAGGGGAAAGTTCTCAGGGTCCTCAAGGTGCTGGTAAAATTTACCAATTATTGGATCCCCCTTCTGAGCGGTAATCAAATCAGCATCAGGGGTCTCCTTACTCCATTGTGCAATTGAAAGGTCGTTGTGAGCATTTGTCTGGGACCTAGTGATAGCAGTGACCTGGATTTCCCCCAACAGGGACTCAATCTCAATTAGATCCCCTTGGATGGCCCCGGTTTTGGCCAGCTGATCAGCTAAGTCATTTCCAGTTTTGTCTGGTCCCTCTACTTTGGAATGACCCTTGATCTTTTTCCAATAGATGGTCATCTCATTCGAGTTGACCAGATCATCAATGTTTTGGATCAACTTCCCATGTTTCAAGGGTTTGTTGTTAGCACATAACATGCCTCTGGTTTTCCAATTAACCAGGTGCTCCACGAACCCGTTCCGTACATAATCCGAATCTGTGATTATGACCAGTTCGTGGAGTTGATGTTGGACAGCAGTGAGGATGGCCTGATGCACAGCCATCAATTCTGCCACCTGACTACTTCGGGGACCAATTTTGAATCCGGCGGAGGGTTCTGGGGACTCATTCACCCATGCATTCCCTACGCCGGCCACTAGTTCTTTCTCCCCGTTGTTGTCAACATGGTAAGAGCATCCATCCACATAGACAGTGGGCATTCCCTCACACTTGTCTTCTTCAAAAACTTTGTGTGGGGAATTAAGGTATGCCTCCATGTTGTCCTTTATTTTTAGACTTTCGTCCTCGAGACAGTTTTCTCTGGCACAATCATGCAAGTCAGCCAGACCTTGCGCGAGGGGACTCTTCTTGTTTTGGCCATATCTGACCTCCACAGGAAAGCCTTGCATTGACAGAATCCAGGAAGTAATTCGGGAATTACTCACATTTCCGGCCCGGATTCTGTCACTTTGGAGATATTGCAGAGGCTGGTGTGGAGTCTCCACTATGATGTGTTCCCCCTGGATAAACGGGCGGTAATTCTTCAATGCCCACACCGTTGCCAGGAGTGCCTTCTCACAATCGTTGAATTTTTCCTCCACAGAGGATAAAGTTTTGCTCGCATAGGAGATTACTTTATTGACCTTGTCATGCTTTTGGTATAATACTGCCGTCAAGCACGTATCAGAGAACCCCGTCTCCAGGAAGAACTCCTTGTTTCTGACAGGGTAAGCTAGGCAAGGCGCTTGTGAGAGGCTTCTTTTGAGTTGTTTTACCGCCTCGGCTTGTTCTGGACCCCATTCCCACTTGACCCCCCCCTTCAGGAGATGAATCAGGGGTCTGGTGATCTCTGCATAGCCCTCAATGAACTTTCTGCTGTAATTAGTCAGTCCAAGGAGGCTCCTTAGTTCCCGCAGAGTTGTGGGGTCTTTCAGTTTCTGAAGTGCTTCCACTTTCTTTTCCTGGGGACAGAGGCCCTGAGGAGTAATCTCATGCCCCAAGAAATTAACACGGGTTCTACACCACTGTGCTTTCTGAAAGGAAAGTTTTGCTCCGGCGGCCCTCAACTGTGTCAGAACATAACGGATCTCCGCTATGTGTTCCTCCACAGATGAACTTTTGATGAGGACATCATCTACATAAGCCAAGTTACCCCTCGTACCCAGGTCGGGCATGGCCTTATGTAGGAAAATATTGAACTCATTACCGGAGTTAAGGTATCCGAAGGGAGTCCGGGTCCATATGTACTGCTGGCCCCCAAAGGTAAAAGCCAGCTTGTATTGGTCCTCCCTACTGACAGGCACGGTCCAGTATCCATTGGTCAGGTCTATTGCAGTGAATACCTGTGACCCCTGAATCTGGGCCAGCCCTTGGTCAATGTAGGGAAGAGGCCATCGGGAAGTGTGGACCCGTTTGTTGAGCTCCCTGAGGTCAGCGCAGAGTCTCCACTGGCCGTTTGGCTTCAATATTCCCAGCACCGGATTATTGAAGGTGCTGTGGACTGGACGGATTATTCCCCGGGACTCAAGGTTCTTAATTATTTCAGTAAGGGACTCCATTGATGCGAGAGGCAAGCGATATTGCTTCACAAACACAGGAGTCATGCCAGGGTCCGTGGGGATTGTTGTGGTGTGGATGTCGGTGCGACCACAGTCATATGAGTCTACCGCAAAGAGGTCTTGGAAATCCAAGAAAACTTGTTTCAACTTTTGCTTTTGTTCCAGAGTCACACAGGCATCAGCTAGGTTGACTCTCTCTTCCACCATCTGCCTGAAGCCTGGAAAGACTTCTGGTTTGGCTATTTCAGCGGCCTCCTCCAGCTGGGTGGAGAAGTCCCTGGTCAGAGTGCTGATTTGGACCGGAGGCTTCAGGTGGGAAAGGCAGCCCTCATGGACCTGGAAAATCACCTCATCCCTCCTGAAGTCACAAGTCACATCTTCCTTACCATAGGGGCAGGAAGTGTACACCAGGAAGTTCCCCCCATGCCGGGTAAAAATCCTGTCTGGTGTTGCGTTGTCATCACTGTCACTGTCAAAACAGTCCTTGGGGATGGGTCCTAACAGTTCATTTACAAGATCAATGGAGAAATGTCGGTCATCAACCGCCATTCCAATAATGGTGCCTGCGGCTAGAGTAATACTCTTTAAGTCGCTGTTATCCACCTCTATTAGAATGGGGTCATGTTCTATGTTGACTAATGGAGTCGGGTTTACCCCCAACCCTTGCTGTTGGAGAGAAGCATTTAGATGTATGTAAGCATCAGGGTTTTTCAACTCTTGTCCCCTTTTAACTTTCACTTCCAGGGAGAATTGTCGGGTCCTTTCTGGGATGGTGACTTCCTCTTTAACCTGAATTTCAACTGCATAAGGTAGCAATTGAGCTGACCTAAATGCTTTTTCTGGATCATCAAAGCCCATGGGATTATCCGCTAATCGGGACCAAGCTTTGAAGTTTATTAGGTCCAAACTAATGGCAAAGCGATTGAGAATGTCACTGCCTAAGTAAAAGGCGGCAGTGACGTCTCGCACGACCCAACAATTATGGACTATGCTCTTGTTGCCAATGGAGATTTTGAGCATACACCTGCTTGGCAGGAGATGTTTGGAGTCAGGTGCTTCCAGGTCCATTTCCCATTTGTCTATCAGTTTGAAGGTGGGAATGGCTGGATCTTTTGGGAGTTGGCGAAACATGGCTTCGCTGATGAAGCTCTTACCGTTGTTCACACACACTCGAGCGAGAACAGAGTCCTTCCCATCATTTAACTGAACAGGGATGAACAACTGCTCTCCAATTTGCTGAATATCAGCCAGGCTCTGAGCTGATTTCACATCTTTCTGGACTATAGGAGTGGGAGTTTCAGATTGTGGATTGGTATAGAATTTCAGAGTGTTTCCTTCCAGCGTGGAATACCACTTTAGACTGGAAGGAAGGTTGATTTTCAGAAATAGAGAGGACCCCCCATCACCAGTCTGTTGCCCTACTGCTATGACTGTCACGTCTGGAATTTGGTTATTCTGGAAGTGAAATTCTACTTGGTCAGATTTTTGTTCAACCATGTGGCAGGTGCCGTTTAAACTAACATGGTTGACACTCTGTTTTAATTTTATTGGTCGGCTAGTCTGGGTCCAGAGGACCTTGTTTACACAATCTATTAGGGGTGACAACCTTCTCAGGAGGTCATTCCCTAGTAAACAAGGGGTGCCCTCTGGGGTCACAACTATGACCGGGTGTTTCAACTTATGTCGCCCAATTTTAATGTCCAAGTCTGCAGTCCCCTCAACGGGAATTTCCTTCCCGTCAAAGTTCTGTAGTTGTCCCGGAAGAGAGGTGAGAGGAATTTGGTAATTCTCTCCCCTTCCTGCATTCAGTTCGTCAAAGGCCCTTCTGGACAGAAGGGTAGCTTGAGATCCAGTGTCCACCAGTGCCGAGATTGTACCCTGCCCCTGTACTTGTACCGGGGCATAATATCTTCCCTCCTTCTCCTCAAGGGGGCACAGATAATGTACATTTTTGGACAACTGGTGGGCTAATTTTCTGGTTTTGGACATCGCGAGAGAAGAATTTTGGGCAGAATTCTGTGGAGAGCCTTGGGAATCTGAAAGAAAAAGTTGGCAACTGGAGATCAGAGCCATTGTGGGTTCCCCTGGCTCCGGTTCCGGGCCGCCCCCCCCTTTTTGGAGGCAGTCACCAGGATGGGTTTGAACCAGGGGATTTTCTTGCTGTTGGTTCTGGGATGAGATGGTGGGCGGCGGTAGCTCAGTCTCCCCATCTCCCCAGTCTGGATTTGCATCCCTAGGGACCCATTTTTCTTTGGGAGGAGTTCCCCCCTCTCTGAAGGAGAAGATCCTTTTCCCAGGATCCTCTGAGGATCCCTCTCCCTCAAATTGGAAGATCTGTACCTCCTCCTCAAACTGAGTCTGTTTGGGTCTTTTGTTTCTCCTACCCCCCCTCTGCTCCTTAGGAGGCAGACTTTCAGGGGCAAGAGATTTTGTTTCCGGTTCCTGGGTTTCCAGGGGCTGTTTACAAGTGAGGAAGGAAGCTTCCTCCAAGGCTTTACACCCCCCTTCCCTTTGTGCCTCCTCCCTGGGAACCGGTGATTTATCGGGGTGCTGCCCCCGTCATTGTTCTGGAGCACCAGGTCCAGAGTTGGGTGCGTTCTGCGCCGGCATGCTGATCTGAGGGTTCTGCTGTGCCCTCAGTATATGACCCATATCCCGCGCCATGTTTTGAACCTGGCGCTCTAACTGGGAAACCCGCTCAGGCTGATACGGGGCCCTGTTTTCTCCCCTGGGCTGATCCCGGGAAGGGTAGCTGTCCCTCCTCTGGTAGTACCCCTGGTTGGGAAGATTTTTGTACCCCTCCACCCTTGGCCTCCCCTCTCCCGGATTCAGTGGTCTGGGCTCAGGGAATTGAGGAAAGAAGGATGGATGATTTTGGGGTTGGAAGTCGGGTGGATATCTGGGGAAAAAGTTCTGCCCAGGGTTTGGTAAATTTCTGCCCTCCTGTGGGAAGTTTGGAGGGAAGTTCCCTGGGTTAGGTGCTTGGCTGGATCCCCCCCCTTGGGCTGGAGGAGTCCACACATAACCCAGGATGGGTCTGTTACCTTTGTAGCGAGGACTTACATAGTCAGGAGAGCGAGGGACCCCATTTGTGGGGCTGCCTCCCTGGCTCCCTGTCTGCGACTGGCCCGAGGACCTTCTGGGCCTAGCATTATTAGGTGCAGGTAGGTTTTTAGGCCCCCCCATCTCCAAATCCAAAACGGGGGTGACCTTTACCTCTGCCACCTTGGCAGCAGCAGGGGTGCTGTTGGCTTTGGGGTTTTTCTGGGCATTGCTTTTATTTTCTATGGGCTTCTGCACCTCATAGATGCGGGTAGCCTGTTCAATGACCCAGTCTAAAGATCTTTTCTCGTGAAAATCCCTCACGAGCTGGGTCATGATATATTTGGGCAAGGCATGGAAAAACGTGTTTATAAATTCACGGCTATCCGTGCGCACCCTTCTTGTGGTCTGTGCAAAAGCCCGCTTTAACTCCTGCACAAATTCTTGTGGGGCCTGATCCTCCCCACATTGCAAATTGTAGGCTGCCTTGCGAGCCTCTTGAGGATTTCTGTGAACAGAAAAATGTTTCAGGATGGCCGCCTTATAGGTGGACCATCTTAAATGATTTTGGTCCTCCAGCCCCGCAAAGAAACTGGAGTATTCCGGGGAGAAGGTCCACTTTACATATTGAATGCAGCTTTGGCTGTCCTTCAAATGGAAAGTCTCCATCATTTGTTCAAACAACTCTAAGTGCTCCCAAACAGAATACTTAGCGTTCTTATGGTAAGGCGTGATGACGCTCCTGATCGCCTTAATCTGCTTTAAGGGGTCCTTGAGCAAGGCCCTTTTTGCCTTATTGGCCTTTTTGGTTCGGGTAACCCTTGTCCATTCTTCGTCGGACTCAGAGGCACTGCTCCCAGAGGTTCCCGTCTGTTCTTCCAGGTTTTCCCGGATTCTGCGAGCCTGGGAATGGCTGGCAGAATGTGGGGACCTGGTCTCCTGTGTCCTGCGCAGTTCAGAGGGGTCTTCAGATTCCTCCTTGCTGTCAGGATTTGATGGGTACCCCCTCCACTGACCTAACTGGGCAGAGGTTTTCAGGATGCCCTTAATGGGCCTACTCTCCTGGGGTTCCCCATTGAACTGTACTGTACTTGGGTGCCCATACCCGGATGCCCACCCCTCCATTCCTGAGTGGTACTGGCCTATGAGCCCCATACTCTTAGCTGGATAGTAATCTGCCATCCCTGTGGCCCTGTGCTCATGTGCGCCAGGGGACATGGGGGTGGCAGAGTCCAGGGACTGAGAGGTATGAGGGCCTCTGGTACTAGGGCTCCTGAGGTTATGCTCCGGAGTTTCCATTTCCCAGCGAACCTCATCTCTATCCGCCCCTGCTCCCTGTTGCAATGCAAGAGCCTGCATTTGTGCCTTCAGTTCCTCAGTTAAGGCCTTACTCGACTCTATCAGTCTCTCCTGCATCGCTACCTGCTGTTGGAGCCTATCATTGTGTTGACAGAGGGCCTCATTTTCCCTCTGTGCTTCCTGGTTGGTCCTGGAGAACTGGGCCAGTCTTTGCTGCAGGAGGGTTACCTCCTGAGCTGTGTCCCTATTGGCCTGCTCCTTTCTTGCTAGAGCATCCTCCACCCTCCTGGTGTGCTCTAGCAAGTTCTGGTTTTCTTTTTGGAGGTCACCCAGTCCCTGGTGGGCCAGGTGATTTTCTTCCATTTTCCTTTTTAAATGGCAGACTTCCTGGCCTAAGGCGTCTCTTTCCTGACTAAGAGCCTGCATTTGTGCCGCCAGGTCGTCCCTTTGCCTTTGGAAGGCACCAGCTTTCTGGCGCTCCTGATCAAACTCTGCCTGGGTATCCAGGTCTTTCAGGATCAGTTTATTGCTCTCCTCTTTCTCTCTGTCTAGTTGGATTTGCAGGGTGGCTACCTGCTCTGTGCATGCCCTGTTGAAATTGATCTGTTGCTCCAGCTTTTTCTGGCTCTGCAGTAAGGAGTCCAAACTGTCTTGGTGCTCCTTCTGCAGGGCCAGAAATCTAGTATCCTGTTCTGACTTTTCCTTTTGCAGCACATCCATATCCTCCTTTATTTTAGTAATGTACAGTCTGCTGTCATTTTCTGACTCCTGGCTCCTCTGCAGCCTCTGCTCAGAAGAGTCCAGATCAGATTGGACCTTCTGTAATGCCATCTGTTGCCTATTTGCCAGATTTTGGCTTTCAGCACATCTATCCTGCATGTCTCCCATATATAGGTACAGGTATGCTGCTATCCTGGCGATCTTATTGTGTTCCTCTTTGGCTTTAGGAGCCATATATAGTTCACTCAGGGCCACATGTAAGGGACCCTGATCTCTATATATATCTGACCCTGTTTCAGTGACCTGTTGTGTGATGGCCTGCAACCACACATCCTGGCGCTGTTCGGTCCATTCACCTCTCACAAATAGCTTATGCAAGAGGTGCTCTCTGGCTGTTTTCATGTCTACTAAGGTCGTCATTCTAGAGATTGGTCTCTGTCCTGACTTGCAGAAGTTAGTATTTTATTTTTGCAGAACAGAACTTTTCTTGGAGTGTCCCTTTTGAGGAATGCTTCACAGCGTAATGCAGCGTGGTGATCCGACCGGGTGTATGTATCCCGTCAGTTAGCACACTGTATTAAGCTGCACAACTGGTAAATCTAACCCAACGTCTCGGCTCGAGCCCCCACTTTGTAAGAGGATTCAATTCAGCACTACAGCTAAGTTAACGCCTAGTCTAGAATACTGAATGAAAACCCTTATTGATATATCTTTAGGTCCAGTTCATGCGTTCTGGATGACTACCCTTGTATAACACCCCTCTCTTGGAATCCCCCTGACCCCACTGAGCCAAGAAGTAATTCTGTTTTGCAAGTTTAAAAGGTTTATTTGATAAATTAAAATATATATCACACTTTTTAATAAATTAATAATTGAATATCACACTTAATCTGATATGGTAAATATTAACAACGGAGAATCTGGCACTAGCACACTTCTTTAATCACTAATGAGTTGACATGAAATGGATAAGGTAGCACACTGGTAAATAGGAACAAAAGTATAATGTGGTAGAGGATGCTTTATGTAGGCTCAGGTGGATGCAATATTCAATGAATACAGTACAGAAAATACGCAATATGATTTCAACCAAACAATGTAATCACTTTTCTCTGGCTATTCACTCCCCCCCTCTTTATGCAATGCAAGGAAATGGGAGGAAAGCACACAGTTCTCAGAAATGCAATCAATGTAATCAGTTCAATCCAGCAAGCTTACAGAAATTTGAAAACACAGGCAAATGCTTTGATAGGTGCTAGCAATGAATGAGAAATATGCTGGAAACGCTCTTAATTCCCTTTTAGAGGTTCAGGATGAGTGGTATCTAGTTAATATTAGTCCAGGCTCACACTAGCAATGATGCAGGGATAGTTAGCAGGTTAAACGAATTTCTGGCAAATGAAATCAGGCAGCAGCAGTTTTTTTACATGTGAAGAAATTGCAAATCGCGGCAAAATTCGCGGATGCGCCGAGCGCTATTACAAAGGAACCGCAAGGACTATCTCTACCGTTTTGGGGTCCTAGGAAAGCCTGGGATCTCAGCTTCCAAATGAAAGTTATTGCAAGTCTCTAGCCCAAACGGTTGCGGAGATATGAGTAATTTAGTAAAGGTCGTTTTTGGTTTTGTAAATTTTAAACGCACACTTTTTCAAAATGACAAATTTTACTAGAAATGACAGGTGACAGATAGGAGGCAGTTCTACTTAGGTTAAATAGATTGAATTAGATGAATTTAAACTAAGAGATGTGTTCTGAGTTTTGCTAAGTACTCACAAGAGATTTTGAACAGGAAAGCGACTTGGTCACGATCTTCAGTCTGGTCAGGTCTTTCCGGATTCTGCTCACAGCGCCTGGTCTGGTCTCGGCTAGGCACAGCACTGCTTTCTCTCTGGTCTGGTCTCTGCTAGGCACAGCACTGCTTTCTCTCTGGTCTGGTCTCTGCTAGGCACAGCACTGCTTTCTCTCTGGTCTGGTCTCTGCTAGGCACAGCACTGCTTTCTCTCTGGTCTGGTCTCTGCTAGGCACAGCACTGCTTTCTCTCTGGTCTGGTCTCTGCTCTGGATAGATTGAAGTCTCTAGTTTGGCTTTCTGGAGTTTGATGGAGGTAAGTATGGATTTTTCCGGCAGGGCTTCCAGCGGCAGATGAAATTGAATGTCTCTATGTGTCCTGACTCTCTGCTTTTATCTGTTTCTTGAGAATGGGTGGGTGTGTTGCATCACTAGACTTGCCCCTCTCATTCGTCATTGGTCAGGCTTCCATTCCTCCGCTTGATTGGCAAACTGAACTGTGAGTCAGATTGATGTCATTTTACAGCCTGCAGAAAGTCCACTCCTCCTGCCAACTTACACACAAATCTAGATTTGAAACAAATACATATTTGCAGAGGTACGTATTGTTTTAAAATCATATGCACCCATCATGCATTACAGGAGGTATACCCTGTTCAAACTCTGCTCTTCCTGGGAGCTTGCATTCAGAACTGGCACATATTTCACTTTTTAACTGATTTTTCAATTTCCGACATGGACCCAACTTTACATACATGTGCGCAGGGGGTAGGGACATTAACTGATGAAGTTTCAGATTTTTAACATGCACACATTTAGAGTAATATCCACTTTTCCGCTAAAACCCCCCTGAACATACCACCGGGTCCTACCACGTCTTAAACTGTGGGCAGAAAAATCACAAGAATTATGGTATCATTTATAAAATTTTCACATGTCCGCACTATGAATTATCCCCCTTTTTAAAGTTATGTTCTGGCTCCAAAGGGGTGTGGTTTACCCTCAGCACAAGGTTGAATTTCTGGTTCTTTCCAGTTCTGCCAAGCCAGCTTGCTCTCACAGGCAGTGCTCCTCCCAGCTCCTGCCAAGAGGAAGCTACAATTTACGACTGCGGTAATAAAAACCTTTGCCTGAGTGAAGAGGGCTTTGTTCACTCTCTTGCAGAGCACAGATAATTCAATTATCAGATAGATGGCATATCCTCAGTGGGGGCAGCAAAAGGAAGGTTGGCCTGGGAACACAGTGGTGACTCAAGTTTCACTGCTGATGGGGGTAGTTGCCAGGCAGAATCAAGTTCCTTAAGCCAGACTTTCAGCTACTGTCATGTTATTTGTTGCTTTTTAACTTAACTTGCAATTTTACACATGCAGCTAGAATGCTGATTCTAAGTGCAAAACTATGACATTTCAACAGTTACAAAGGCATGTGACACCAAACATAGGTCACTCATTTAATCTAAACATTTTCGATTTTAGTGTCTTTAAATCCAGTGCAACTTAAACTGCTGAAATCCACAGCGCAGCCAGTCTTGTTATAAACCTTGTCTTATGATCTTCATTTCCCAGATTCTGTAGGCACACAAAACTCCATTCTGCCAATGTCTGCTGGTGTTCAGTAAATATTTTGCACATGTTGCACTGTTAGAAATAGGCATTTTGACTTGCCTTCAGAAACACACAGAGTGGTTTTAAAACGCCGGCTTTTGGATAGTGGTGAGTACTGGTACTGCACTCATTTTTGGGATTTAAGAAATGAATTCCCCACACTTCTAGGTTGCATTTGGCAATCAGCATTGCCATTCCCAATGGTTTCAGACTACTGTGCGGGTAGTCCAATGGTGGTTTTAAAGCGCTTTGAAGCTAACCGGCGCTACTGTTTTTCCTTTGGCAACCCATTTCCCTCATGGCAACCCGGCCTTTCATTCTCGCACTGGTGGGTGGCAAGTGAGGCAACCATTTTGGTGGGCGCACAAACTGCGCAGCTTTCCTGGATTTCGGCGCACATGTGGGTTTTCCGCCATCTTGGATTTCCTAAGCCCACAGCACCAAATGTTGTAGCAGGATAGCTTAAACGTGGGTCAGGACACCCAACAGTGTGGAACTTCCCGCGCACCCCGAAATACACGTACCCAGGGCAATCGCGTGTGGAACTTCCCGCGAACCCCGTAATACACATACCCTGCTGATATCGCGTGTGGAAGTTCACGCGGACCCATAATACACGTACCCTGATGAATTTGCGTGTCAGACTACACGCCCACCCCTGAAATACACGTACCCAGGCGAATCGCACTGCTGGGGGGTGAGGGGGTGGTAGACAGGAGTGGGGGCCTGGTCGAGGGTGCCCCTGGATACTGGGGGGTGGGGGTGAAGGGAGACAGGATTGGGGGCCTGGTGGAGGGTGCCCCTGGATGCTGGGGAGGTGGGGGTGCAGGGGGACATGAGTGGGGCCTGGTGGAGGGTGCCCTGCACTTTGGGGGGGTGGGGGTGCTGGGAGACATAAGTGGGGGCCTGGTGGAAGGTGCACCACAGTGCTGGGGGGTGGGGGTGCAGGGGGACATGAGTTGGACATGTGTGGGGGCCTGCTGGCAGGTGCCCCACAGTGCTGGGGGGTGAGGGTGCTGGGAGACATGCATTGTTGATCAGTGGTGCAAGGTGACATGTGGGTTGGCTGGGGGGCATGCCCATGGTGGATGGGTTGCCTGCGGGACATGAGCAGTGGTGCAGGGTAGTCCCCTGTGGTGTGGGCTGCCTGCAGGGGCCGTGGAGGGTGTAGAGGGAACACCTGGGAGGACCCACACGGCCACTTCACGTGTAGTACTCCCCGCGCACCCCTGAAATACACGTGCCTTGATGGAATCGCGTGTGATACTTCCCGCGCACCCCGGAAATACACGTACCCTGCTGAATTTGCGTGTGATACTTCCCGCGCACCCCTGGAATACACGTGCCCTGATGGATTCGCGTGTATTACTTCACGCGCACCCCTGATGTACACGTACCCAGGACAATCGCGTGTGAAACTTCCCGCGAACCACTGAAATACACGTTCCCCGCTTGGCGTTTGCTGTTTGGCAGCCCTGTGAACTGGTCCAGGGTTAGCGCAGACATTTGCGATTAATTGGGAATTTTGATGGCTTTTCCTTGCGCGAGGGCGTTCTTGGGGGCATAACTGGCGCTGCTGCAGGGTCACTGTGCCACTCTGTGCCACGGCTGGTTTTGGAGGCTAAAATCCATGAATACGCTGTGCGATGAAATGGATTTTATCGAACGCGGCTGGCGCAGTGTATCGCACAGGGACACTGTGCGCCAGCCGCATGCTCCACTTTTGTGCGAAATTCTATGAATTACCCTGTAAGTCTGTTCTCAAACGCCTCAACTCAGCCTTTCATCCTTCTGAGGTCAATAAATGGGTACCAACATAGGTTGGGTGATATTGGGTGTATATTTCTTCTATGTAAAGCACTTAAACTTAAGTGCTATATAATAACACACCATTATCATTTGGTCATGGACGTCTGCTTGCAATCACAGTAATTTGGTAATATGGGCCTATACACACTGATCATAACGATCCATTCAGGTATGAAATGTACATCACATTCTAGTGATATCGTAACCATATTTTTTGTAGTGTACGTGATGTGATGCCACTTCCTGTTTTGTCAACGGGTGAAAGGTCGTGTTCCATCGCTTCCCGCGTTATCACTTTGGGGTGGGGTCAAATGACATCACTTCCTGTGATGTCATCAGGGGTCAAGGGTCATGTGATGTCACTTCCGCTACCCCTGGCATTTTGGTGAAATGACTTCCCTGTATGAAGCACTATAGAAACACATTGCATTCATATTATGTCTATTAGAATGTGACTACTGTAATAGCATCAGGACTCGGATCGCTGTTGCTTTCTTGTCCCTAATCGTATGCTAAATCTAAATTGATGACTTGTTTTACATATAGCGCTTTCTGCAGCAGTTTACCCGTTCGGAGAGCTGTAACGTCAAAAACGCTGGGAAATGGCGTGAGCTGCATGTGTTTGGAACAGTCGACTTAATCCAGTGCTTTACAATTTTAACCAGGGCTTTGACTTTCACATGTTGTATGTCCTTGCTATGAGGGGAAGCACTGTTGCTAATTTAGGCAGACGCGCCAGAGGCCACCCTGAAACAGCAATTGTTATTGTCCCACCGCGCGCACGCTGCTGGTGTTCTTGGCAGCAGATCGCCTGGTGCAGCTGTTCCGATGCTGCTTTTCCTTGATGCTGACCTTAACTGCACATCATGCAAGCCCGCTCCAGTCGTGACTGGCGTGTCACAGCTATATACACAAGGGCGCAGCCTGACCCTGAACAGCGCCATTCCCCTTGTATGCGCCACAGCTGCTAAATGCATCTAGTAGATGTCCAAATTAGTGCGCGCTGGCTTTTCTTACCCAATTGAGTGACCAGAAGGGCCTATTTTCTTAAAGATACAGTGGCGAACGTTATGCTCGTTTCAGCATGACTGTAGTTTGACGGCAGGGAGCACACATAAATCATTGTTCCTGCCCTCCAGGGCAATGCCACTGGTTGGACTGTTTTCCAGGAGACTGGCACGACGCACAGTGGACCTCAAAAATTAGCAACACTTTAGGCAAGGAAATGTGCAAAAGATGAAGTGGGCCTAAATTACAAAACAGTTAGCAGAAGGGCACTTTTGCACTTGCGCTGAAGCAATGTTTCGGTAACATGTCCCCTAAAAGAACACTTAGAGCAATGGAGCACAGGGGACACAAACTGGCAGACGTAGTGCTATATATGACCACTTTACTATACATGCTTTCAACATAGGATTTCAAGGCCATTTCTTGTGCCAAGACTGATGCTCTCCGATGGGGTCATCTTCCCACACGCATCCAGCGCTTTGAGGTCATAAGAATGATATATAGAGCGCTTTATAAATGCCATGTCACATAACATAATATACACTCAATAATGCTCTGATGGGGGTAGTGAGTAGTGAGTCACCCTCCGCACTTATGCAGATTGCGGCTGGAGATTTCATTTAGTTATTTAAATTGTATTACACTTTCGGCTCATTTTAGCCTTTAGTGACAGAAACATAAAAATGACATGTCCACGTGCATGCAGCATCAACATTCCGATACATCCAAAAACAAGAACGCAATACATCATTCATTCGCACCATACAATAAAACTGTCAACAATAAAACAAGAGCATCACAGAAATATAAACAGTGGATGTGGGGGCGGGGAGGCAGGGGGCAGTACTGACTACCTATACATGGATAGCAACAGCAGATCTATAATTATACTATGACAAACTTATTAAATATCTAACAACATTATAAACGTTTTCAATGTCCAAAAAAGTGTATACATCAATGCAGGTTCCAAAAGGTGTCCAAGCGACACTTTACAGTTAGGCCCAGGTCGGTTGCCTCTTCCTGACGGGGAAATGTGGCCTGAAACATGTCCTTCTTACAGGAATAAGGGGAGTGAAAAAAAACAATGAAACATGTCCGAACTGTGGCAGCTGAAAAGTCTGGAAAACAGGATCTGGGGGGTGGTTTGAGAAGCAGATCTGGTGCACTGCAAAATTGCAGCCCACTGCAATCATTGCAGGGCATGAAACAGAATGAAGGCCCATAGGAAATAATAGCTGTCCATAGAAATCTATGTCATTTAAAAGCACATTTTACATGAACGTTTTTCTTGTAGTAAAAATCAGTTTTACAGTACATATTCCTTCAGTCCTTTTGCTATTACACCCACATCCCCCCACCCCCACACCCAGGGCAGGCCTTATTTATATATAAGTCAAACAGTGCACGTGAGCGACTGCCCAAACATCCACCTCTGCAGATCGCGGGGCTAACAGGCCACTACCCTGGGGTCTAGCTACCGTTCTCTTTCTGAGGGCATTACATCCTCCCACTCTCCTTGAATCTGCGGCCTTGCGGATTCGGGTGCTTCTTTCTTTGCACGGCACCGTTCCCAATGGAGCTGGTCCTATGAACTTACTTAACACAGGAATGTTCCACAGGGAAAGGGGTAAGGTGAAGTGCAAGGGTAGCACGGCAAAGATTGTGGAACACTAGAAATGTGGACTTCACAAGCTACTCCTGGGCTCTCATAATTTTGCTTAATAACTGGTCTTCTTTCTCAAGGGGAGCACCAAGGAACTTCGGGTTCAATAAGGGTTCATTAACTAAGAGCACCTGATTTCAGCCATCCTGCTGGGCATGCCCCATAAGAGGCAACACATGTGGTGAGTGGGGCTAAGGTGTCTCCAGAGGTAGAGCCACAGCAATCAACTTGGGCATCAGTGATAACATGGGCACTGGGTTCAACACAGGACCTTTAGCACAAAGAAGGACCTCCAACGATGGAGTAAGAAGAGGCAAAGATGGAGAATCAGACATCAAATGCTGTACGCTGTGGAGACACAGGGCTATTTTCAATTTCAGAATCCGAAGAAGATGGTAAGCAGACTCGGGCAAGGGAGGCCCAGTTTGAGAAGATGCAGAGAGATTGGGTGAGGACCACCATAACTGCATTTCCAACATGTCTTTCTCATTCTCACTTGCTTTCTCCTGTGCTGGATCACTCTCCTGGATATCATTTCCTTCTTGACATCGCCTCGTCCTCTGAAGTTGGTTGGTAACGAAGGGGGGTGGAACTATTTGCATTCTGCTTGAGGTTGGTAGCAAACTCTGGAGCCGAGGGGTCCAGTCCGGGATTGGGCACATCCGTGAGGCAGGTCTCCAACACGGAAGTGAGGATATGAGAGGCAATCTAAGATCAGAGTTACATGATGGCTAAGGATTGTTTAATTATGCTCCGTTTTAAGCATGCATGCCATTGTTACTCTAGGCCCATCTTCTCTGTTATCCACTCCCTCCTGTATCCCACCCTCCCCGTTGGAGGTTTTTTTAACAGGATAAACATCTAATGTAAAGTATAGGCAGCTTATGTATGATAATAAAGTGTATTGGTTATGGGATAGACAAAAGCAAATGTGAGGTACTGCAAGACTAACAAATGACTCTATCCCACTTTATATGCCAAGAATATAAAAAAACATCCATGTAGATAAGGAAGGCTACGGTGCATTCAAAGTATCCACAAATCGCAAACCCACAATTTTCAGGTTCTAGAGTAATGGGCATAATTAGAGAATTTGGGAGACATGCTTAAAATCAGTTGGTATAAAAATCAATACAGTTCCCAGTTCATAGTGAAAGGCTGGGAGGGTTCCACCATGACTAGGAACCCATTAGAAGTGGATCAACCAACCTTTTGATATGTAGGACTACACATGGGCAGATGTACCATGACATTTCCATCAATCAATCTTACCCCAGTGGCCAATCATTTTGCAGCTGATGTGACCCAGTGGTAAAAACTCCCCATTAACACCAACTTAAAGAGTGGCCCTAAACAAAATGGCAACCTCCCCAAGATTTGGGTTTGAATCTGGTCTTCTGGTGTCTCAAGATGTCCCTTTTTTGCATGTGACGCTATGTTCAGCATCCTCTTTATATTGAGATGGTTCTCTTTGTTTACAGCCTCAAGTATGGCTAATTCGTTGTCTACCATAATTGAATTTCTTATTATTCGATTGATCCTGGTCTCCACATTCGTCTGGAAACCAGAGACCTGGTAGCATTCCAGTAGCATGTGCTGTAGGGTTTCCCAGTGAGTGCCACAGTACCAGAAATTGTCTGAGGGGCTATTGCCTACTTTATCTAGGGTCCAATATATTCTGAATATAGTGCTTTGCTTTGTTAACCTGACCCTACTATCCCTTGATCCCTTCTTTCTATTCCTGAGGTTTGTCTTCCATTCTGACTGAGACAACTGTTCTTCAACTCCACTCCCCATTTGGCTTTTATGGGTGTTCCATTTTCCTCCACTCCCGCAGTCATTTTTAAACTCAGGATAGTCATACGGGTCTGGTGACAACATCAGCATTTGCCACGCAAAACAAATCCTTGTCAGCTCTTTGATGTCAGTCTGCGCGCACCATTCGGCAACTTCTGAGTACCAATAGTTCTGATTTTGGGCCCTGCGACTTAGTTGTAAGTACCGTTTCTCTCTGAGTGGTGCTTCCATGTGCAAGAAAGGGTGTTCATCGAACATATTTACAATCGCCATCTATTCCGCTTGTACAATGGTCGAGTTATGTACCCACCACCCATCGCCTCCCCTTTCTTGAACAGCATCTGCAGGTGCTCAGGGCAAGTGTCAATATCTGCATCCAGTTGAACCCATGCAGGAACCTTGGCCCCCATTTCTCTCTCCCACCAACATGCATGGGATAGAGTTTTACACTTGTTGGTACAGTCTAGAATTTGGGGTAATTAAATCTGTCCTTTTCAATCTGTAGATGCATCTTCTGTAGCACAAACAGGGGCTTCATTCCGTGTCCCCAAAGTACCTTCTTTTGCATTTGTGTCAGTCTCTTCCAGTAGTGCTCAAGGATTCACAAGGGGGGTATACCCAGTGTATGCAGTAGCTGGGGAGAGGCATCAACGTGAATGCAATCACCCTGTCCCACAGCATGAGGGACAATGTGTTGCCACCTGCCCACACGTATGTTTAGTTTCTCAATCACACCACTAAGGTTCGCTGCTAATGTCTTTGTCATTTCTCTCGGAAAGTATATGCCCATGTACTTGAACGTATTGACCTTTCAACACACGTGCCAGTATTTAATGTGATCTCTGTGACAGGCAGACCACTGATTTACCTTCATTCATCTTGTAGCCAGATATGTATTCAAAGCATTTGAGCATTGAAATCCGCTTGGGGACTGATCTCACAAGGTCACTAACGAGGACAAGAATGAAATCTGTATTCAGTCTAATCATGTCTGCCTAAAGTTCAAGTGGCAAGTCAAATAGGAGAGGGGAGAGTGTACAGCCCTGACGTGTTCAAAGTTTCAATCTAACACAAGTGGATTGGCAGATCATGTTTACATAGACACATGCCTCATGCCATTGTATAATGCCCTGATCGTGCCCAGCATAGTGGCAAATGGCGTTTCTGCATCTGCTGAGACAGCAGCACAGGGCTCAGTTTATCTTTGCATAGATGTTGCACATCGAGGAGGAGGTGGGTGCTGTGTACCCCCTTTCTGCCTGGAACAAAGCCAACTTACTCCCCTTTGATTGTTTAGCCAAGAACTTCTTGTTGCTTGTTTATGAGGCTCTTGTCATTTATTTGAGCATCTACACGCAAACGTGCCATAGGTCTGCAGCTTGTGCACTCGTTTCCTGGTTCCTTTGTTGTGAATCACTGTAATTCTAGTCTATGGCTGACAGCTGGTATTCTCACCCCCTTTGACCATTCTCCCTGACCACTTACACCATAAAATATCACCAGTTTACATATGAGGTTTTGATCGAATTCCACTGTTATACCATAAAGGCAGGGGTCCTTGCCGGTTTGCATCTCTCCCAGAGCTGTTGAGACCTCAGCATCATCAATCGGTCTTTCCATCACCATTCTCTGCTGGGGATTGTTTGTCCTAGGCTCAAGCTTTTCTCCAAATACTTCCATTCCTTCCTGTGTCACCATGCAGTCTTCCATGCACATATGTTCATAGAATCTCTTAATTTCTGCGCAGATCACACGCAGGCAATAGACGTCTTCACTTTCCAATGTCTTCAGCACCTCTACCCGATTTGCCACCTTCATTGTTGAGAATGGGGTAAGCCACAAGTTTCAGTTCTTTTCCCAATTCTGCCTGAATTCATGAATGAGGTATCAACAGTTGACATCTGCTCTTTGTGTATAAAGTTATTTCACGTGATATTTCCGCCTCAGCAGATTTTTAAGGTTGTCCTCGGAGGGATCATGTTTGTATGTCCCCAGGACAGGTGGTCATTTTGGCCTAAGGGTCTGTAACAACATTCTCCGGTTCTCCCCTTTTTCTCTTCGAGAAGCCAATGATGTGGCATCTGAGGAAGAGGTTCATCACATCCCATCATGTTCCCGCTTTATCAATGCGGCCCTCATTTGTTTCCAAGAACGTGTCATTTGCCCATTGACTTTCCTACATGAAGTTGTCACCCTGCAGCAGAGAACTGTCAAGTGAAGATGTTCTCTCCTGCTGCGAGTTGTCTCCTGCCAAAGGGACAGACCAATGGGTGTAGTTCACAATGTTTCCGATAGCAGACAGAGCAGATTTTTGCTAATATGAAAGACATCTATTCACAAAAAGCAGTTGTGTGGAGCTAAGAAGTGGAAGTAGGTTCTTTCCATAGGTTGTCTGATACACCATACATCGCACCGTTCTGAGTCTTTCATTAATTTCAGGATTGCCAGCCAGCGACTATAAACCTCTTCCATTTTAGGGTTTGTCTAAGATGCGACCCAGGTGGTTGTTCAAGTCTCCATTCAAGAGTATGTTAAAACAGTTTTGTACAAGGGCTAGAATAAAATTACATTTCACATAAATTTAGCACATGCACACTTTCCACAGTGCACTCAACATGCTCAATGAGAAGTCTGATTGTTATCGCCGGACCGTCATCCTCCCTGAACTGTGCAAGCATCTTTTAGCACATGTTTTGTCAATCAGGATCGAAACGCCCGGGAAGCTGCTATTGTGGGCACTGGAAATCTTGTGTCTCACCCATTCCTTCGGCTACCTGTCATTATCTTCCTCCGATAGGTGGGTCGCTTGTAATATTATCTCAGATAGGAGGGAATCTATTTCCTTTTAATCTGATTGTTCAGCCCATTCATATTCCAACAAAGGAAATATGGTAGTTTACTCCATGCTCAGGGTTGATGATAGGGACAAGATAAGTCAAATCACTTAACCAGAACCTCACCATCAAAATGGCAGTTCCATTACTAATCAACTCAACATGTAGGAATCTGTGTCCAGGGACTGTACACAATGGAGAAGAAATAAAACGTGTGGAAACATAGACACTCTTCTTGCCCCCTTTTCTCATTAATATTTTTGTTTTTCCTTACCCCAAGACCCCCTCATTATACCCGGTTTCAACCAGCTCCCTGGAAGGCTCTTTCCTCAGACACCTGGGTGTACTGGGTGGTGAAGAAGAATACAGAATAGTATCTGTGCCCCCTCCTACCAGGTCAGGAGCGATCTTCACCCCAGTGCCCAGGGGCATGTACATGGTGGGCAATATCCAGGAACTGAGGAAGAAGAAGTTGAACCAGAGAGTTCCAAAGTGGCTGGAGGGCCGAAACCTTCAATGAAATACAGACTTATCCTGGACCTGAAAAGACTGAATTTGCAGGTGTCCAATCAGACGATCAAAATGGAAAACCTTCAAAGAGTAATTCCAATGATCCAGTCCGTGGTGTTCATAGATTCTCTAGATTTACAGGACACCTACTGTCATGTGCCAATTTGGAACGGTCATCAAAGGTTTCTGACGTTTGTGGTGGGCAGTTGACACTATCGATTCTAGGCTCTCCTATTCGATGTCATGATATCCCAAGAGTATTCACATGTGTCCTGGATCCAGTGCTAGAGGTGCTTCATTCTCATGGAATACAAAAGTCTACCCTATCTGGATAACTGGCTCACCAGGGTTTCATGTCAGGGGGATCTACTGCAACATGTGACCATTACTTGCAGGACATTGGAGAGTGTGGGGTTCATCCTGTACAAGGCAAAATCCCACCAACATCCTTCTCAGGATATGACCTTCATGGGTGCCACGTTCTGGATGGCCATGGTTCTGTTGCCAGAAAAGCAAGTGTTCAATGTTTAGAGTTGGATCCAATCATTAATGGATCTTCAGAAGGCTATGGAGAGATTCCTTTTGCATATCCAAGGCCATATGGCCTAATGTGTATTCTTGGTCCATTGGAGCAGCTTGCAGATGAGAGCGCTGCGCTCACATCTGTACAGACACTGGGTTATGGAGTCACAGGACTTTGAGAAAATGATCCTGGTTTCCAGAGCACCTGAAGTCAGTTCCTGAGGTAGTTACAACCAGTAAATCTCCTGAAGGGGTTTCCTCTATGTCAGCATTATCCGATCATGGTTACCACAGATGCCAGCAAGCTGGAGTGGGAGGCTATGGTAGAAGACCTCAAGCATCAGGAGAAGTGGGGTATGCAGGAGGAAATACTACAATTGGAAACATCTGGCATCAGCAGACAGAACCGTGCAGACATTTGGATCTGTTTTTCAGGGGAAGGCTGCAATACTAAAGACAGACAATATATCAGCCCTGGCCTATATAAGCATACAGGGGGGCACCAGGTCGAGAGGTCTGGAAAGGTTGGCAAATTCCCTGGGGCAATTGACAGAGAGGCACCTGTTGTCGATTAAGACGGTCCACATCCAGGGGGAGGAGAAGTTGATAGCAGACTTTCACATCAGCAACATGGGAACTCAGACAGGTCATGTGTCAGATAATTTGCCCAGAGTTTGAAACTCTGTTTCTGAACTTGTTTACTTTTCCTCTCAATACGAAGATCAAGATGTTCTGTTCAGGTTCCCTTGTCAGAGGGTGTGGGGGGATAGATGCCATGAGTATTCTATGGCCAGAGGTGTGTAATACTCATTCCTGCCTCTCCCTTTAATTCTGATGGTTTTGATGAAGATCAGGGAATCAGCAGTGGAGGTGATTCTCTTGATGCTCTATTAGCCGAGGAGCTCTCGGTTCCCTTTGGTGACGGAGCTGGCGGTTGCTCCAGTGTTTCTGCTCCCGTCATGTCCATGTTCATTAGCTCTGGGTTCAGGGGGCATTGTGTCCAAGGTGCCATGCTAGAGCGCATGGAAACTGAAAGGGAACATACGGTCCAGTGTGTAAGAAAATCAGCGACATTAAAGAAGTATGACAGCCGCTGGAAGAATTTATCGAGATGATACACTAAGATGCGGTTGCTAGCCCTACAGTACCCTACCCTGGCTATTTTTCAGGATTTGAGGGAGGGGTTTAATGTGAGCCTGGTCCTGCCGACCTTAAAAGCACAATGGGCAGCTGTCCGGGTGCTACGAGACCCTTGAAAACTGGAGGCAGATAATTAAATCTCGTAAATAGATCGTTGAAGGGGTACACTAATTCCAGACCTATCCAAGTCTCAGGGCTTCCAAAATGGGACTTACTGTTGGTGTTAAAGGCATTGTAGGAGGCTCCTTTTGAGCCTCTGCTAGATATTGACCTAAAGGCTTTGATGCTTAAAGATGTGGTCCTAGTGGTCATCAACTTGGCTAGGAATTTGGGGGAGAATGGGGCCCTATTGTGCAAGCCACCCCAATTGGAGATACGGGCCAATGCTCTGTATTTGTGATGTGACCCACCCTTCCGGCCCAAGGTAATCTCTGGATTTCATTTGGTACAGGAAATTGCCCTTCTGTCCTGCTTTCAGGAACTTGCGTCTCCAGAGGAAATAAGGTAACATGCTGTAGATGTGCGGCGATCTGTTAACATGTTTCTGGACAGGACTGCATCTATGCACAGGTCCGATAGTTTATTCATCGCCTTGGAAGGTGCGAATCCGGGTAAGAAAGCTTTGCTTCCTAACATCAGCCGCTGGATAAGGGATTTGAACAAGTTGGTGTGTGAAGGGTCAGGAACTGACCCTTTCAAAAGGCATTCAGGGAAGTTTCACGAGAGGAATGTCGGTCTTCTGGGCAGATGCTCAGGGTGTGGATTTGCAAGACATTTTTAGGGCTGCCACCAGGGCAGATGGTAATACATTTACAAGACAGTATTGTCCAAATTTGCATACAGATGGAGGTAGGGGCGTTCTGAGGTATGGCGCTTTGTAAGCAGATTTTGGACTATGCTGTTAATAAATTGGTGGTGGGGTGTGCACACAGAATACATCTGGTCCGAATGTGATTTCTCAACCCATTCCAGGGGGGCTTTGGTATGTCTTATAAGTAAGTATTGGACGAGAAAGAGGGATGTAGCGGTAATGATCTGATTATTTACCAGTAGTCTTCATTACTTCTAGTCCAGCTCTTCTTCGTCACAGGAATGGAACAGGACTCAGCATCTTAGTTGGAAGTATAAAGAAACAAATGCACGCTAGGATGGGGGGAGTGTTATTCTCCCATCAATATGGGTTTGGAAAAGAAAATAAATACAAGGAGGGTTCCTGTCAGGGAGGAGGCTGCCCTCATAATTAAGTACTGTGATGAGGAAGAGCAGGACTGTGACAAGGAAGGTAGGACTAGGCGTAATAAAGGTTTCTACAATGCAACCTGACAGGCAAAACATTTGCAATAGGGGCAGTTGTTTCCAGTCACAGAGTCCCTTCCCACCACGGACCAAGGAAGAGGGGTCAGAAAACTCACTGGGGTGCTGTTGGCCCCGACTGGGCCAGACAACCAACAAGGCACAGAATAATATAGAAAGTGAACTGATAACTGAAAAGAGCTGTCACAATAAATTATCCCCATTCACATACCAGAAACTAGTTACTAGAAATACTTAGTGGCAATTTGTCCAGTCCATGTCAATGCATCTCATTATAAATGCAATGGCATGGACTGGGTCCTTAAACCACATTCACACTCTCTCCACTAAGAATCCTAAGTATAGGAGGTTATGTTATGAAGTATGTCAGGGTCTTTTCAGCGCCAGTTTTTCTGCTTCCAAGAACTCATTCTTTTTTCAACCACATCCTTACTAAAATCTTGGTAAAGTGAGACCCTAATACTGAGAACCCTTCATTTTGTAGGGAATTAGGTGTCATAAAAAGCAGCTGTGTCAGCTCATTCCATGAGAAGTGCAGAGCATTACCAATCTCACAACTTTCAGGGAAGCCAGAAATACTACAGTTGTCTCCTCTGCTTAGGTTTTCTAAAGTACAGAGGATAGCATAGGGGCAACACGCTGGTCTTAGAAGCAAGACCATGCAGAGCAACAGAGATTTGAATCCCGGATCCGTGCTTAGAAACCAAACTCTACTCAAGTATGGTATTAGGTGCATTATGAAAAACCAACAAAATAAATGAAAAACTGTAGATAATGTGCTGGCCTAGACCTAAATGAGAGTAATGAACTGTGAGTTTTCGCTAGTAACCTCAGGCATTTTAACTTCAATGGCTGTGATCTTGTCTTATGCTTCTCCAACACGGTGAGTGATCTTATCTCACCTTAGAGTCTTTCAAGCATAGTGATGATCTTGTCTTGCTTATCTGTGGCTGCTTCAGCAGGTTCACCATCTCCACCGTGGTGCAGGATTTATCTACTCACCAGGGATTGTGGTGAGATTGTACAGAGTGTGATGTGAGCTGTCTGCTAGTCATTCCCTAAGGCGATGGCAACCGCAGCCTTAGAGGTCTTTTTGACTGCAGGAGTTTCAGTCAGAGCTGGCAGCCTCGGAGAGACAGGCATAGACAGGACGCTATACGCAACCCGGGACATCCAAACAAGCGTACAAGGCGATTGGGGTGGCTTGGAAAAAGTTGTCAGATTAGGTTGGAAGGAAGATTGCCACTGATGATTCCACTATGAGGAGGGACGGACTGAAAGAGGTGAGTGACTCCAGGGGTTTCAAAGTTGGAAAGAGATTGGGTGAGATCATATTATATGGTGTGACATTCTAGTCTTTGAAGGAGGAGTTTGGTCTAGAAAGAGAAAACGTCTACAGATATGTGCACATAAAACACACCATAAACTGACAACCTAGATCTTCCAAGCCGATTCCCAATTGAACTAAAAAATTTAAAAATGCCAAACGCTGACAAAGTTTATCACCACGATCCACTTACAAACACTAAGGCAGAAATGCTCCAAATATCTGAGAGAGTTCCTTCAGGATAACTAGAGGGATGACTTCAACTCCATGAGAAACCTCATGGAACTCTAGGGTTCACTTACTCCTAGAGTTCCTTTCACAAGATGGGGAGAAGCCGGGGTGGTGAATGTCTGAGGTGTGAACCGGCCAATAGTGATTTGTTCTACACAGAGGATGTGTTAGCATCAGGACATTCTGGGGGAAGAGTCTGGGTGAACTGTGCAGAGTTGGGAATCTTGGGAGACAGCAAGGCCCTGTGATACGCTGAAATTCTCTTGAAGACCGTCTTCACCGAAGCAAACTCCGGAAATGGCGATAGACTCGAGTAATAATGTCTCTGTGAAGAGGAGCAATGGACAAACAATGCCTTGTGATGCAGTTATGTTTATTCAGAGAAGAATTTGTGCTGAGTTTAAGAAAATCTGGGGATCTTGGGCGAGCCACCATCACTGAGCCCAATCTGTTTGATCATGCGGTTTCACATGCAGAAGGGGGACCAAGAACACCATTAGAGTGTTTGCAAAAAACGCAAATTGTATGTACTCAGGGTGCAGGACATCGATTAACACTTATGACGTACATTTTGTTGTTATTGACTGTTGCAAATTAAGGAAATATGTTGTTTAAAAGCATTTATGTCATTGAAAAAAGGTCTCAAGTGGGACACTCTAGCTCCCTGAGATTTCTAAATGTTCTTGATTCACAGGTGAGCATCTTAAAAAAAGTGCAGTTTTTTGATGTGAATTTGACCTCGTTGCTGGAAATCACCTCAGCCCTGTACCACTACTCCATTGGACCATTGCCTGGTAACAAAGGTTG
Source organism: Ambystoma mexicanum (assembly GCF_040938575.1). Taxonomy (NCBI): domain Eukaryota; kingdom Metazoa; phylum Chordata; class Amphibia; order Caudata; family Ambystomatidae; genus Ambystoma; species Ambystoma mexicanum. The sequence goes on along the minus strand of NC_090929.1, from coordinate 390,810,772 downwards.
CCTGGTTCAAAAGCTACAGAGCAGGAGGGAGTAGTTTCCCAGTTATGGCCCCCAAACTTTGGAATGAGCTCCCCCTCAACATCAAAAGTGAAGATTCACTCCACTGCTTCAAAAAACTCCTAAAAACGTGGTTGTTTGACCAATACTAGCACACTTCCCTAGCTGATTGATCCATTTCAAGGCCCCCAGAGGCAGCTGTCTCCCAGAATTCTTCAAATGCTGTAAATATCCATGTATTGTTTATGCGTGCATTAATCTCTGTACCTTTATTTTTTTAATGCAATGTAACTCTACTGCTGTAACCATAAGAAACCACCTGTAACCATACCATACCTGCAATAACGCTGTGATACCTCAGGGTCTGGGCGTTCAACAAATGTAATAAATAACTAAATAAAAAACAGCATTACATGTACGGCAGTGGGTGTCGACTCTCTTAAACCTGGCAGTGAAATCTTACTTTTCGTGTGTATGTGTGTCTTGGTTTGTATGTCTTGTTGCTAATTTTCTTGCGGATGTGTGTTGCCAATAATTATAAGTCGCTTTATTCTATAATGGACCAATCTCCGTCTGGTTTTTCAATATTTAAAGGACGGTTGTCCACGAATATTCAAGCAAATCCCTGGCTAAATATACACAATATTTCAAAGAAATGAGACATTTGGAAAATACCTAAATCAATGTTTTCTGAAAAGCCAAGCCAAGTGAGCACATCTCCAAGACATTGCCTGCCAAGGGCCATCAACAGACTCCTGCGCTGGAAAAATATTGCACATCCTGGCATCTGTCACAGCAAGAGACGTATCTCTGGGATTCCTTGGCTGAGAGGAATATTGGAAAGCACCCCTAGGAACAAACACTCCAAGGCTCTCAGGGCTTCACATGACAGGTCTATGGAAATAAGACTGATCAATACATACGTTCAGCTGCACACTATGAATAAAGGTGAAGCAATTAAATGCATCCAGGCAGTCATTCCTCCCTCCCTCCCTCCCTCCCTCCCTCCCTCCCTCCCTCCCTCCCTCCCTCCCTCCCTCCCTCCCTCCCTCCCTTCCTTCCTTCCTTCCTTCCTTCCTTCCTTCCTTCCTTCCTTCCTTCCTTCCTTCCTTCCTTCCTTCCTTCCTTCCTTCCTTCCTTCCTTCCTTCCTTCCTTCCTTCCTTCCTTCCTTCCTTCCTTCCTTCCTTCCTTCCTTCCTTCCTTCCTTCCTTCCTTCCTTCCTTCCTTCCTTCCTTCCTTCCTTCCTTCCTTCCTTCCTTCCTTCCTTCCTTCCCTGCAGAAAGGTCAGTCTTTCAGACAATATATCTCTGCCTTCTGCTTTTGAGCTGAAACAATAAGCACTGTGTAACTTTTCTGCATCCAAAACCGCTGATCAACATTGTCAGCAAAGAGCCCTGATGTTTTGATCACAGTGGTGCAATCCCAAGTTTCATTTCACGCAGGGGTCTGAGCGTTGATGCAATGTAATAGGGAAACATATTCGATGCTACTTCTGCAGGAAGCAAAGAGCCTCTCCCATTCCGAGATGGTTGGGGTTTGGTGATCCAGATGTTTGCACTTGTGGAGATAAACTCTGCTGGAAACCCTGAATGGTATCTACATGTCAGCCAGTTCGATATTAGGTATCAGAGCTGCATTGCCCATCACTCAAATGCCCACGGGGTAGTTATGGCCTATCAAGACACAGCTGCTCATAAAATAAATGTATAGACATATTGACAAAAAGATAACGAGACATGTGGATGGACAGTAATGCGGGTCAGTCGATTCATACGACTCCTGCAGTGTGTCAAACTTCAGGTCACAGATTTGGCCCCGCATCTCATCCGTGGGGGCTAATAACATGAAATCCATTTAGTTCCTTAATTATAGCAACTACAATGGGTCTGAGAGACAATTCCCTTGTCCCTTGATTTTGCAGAGATCTGTTGACTCGCCATATTTGAATGGAGATGATGTTCTTCAGATGTGTCTGAAGGCTAAACCATGGCAGGGATTTTCCCTCTAGTGGTACTACATGCCCATGATGTGGTAATTTTATACAGAAATAAAAGGGGACTGCAGGATCTCGCCAGAAACTTTGCAGAAATAAATATTTATTATATACAAATATTGTAAGCGAAGCAGCACAGCTGGTATGATACTAACGTTGTCGGGGACCTTCCTTTCAGATCTCAGGATCTGAGCTCATCTCTCAACCTGCACCGTCAACAGAAAGGGAGAAAGTTCCCTGTGGGCAGGTATTCACAAGCATCAGCACTGAAGTTGTGCGGGCAAGGGTTCTTCTATCGGCAGCCCATCAGTGGTGAATAGGGCTTGTGTGGCAACTCATGCCAGAAGGATGAAACTACTGCTGTGCTGAGGATGGCCACCTCACAATACCTCAGCTGCTCGGTTTTGTGTTTTGTTGCCATTGATTCTGAAGTTGAAAAATCAAAAGAGGAGCACTATTTCTTGTGAATACTGGGTTTTATACAGAGCATTTGATACAGTGACCCAGCATTCAGTGGGTTGTGCCTCACCTCCAAGTTCCCTCTCTCACTTCAGAGACATCTCTATAGGGAAGTCCGAAACCTCTGTTGAAATGTCTATTTTCAGCAGTCACGATGTAACATAATGGAGGAAGGGAAGCCGAATTCAGTGACTAGCTTAGGACTAAGTGTGCTTCACCAGTAACTGTTGTGAACTTTTCTCTGCTCCTAAACAGGCCCCAAAGTTATACCTTGCGATGCATATCTCAATGCCTAAGGCTGCATTTTTGCTCCTGACCTGGCACCCTGGATCATCACACGGATCCCATTGCCAGGGCATAAGTGCATTTCGACTGCTCTTCTCTATATGCGCGAATAACCGACATCTGAAAGAAAACTGCGTGACAGAAACAGCGTGTGTTTTGGGGGGGGGTAAAGTAGAGGGCAGGGGAGGTGAAGAGGCCATCTGTGGATTGGGGGGAGCTGGCACAGACGAGGAGAGCACTCGGTGAGGGCCCGGGGGGTGGGGAGGCTCTGGTTTTCCAATATTTACAGCTACAAAAACTGCAGATAACCACGCTATCTGTAGTCCATACACAACAATAACTACAGAAAGCTGAGGGTATTGGTATTTCTGTACACACAGCTATAGAAAAAAAGTGTTTAAAAAAATAGATGTTTGTTACAGCTACAGTGACACGACCATGGCCAGTGACAAAACAGCCATCCAGGTCTCCCATCCATGTAGTAACTGGAACCAACGCTACTTATCTTTAACGTGAAGAAGGGCCAGCTCGCTCAGGCAGTGTTGCCTTATAAATGAGCACGGGATACAAGACCACTTGGAGCAACATGGCCTAAGTGGGGGGCAGCCCCTTTCTCGCTTTGAAACGAAGCAGGGTTGCTACTGGTTACTGCATGGATGGGAGGCAGTGCACAGTCCCAGGTGCCGTGTATTTTCTTAATTTTAAATATCCCAAAACACACTAAGAAAATGCACAGCCTCTGCATTATTTCTTTTCAACCGTGCTACTGTCAGTCCTTGAATGTTTTGCACAGAGAATTCTTTTTGCCTTTTGTCCAATTGCATTCTAGTATTTGTAGTCTCCCAGTCAAGATGGGGAGAATAATGCCACAATTGTAATTTTTTTTGAGTAACATAGTTCTAGAGTATTTTTGAAAGCCAGATATGGGGGTGAGGAGGGGAAATGATAAAATGGCAAGTAAGTCATGAGTATTTGCACAGGATGTGGCAAGAGATTTTTCAATCCTAGATACTGGTGCAGTTATTTTCCACTGATTGTGGCTGCTTTTCAGGGCACAAGTAAAGTACACATGTGGATGGACAGCGTAACTTTTTTTCATAGGGCAGAGGCAACTCTGTGGGTTTTTTTGAGGTTGCCAAGCATGCTCAAGTATTTGGCTACCAGTATTCTTCTGAGGTTATCATGTTCCCAGTGCAGACGCTTGCCCACAAGACCACAAGCACTTGTTTCATATTGGGATTTTGTTTTGCAAGGAATATTTCACGACAGATAGCTGGGTTTAAAAGGTGTGCACCTTTTATACTTTACCAGCATATTTATTGGAACATTTCCTCTCTCAGGTTATTTTTCTGGTGTTCATTACTCTTTTTAAAAGTCCAATGCTGATGAGGTGCTGCAGTCTGGCAGAATACGCTGCTCATTCCTGCACAGAACGAGTCTCTTCGCTGTCTCCATCCTTGCTGTGGGCGGACCCACTCAAATGGCTTTCTGGGCCGTGGAGCGGCCTCAGAACTGCTGACGAGGTGCTGCAGTCTGGCAGAATACGCTGCTCATTCCTGCAGAGAACGATTCTCTTCACTGTCTCCATCCTTGCTGTGGGCTGACCCACTCATACGGCTTTCCCGGGGCGCGGAGCTGCTGACAAGGTGCTGCAGTCTGGCAGTCCGGGGGTAATGGCAGAGATGGCCAGAATACACTGTGCGGATGAAGAAGTAACCTACCTCTGGAGTGGCCGCACTTGAAGTGGAGACCTGACCGTGTCAACTCAATCACCACGGGCTCCTAACACGGCCCATCTTTCTAAACATTGATGCCACTCAGCCTTCCAGTCAACCTCTCCGACGAAGAATTTCGAACCAAGAGGTAAGTGTGAGGCCGAGTGCCTGACTACTAACCAATCCCCGTCGATTCCACCGCTCTGCTCTCCTCCCATTACACCTCGCAATATCAATTATACTTCTGAATCCTCTCCTGCATCAACAGGGCGAGCAGATATTTAGGTCAGCGCGCAGGGGCACGAAGTCTGGGGGTGGGGCCGTTGGGACCGATGGTGGGGTCTGAACCCGAGTCCTGCTCGGTGGGTACTGCCCCTCCCACACAGACTTCGATTGATGAAAGCTGGAGGGAGATTCTTCCAGTTTTGGTGCATGGTTGCATGGACAGTATGCTAGAAAGTAGCGCATTGAACCTACTGCTTCAACTGCCTCCAAATCGCCCTCTAGATTGCCCTGAGACTTTCCCTTTATCCTGTAAGGAGGCACTTGCTTCAGCTGAGTCTTCAAGAATCTTCCTGCGGACTCCACCACAATCATACCTAACGGATGAGGAGGGGGGCTCTAACCAGCACGCTTTGCGTATAAGATTGTGGGGCATCTCCTCCCAAACAGCAAAGCCTATTAGTGACTGCAATTTTAAACCTTCAGTCACGATTGGAGCTGTAATTCATCCGGTGCTGGTTATGGAAGAATTGGCCAGACCTTTTTATGAATCAACTGGTTTAAGCAATATCTTAACAACAGAATTGAGCTCAGATGCAACTTCTTCCTCAGATTCATCTCAGGTGCCCTCAGAGCCAATCGATGCTAGCTCAAAGGGCCCCTCCTCACATGAAACAGCAGATCAAATGGGGGCACATTTTGCGCAAGAGTCAAATAAATGCCAAAACAAACAGGAGTGGGACCAAATGAGCCTGCCAAAGCCAACCATGAAAAAAAAACTTACATGCAAAGCGCTTTTCCCTCTTTGAAGCACTCTAAACATCACAAGCGCCTCCTGACTAAATTGAATCAAAAAAGTCAGACCCAAAGGGTCCAATTACGAAAACTCACTTAAATATCCTCAACCAACCTTCCTAACATCTACGTGCTGGAAAGGTTCTTTTGCAAATTAGGGAAACCAGATCCAGTGCTTCGAGCCCAAATTTGCAAACTCTCGGACGCTGAAATTTTGTAACTGCTGAACCCATATGCATGCATTAGTAATGGCCGAACCCCAAACCCTCACCCATAACGATAGGCTCACAACTTGTTTCAAGTGTTGGCAATAAAAGGTCGTAGGATTTTATTGTACAGATATGGGTTATGACCATAACAATATCACATATCATGATGGTATCATACTTTTGGGCACCGGGTCCTGAGGTTACCCCCTCAGACCCGTGCCACCTTCTTGTGTCCCACGACTTGTTGTGGGCACCGTACAGTGCCTTGTACTTCTTTTGTAGGGTGGGTGGGTTCTGAGGTAAAGAAGCAAGAAGATTTGGAAGACACTCAGTAAACAGTGAACCTCCTGTCTGCTTGGGTCCCCGTTCAGGGTCCACAAACAGATTGTGTTTACTCTGAGCATGCTGCTCTCATTTATAGGACCCAGGGAGGCCCTGGGTCTTTGTTGTGTATGTGTATGTGTTGGGGGCTGCTGTTGTCGCAGCCCCCGGCCGGATAGCCGACTGTCTGACCCCCAAAGGGTCCAATTACGAAAACTCACTTAAATATCCTCAACCAACCTTCCTAACATCTACGTGCTGGAAAGGTTCTTTTGCAAATTAGGGAAACCAGATCCAGTGCTTCGAGCCCAAATTTGCAAACTCTCGGACGCTGAAATTTTGTAACTGCTGAACCCATATGCATGCATTAGTAATGGCCGAACCCCAAACCCTCACCCATAACGATAGGCTCACAACTTGTTTCAAGTGTTGGCAATAAAAGGTCGTAGGATTTTATTGTACAGATATGGGTTATGACCATAACAATATCACATATCATGATGGTATCATACTTTTGGGCACCGGGTCCTGAGGTTACCCCCTCAGACCCGTGCCACCTTCTTGTGTCCCACGACTTGTTGTGGGCACCGTACAGTGCCTTGTACTTCTTTTTGCTCTTCTCCCCTTTTTGTAGGGTGGGTGGGTTCTGAGGTAAAGAAGCAAGAAGATTTGGAAGACACTCAGTAAACAGTGAACCTCCTGTCTGCTTGGGTCCCCGTTCAGGGTCCACAAACAGATTGTGTTTACTCTGAGCATGCTGCTCTCATTTATAGGACCCAGGGAGGCCCTGGGTCTTTGTTGTGTATGTGTTGGGGGCTGCTGTTGTCGCAGCCCCCGGCCGGATAGCCGACTGTCTGACCCCCTGGTGGGGGCAGATCTTTGAACCTGGGCCCTGCCTGATGGTTGTTTTCCTTATGGCGCTTAGCACCTTGCTGTTTGGAGGAAGGGTGCGATGTCTGTTCGCACCCTTTCCCTTCCGTGGCTTTTGTGCTGCCGAGACTGTGTGTCTCTGTAGCTGAGGGGGGAAGGAGAGGAGCAGGCGCGGGGAGGTTGGGGCTGCCCCTCTCCCAGCCTGCTGATGGTAACAACAGTTACCCTGCCTCGCTTGTGGGATGCCCATGCAGCATTGCCCAGAAGGGTTGGAAGACCCAACTCCAGATGTCTCTACTCAAAATGGCACCAAGACAGCATATAAATTAACCAAGTCAATCTACACCAAAAAGCCGTCAGGCTGTACTCCAACTCAAACTAGGTGGCATTCTAGGCAATCAGGCAGATTGCCCCCCTCGACCTGCAGAAATTACTCAGGGGACTGCTTTCTCCTCCTGTTAACCAGACGTAGCTGGTGAGTGGAAGCGCCCCCAAGTTAGCACGATCCTCCCCGCAATGGGAGACAATAATGGACACTCCCGCAATGGGAATAAGGCCAAGACAGAGTGCGGGTGAGCGTAAGTGGGATTTTATCAAAAGAATATGGCATGCAAAGAACTCTGCAACCTCCGAGAGCGCTCTGCCTGACAATCGCAAAGGCAGGCGTATTTCTAATACAAAAAACGTCATCAGAACCTACACACTATAGGGGGCACAAGTTAATTGGGATTGGGTGGCGTCGACTAACTATAGGTGTTGCTGCAGCGTGGTTGGTCCGGGTGAGAGGACGTCACTGGTCAGCCTCGTGGGTTGTGTTGGGCCTGGCAGGCCGGCTTGAGGTCATCCGGGCGGTGTTGGTACGCTGGGGCAGCCTGTGACAAAGATGAATACCTTCCCTGACTTAGATCATGCACATTGCAGTTACTTAAAACCCCATATCTAACTTCTACAGTAAATCTTTCAATCAATACAACACAGGAGGAATGCACCTTGTGAGGGGTCTGGTGGTCATCTATTGGATTTACCGGTGTTCTGACGTCTGGTATTTCAGGTCGAGGGGCTGGGCTCTGGGGGCTTGTGCCGGGTGGTACATGTTTTATTACTACGTTAGAGGCTACTATGAAGGGGGGTTCTGTGTCTTGTCCCATTGTCGGGGGTAGTCTTTGTGCGGGGTCAGGCTTCTTGGGGTGGTCTGGGGGATTGTGGGATTTATGAGAGGGTGCTGGTAGATCAGTGGATTCAAACGTAAGTTTATTACCGTGCTGTAAATAACGCAGGTGGCGGCCGGTGGCCTTGGATGCTATGTTGGGGCCTCTGACTCTCTGAAGCGGTTCCAGCTTGGTCGGGGGAGGCGGGGGAGCACGGCACAGGCCTTAGCTTTTTTCTACTTGGCAGGCTTCGTAGGGTGGGAGGGAGAATGGCCTTGCATATATTCACAAAAGGTATTTTCCTCGTGTGTTGCCTAATTTTGAATACAAAACTTTTATATCATTTGTCTTCTTTAAACTACTATACCATACATATATACTTCGAGTTCATTAAACATTTCGTTGATATATTCAGTCTGAGTACCTTTTCGTTACCTAACATTATATTCACTACAGTGTTTGATTATTTTATGTACATTAGACGTTACATGAGGTAGTTCTAGGTTATGGCCTACAGAGATTGATACTCGCCGCTATGGGTGATTAAGAAAACATATACGAGTTCAGGTTTCTACATAAAATTGAAAGAACACTTATACAGATAAAGGTTATACGTTTCGTCGACATCTTTCTCTGTGGTTATAGCAGCATTATTCCAGACCTGGGGTGACATCATATAAACGTTACATCTTTATGGTTGATTCACAGTTTACAGAATCTGTTTAAACAGAGGTAGTTCATTAATACCAATACTTGAATTATTTTCTACTTTCTTCAGATAGTGATGCTTTAGTTTTTTCCCCGTCGCCCCGGCCTCGCGGACCAGGTCATGCGGGGCGCAGTATTACATTGTGAACGATAAAATGTTACAGTGTTAGCATCTCGGGTTAGCTCATACCCGACTTTCTCATGGGAACGCGCTCGCAGCGGATCTACCAGGGCTACGGCGGCAGGGATGCTTGGAAAGCCCTCCAAAGGTGGGGGCCGCGCTACAGCGCGCTGAACTCACGCCATCTTTGCTGGGCAAGAAGGCTTCTAGGCCTGTCTGAACGTTAGTGTGTGTGTATGATGGATACGTGGGGGCAATGTCATCGGCGGGCAAGCCCTCCTCCACCTGGGCCCGGGTGGCATGAGGGGACGCCCGGCGAGCCATGGTCCTCACCTGGGGAGAATAATGCAGGAGAGGGGGGCCTTAAGGCCTGTCCTCCCCTACGTTTCCCCCCTTTCGTTACTAAAGTAACGAATTCTTCAGGTCTTCCAGCCTTCTGCACTCTTGTTCCTCTACTATCGCGTCATCCCATGCAGGTGTTCCCTTGATGGGCATCCATGCCCTACACACCCCCCTTAAGCTCTCTCCTCTTCTAGCATATTCGTCTGGTGTGCACGTTAAATATATACAGTCACCACTTTCCTCCAAATCTACCCAGACCTCTGTGTACCATTCTAATTCCACATCTCGGGGCTCTTTGATAGTGGTATGCCATAGCTTGTCTACTATGTACTTGTCACGGTACATAGGCACTAACCGGTACTGGGGGGTGTTGTCTATTCCTGTCTGCACATGTACTTCTTGTGTTGCCCTCATTGTACCACCAGAGTTGCCCATTGTCACCATCATCATTGCGCCGTTAGGGACCGCATTTGCACAACATCGGAGGCCCAACTGGCACAGGCAGAACGCCACGAGGAGGAACACTACAGCTGGTACCAGGAATTTCATCGTCATTCCAAGCCAAGAGGGAACCCAGGAGAAGATATTGTCGAACCACGTGCTGGCTTCTGCTCCACCTTCCATCTTCATCTTCTCTCCCAGATTGTGTACTGCTTCGATCACGTGGGATAAGGAACCATTTTCCGCGTCTTCAGAAGGTACGAAAGTGCAGCAGGCTCTTCCTATTTTTCGGCAAACACCTCCGTCCATCGCTGTCAGTAGGTCCAGAACATACCTGTTCTGCATGGTCATCAGGCGTAGAGCTCGCAGTTCCACTTTTATTATGTTGAACCCTTCTTCAGTGTCATTGGCTAACTGAATCAGTTCCCACCGTGTTATCTGGAGCCATTTGGCATTTGCCCTTGCTTGGACACTTGAAATTAGCGAGGCAAAGAATGTTTCTACAGAGCTGAACAGTCGGTACCTGTCTGGGATCTGTGCCAATAAATCGGACGAAGCTTGAGATATGTAATTTGATGCCCGTCTGTTCCGTGATAGCCCTTCTCCCTTCTCTCCGGAGGACAGGACATAGAGGTGTGATTTGGCAGTGGGAGGAACCACACCTTGGTGCATGTTCTCTGCCATCCTTTTATTTTCGTCAACGTGGCTTTCTGGAATCACCATTAGGGCCGAGTGCAGAGTGGCCATCGAGCAGCTGCCGCTCCATGCCTGGGGAAGGTGCAAGTAGGCCTGGTTCCCACATACCCAGTATGTGTCCATCAATGCGGCTGTTCCTTTTCTCATGTCTGGGATGGTGAGAGTTTTGTTGCAGTTTTTATTCGTCCCTATTGCCACTTTTCCTTCTCCCTTAAAACATAGTTCGTTCTTGATCTCATTTTGTAGCTTGAAGGGTTTTTCCATTGCTGTTACCCATGTCAGTTTGGAAATGTGCGCCTTCCATACTGGTGTGCATGTTTCTTCCATCCATCGCATTCTGGCTGGTTGGACACCTCTCAGTGCTTCCGCTTTGCACAGTACTTCTTCATCTTTCCATTTGTTTTCAGAAAACAGTGTCCCTTGTATCGCAAAAAATGGTTCTTTGAGACATACCACTCCAGCTGCTTTTGGGTAGCACGTTTTTTCAGTCTGTATAATCTTGAAAGTGACGTCGTGTGCCTGGAAGGTGTTTTTTATTCGGCATAGCGTGAGATGAAGGAGACACTGGGCATCTACAATGGGCAATTCTCTGGGCAACAACACTTTAGGTGTGCCTGATGCATGGGGAATGAGCGAGCAGACATAACAGCTCTCATTTGTAGTTTGTTTGGCGGTGGCACTCATATCAGCATACCATTTATTTGCTTGGTGGGGGTGCCGAGGGTCTTCCATTTTGTCTAAGCCTAACCCATAGTACTCATCATACCCCCTCCTACTTGTCTCTCTTCTCCGCCTACTATCCTTGCTTCTCCTACGTCTGCTGTTTTTGATAGATGAAAAAATGGGCCCCCCTTCCTCCTTCCCACCCCCTTTGTCAAATTTCTGATATGTTTCCTTATGTTCTTTCATAGTTATAATATTCCCATCTTCCTCAATAAACAACAAGTCGCTTTCTTCTGATGGGGTGGGGAGGGTGTTGGGGCTGCTATATAGTTCAGGTATGGACATTGTGTTGTTTTCCATTTCTGTTTGTATACCTCTTGAATCTGACAGGGCGACAGTGGGTGGTTCAGTGTAGTAACCCCATACAAAGTGTGATCCATCCCATACCAGAAAATCACCTTCTTTAATATTTACACTTGTGGTTACATTGCTCCCAGGAGCTCGGGTGATGTTGCTGCCCCCTCCCCCCTCGTTCATCTCGATAGAGATGAACGCTATAAACCAATAAGTCACCAGGCAAAATATTGATAGAAAAAACACAATAACACAAACTGACAATCCACATTCGTATGAATATGTAAGCCTATCTATTAACATTTCTTTTATTCTAACAAATCTATTAGTTGCAGGCTGCCCATTAGATGCCATGGTAATTCCTGTTTGAGATACAAAAGTGCATTAAGTACAGGCATGTAAACATTTCGAAAGTTGTTAACTTTTTTTTTTTTTTTCTTTTCATAAAACATGGACGTGGGTGGGGGAAGGGTTTGTTTCTACAGACACAGGTATTTACAAGCAATACTTTTAGATCATTTTATATTATATAGAAAAAACTTCTTCAAAAGAAAAATTTCAAAAAAAATGAGAGAACAAAAAACATTCAATTAAAAGAGCAAAAATATATTTTTTTTTTTTTTTTTCGTACCAATGCCATGTAATCAGTTGCATTCATTGTCAATCGCTGCACATACACAAAATCACCTTCACTCATTCTGCACAATTCCACTGTCCGCTGTTGCCTGTGCCTCGTCCTGTACCTCACCTTCCACGGCGCTATAGGCTCTGCGTACGTCTGTCAAATGCACCCAGTATCTTAGGCCCTTCACCTTTACTGCCGTGGGCGTGCAAAACACTACCTCATAAGGGCCATGGAAACGTGGCGCATTCCACCTTCGCACAAAACTTCTGACATATATAAAGTCACCAGGCATTAGCTGTAATGGTTTGTCAGGCAGTGTCCCTGTTTCTGTTGTGTTCCCCTCCTCTCTTGTAGAGGGGGGGGCTAGTTGCTTCGCTATTATGCGCGCTGCCCGTGTCAGTTTTTTCAAGTACTCTGTGAACTCCTCTCCCAATATCGCTGCGCTTCTGTGTGCATCAGAACGTTCACGGAGAGGCGAATGCGCTGTGTGCATTCTCCTTCCCGTGACGATCTCATGCGGGGACAAATGGTGGTCTTTACTTGGCTGATTTCGCAATTCGAACAGGGCCAAAGGCAGGCAGTACATCCAGGTCTTTTTAAGGGAAAAACACAGTTTTGACAATCTGCTTTTTAACAGGCCGTTCATCTTTTCCACTACGCCATTACTTTGAGGATGATAAATCGAGCATAATTTGTGCTTTATCCCCAATAACGTAGTCACTTCTTTGAATAGTTCATTAACAAAATGTGTGCCGTTGTCTGAGCGAATAACTTCGCAAATTCCCCAGCGCGGGAATACTTCCCGCACTAGGAACTTCGCGGCGCCCTTCGCATCAGGGCGCGCACAGGGACCTGCCTCCACCCACCTCGAAAATGGACATACAACCACAATCATGTAGCGAGCCCCATTGCATCTTTCTCCCATGTCTACATAATCAATGTGGAGCTCTCTGAATGGGCCATTTGGTTTTGGTATCGTACCTCTCAGTGTGCGCAATGTCATACCTGAGTTGTAAATTTGACATGTCGTGCATTCCAAAGCCAGCCTTGTGATGTGTTCCTGGAGGCAAGGTGCAAACCAATCTTCTTGTATCTCCGCCATTATGTGTTGTTTTGCATTGTGTGCGGGAAAGTGGAGTTGTTGAAATGCTATTTCTAACAATGTAACTGGCATCACGGCTTTTCCTGAGCTTTCTTGTCGCCACAATAAATCTGTCGGCTATTTGCTGCATCCCCTCTTAGTCCACAGCAATTTTTCTTCTGCACTAGCTCCCTCTTGCAGCTCTATTATTTCCTGTGTGGGCATCATGTTGTATCCTGTGGGGACCTCTTGGCTTGTTGTGTGGTGCAACATGTACTCTCCTACCTCACCTTTCTGAAAATATGAAGCTTCTTTGGCAGCGGCGTCTGCTGCCGCGTTCCCCAAAGATATAAGATCTGTATTTGTAGTGTGGGCTTGGCATTTTACGATGGCCACTGCCGTGGGGTCTTGCAGGGCCTTAATCAGTTCTTTCAATAATTCTGCATGCTGAACCGGTGTTCCATCTGCTCGTCGAAAACCTCTCCGCCCCCACCGTGCCAGCCCGCCGTGTACTGTTGTTGTCATGTATGCTGAGTCTGTATATATTGTCACTGCACACCCCTTGGCGGCATGCAATGCTTCTATTAGCGCAATTAGTTCTGCTGCTTGGGCTGAATAGTGTGATGGGAGGCGGTGCTGCACTAGTGTCTCGTATTCATCTTCTTCTAATCGTACAACTGCCATACCCACATGTTTCTCTCCTGTCTCCATGTCTATTGATGCTGACCCGTCCACGAAATACACCTCTCCCTCGTTCAGGGCATTCTCAGAAACCACCTGGTCCTGACCTTCTTCACCTGTGTACGTTGCGCAGTTGTGGTTCTGCATGTCTTCTATGGTGCACGCCTCTGTGATGAATGTGGCTGGGTTCACTGTTTTGCATCTTACTATATGGATGTTTGCGCTGGACAATATTATTTCATATGCTGTGGCGCGTTGTGTTGTCAATGTGCTCTTTGATCGCTCTAATATTGCAAAGAGTGAGTGTTCCACAAATAGTGTCACAGGACAGCCCATTACTATCGTGGCACTTTTTTCAATAGCGAACGCGGCTGCAGCTAGTGATTGCTCGCACGCGAAATGACCTTGCATTACTGCGTCTAGAGTGCCACTATAGTAAGCCAGTGGCTTGTGCCCTAACGATGTCTTTTGTGTCAGCACTGCTGTCATCAGTGTTCCTTTGCAGTGTGAAAATAAGAAGAATTCGCGCCCATAATCTGGATTTGCCAGTACTGGAGCGCTTGATATCAGCTCTTTCAGTGAGTTAAATGATGTGTGCATTTCTTCTGTCCATTTTATGTGTTTGTTTTCCTGCTGTGCTTCTTTGAGTGCCTGTAACAAGGGCCTTGTGTACGCTGCATAATCCAATATCCATGCTCGGCAGTAGTTGCACATACCCAGAAATTTCTGCATCTCTTTTACTGTTTTGGGCTCCCCAACTGCTCTAATCGCCTGTGCCCTGTCTGGTATGATCCGCTTGCCATCCTTTGATATCAGCTGTCCCAAGTATAGGACCTCTGTCAGACAGTATTGTAACTTCCCCTTGTCCACCTTGTACCCTTTATTGGCCAATAATGTCAGGAGTGTTATTGAGTCCTTTCTACACTCCTCCTCAGTTTGTGCACAAACCAATAAATCATCAACGTACTGAATCACCGTGCTTTCTACAGACAAATTCCCCAGATCTTCATGTAGTACCCTGTTGAATATGCTTGGGCTCTCGCAATATCCTTGTGGTAGTCTGCAGTGTTCGAACCTCCTCCCCCCTAGTGTACCTGCTCTCTTCTGCTAAGGGAATCGAGAAAAATGCATTTTTCAAGTCAATGACCGTGAAGTGGGACGCCGTTTTTGGAATATTGCATAGTATTGTCGCCGGGTTCGGCACTAGAGGGAACTCCTTCTGAATCACATCATTGAGTGGGCGTAAATCTTGTATCATCCTCCAGGAACCTCCCTTCGCCTTCTTAATCGGGTAAATGCATGTGTTACATGGGGAGTTTGAGGGCACTATTATTCCTTGCGCTAGCAGTGCATCTATGGTTTCTCTGATTCCATCTGGGCCCACGGTATATAGTTTGGTCTCCCCCCCCCCTCTGTGTATCAGCGGAAGTTGCAACTTCCCCTTTGCAGTCGCACCCTCCCCTACCTTAGTCGCTGCTGACTCCAATGACGCCATCTTCCCCACTCTATTTCTTAGTCGTCCCATCCATTCATCATCTATAGTCCCTAGTGAGCATGCACCGTCCACCTCCTCGCTTTCCCCTCCTACTGCCATACTCAACCTATCACTCTCATCCATCCCTCCTCTGACATCACATAACAAGTCCTCTCTGATCCCTCTCTCTCGTGATACATCACCAATGCTCCCTTCTACTGCTCCCACCTCTATTATTCGTGTCGGCTCTTCCTCAATTCTAAACAGTATTTCTCCCTTTTTCCATCCTTCCTCAATTTGTCTACTTTCACTTGACGCTCTAGACGTGCGTCCTGATTGTGTAGGGGCGCACGCTGTGCGTTCACATATGTCTTTTATTCTTGAGAGTTCATCCCTTGCCACAGAAAGCCTCGACTCTAAGTCACTCGTTAGCTTTTCTATATCCACTCTCTGTGTGCTTCCCTGGGCACGCTCTCTAGTGCTTTCGTATGGCGGGGGGGCTGTTGGTCATTGTGGTGTAACAGTTGTGGGGGGAGGCACATAAGTAGGGTCGCTATATCCTGCTGCGGGGGCTGGTCTGTTCAATATTGGGTACAAGCTAATCACCTCCGTAGGTTGTTCTGTATTTAACTGGTCCTTTTCCCCTCTTGGAATCATGAGTGGGTTGTCTGTTGTGGACGGCAGATCGACATTTGGTGCCGGATCTTTGGGTGGGGGTACTTCCTCAAACAATCTCCAGAGGTCTAATATCTCCTTCCTATTTTGCCATTGTTTTCCCTTATACTTGAGGCTAATGCATGCTCGTACCATATCAAGAACGCTTTTGTCAAAAGACCCTCCCTCGGGCCAAATCTGGGGCAGACCCTCCCCTTTCAATTCTGTTACCCATTGATCGTGATATTTATTTATTCGTTCAGCGTACCCCGGTAAGCTCTTACAAATATGCGACAAGGGAGTTTCTGCCCCCATATTCCAAATCACTAGCAACGACCGTGTCCACCTCCTTTACTTTTAGTTAGGTGTAGATATATGTATCTATATCTTTATGGCACAGACAAGAGCGGACGTCTCAACAATATCACCCAAAGTTATTCACTGTGCAGATCCTTTCTTACTCACCACAACTCATCCCCTTCCCATTCCCATACACTCTCATGTGATTTCTCTTACAACCAATCAATTACTAGTTATGGCCAACACTCTCTAGCACCCCTTCTTGGTCAACCGTTCGTCTCCAATACTCACACGGTGCGCGCACCCCTCACAATGCTTTCCCACTCACACCTCGTCTTTTTTCCTCCCTTTCCTCCCTGGCCATCTGTCCCTGTTTTTCTGCTGAGGTTACTGTGTTCACGTCTGTACGTGCCACTACTTAATCACCACTCCTACAAAAGTGCTCCTTATTTTATAGTTCTTCTACAAGTATATTTACCTTATACCCTTTTCGCTTTCACCCCTTGCCCCGTGGAATGGAAAAAAAGAAATAGAAAGAGTAGCAATCACTAAAAATGTTCTCCGTGTCTCCCTTTGCCAGACACCAATAACTTATTTTTTACTTCTTCATATATTCCCAGTACTAGTTTAGATAGCACTATGCGGCGCCGCCTTCCACCCCCTTTCGGAGCTAGGTTTCCGTCACTTCTACCTCTTCACTTACTTCTTACTCCTAATGGCCATATGCAAAGAAAAGATAAAGAAAGTTTTAAGACCTGTCTTTAGTAGACACCCGTGATTCTCTCCTCTATCTGCCCACGTTCTCTTGTTCACTAGTTCCCCTCCCTCTCCCTTTATGATCGCTCGCACTCGGTACTCACGTGCCCGTCTTGAACCGATAGTCTCCGAAACTGGGTCCGTCCAGGCGGTGTTGCCTTTCTGCTCAACAGTCAGCCCCGGCTCCGGCGAGCGGTACTCAAAGGGGATTTTGCAACCGGGATCCCGTACCCCTTCTAGTTTGAGTGCGCACTTCTAAGCGTACCGGTCGCCGTTGGCGGGTAGCTTCCCGGAGCCGGCCCACCGTGCGTTTCCCTTTCTGACCGGAGATTCTCGTGCCAAAAGGGGGTCGTTAAAAGGAGTTTCAGGAAAAATAAATTTGGAAATATCACGCTATCGGGGTCACCACTGAGTGGAAGCGCCCCCAAGTTAGCACGATCCTCCCCGCAATGGGAGACAATAATGGACACTCCCGCAATGGGAATAAGGCCAAGACAGAGTGCGGGTGAGCGTAAGTGGGATTTTATCAAAAGAATATGGCATGCAAAGAACTCTGCAACCTCCGAGAGCGCTCTGCCTGACAATCGCAAAGGCAGGCGTATTTCTAATACAAAAAACGTCATCAGAACCTACACACTATAGGGGGCACAAGTTAATTGGGATTGGGTGGCGTCGACTAACTATAGGTGTTGCTGCAGCGTGGTTGGTCCGGGTGAGAGGACGTCACTGGTCAGCCTCGTGGGTTGGGTTGGGCCTGGCAGGCCGGCTTGAGGTCATCCGGGCGGTGTTGGTACGCTGGGGCAGCCTGTGACAAAGATGAATACCTTCCCTGACTTAGATCATGCACATTGCAGTTACTTAAAACCCCATATCTAACTTCTACAGTAAATCTTTCAATCAATACAACACAGGAGGAATGCACCTTGTGAGGGGTCTGGTGGTCATCTATTGGATTTACCGGTGTTCTGACGTCTGGTATTTCAGGTCGAGGGGCTGGGCTCTGGGGGCTTGTGCCGGGTGGTACATGTTTTATTACTACGTTAGAGGCTACTATGAAGGGGGGTTCTGTGTCTTGTCCCATTGTCGGGGGTAGTCTTTGTGCAGGGTCAGGCTTCTTGGGGTGGTCTGGGGGATTGTGGGATTTATGAGAGGGTGCTGGTAGATCAGTGGATTCAAACGTAAGTTTATTACCGTGCTGTAAATAACGCAGGTGGCGGCCGGTGGCCTTGGATGCTATGTTGGGGCCTCTGACTCTCTGAAGCGGTTCCAGCTTGGTCGGGGGAGGCGGGGGAGCACGGCACAGGCCTTAGCTTTTTTCTACTTGGCAGGCTTCGTAGGGTGGGAGGGAGAATGGCCTTGCATATATTCACAAAAGGTATTTTCCTCGTGTGTTGCCTAATTTTGAATACAAAACTTTTATATCATTTGTCTTCTTTAAACTACTATACCATACATATATACTTCGAGTTCATTAAACATTTCGTTGATATATTCAGTCTGAGTACCTTTTCGTTACCTAACATTATATTCACTACAGTGTTTGATTATTTTATGTACATTAGACGTTACATGAGGTAGTTCTAGGTTATGGCCTACAGAGATTGATACTCGCCGCTATGGGTGATTAAGAAAACATATACGAGTTCAGGTTTCTACATAAAATTGAAAGAACACTTATACAGATAAAGGTTATACGTTTCCTCGACATCTTTCTCTGTGGTTATAGCAGCATTAGTCCAGACCTGGGGTGACATCATATAAACGTTACATCTTTATGGTTGATTCACAGTTTACAGAATCTGTTTAAACAGAGGTAGTTCATTAATACCAATACTTGAATTATTTTCTACTTTCTTCAGATAGTGATGCTTTAGTTTTTTCCCCGTCGCCCCGGCCTCGCGGACCAGGTCATGCGGGGCGCAGTATTACATTGTGAACGATAAAATGTTACAGTGTTAGCATCTCGGGTTAGCTCATACCCGACTTTCTCATGGGAACGCGCTCGCAGCGGATCTACCAGGGCTACGGCGGCAGGGATGCTTGGAAAGCCCTCCAAAGGTGGGGGCCGCGCTACAGCGCGCTGAACTCACGCCATCTTTGCTGGGCAAGAAGGCTTCTAGGCCTGTCTGAACGTTAGTGTGTGTGTATGATGGATACGTGGGGGCAATGTCATCGGCGGGCAAGCCCTCCTCCACCTGGGCCCGGGTGGCATGAGGGGACGCCCGGCGAGCCATGGTCCTCACCTGGGGAGAATAATGCAGGAGAGGGGGGCCTTAAGGCCTGTCCTCCCCTACACTGGCACAGACGCAGGCAGTACCTGTGACAAGCTTAACTCCATCATTAAACATTGTAAACTTGGTCTCAGGATTAGCGGTCCCCCAATTTAGAGAGCCTCACTGGATTACTTCATCCAAGGTCAACCTCACCCAATGACAGATGGGGAAAGCACAATAACCACGATCGACAGCATCACAATGACTCCTTATATACCACCTCTCCCCTGCAAAATGATCAATAAGGACCTACCATTATGTTCGGAAAAGAGCTACAAGGCTAAGTCTCAATTTAAACTGGCAAAACACAGGGCAAGCCCCGCCTCTCTATAACTACAACAATCATCTTTATCCACCTCACTTAAAAACCGGCGGCCAAGTGAGATTACACCAATGGCGGGCAACGATACGCCCAGTAAAAAAACAGACATTTTTGCCATAATGTCAGCTGTTACCATTGCCCTCGCCCAATTTAGTAAACTACACGAGGCGGTCAATTAAACTTTAAAAGATCACACAAACATGACGGCACTAATGCATACAAAACTGATTCCTTTGGAGGGCTATGTCATGGCCACTGAGGCCTGGAAAGTGAGCTAAGGAGATCAAGGAACCATGACAGATTCTCCACAGACCTTAGCTCGTTCCACCGCTACTTCTCACGACGACTGTCATCAACAGTCGAAGTATGCATCAGTTACAACTCAAACTAATGAAACTCATAAATCATATGAAAAGGAACTGGACGCCTGACCAAAGAAGTAAAAAAACAATCAGATTCGTCAAATCCAATCCAACGGCCAAGACAGAGCTGCATCTCAACTGTATCTCAACTCGAACGGAACTTAGAGACACAAAGTCTAATCGACACGAAAGGCAGCTCTACATCAGACAAGAGCACTGAGCTCAGGCAACCACTAGAACCACCACACTCGATCTTCCTTTTTCAAGCCAACCCAAACAAGAAGCCTCCCTCGAAAACACCTCTCAAGAAAGACCAGAAGACTGTTTGATTGTATACTATCAAAACTATTCCAAAACCTGACCTTCGAGACACTGGTATTAACACAAATGCTGTCTTCAATGTTAGGCAAGAACTCCAACCAGCCCCTATCTTCGGAAAAAGAGCAACTTTACGTGAAATCCGAAAAATAGGCCCAACCTGAATTCAACTAACAATATCACAATCCCAATATAACGCATTAGAAGGGTCTTGTTATTCAGTAACGTTGGATGACCTCATGGAAGTGAGTCAATACACCATTGAGGACTCAGAAACCGAACTCATTGAACAACCTACTCGGAAAAGTAAAGTAGATCTTAACAACTCTCCTCGGTCATCGGCTGAATCTACAACAAAGTCGGCTCTCTTTGAGCCGGCTTCCCCTGTCTTCTTGACTATGGAAGAGAAACGTAAAAAGCGGACGAGGGTCGCAGTGATGTCAAAGAAAGCCTTGTGGCCAAGAACAAAAGAACCATCCAGGTACACCAGATCCAACTGGTCCGGTAGGGGCGTAGTCACGAGAGTTCGGCAGAAAGAAAGACATACTCAGTGAAGACCACATGTCAAAACCTCATGACAACAACCGTCTTACCTGGAAGTCAAAAGTAGGGAGCAAACGAGTTGGCAAAAACATCAATCACAGCTCCAAAACATCAGTCCCGAGGCAAAACATGCGACACACTAGTTTATTTACTCACAAAAACCCGTTTGTCTCAAACCTTAACATTGGAAAGGATTTTAGACACTAGAGACAAGTCAATTCTGAAACTAAACACAACATTGCATCTGTTTCACCACATTCAGAGGATCTAAACATTGTTGAATTTGCTCAAAGAGGCTGCACTGATTGCATATTTCAGCACTTAACCTCTCCCACGGTTAAGCATTAGCTACTCAATGCTGGGGAGAAACTCCTAAAGCTGGGGTATGACTTAAGAGAAACCAGCTTAAAAGACAGGGGCCTTGAAGGAAAGGACTCCACAAAGGCACCTCCAACTCATCACTCGTCACAGCAAAGGTTGAATACGCAGTTGAAAAGATCTGTGTCACCGCGCCAAAAGCTTGCAGCCCAAAACCAGGCACCAAGTGCTCCTACCACTCTATCTAATGGTGACAAAGCACTTGGAGAGTCTAGACGACTATATTTCCGAGAACCCTTCAAAACCCAACAGGACAGAGAACAAGCTAGTCCAATCACTCTGCTCTGAAGGCTTGAATTAAGCACCGAAGAGCACAGAGATCCCGAACGGAGACTTCACGGCCCACTGCCAAAATTTAAAATGACCTTGAGTCGATTGCTATCAGAGGGCCATCATGTTTCTTCAATTGACACCCATTTAAAAAATGTACAAGCTAAGGAACAAAGCAGATGGGCTTGGATTCTGGAGTCGCTTTCGAGGAAACCACGGCAGTGACAATCACCTGAGCCAACCTACTGCCCATTTCCAGATGCAGTAGCTTCTATAAAACATCAAACTTACCTGAAAATGTTAGGATCTTGGAACATCAGAGGGCATCGTCATTTAACCATGGCTGGTGACATCAACTTGGGCAATTTCGATCTATTATGCCTACAGGAAACCTGGCTAATGGTCACTCCTAGTCTAGACGGATATGACATATACATCTCGCCTGCAGTCAGAGCCCGGAAGGGGCGTCCCACCAAAGGACTCTTGATGGTGGTTCAATCTGGAAGTCCATTACGCCTAGTAAAAAGCCTGTTGGTCACTACTTTCGTTCAGGCGATAGTTCAACAAAGATGAGCGGAATGGAGGAGCTAATTTTAGTAATAAATACTTACTGGAACCCAAAAGTACAATCAGCACAAGCCTTCATCAGCTCCATCGAATCGACATTAGACAATGCCAACACTAAATATGACATAACCCACACCATCATCTGTGGCGACTTAAATACCACATGCCCATCTTTTGGGGAAGAATCCAACAAGACACTATTAGACCAATGCAAGTCCAAAAGTGGGCATAACCTTGAGTCGGAACAGCATGGAACTTTATGGTCCGAATGTATAGACTTACGAGACATGCACAATCTACATGCAATGTCACACTCATCCAAAACAAGAACAGCCACCTGGGAAAGGGATGGTCTGGGGACCATAATTTACTACATTTTCGTCTCCAAAGGCTTATTGTCGATCATCGATTCATTCAAGGTAACAAAAACCTCAAATAGTGATCACAACCTCCTAATCACGTCTTGGCCGGACTTAAGAACACCAAATCCAGTAATGAAGTTCCCTATTGAGACCCATAGGCAGGGTTCATGCCTGAGACAGACCACAGAAGCAATTGCCATAATATTAAAGCAGTATAAAGCTCCAAATAAACAGGATTCACAGCCTCTGAAGCAGAAAGAACTAGACTACCGCCCACTGTTGACACTATACTACCGACAAAGTCAGCCTAGGAAAAACCCTTCACTCCAGCATCTTCATGCATATGATGCCACTTTGAAAGATAGGAAAAAATGCATGAGGAAAGCGACATGACTTGCAAGAAGATAGCAGCAGTGGCTAATCAAGAACTTGCATTAAAAACGTCGAGAGCCTATGGTTTACATATTGTTTCAGCCACAATATTGGCACTCCAAGTGCAGACCCTAGATCACTATAAACCTAAGTGGCACAAAGCATTCGCTCAGGACTGGAATAAAAGCTGAAACTGGCTGTAGAATTTGATTATAGCCTACAAACTATGGCTGGTAGGGTATCAGAGAAAACTTTATCAACAAGATTCCCAAACAATGCTCTGCGTCGTTTGTAGTAGAAGAGCAAAAGACTTTTGGAGTCTAATTAAACCCTCGACAAAGTCCATAGATGACCATCTACAAAACACAGTCAGCTAATGCAAATGGATATCTCATTTTGAGGACCTCTTCCATCAGCCTTCGACCTGCTCTGAACCGGAGCAGTCACCCAACCCGACTCAATGGGATATCGACCACGACAAAGATGTGATCCTAAAGAAAATCGTGTGCCTGAACAATTCAAGAGCTCCAGGCCCAGAGGGAATCACCAAAGTCGAATTGAAACTACATAGAGATGCATGGGCTGAACCTATCTCAGACATGATAAAATGGTTTGCGACAAAGAAAGCAATTCCAGATTCCTAGACGACAGCAAATATAATTCCAATTTTTAAAAAGGAAGACAAGTCCACCCCAAAATATTATAGGCCAATAGCGTTGCTGGACACCATTGGCAAGCTATTTGCATCCTTACTTCTGGACAGATTTCGATCGTGCTCTAACCAGGTGGACTGCATTGATACATTTCAATCAGGCTTTGTTAAGGACCTTGGCAAGACGGCAAACATCATGAGGATTAACGCACTGAAAGCCAAGATTCTGTCTGGACGACCAAAAGTTTACCTGGCCTTCATAGACCTGTCTCAGGCCTTCGATAGGGTAAACCGAGGCAAGCTATGGGCCAAGTTGTCACAATGGAATTGTCAAAGATTATGTTAAGGATTTCAATCAGGCGACACGCACACCGTGGTCTCGGCCTAGTATGTAGCACCTGCTTTTCTCATTATTTATGTGGATTCAATTTTGGAATGGTACACCACTCATATCACACCCCCTTTTCAAATACCCTGGGTCACAATGGACCATGAACCAGGCTGGTTGGTCAAATGCAATATTTATTTATTTATTTAAAATTCAAAAGAAATCATACACTTTTAATATAGGGCAGCAATCACCAATGGAGTGATAGTTACAAATAAGAATGTGAGCAATGCACTGGGTTTGACTTGTTAGTGGGGTACTTACACAGCATAGCACAATAGGAGCACTTTTAATTTAGAACAGATAGCACTCAAGTTAGGATTTCCCTCTGCAAAGTTCTCTAAACCCATTAATAATCAATTCTGAATGGATATAAGGAAGCTGCAGGTGATCAGGGATAAGAAGCTGAAAACGGAATCTAAATCCGACTTTCCCTCCCCTCCCCAAATAAGAGTG
The DNA here is from genome assembly GCF_040938575.1 of Ambystoma mexicanum. NCBI lineage: Eukaryota > Metazoa > Chordata > Amphibia > Caudata > Ambystomatidae > Ambystoma > Ambystoma mexicanum. The sequence goes on along the minus strand of NC_090929.1, from coordinate 390,786,598 downwards.
AAAAACAGATTTGGAACCCTTGCAATGTTAGAAAGGACACTCAGAGATGGCTGAATAGAATAATGAATGTGTGCAAAAACCTTGAAACAAATACAATTCTTCACTAAAGCAACAATGTAAAGGTACTAACAATCACAGGCAATGAATTAGCACTAGCATGCAGTTTGAAAAATGAGTGGAAAGTTAAAAACAGCTATGCAGTCAAATAACACTTTTGCAATTCCTGCCTAAAATAAACCAAACTGTTTTTTAAAAAAACAGGTGATATACACTGAGTGCAGTTTTTTTGTTGGGGTTTAGATATATATCACAGGTACAGAATGGAATTAAAAGTAGGTCTCTAGCTGGTAAATTGAATGAGTTATGCAAGATCTGAGAAGGTGCACTTTGAGTAAAGGAAGGCGTGAAAAAGGAAAGGAAATCAAGTTGCGAGAACAGTTTTACTGTACACTAGAGTATCCAAACTAGGCCACCAAAGAGGGACATAGTAGAGTCAGGGTTGATTCGCGATTTCAACCCCGATATCCCAGCGCCCAACCATGGCGGAACCAGTCCGATCACTCAAAATAGGACTAATAGATTTCACAAGAGAAATTACTAAAGAGATGGCGCTAGCACTAGAAATCAAAGGCAATGATTGCAAGAATGATTGTGACAGTTTGAACAAGGTATCAGGATAAGGATAGGGTGCCTTAGAGAGTAGGAGGAGAACAAAGACAAGATAGGCTATGGGTTTAGATGGGGTGGCAATTGATACTCACAGTCCACTTTTTAGTTTTTGAATTTTGGACAGTCACGGTTCTGGTCACTACATGACAAGGCGCCTGGCAAACAGCTGGGCAGTTCTGGTTACCGGGTAGCACTTCTGGACTGACAATTCTGGTCACTGGATACCATAGGTCATCAGGGTAGCAGGATGGCAGCAGCATGCACTGATGGCAACAAGCCGAGCTGGATCAGGATGTGAAAGGTACCACAGTTTTCCCCTTGTTAATGGGAAATGTAGTGTTTCTTTTATATTGGAGGCCTTGATGGGAATGGAATCAGCACTGCTTGGGTTTTGCAGTGGGCCCTTGAGTAGGATCAGCAATTCTTGGCCTTGTAGTTGGAGTCTAAATCAGAAAGATGACGGGTACAGGAACGCAGTGCAGGAAATCAGGAAGAGTCTGTGTCTAGAGTCTTGTCAGGGACCCTTATTTATAGTGCATAATGACATCATCAAAGTGTAGGCTGGGCAGAGTTAACCAAGCACGCCCATATACTACTTGGATTGGGCAGGGGTGCTAGTCTCCACCTTGCTCTCAACTGGTTGGATTTCCAAGGGAATGATGTCAGATTTATGAGGTGAGTTTTACAATGTCCAAAAACTCCCACATTTACTTTGCTTAAAATCCGATTTTGCCAAAAACAGACATTTATACAATTTCAATCTCTTAGTAAATTATATACACAGGTTACATATTATGTGCAGCATATATCAGTCCAATCCTCAAGTCTGTGAGACTTTGTTTCGCCCTTCTGGTACATTTTGGTACTTTTAAACATGAACGATTCGGCCTAAAATTCCATAATTTTATACATATGTGGGGTTAATCATAAGGTAAATAATTATACAAATGTACAATTGGAAAATGTATACTTTTCTTGTAATCTGCAATATTCTCCCATCTCTGTTCCCAAGGTGTCAATAAATTCTACCAAGTCTTAAACGAAAGCCCATAAAATTATATTTAAAACTGTGAACTTTTTACATTTTTATGAATTCTTGCTGCAGGGATAAAAGTCTTTAAAGTTTATTTCTGAAATAATTTTTAGAAGCAAATGGCAGTCCTTTGTCTTGCCCTGGACCATTTCAGCTGTCACCAACTGTCATTTCCTTCAAAGCAAGGTGGGGATTTCTTAGCTTAATTGAAGGTTTTATTGCCCCTTCACTTGACAGGTTAGTATCCCAGGACTTCTACTGTCCCAGCCTGGAGCACAGACGAATGCCTGACGAGCATGTGAACTTCCTTTGTCCTGGCTCATTGAAAGTTTTTCAAGCTGGCAATTATCACTTTCGTGTCCTGGAAGTTTATGGTGTGCCTCCCTTCCTAGGGGGAAGTTTCAGGCTGGCACCTGAATAACTGTTTTTTTGGAGCTTGAAAACTCAGCCCATGTGCTTTAATCTTTATTTTCTTATTTTAACTCTTGAATTAAAACAAACCTGTGGAATAAAAATAGCATATGTGTGTATTACCAGCAGCAACAAATCCCTTCAGATTGCTAGGTAATGGCAAGCTTTCCTTCAAGAGTTTACTTTTTAAATGGGCATTTTCCTCCTTCAGTTTTGCAAAAGCCCACTTTTACACGTGTTGAAAACTGCTAGCATTTCTTTCTTTAAATTCGGTTTGGCATCTGACTTCCCACTATTGCCTTGCAGCCAAAGTCAATTTCTTGCAAGCAGGAGTTTTGTCTGAAGCACAGATATATTGTAAGTGACCTGGCTCAGAGAGTTACAGTCTCTCTGAACTGCTGAGCCTGGATACTTTTGGAAAGAAATAAACGTGTGTTCCCGTGCGAGTGAAAGTGAAGTTGTTTATTGATTACTCTCAGAGTTGGTTTGACTGGGCCTGTCACTCAGGAATTATGCATGGTTTTGGTGAAGTACAGTGTATTATCCTGGGCATGACAGGGCCTTTTTAATCACCGTTATGTCAGAATGAACAGATGGAATTAGCATAAAAGCAGCATTTTTTAAAGATGAAAAAGGGTTTCTTTTCAATGGATATTTTGGCTTTTGCAGCAAAGCAATGCTGCTTTTTCCACTTTCTTCCTTTTATTTATGTCGGAACAGACTTGCAATCTCCTTCATTTTGCCGGCTGATTCCATCCTGCCCGATGTGTGCTTGGCAGGACAGTGCAGCCATTTCTGCTGTTGTTGCAAAATGCAGTTTTGAGCCATGGCGCTCACAGGAACCAGCGCAACCCTGTTGTGGTTGTTTCTGTGCAATTGCAGCTTAGTGATGTGGGAAATGCCGTTGAGTGGGTCAATATATCCCACAATTAATAACAGATACTATCAAATCCTTATTTTCGGGAAAACATCCATGCGGGTGAGTCTGAACGGTGTGTGTCAACTGTCAAAAATGATACATACTTCAAGAGGCGTTAAACAGGGCTGTCCTCTGGCACCCACACTTTATAACGCTTACATGAGAGACATTGAAGACCTAGATGCCACTGCCCGATCCTTTCCATCAACAATAGGAGACGAAAAGATATCACGTCTCCTATATGCAGATGACATCATTCTGTGGATCAAAAGGAAATAGGTCTCCAACGACAGTTGAACAACCTCTCAGTGTACTTAACTAAAAACAACCTTCAAATAAACCCAGCGAAAACATTAAAATCTTAGTCCTGGAAAAAGCATCTAAGAAAATCAGGAAATTCCACTGGCACTTAGAGGGAGTCAGTCTCGAAACAGTCTCAAGCTTTAAATACCTAGGCATCACCATCAGCAGGAGCCCAGCCGAATCATCAATGCAGCTTATATTATTTATCAAAATGAAGTCCTTAGCTGCCCAGATAATGGCACTTGACAAAAAATGTTTATGCTTTTCTCTTGTTCCAATCCGGAACTTCTATAAAGCAAAGGTACTTCTGGCTATTACATTCGGAGCTGAAGCCATGCCGAGGATCCCAGATCAACTTTGGGCCAAATTAGAAGGCCTTTATTGGTGCAAAGTATTGTAACTACCAGCTTCCACACCTGTAGCATGTATAAGACGAGAACTAAGTTTGGTCTCATAAAAGGCAGCATCAGACAGAAATAGTCTGCAGTTCTACCACAAGATCCAACAAATTCCTGCCCTAAAATATTGGAACTATCAAAAACGAAATGGACAGTGGCAAAAACGTGATGCTGACCGAGTGGGCTCTTAAAAACGTGAATCTTTTAGAGCCAATTTCAAGCTCAGAAGAAGAGCTAGAATATAATCTGTCCGAAGTCAAGCTGAAACTGAATCGTTGGGATTGGACCCAAACTCTAGAAACAGCTGCAATGAACAAATTAACCGCCCATTTACCAGCCAACACACAGAAGGTGAACCATGTCATGAAATACCTGGCAAAATTTCCAGACAGAATCCTTCGAGCCACCTTCTTGAAAGCTAGACTAAACATCTTAAAAACTAACGAGATCCTAAAACTGTAGGCCCAATCAACCACTGATTCCTGCCGCTATTGCAAGAACAAGGAACAGACTGAGACCATTGTGATGCTGAAAATGCATCAGAGGGACAGGGCCTCTGAATCCTTGTCCTTTACTGCTTTTTATCGTGTGTTTTGTCATGTTTTCTGCCCAGGAGTCCATGTGGGACTCCTGACAGTGCAGCTCTCTCTTTTGGTTTGGTGAACAGACCCCTGGGATACCCTTATGGCACCCATGGGTAGGGGTACAACCCTGTACCCCTAGTGTATGTTTTTGGGCACCTGTGGGTGGCCCACAGAGCAGGGTATGGGCTGGTGGCAGCTCCATGCTGAATTTGACAGGTGCTCTGGGTGTCCTCCATTTTGAGATACCCAGGCCCTGCCATTGGGATCAGTTGATTCCTGATAGGAAACAAGATGACCCCTGTGGCCTCTTGCTTTCTATGGCCTGATACCTTGTTTCCCAAAGTCCTGGGAAGCCCTGACTCTGTCCCTTCCCCCTGACTGGCTGTTGGGTGGAAGTTCCATATATGGTGTTGTTGTGAAGGCCCAGCTAGACTGGCTGGAGCCTTCCCAGTGACGGTATGTTGTGAGTACCTCCTGTGGGTGGGACCTGGGTGAATGGAGTGTGTGACCAATATACACTCCTTGTTGTGGTTGTCTGGTTTCTGGCATGAGAGACAAAGACTGAGACAGCCCTGCCCGAAACTGGCCTGAATGCAGTGTGTAGTGTTGAATGGCTGGGTACTTGTCCCAATCCACATTCCTTGTTGTGTGTGTCTGAAAGGAAGGAGTGTGGCCTGAATGCACAGTGTGCCTGATTGGCTGATTGGCTGCATGAATGCCCTTCTGTATGATTGGCTGCTGAGTGTGTGCCAGCAGTGTGGATGAGAGACAGAATAGTATATCGGGGGACCTCTCACCACTGGTAGGAGGTTCAGGAACGTTCAGAAACGTTCAGAAGCGTCCTGGAGCTGAGTCTCCACTCTAAAAGTAACTGGAACTGCTGATCCTCGACGTCCAGCTGGAAGAAGAAGACTTGCTGTTGCATTTGCTTCGACCGATCCGAAGGCTGCCGAAATCGTCGAAGACTGACCCGAGAGAGGACCTGATAAGGCGCCCTCTTCCCGTGCTCCGAGGGACCATCGAGCACCGCTCCATCTTCGCCGAAGCGCCCTGGAAGTCAGACCCTCGAAAGGCTGCCGACCCGAGACGGGACCGCCGAGGAGATCGAAGTGAAGCACCCGGACATCAACGCCGTCGAAGTCCATTGCCGTCGACCAGGGTTCGCAGGTTTGTGTAACCGCTGGAGGCCCGTCGAAGTTGTGTTGCCCAGCCGTAGGAACCACTTGACGCCGTGCCGCCGACGACCGGAGCCGTCCGCTCCTTGCCTAAGAACATTTGAATCGAAGGACTCCCTCGTCCGCACCGTCGACCGCTTTATCCTGCCGGAGAAAGTCGAGGACGACCAACGCGCCGAGGAGAAACCTGCCGGTGGGTTTCCCGCCACCCGAAGACCACAAAGACTCGAACGACTCGAAGCCCTTGCTGGGCCTCCGTCTCCACAATCTTTGCGGTCCAGAACTTTTGTCACCGAGGTGCCCCGCACGCCTCTGCCTTGCAGGACGCCGACGCTCCGACGCCGACGAGCACCGCTCGGACGAAGCTGCCGCCTCATCGACGCCGTTCTACCCTGTTTGTCGACGGACGTTCGACGCCCTGTGTCTCCCGCTTGAAAGGGAAGGCATTCAAGAAGGGCCGTCGATTCCCCGTCGCCGAACGCCGAGTTCCTCGACGTTTCTCGACGCCTCTCGACGATCCGTGACTCCCGCTTGAAAGGGGGTCGCTCAAGAAGGATCTGTCGACGCCTCTTCAAAGAACCCGACTCCACCAGGTACGTTGGGGGGGTAAAAACATTATAGGAGGGAATAAGACTTGCAGAACAATATATGGACTGGGCTTGTGCTATATCTTTATTTTACAGGTTGCCCAGGTGGGGGGATCTCCACACAGAACTGTGCCTAGTGGTAGGGGCCAGTATTCTGCCTATTGCTCAACCATCTTATTTTCTCTCCCCTCTCTATTGCTGGTTTCACTCTATTGATCTGTGTGACATTGTACAGTATTGTTGATGCACTTTAATGAGATCTAATACAAAGGGTGGTACCACTTTAGAATTGTATATAATTGCCATTGTGGATTTTCCTGAGTACAAAGTGAGTTATTATGATAAGTGTACATAACCTTAAATATTGATTATATAAAGACTGTGTTCTAACCAATACAGTGTGTGGACATTCGTTTGTGGGGGCTTGGGGACTACACTGTACTTAAGAACCAGGCTGCATCACCTCCTGAGAAGCTAGGCCTTGATTGCTCGACCATTGCTACCGTACTAGAGAATCTTGGCTGGGGTCCTCTGTGCCTCTCTTCTACCATATAGAGAGCAGAAGTACAGACACCCCCCACCGGTCCTTTACAGCTGGTGGCAGCGGTGGGATGCTTATGGTTTTAAGAATCAGTGTATAACCGTGCCACTTACAAAGGATATCTGCACTTTATTAAATTAAGGTTTAGTTGTGTACAAGATAACTGCATTACAAACAATGGAGTCTATTGCAAATGGCAAATTGACTCGGATGAGCTTGGAGGCTCTCCAGAGTGCTTGTGAAGCCAGGGAGTTAGACTTTGTGGATAAGTCTAGGGCTGAGCTGATAGCTGCCCTGGTGGACTACCAGACTGCTGGTGAAACTCTTGATGAGGGGGGGAATGCAACCAATGAGGACTCTGCCCCTGGGGTTTCTGCTGAATCTGTTTCTGGGAATGCCGCCATTCCTGCTGCCTCTGTTCCAAACCCCAGCAATTCCTTGGAGCTTGAGTTATTAAGGATGAAATTGGCCTTTGAATACCGCAAGCTGGAAATAGATGCTGAACTTAAGAAAGAGGAGTTGGCTCAACAAGTGGAGCTCAAGAATAGGGATCTTGAACTCAAGAGCCAGGACACTGAATGTCAGAGAATCCAGCTAGAGAAAGCTAGAGTGGAGACTTCAGCTAAAACCAGTGAGAGTGTCAGGTCCCCAGCCACCAAGTTTATGAAAGATTTGGTTGGTGTATTTGTGGAGGGTTCAGATATCCTCCAATGGATTGAAGCGTTTGAAATGGCTTGTGCGATTCATGATGTTGATAAAAGAGATTGGGCTAAGTGTTTGTTAAGCAGAGTGCCTCAAACCGGATATGACTGTATTCTGAAGCTGAGTGTGGAAGAAAGGGGTCAGTATGAGTGTATGAAGTCTGCTTTGATTGCCAAGTTTGGCAAGACACCTACCCAATACCTTAGAAGGTTCAGGGATTTTAAGAAAAGAGAGAATGTGTCTTGGGTTGACTGGGTGAGTGCTGTGCACATGAACATGATGGGGTGGATCGATGGATACAAGGTTAAGACTTTTGTTGAATTATCCCACCTCTTGTTGTTTGCGCATTTTTCTGAAGCCTGTTCACCAGAGTTGCGTCAGTATGTGGCTGACCAGAACATTTTGGACCCCTTTAAACTGGCTAGGTTGGCTGACAAGTGGGTCTCCCACCGGGTGTCCCCTAAGGACTCCAGTGGGAAGGACAAGGAAAAAGAAAAGGGGGCCTCTCAGAAAGCTGAGGAGTCCCACAAGCAGTCACAGTCGGGTGAACCAAAACCTTCCTCTCCTAAGACCCAAAAATCTAGTGGGGATAAGTCATCTGGGGGTGGGAATAAGAGTAGTGGTCCACCTGCTGCAAAGCAGGCTCCCAGTGGTTCCAGTACCGTACCCTGCACTCCTGGCGCTTGTTGGGACTGTGGGGCTCTGGATCACAAAAGGGGTGACCCCAAGTGTAAAGGTAAGGCACTTGGAATACAGGCTGTCAGCCTGACCTACCCTTACCCCGTGTCTGAGGTGGAGGCCACTGTCCTCCCCTCCTCTACCGGGATCACATTTGGTGCTCCGGCAGAGATTTCCTTAGTGTCCCTTGGGGCCTGGGACAGTATGCAGAAGTACTGGCGATTATCCCACAGAACACCCGTAGGTTTTTGAGAAGTGTCCTCTTGAATGGCCAGCCTTCTACTGGTTTGAGAGACACTGGGGCAAGCATGACAGTGGTGGACAGGACCCTGCTCAAGCCAGAGGACTATGTAGGTGCTCCTCTGAGACCCACCAGGTTAGCTGGTGGGCCTCCCAAATTATCACCTGTAGCCTTAGTCACACTCATGATTGGAGACAAGACAGCAAAGCTTCCTGTCCTGGTTCAGGACAATGTCCCTGCTAACATTTTGTTAGGAAATGATCTAGTAGAATTGGGGTTGATCTCGGATGGTCTTCCCATGACTGCTGCTGCAGTCACTAGGTCACAGGTGACACCGGGTCTGGCTGTGGGTCAGGTACCCAAGCCAAAGGCGAGGCCTAAGGCAAGAAGAAGGAAGACCAAGAAGGCCACCTCTGTGGAGGGAACACCTTCTCTTCCTGCTGTTCCGACAGCACCCATTGGGATCCATGCTCCGGACGGGCTGGGTCCAGTGGAAAACCCAAACTCAACTCCTGTTCGAGAAGAGACAGAAGACTCTCCTGTGGGAGAGGTTCTCAACCCGGAGGATCACCCCGACCTTCAATGCTTGTTAGCTGAAGGGGGACCCTCCCGGGCAGACTTCTGTAAGGGACAGAGAGAGTGCCACTCTCTCGAGGGACTGAGGAAACAGGCCCTGTCCCAGGCACAAGGAGAAGTGCCTAGGACATTCCGGATTTATTGGGAGGGTGAGCTCCTTGTTAGTGAGCCCACTAAGCCTGAACCTGGTGCCCTCAAGAGGTTGGTGGTACCCCAGGTTTACAGGCCCTTCCTACTGCAGTTGGCGCATGAGGTGCCCTTGGCTGGTCATCTTGGGACCAAGAAGACTAAGCAGAGGCTCTCTGCCCATTTCTACTGGCCACGAATGGGAGTAGAGGTGGAGTCCCACTGCAGGACCTGCCCAACTTGTCAGTTGTCTGGCAAGACTGGAGGCAGGGTCATTGCCCCACTGCAGCCATTGCCAGTGGTTGGCACACCATTTGAGAGGGTGGGCATGGACATCGTCGGTCCCCTTGACCCTCCCACTTCAGGTGGACATCGGTTCATCCTGGTCTTGGTAGATCATGCCACCAGGTACCCTGAGGCAATACCCCTTCGGACTGTTACTGTCAAGGTGGTTGCCAGGGCTCTCCTGGGCATTTTCACCCGTGTTGGATTCCCCAAGGAGGTTGTCTCTGACAGAGGATCCAACTTCATGTCTAGTTACATGAAAACCATGTGGAAAGTGTGCGGGGTAACCTACAAGTTCTCCACCTCTTACCACCCCCAGACCAATGGTCTGGTTGAGAGATTTAATAAAACTCTCAAGGGCATGCTAGGGGCTTTGGAAGAACCCCTAAGGAGGAAATGGGATCTCATCCTGCCATGCCTGCTGTTTGCTTACAGAGAGGTACCTCAAGAGGGTGTTGGTTTCAGCCCCTTTGAGTTACTCTTTGGACATCCCGTGAGGGGGCCACTCGCCTTGATCCGAAAAGGCTTGGAAGCCACCCCTCCAGGTCCCGCCAAGCAAGTGGGAGACTATGTGTTAGGCCTCAGACGGAGGATGACACAGATGATGGGTCAGGCAACAGCAAATCTCAAGGCCAGCCAGGAATTGAATAAGTACTGGCATTACCTTAAAGCCTCGCAAGTAGATTGGACTCCGGGACAGGAAATCCTTGTGATGGAGCCTACCAAGCCTAGAGCTTTGGCAGACAAGTGGACTGGACCCTTCAGGATCATCTCCAAGATGGGCGAAGTCAATTATCTGGTTGACATGGGAGCCTCTGGGGTAGCCCCTCAGATATTCCATGTCAACAGGCTCAAGCCTTTCCACCGGCGAGCAGAAGTCTCATGTCTCTTGCTAGCTTCAGGGCAAGAAGAGGATGAGAGTGAGCCCCTTCCTGATTTGCTGCATAGCAACCCTCAGGATGGCTCAGTGGAGGGAGTACATCTCTCTCCGGATTTGACAACAGAGCAACAGAGGGCCTGCAGGGCTTTGCTCCAACAGTATGCCTCTCTGTTTTCACTGACGCCAGGCCTTACACCGTGGTGTAGGCATGAAATTGACACTGGTGACAGTGTGCCTGTCAAAAGCAGGTGCTACCGTATGTCAGATACCGTCAAGAACCACATCCAGGCTGAGGTCGCCAAGATGTTGGATCTGGGTGTTATTGAGCCCTCAACCAGCCCCTGGTCCAGTCCAGTGGTCCTTGTCCCCAAGGCAAGTTCCCAGGTGGGTACCAAGGATTGGAGGTTCTGTGTGGACTACCGAGGAGTCAATGCCGTCACCAAAACTGACGCGCACCCATTGCCCAGGGCTGATGAGCTCGTGGACACCATAGGTGCTGCCAAAATTGTGAGCACCTTTGACCTTACCTCAGGCTATTGGCAAATAGCTCTGATGGACCATGCCAAGGAAAAGACGGCCTTCTCAACACCTGAGGGACTCTACTAGTTTAGGGTCATGCCTTTTGGGTTGAAGAATGCCCCTGCCACCTTTCAGAGATTGGTCAACCATGCGCTCAGTGGGCTGGAAGCCTTTTGTGTGGCTTACTTAGACGACATTGCCGTCTACAGTTCCACCTGGGAAGAGCATTTGACACATCTGGATAAGGTGTTGCAGGCCTTGAAAAGGGCTAACCTCACTATCAAGGCCACCAAGTGCCAGATAGCTCAGGGGAAAGTTACCTATCTTGGTCATGAGGTAGGAGGGGGTCAAATCCAACCTCTCTCCAGTAAAGTACAGGATGTACAGAACTGGGAGACTCCCGCTACTCAAACCCAGGTGAGGGCCTTTTTGGGCCTCACTGGGTACTATCGCAATTTCATGGCAGACTATGGAACCATAGCTGCACCCCTGACAGCTCTAACATCACCCAAGCAGCCTAGGAGGGTTAATTGGACCGAAGACTGTCAGAGGGCCTTTGATGGCTTGAAAGAAAGTCTGTGTAGGGCACCTGTGTTGTGTGCGCCTGACTACAGCCGACCCTTTATCGTCCAGACGGATGCCTGCGACACCGGAATTGGAGCTGTCTTGTCCCAGTTAGATGACAAAGGGAGAGAACATCCTATCATATTCATCAGTAGACAACTCAAGTGTAGAGAACTTAGGTGGGCTACTGTTGAAAAGGAGTGTTTTAGCATAGTTTGGAGCCTTAGGCATTTTAGGCCCTACCTTACGGGGTCTACCTTCAAGGTCCAAACAGATCATAAGCCCCTGAAGTGGCTTATGCAGATGAAGGGTGAGAATCCGAAATTGCTCAGGTGGTCCATTAGCCTGCAAGGGCTAGACTTCACCACAGAGCACAGACCAGGGAAGAGTCACGATAATGCAGATGGCCTTTCCAGAAGGTATGTTGACCGTCTGGATGAGGGTGTCTATCCCGTGGGAGATTAGACACCCTCCACCTCAGTCTGGGGGGGCGACTGTGATGCTGGAAATGCATCAGAGGGACAGGGCCTCTGAATCCTTGTCCTTTACTGATTTTTATCGTGTGTTCTGTCATGTTTTCTGCCCAGGAGTCCATGTGGGACTCCTAACAGTGCAGCTCTCTCTTTTGGTTTGGTGAACAGACCCCTGGGATACCCTTATGGCACCCATGGGTAGGGGTACAACCCTGTACCCCTAGTGTATGTTTTTGGGCACCTGGGTGTGGCCCACAGAGCAGGGTATGGGCTGGTGGCAGCTCCATGCTGAATTTGACAGGTGCTCTGGGTGTCCTCCATTTTGGGATACCCAGGCCCTGCCATTGGGATCAGTTGATTCCTGATAGGAAACCAGATGGCCCCTGTGGCCTCTTGCTTTCTATGGCCTGATACCTTGTTTCCCAAAGTCCTGGGAAGCCCTGACTCTGTCCCTTCCCCCTGACTGGCTGTTGGGTGGAAGTTCCATATATGGTGTTGTTGTGAAGGCCCAGCTAGACTGACTGGAGCCTTCCCAGTGACTGTATGTTGTGGGTACCTCCTGTGGGTGGGACCTGGGTGAATGGAGTGTGTGACCAATATACACTCCTTGTTGTGGTTGTCTGGTTTCTGGCATGAGAGACAAAGACTGAGACAGCCCTGCCCGAAACTGGCCTGAATGCAGTGTGTAGTGTTGAATGGCTGGGTACTTGTCCCAATCCACATTCCTTGTTGTGTGTGTCTGAAAGGGAGGAGTGTGGCCTGAATGCACTGTGTGCCTGATTGGCTGACTGGCTGCATGAATTGCCTTCTGTATGATTGGCTGCTGAGTGTGTGCCAGCAGTGTGGATGAGAGACAGAATAGTATATCTGGGGACCTCTCACCACTGGTAGGAGGTTCAGGAACGTTCAGAAACGTTCAGAAGCGTCCTGGAGCTGAGTCTCCACTCTAAGAGTAACTGGAACTGCTGATCCTCGACATCCAGCTGGAAGAAGAAGACTTGCTGTTGCATTTGCTTCGACCGATCCGAAGGCTGCCGAAATCGTCGAAGACTGACCCGAGAGAGGACCTGGTAAGGCGCCCTCTTCCCATGCTCCGAGGGACCATCGAGCACCGCTTCATCTTCGCCAAAGCGCCCTGGAAGACAGACCCTCGAAAGGCTGCCGACCCGAGACGGGACCGCCGAGGAGATCGAAGTGAAGCACCCGGACATCAACGCCGTTGAAGTCCATTGCCGTCGACCAGGGTTCGCAGGTTTGTGTAACCGCTGGAGGCCCGTCGAAGTTGTGTTGCCCAGCCGTGGGAACCACTTGACGCTATGCCGCCAACGACCGGAGCCGTCCGCTCCTTGCCTAAGAACATTCGAATCGAAGGACTCCCTCGTCCGCACCGTCGACCGCTTTATCCTGCCAGAGAAAGTCGAGGACGACCAACGCGCCGAGGAGAAACCTGCCAGTGGGTTTCCCGCCACCTGAAGACCACAAACACTCGAACGACTCGACGCCCTTGCTGGGCCTCCGTCTCCACAATCTTTGCGGTCCAGAACTATTGTCACCGAGGTGCCCCGCACGCCTCTGCCTTGCAGGACGCCGACGCCGACGAGCACCGCTCGGACGAAGCTGCCGCCTCATCGACGCCGTTCTACCCTGTTTGTCGACGGACGTTCGACGCCCCGTGTCTCCCGCTTGAAAGGGAAGGCATTCAAGAAGGGCCGTCGATTCCCCGTTGCCGAACGCCGAGTTCCTCGACGTTTCTCGACGCCTCTCGACGATCCGTGACTCCCGCTTGAAAGGGGGTCGCTCAAGAAGGATCTGTCGACGCCTCTTCGAAGAACTCGACTCCACCAGGTACATTGGGGGGGTAAAAACATTATAGGAGGGAATAAGACTTGCAGAACAATATATGGACTGGGCTTGTGCTATATCTTTATTTTACAGGTTGCCCAGGTGGGGGGATCTCCACACAGAACTGTGCCTAGTGGTAGGGGCCAGTATTCTGCCTATTGCTCAACCATCTTATTTTCTCTCCCCTCTCTTTTGCTGGTTTCACTCTATTGATCTGTGTGACATTGTACAGTATTGTTGATGCACTTTAATGAGATCTAATACAAAGGGTGGTACCACTTTAGAATTGTATATAATTGCCATTGTGGATTTTCCTGAGTACAAAGTGAGTTATTATGATAAGTGTACATAACCTTAAATATTGATTATATAAAGACTGTGTTCTAACCAATACAGTGTGTGGACATTCCTTTGTGGGGGCTTGGGGACTACACTGTACTTAAGAACCAGCCTGCATCACCTCCTGAGAAGCTAGGCCTTGATTGCTCGATCATTGCTACCGTACTAGAGAATCTTGGCTGGGGTCCTCTGTGCCTCTCTTCTACCATATAGAGAGCAGAAGTACAGACACCCCCCACCGGTCCTTTACAACCATCAGACACCTTATAATACTATGCCCGGGCATAGCAAATGTAAGAGAGATTTATTTACAACATCATCTACAAAAACATATCTTGCATGAAGAAGAACTTTGGTGGCCGAGACTAATAAGTGGTGACAGAATACCACGTGTGAAAGCTGCAGCCAAGATCATACAAGCCATCGGGCTGAAACAAGAATCTGGGGGGAGTTATGCAGCAGAGTAAAACTCAGCAAAGAACTGCAGCTTGGTCATTCAACCAAATCAAGGATCCGAACTCCATGAGTGAAATGACTCACGAATGGAGGGAAACAAACCCTCCCATTTTTTAAGGAAAATGAGAAATGATTGGACTTTGGACTTCTCGGAACTTCCATTTTTGTAAGAATTGTCACTGACACAATTATAAGCAAATAAAAATAAAAAATAAAATAAAAAGTCCAATGCTATTTTGTCTTGCGCTCTTTCTTCTAAGTGGAAGGTCTAATTAACTATGTATATTGTATATTTCACTTTAAGATATATGTTCACTTAGAGTGCATATATTCATGGGGGCCAGCTTTTTGTTTTTTTCTTTGGGGGCAAAAGTACCTGGCCATATGTTATTCTTGCAGCCAGACATTTTTTTCCATTTACCGTGCTGCTTAAATGCAGTTAGTTGGGGTTGTGCGATGTATCACAACAGCCACCAAGAAACCAGCCAAAAAACAAGGGGCTTATAGCACGCTGCTTAACCAAAGTGTGTGATCCATGATAAATAATTTTATCTCACTGCACATTGCCTAAAAACATTGTGAGTTCTCAAAGCCTGCAATCTTGTATACATAACAATACCACTGTCAAAACAGATAAAAATCAGTTTGTGATTGATGATCGTCTTTGAGCGATGGTTTGCAAGTGTTATAAAATATAGAGTGTCCATGCCCCCTTGATATGGCCAAAACCATGGCTAGTTGTTTGGTAGTGTTCGGCAATGCCCACCGGTCTGGTAGTATTTTCAAAATGGATGACCATGGCCAAAAGCCATGGCTAGTGGTCTGGTACTGTAATCTATGGAATAACAAAACCCTTGAAATTCAAGGAAAAAGCCTTAGTTGCAGGGACGTTAATGTGAGCAATACATTGAAACAAAACCTTTGAAATTCAAGGAAAAAATGTTTGTTACAGGGACGCTAAGGTGAGAAATTAATGCAACAAAATCCCTGCAATTCAGCTAAAGTCATCTTAACTTCGCACCAACTTTTTCGCAGCCTATGACTACAATGATACAAAAATAGTCATAGACGCTCGCGAAAAAGAACACGGCTAAATGACCTGTTCTTTGGGAAGGTACCCACTCGAGAGTCCACAGCCACACTTTGGCTCACTGTACCTTTCACAGAAGGGAAATAGATCTATTTTCATATCAATCTTTGTGCCGCCCAAATGGGCAGTCCATCACTGAAATGCTATGGCTATGGCTATTCTCTTCTGAACAAGAGTACCAACAGCAACCCCAGACATGTGTTTCAGCCTTGTTGGGCCTCATCAGTGAGGTGGAGCTGTGCCTCTTTGAACACAGTGAGCAAGGGGTCCACGTCTGGATGACCCTAGGAATTTAGGGTGACTGAACCTAAGACCCTTAAACAATCTAAAAATAGTCATAGGCGCTCCTCTGTGAAAACAAACATGGCTAAATGAACTGTTCTTTGGGAAGGTACCCACTTGAGAGTCCGCAGCCACACTTTAGCTCACTGTATCTTTCACAGAAGGGAAATATCCATTTACATATTGGTCTTTGTCCCGCCCACATGGGCAGTCCAGCACCGAAATGCTATGGCAGCAACCCCAGACTAAAATGATGACTACACAGACGGCATTACTGATGACATCACTAGTGAAATCACTATATCATAGGAATTGCTCAGACATTGTTCAATTTGACAAATGCTGTTCCCATGCCTCCCTTAACTTTTTGTCACAAGGTTATTCTAAGGGCGTCATTGAGAGTGGTTACATGAAGGCTGGACAACTTCATAGAGATTCCCTCCTCAAAATAATCCAGTGGCATTGGCATGTTCTAAGGATGGATAAAGATTTATTAGCATTACTTTCATCATGCCCTATTGTAACATTCAGATGGGCACCTTCTCTAAAGGACAAATTGATGTCAAGTTTTCTGCATCCCCTTGTGAGGACTCCGACCAACACTGCTTGGACACATGCATCACCTGTTGGTTTTGTTAAATGCTATAAATGTAAGGTGTGTTCCCATGCCATCTAACAAAAATCTTATGTACATCCCATAACTACCTTACCCTGGGTCATCAAACAGTTGATCACATGTCGTACCACCTTTGTTGTCTACGTTCTTTGTTCCCCTTGCAATAAATGTTTTTATTGTTTGCTTGTTAGGCGCTTATACAACAAGTAAACTACTGTTTCAAAGCGCCCACAGAGCGAACGGAGGGAACAAGGGAGTGAAACACATTACAAAACAAAATATTTAAGAGCAGTAGGAGGAAAAAGGACAAACCTACTCTGCCCTGTGAGTATTCAGACTGTGCAAGTGCAGAAAGGAAGAGGGCAGAGGGGGGTAAGTGCTGGGGATTCCGAGTTCATGGGTGAGCCACAGATGAAGTGCTATGATTCTTGAGTGTTACACGGCCAGAGCCATAATAGGGGTAAGTGTGAACCTCCGGTGAGAGGGTGTGCCAATGCAAGTGCTGAAGGTAGACAGGAGCTGGGTCGATTGGGTGTGGGAGGTCAGGGGCCTCGAGGATGCATAAAGGCCCTTAACACCAATCATAGGAACTGTGGGATTAGCAGAGGAGAGTGGAAGGGAAGGAGGAGGTAAAGAGGAAAGTCTTTAGGAGCTTCTGGAATTTAAGATAGTCCTGCTCAAGGCGCAGAGAGAGGGGAAGACTGTTCCATAGTAGGAAGCCAGCTGAGTAAAGTGAACAACCACCTACCCTATGTTTAGCAAAACGCTTTACACACTAAGAGTTGGTGCCAGAGGAACATAGTGGTCTAGAGGGAGAGTATTTAGTAAGATAAAGTTGAAGATAGTGTGGTCCGTGCCCAGACAGCCTTGTAGATGATGCAGAGGGATTTGAATTTAATCTATGCAGCAGCCCGGGAGCCAGTGACAACTGTTTAGGGCAGGAGTGATGCGGTCCCTGGGCTTAAGGCCAAGGATAAATCTTGCCGCCCTATTCTGGATTAGCTGACTGGGTCTCAGAGTGGAAGAAGGTAGATTCAGGAGGTGGCTATTGCAATAGTCAAGCCTAGAGAGAACCAGGGCTCAGGTAACATTGAGCCTCTGGGGGAAAGTGAGAAAAGGGAGAATTCCTTTGACAAGTGGGACTTCTTGGCAATGTCCTGAGTGTGAGGGAGGAAGGAGAGAGAAGAGTCAAAGATGACTCGCTGGCTTTCGGCTTCGGAAGAATGAGCAGGGGGAGAGCCCAAAGAGGAAGGCCAGAGTGAAGGAAAGAAGGAGGGAGCACAGGTCCCGGTGGCAAGGATCTCAGATTTTCAGGCTTTGAGGCAGAGATCGTTAGAGGTGCACCAGGACTGGATGGCAGATATGCAGTCAGGGATGATGGAGGGTGCAAGAGGATCAGCAGGAAGTTTAAATAAGAGCTGTGTGTCGTCTGCGTAACACTGGAAGTTGGAGGGGAAGGAGGAGGTGAGGCGTGCAAGCAGAGCAAGGTAGATGTTAAAGAATAAAGGCGAGAGGATAGAACCCCGGGGGACACCACAGGCCAAGAAGGAAGTAGGAGAGGAGAAAGTTCCCAGGATGACTTGGGTAGAGTGGTCAGTAAGGACGGATGTCAGCCAGTCCAGTGCCCGTTCCAAGATACCAAGGGTATCATGGAGCCTTTTTATGAGGATTGTATGGTTGACTCTGTCAAAGGCGGAGGAGAGATCGAGAAGGATGAGGACAGCTGGGGATTTGGAGTCCAGGGATGCAAGCATTTCTTGACAGGTGTTAAGAAGAGCAGTTTCCGTGCCTCTGGATGCTCAGAATCCAGATTGATGGTCGTCAAGACCACCAACAAGTTTGGTGTGTGAATTGAATTGGGCCAATGCCATTTTCTGCAGCAGCTTCCCCAGGAAGGGGGTGATGGGAAAAGGGTGGTAGTTGGCCGGGCAGGTAGGGTCTGCTGAAGGTTATTTAAGGAGTAGGCACACAAGGGACTGCTTAAGGGAGGAGGGGAAAGATCAAGTGTCAAAAGAGTGATTGCAGAAATCAGAAGGGTCAAGAGAGCCAATGTTATCCTTGTTTACACTGGTATGTGTGCTGCACCACATGTAAATTAAAGATTAGGATTCTGCAGCACTTGAGAGCAATCAAGACATCCGATACACCGTATCCCATGTCTAAGCATTTATAGGAGCTACATGATAATAACTCCCAGTTACTGACTCGATTTTCAGTTGCCCATGTAGCCATTCATCCCAGGGGGGGTGACAGGGATCTTCGGTTACGCCAACTCGAGACTAAACATATTTTAGATTTTGAAACGAAGGTGCCTCTTGGCCATAATGTTGATGAAGAACTGTACTTTATAGGGGTGTATTCTGTTGTTTGCCCCTTTTTTAATGCTTAAATCGTCATGTGTTCATTCATGTACTTAAGTGTGTGGGATATCTTTCTGATATTTTTTTGATATTTTCTGATATTTTCACTGACATTTTTTCTGAGGTTCTTCTGTAATTTATTTTGATTCTTTTGCTGCTCTCTTATGCTGCTAAATTCAATGAGTTTGAAATTGTTTTCTCATTGTATTTGTGTCATCAGGTTTCTTAGTGGGGTTTCTTTTCATGTTGAGTTTTTGTTCTGTATTTTTCCTTTGGAAATTATATTTCGCTCATTATGTTTGGTTGTGCATTGTATCCTGGTTCCTTCATGTTGAGCATTGTTGGTTGTTGTTTAGTATTTGATAAGACTTTGGCCTTCTTTTCCGTTCCTTTAAACTCTGGCATGACCACTTGGTAATCATTGTGTTTCAACAGCCTTCAACTCTGCATCAGCGTGGGGCGTCCAGGATCAATTGCCATTATTTTCATTTTGAGTAGTGTTGGCAGGATGCCGGTGTTGTTATTGACTGTGAGAATCTTGAGACCTGGCAGTTTGTGACGTGAGCATTGCAGGCTTGCAGTTAATAAATGGTCTGTCTGCAGCATTTCAAATAGGTATATTGGAAATGTTTTTATCATTAGGGTGTGACGTTTCTTTGTTTAAGGGAGACTGCAATGTCTTTTCATGATTTGCTGCATGTCCAATGTAGCGTCCTGTTATTTGGCCATTTTTGCATTTGCACTTTATTCTTTGGCAGCTAGGTGCACTCTCACTTCAAGATGTATTGTGCTCATTTAGCACATCCTTATTGTTGCTAGCACTTGCACTTTAGTTCTACTGCCCGAGGTGTATACGCTTTTCTGGCTTCCTCACCAATGTGTTAGTTATGGGTCATGCAAAATATCTTTTTCCCTTGTTACTGGTCATTTTTCCCAGCATTTCCTGGTTGTTTTGCTATTAAGATTACATGTTTCTCTCCCTTCCAACATGCCTGCCTGCTTAACATGTACTTCTGCTCTCATCCATTTTTGCTGTCAACATGAAGAAAGGACTCTGTAAGAAATATAAATCCATTTTTTTCTTTAGAACCCTTGTGTGAACAAGAATTCTGCAAGTGCGAACACGTCATCAAGGACATTCTGTCCCCATTTGTACCCTGCCTCTGCTGTGTTTTTAATAATAAATGTCTGTATTATTTGTTCACTGACTTTTGTAATTTTTTTGGTATCTCCCGACATAAAGGGTATCGGCTGTCAGAAGTCTTGGACCTTCGCTCCCTTAGGAGGCAGCGTATTCGCGCCAGTTGAACTGAGCTACCCTCTGATCTTGGGGGCCTTTATGCCAGGTCCCTTGCAACTCAATGCTCAGTCAGCTCCATATTTAACAAGCCTAGTAATTAAGGACCAAGAAACTTCATCAGTGCATGGGGCAGCCAGACTCGAAAATTACCTTAAATAGTAGTGGGACAGCCAAGTTCCACCTCATTGGCTACTCCTTCCCAGGTGGATGGGGCGGCCAAGGTCAACCATGTTTCCCCCTTAGTTCCCAAAAGTAGTGGGGAACCGTTAATCTCCATCTCACTGGCACTCTCCCCACGTGTGTATGGGGTTGTTAAACCCAATTAGGCTTTCTTTTTTATACTCTGGTAGGCTTGAGAGTAAAAATACTCCCGAGTTCTGGAGGTACTGGAAGGCTATGCTTATCAAAGAACTTGATAGTACCTCTCTGGACTGATGCGGGGCTAGTGTCTTTAGACATTTCAGCTGAAAATATGCTCACACTCTTAAAAAAAACTTAAAACAGCCCATTCTATACCTGTGAGCCATCCGTCTATTAATAAAGTGAATTGCTCCTCACACACAGACTTGCCTCTAGCTGATAATCATGTTTTTTTATCTGGTCCTAGCCCTGACCCTATGCCGTCTATGGATGAAGCCCCTCCCATCTTTTTCCTTTTTAGGAATTAAGCAACCAAAGAATCGTAGCTGCTCCCCGGTCCCGCAGTTGTTCCTGTGAAAGGATGTTCGGATGGTTCTTTTGAGGCCTTGAATCCCACACCGGCTAACTTAAGGAGTCTGCATCGAAGAAAATCTAATTTATCGACGCCCAAAGATGAATCATTAAACCTCTGGTTATGGACAATAGAAACTTAATTACTCCTACCTATTCCTGAGACATCCCAGTGTAGATATCTTGGATACCCCCTAGCTGCTGCCCTTCCCTGTCTTTTTGTAAATGTAACCTCCTTGACCTGTATATATTTTGCCCGTATGTAATCTGTATAACTGTACATATCTGTACATTTTCCGCAACCTTGTAATTTAAGCCTTGCATTGTCTATGCTGCTGCGCCCGGCTACCCTCAGGTTTGGTGTGCATTATAAGTAAATAAACAAACAAACAAATATATATAAATATAAATATAAATATGAATATATATATATATATATATACATATATATATCTTCAAAGCACTGAAAACGTCAGGCAGGGTGAGTAGCACTCTTCACTCTTCCAAAATTAGCAAGGTCCGGACATCAAAGTTGAGAATAAAATATAGTCTTTATTTATGGCTTGCAAAGTGTCAAAAAAGGTTAAAAAGCCATTACAGTGAGGCTCTCCCAAAGTGCAAAAATATCCGTGCGCTTTAGGAGCGTTAACGCGTTTCGCGGCTTGCCTCGCCGCTTGATCACAACAATACGTTCCTATTAAACCACAGAGTTTTAAAACATTGTGCAGAGTGAGCAGCAACCAATTGTGCCGACATTGAAGAGGGACTCCATTTGAAATCGCAGCCCATTCGGAGCTAACCCGCGGCGGACATCTTTGTAATGTTGATTCCACACTAGTGGGATGCTAATGCATACTAATGCCCACTGATTGGACTGTGAGGTCCCTGTCAGCTGCCCTTTTTAATTCCCCCCACAGGGATCCGGTCCGGATTTGGCCTGATTTCATTAAACCCAATATTTGTCTGCCATAGTCTGCCACGAAAAATGAGCGCGTCTCAATGGGGCCCCTCGATGCCGACTATCTGTTTAGAATGCATTCCATATGTTTGTTGACATCCTGTTTTTTCTCAGATGCCAACCACATTAAACATGTAGTAGACATTAACATAGTTTACAGATCGTAGGAGTCCAATTTTTCAAATTGCTGTTTCCCAGTTCCATATAGCATGAATGCTTAGTCAACCCTTTATGTTGTGATTTCGATAAATCAGTATTTCAACAATAATATAATGGAAATGGGATCCTTCTTAACCAAGGTAACTGTATGCCAAATCACATCATTAGATGCATCAATAAACTTAAAATATACTATGCATATGCATAATCATAGTGAACTTCATACAGTGTTACTGGTTTTAGATGTTGACACAAGACCTGTTTGTTATAAAACATTTCTTATAAAAGGGTCCTAAGTGCGCTGCCTGTTAGCAGATTGCCAATCTCATGGCTGCCCAACTGAAAATGCACGCCTTCCGTACCATCTCCATTTGCCATACATTATATTGTCTCCAATCCTGCGCTCCATATGCCACTAAGATCTAGGATTGCATAATCTAATGCGAAGATCACTATAAAGTGCATAATGCAAAAAGCATAGTAAAGTGCAACAGTGTCTTTAAAGTGCGTTAGTCACTGTAAAGTGCATAGTGCAGAATGATTTTTTGATGGTAAAAATGTATTGATAAATATAAAGTGCAAAGTGCACAATTTGGCAATCTGGGACTTAGCCAGCTTGATCTAAAAGCCTACCATATCGTCTCATATGCATTCTAGCTCGGCAGTTATTTGTTATTTGTACAGGCTCTGCATTAAAAGTTCAAAGTCAAACTCTGGTTTGGAAAAACACAGTCAAATGTCACACATGTGTAAAATTATGAATGAAAAGACAACTACCTGGTGAAATAAAATCGTAGTAAATACGAGGTAAAACGATGTTAAAATATATGTTGTTAAAAATCTGGAGGGGCAGAGCTAGTTCCTATGTTCCTCGTCCATTGTGTTTCATAGCAGAGAAATGAGAATCCTACAATCTTTTTGGATACGGCATTGACAAAGTAACATAGATTCCCTTATCTTGTTGTTAATACACTCTGAAACTTGCAGAAAGCAACAAAACAGGGGAATAAAGAAAAAGAGCAAAAGGAGAAATGGAGAGAGGGAGAAAAAGAACAGCAGTGGGAAAGAACGGGAACAGCAGGGTTTACTACTTGACACTAGATCACTGGCCTAAGAATGTATAAAATTCGTCTATATTGTGTCCATTTGGAGTTTTGCTTTCAAAGTCCAATATATAGCGAGTCTCTCTTTGTCTCAAGATTTTTTCTTTATCGCCTCCTCTTGGTTCTGTCTCAATTTTATGCACACCGAAGAACCCAAAACTACCCATATTTTTCTCATGAAGTTCTGCAAAATGTTTGGCCATCGGATAATTGGCGTTATTGTTGACAATGGCCCGTACATGTTGTTGGATACGTGTCTTTAATTTACATTTGGTGCTACCTATGTACCACTTGTCACTTGCACAGGTCAGCACATAGACAACGTATTCCGTTTCACAGGTAATTTTGACCAATATGCAAACAGTTTGACCAGTAATGGGATGTTTAAAAGAAATCTGAGATTTAACATATTTGCATATGTTGCAGTCGGTGCATTTGAAAAAGCCCTCTTTTTTGTTGTTGGATAACCAATTTGCCTTGTTGTTCTCCTCTTCCTGAGTCATATAGCTTTGCACCAAGACATCCCTTATGGATTGATTTTTTCTGAAGGTTATCTGTGGGCTGCTTCAGAGATTTCTGTTGAGATCCTGGCCCGCCATGAGGATTCTTCAGTGATTGGTTAAAATGCGCCGGATCTTTGGTGCCTGTGTGTCAAAAGTTAAAATTAGTCGAGTGCTGTCTTTCTCCATATTCTTCCTTTCATTGTATTTGGTTCCTGCTATGAGACTAGAGCGTTCCTTGGCTCTGGCTTTGAGATATGCTCTTTCAACCACTCTCTTAGAGTATTTTTGTCTGGCGAACCCTTCAGCAGTAATTCTACTCTCCATGTCATTGGATTTCAAGGTACTATTGTTTCTTCGCAACCGGATGAACTCTCCGTAAGGGACACGCCATATCAGATTTTTCAGATGTCCACTGTATGCGTGGAGGGGGGCATTTGTCCCTGTGATTTTTCTGTGTAGTTCGCTGGTTATCTTATTGTTTACTACCCTCACATTGACGTCAAGAAAAGTAATCAAGTTGCGACTATGTGTTTCTGTAAATCGGAGATTGTTGTCATTGAGGTTAAGACGGTTGACGAACTCTATCCATCCTTGTTAGGTTCCCTTCCATACTACGAAGAGATTGTCAATATATCTCAGCCAGAGAATGATGTTGTCTGTGTATTCATGGTTCATGTCCGTCCAGACCTCTCGTTCTTCCCATGCGCCCATTGTACGATTCGCATAAGGCGGCGCAAACGTGGTGCCCATAGCGGTTCCTTGTAGTTGTTTGAAGTACTCTTTATTGAAGAGGAAAATGTTGTTCGTCAAGCATAAGTCTATCATTGATAGTACCATTTGAGTGTGTTCCAGGTAGTTTAGATATCGGGTCTGTAAAAAATGTTGACACGCCTGTTTCCCATATTCGTGGCCAATAGATGTGTACAACGAAACCACATCCATGCTGGCTCGTAAATATTCTTTCTCCCAGGGAATGTCTTCTATTCTTGATAGGAAATCTGTCGTGTCTCTTAAGTAAGATGGTAGTACCGACACAAATGGAAAAAGGACTTAATCTATGTATTTCGACATATTTTCCAATGCGGAACCTATTAAGCAGACAATGGGTCTTCCTGGGGGCTTCTTCATGTTTTTGTGTACCTTGGGGAGGAAGTAGATAGTTGGTGTAATTGAGTTAGTGATCGTCGAGAATTTGCGACTCTCTTCAGACAGCAGGCCTTTTGCTTCCCATTCTGTGAGTACCGTACTGATTTTACTTTCAAGTTCTTTAATGGGATTTTGAGCAATTTTCATATAGCATTTGTTGTTGTTTAGCTATTTATAAGCTTCTCTTATATAGTCTTTTCTGTTCTGTAAGACTATGTTACGCCCCTTATCAAAGGGTTTGATGATGCAATTTTTAAGTTCATGCAACTATTGTAATGCCTGTCTGTCTGCAAGTGATAGATTGTCATTCCAAATCCTTTTCTGTTCCTTTCTTGGCGGTGTACTTTGATATCTGCAGATGGTGTTTGAATTGGGAAGTTAAGGGCAAATTGTTGTGTGGCCACAAGCATTGCAATACTATGTGTTAAGAAATGGAGTTTGGCCATTGGAAAGAAGCATTACAATAATCTGAGTGTAGTCATTACACATACTGTATAGGCAGTGTATACTTTTTGGAACACAGTGAACACAGTGACACAATACCATTGAAGTGGTAATGGTACTTTTCATAACGTCCTTTTACCAAAGTTTTGCTGTAGGTAGTGTTTGGTGGGCAGTTGGAGAAACATGTTTGGGCTTATTTGGTGACTGCAAGAGGGATTCAAAGAGTAGGGGAATGGAGTCTGGATGATATGGTGATATTGCTATTGGTGAAAAATAGGGTTGGCAGTTTAGTTTGATATCTGGAGATGGTGTTCGAATTGGGAAGTTAAGGGCAAATTGTTGTGTGGCCAGATTCTTGGGTGCATGACTGTATTATGCTGTGGTGGTTGTGGCCAGTCCCTAGACTCTTGAGTGCATGACCGGAGGCCATAAGGCATGCACCCAAGAGTCTAGGAACTGGCCACAACCACCACAGCATAATACGGCCATGCACTCAAGAATCTGCCCACTGGCCACAAGCATTGCAATAATATTTGTACAGAAATGGAGCTTGGCCATTGGAAAGAAGCATTACAATAATCTTTGTGTAGTCATTACACTTACTGTATAGGCAGTGTATACATTTTGGAACACAGTGACACAATACCATTGAAGTGAAAAGTGTACTTTTCACTGATGTACCTTTGCAGGCACAGATTGAGTTTGTTGTACATGGTAATGCAGGAGAAATCATTGCTTCTTTCTCTGTGACATAAACAGCATAATATGTTAGGTAAGCTACTTCACAATGTCACATTGAACACAATCTCACATAATCATGCACTTTGCAGACCCTCATAATTAGTAAATTGCAAGTACTATGCTTCAAACAACATCAGTGTGCGTTTTGTACCGTTGCTGTGTTTGATTGCATAATCATTGGGTCTGTGAGAAAAAAAATCCATGTAGGATTTTAAAAAACCAAGTACATTTATTTGACGTTACGTGTCACACTATGTTTGTCTTAAGTGTGTAGTACTTACAGGAATGTTTAAGGTACACAAATATGTGCATTTGCTGTTACAAGCACTGTTGCAGTAGGAGGAATTGAAATGGTGTATGTGTTTTTCTTTTCAAAAGTGGTGGCATGGTTGTAGTTAGATACCAGTTGGCATATTCTAACTGATGCTACTTTATAGTTTTGTAGGGTTTCTTTTGAAGCACGTCTATTCCTGATGGTGGATTCAAACTATTTCACTATTGGAAATTAACATTGCAGTGGTATAGGTGCAGTTAGATAGTAGTTCGCATATTTTACCAGTTGATAGTTTTACAGGTTAGTGACTACAGTTTGTAGACCCTCATAATCAGTACATTTTAAGTACTATGGGTGAAACAATGTTAGTGCGTGTTTTGCACAGTTGTTGTTTCTGTGTGCATAATCATTGGGGCCAAAACGGTGTAACATTATCAAAAATGTACAACATGCACATCCTTTGCCATATTTTCATTTCACAAACAGCATTGAAGCGCTATGGATGTACTCACATACCAGTTGGTCTATGCTAAGTTTTTTATACTTTTACAGTTAAGATGGGTATTTGGGTATTTTTCTTTAGCACTTACATACCTGTTGGTGTGTATTTTGCATATTTTGCATAAACTTATGCTTGTTTTACAGGTAAGTGAGTAATTGCTGAACTGGAATGGATTTACAATTAGGTATAGATACATACACATATCGTTCATTAGGGACTTGCTCTTGCGCAACATGGTTGCAGAGAGTGCATGTATGTTTCCATGTATTTCTATGAAGGAGGAGCATTTGCAAACACAATTGGTCTGTGCTGTTCAAGAAAATGTTGTGGATAATTGGTGGCAATTGGAACAAAACATTGATTGCTACATTTGCATAGCAATTTACGCCAGTTGTGTTGGAAAACTTAAATGGACCAGACGGTTCCGTGTCTGTGTCATTTGCTGGACCTCCACGTGTTTTATAAGACATATTTCTCTTTGTTTGTACTGTTGGACGTGCACTTGTGTTTGGACTGCATAGTTTTATGGTTGTGCTACTTGATTGAGCAGGAGCTGCTTTCACTTTCTTTGGTGGTACTGTATGGAGACCTCTTATATGTTCTGTTTGCATTACTTTTCTTTTAACAAGTTTTCCTTTTTGAGGAACAGGCGACATATCGAGAAGGGGTATGTAGATTGCACATAGTCTATTGTGCTTTACGATGCAAAGAATGTTAGCCTTCATTTTTTTTTGTATCAAGATTGACTAGAAATAGCCCTTTGAGTGTATGTAGATGTGACAGTGCTACGTAAATCATACCTTCTTTAAAGACTGTGCTGCCAATGTCAATCAATGCCTGATCTAAGGTTAGACCTTGTGATTTGTGAATAGTGACTGCATGTGTAAGAGACAGAGAGAATTGTTCTCTGCGTATATACATGTCTTTGGAAAGAAGGAATCATGCTATTTAGCATCCTATTCTTTTAACTTCTGAAAGTTTGTCAAAGTGGATGTTGACAAACTGAATTTTGTCGTCACATCGATATGTCTGGAAGCCAACAACTGTTCAAAGTGCTCCATTAACTAAACCTTGCTCCACGTCAAGGTTACTTTTCAGAATTACTCTACAGTTCAACACAGTGTTAACATTTTCTCCAAACCAGCTGTGTTGGAGATACAGTTTTCTAAGCTATTCAGTCATGATGTTGCTTGTTGACACATAGGGAGTGTCATGCTGTGCACTTCCAGTTTGTTTGTGGAGTTAATATGCACTATTGGTTGCATTTATTTTTTTAACATTGTCTCATTGAATTGCTTGTAGCTTGTTAGGTTTGGCATTAAGGACATACATTTCACATTGTGTGGGCTAATTGTTCCATGACATCAGGAGCAGATATGTCATCGGCATATAGCTGATGGATGAGTCTACTATTTAAGATAGATTGTGCATCCTTAGCAAGAAGACCAATCCAAATGCTTTTTAAAATGTTAGCATAGGTGAGGTCTGCAGACTGATGCATGTTTTGAGTTAGTTCTCTATCTTGGAAATGTTGCCAGAGATTTACATTTACTATGCTGCCAAGTGTGCTACGGCACTGTTTGTGTCCTAAGGTTTTAAAAATAGGTTCACCTTTCACTGGTGTTAATTGTAGAAGATCCCTGAAAACAATAACATGTTTTCCTCCAAACAGTTATTCGTAGTCCATTTTAAGGACTTCTTGCAATCTGAGGAGGATCAAAGCCAACATTATGTTGGAGACCATGCTCAGCTCAACTATTAGGAGCATTTTCATTTGTTTCAGAATTCTGCGTAGCTCCATAGCAGCTTCTGTTGAAAGTTTGTAGTACTGTAATTTGTTTTGGTGTTCTACTGGAAGGAGCAGCAGTCAGTTTAAAGTAACACCTCCTATGTTGTAGGCAGTTATGTGTGGTGGCTGGAAAGCTTGTTGTTTGTTAATTTTTGGAGGAATTTGCTGATGATTTTCATTACGAATGTTTTGCCTGAGCCTGAGCCAGCTTCACCACTTACATAGAGGAGTACAGGTTTATAATTTTGACAGCTGCAAGTTTGACTTTCATGCTGTAAACCATGCTCAATTTCTTTAGTTACTTCTAGGAAAATGCTACATTGCTCATCATTGAATTGTGATTTCAGCAGAGCAAAGTTTTCTTCTGATTCCTTATATTGACGCACAGTGTTTTCTACTTCAGTCATGGCTAATTATGCTTCATTTATTATGAGTGGCTCTCCAAGTGGTTCTTGGCTTCCTGTAACAGAAGGTTGACTTCCCTCAGGAGTGTCTACATTTAGTTGTGCTTGAACTTCTTCCTCTTGTTGGCATTCATTGTCCAATATGTTTTTGTTCTGCTTAAAATTGATATTTGTTATGTTATACTCCTTTCATTTGCATTGAAAGCATCTTTAACGAGTCATGGGTGCCTAATAAATCTTCTTCTTTTCTCCATGGCTTAAAAGCTTGGAGTAGGGACATGTAGTAAAGTTCTCTATGTTGAGGAGTTTTAAATGATAGCTTTATATGATTAATTAGGATGGGTTTGGTAAGTTTTAACGAGGCTGCCTTTACAAGTGTTCACTATGTATTTACATGTTTTTTCATCTGGTTTAATAGTATTCTTGTATGAGGCTATGTGGTACAGGCATCTGTTTTCCAAAGCACTACTTCTGTTTGGGTAGTATATGTACAATACATTGTTTTTCAAAATGTCCTGGCTGTTGGGATAATTTTTGGCAATTGTTTCTATGTCTTGGTACGATATCAGCACTCTTTTTTCAGGATGCAGCAAGACCACTGCTTAGCCACACTATGTTTTCAGATTTTCCATATAAGACAGTGCCTGTTAAATGGTCTGCAGCTTCATAGCATCCACATTCTCTATGCCAGAGCATTTTTATGCTAAAGCTGTACAATTTTTGTGAAAGGATTTCGTCAGATGATATGTCATTCCAGAGGTATTTTAGCTCTGTCTTCTCAGCTTTGGTTAGGTAAGCTGTGACAAATCGTTTAACAGCAGTGGAATTGACTGCAATGTACTGTATATCTATGTTTGCATTCCACAAGAGCGCAATTATTGCATTGTAATCATTGATGTGCTTTGAAGCTTTGTTTCTTTTAATGCAGTATGTGTTTTAGGCAATTTGCCTTTCACACTGTATCTAATAGAAGACATGAAGCTGTTTACTTGTCCTTTTCCTGAAACTGGTCTAGGGAAACCAAAGCAGCATTTGATGTAGTATTTGCCTTTGTTTTTATATCTGCATCGACAATATTTGCCACATTTATGTGTTTAGAAGCGTAAAATGTGTGTATTTAGCTCACTATGTGTGCTTTCTGAAGGGATGTTGCAAGTTACATATTTGTGAATGAACTGCAAAACAGTGGCGTCACTCTCCTGACCAAATTTAGGAGCATCTTTTATCCACAAAAGCATGTGGATGTGTGGTACTCCTCTGGATTGATATTCTTTTCTCCAAAAGAAGTGTTGCACTTCTCCGAGGGGAGGAATTGTTTTATTACAGATGAAGTGCAGCATGGCAATAAAGCGGTGATGGAAGTACCTTGATACATTTGCAGGGTCAACAAAGCTGAGTTCTCCTGGAGTTTTTATGTCTATCCCTTCTTTGTTTTGGTTTGCTATGCGTAGGAAGTCGTGCATGTCCTCCCATGCATATTCTGCACAACTCAAAGTGACGAACCATGTGGGTGGGCAAAGGTTTTGTAGCATACACCATAGAACAGCGTGACGTCAGAACCAGTATTCTTTTATACCATGCATGTTTGATAAAGAGATGTGTGATACTTGACTGGAAATCTTCTTCTTTGTCTTTTATCTTTTGAAGTAGTTGGGTAGCAGACATGTTTAAAAAATTGGAACCTGTTTTCAATGTGTGTGCAACTCTGTAACATAGAGTTGCTAGTTCACTTTCAAACAGGAGGTGGAATATATATTCAACATTTTGTCTGAATCTGTGGTCTTCAGAATACCTTTGTGAAGAGCGGTATTTTGATGTTGTTATTTGTGCCAATCTTTCATCATACCTTCCCCCTTTTCCAGTAGGAAAGAGTAGAATGAAGGCTCATGCTACATTACTTTTCTCCCATATGCGGATTGCAGATCGTTTGGCTTGCCACATTTGATATGTTTCTAGTGCATCATCTATGGTGTCTTTGGAGTGCACTGGGTGAATTGTATACTGGTCTAAAATATAGAATACACAAATTATAAACTGGTTATTTGAACGCTCAGACTGAAGAAAGGAGGGCCGCCCGGCTGACGTAACTCACCCTGGGGAACAACACCCTATCCCTAACGGGGGGTGCATTTCCCTAGGTGGCGTGTGGTGTATCGCCTATCTAAGAATGAAAGAGGAGAGAGCTATCCCTAACCTTCCATACTGGGGGCATGTGCCTGGTTGAAGACAAAAATCAGATATTGGAGACAAATGCAAAAGGCTGTTGCAGCAGTGGACAGAACTGTGTATTAGGTTCTGTTGCTGCCTGATCAAAGTGGTGACAACCTGAATGCAGGTCAACTGGTTGTATTACAAACTAAGTTTCAACTTTATTATTGCCCATTGGTCACAGTAGTTGGAATGCAAAAGTACAAACAGAGATGCCCACTGGCAAATAACAGAGCTAAAAAAAGATAAAAATCTAACAGGTTAAAATGGCTCTTATAAAACCAGCTCACTCCATACATGTGAGTGTGCAAGTAAGTGATTTTCACAGCAGTATCTCTCAAATGTGGTGGGAGATATCTTAGTGGGTCATGAGAGCCCTCATGACACAGGGGTCGACCGGTTTCAATGGCGTAGGTGGCTACATCAGGACCGTGATTCAAGGTACAAAATAAATTAAGCTAGTTCAGTATTGATGAACTGCAGGTACCAATGGGAAGTGCAAGCGTCTCCTGTGAGGAGACAAAAGAGGGGGGCATAGAGAGGGGCAGGGAGTTAGGGTGTGTGATTGTGAAATTGGCTGTTAGTTCTGGTTGGAAGGTTGTACTAGTAGCTGTGTGTGGTGATGTTTGAATGGCTTGCTTCAGTGTGTATGGCAGTGTACTGTGCATGAATAAATAAGGACATTCAATGTTTTCATGATTAGTGGGTGTTACGAAACTGGTTTTCAGATGAGAATACAAAGAGTGTACCTGCTGAGGTGCAATGAGTAAGAATGAAGCAAATGCTGTTGGATTGGATAGAATTTTGTAGGCTACTATCCGGCTATACTGCACTGGTTGAGTAACAGAAAGAATACTACTACATTACTGCACTTACTTTGTTGGATGTGAAGAATAGTTTTCTTCTGGGTTTTATCTTCTAGTAGAGTTGTTTCTTTCTTTCAGGAGGCTGTTCTTCACTGCAATTGCGAAAGAAGAAAATTAGTGGATATGTGTGGTAATGGCAAAACAATGGTGCTCGAAGAACACATTATTTTACACTGTAGGAGGATTTATTGGGAAGAAGAGTTAGTAACATAGCACCTGATTACGAGTATGGTTGTAACACTGCTGCTGGTGCAGAAGGGTTGCCACCAGATTCTTAATACTTGTTTGGCAGCAAGCTTCCAAGTGTGACTAGGATATTACAGGCTATGCTGGCCTGGAAAGTCAGGTGTTGGAAAATGTTAGTCTCTATGTGTGTGCAATTGTATAGCTCTGCATGGGAATGGGGACTTGGAAGCACCCGCATCGTTGGTATTGGGCCCGGTGGTTGTGTGATAAGTATGCCCTATGGGGCTGCAGTTTTCAAAATGTGAGAGTTGTTGGTGTACAATTTGTATTGGAAATGGAGTAGTGCAAGTCCTAGTAGGCTGAGAAAAATGGAGACGCCAGGAAAGAGGTACAGATTAGAAAGGAGAATGTTACTGTGTGCAATATTATTGACTTTCCCACAAATGGATGCTTGCTACATGAGTGCTATTTCAGTATGTTGGAGAAATCCTTTCCTGTTCCTTTCATTTATTTATCAAAAATGACAGACAGCACTGTTGTAAATGTACACATGCATTTATTTGGTTTCCTTCAAATGGTGCTGAAATGAGTAGTTGTACACACAGTGCATTTAGTTAATTTTGCAATTCATGTACATGGAATGCTTTGGTAACATGCATGCACTTTTAGTTTTCTGTGTGCGTAGTGGGAGTTTTACTACAAGTGTGTTAGTGTGAAAAGTGGTTTTACAAGTGACAGAATGAAAGAAGAATATAAGAGTTTGCACATTAGAATGGGTGATATGGCCAAGCATGCATGGTGTGGTAATATATTGAAGTTTCACATAGGATCTGACAATTGAACATGCTGTGGACATTTTCCCAATGTTGTTTTCTTCTTGTTTTACAAAAAAATCACAGAGTGCTGCTAAAATTGAAATATGTGTTTTGAAACTGTTATGAAAGTGGGCATTAAAAGAAAACTTTCAAAGCACACAGCATTGTAAGTAACTGCCACTTGATTGTAGGAGATGAGAAGAGATTTCAGAGCTGGAGAGATACGATCCCTGGGCTTGAGGCCAAGGACAAGTCTCGCAGACCTGTTCTGGATAAGTTGTAAAGGTCGAATAGTCGAGGCAGGAAGATTTAGAAAGACGCTTTTGCAACTGTACAGCTTACAGAGAATACCTCTAAGGAGGTGCAGCTGATAGTTTGACTTCTTAGAGATGTCAGAAATGTGAGGAGATAAGGAGAGGGTAAGCCAAAGATGACACCAAGGTTCTTAACCTCACAGGAAGGAGCAGGAAGAGGGCGCAGAGTGGCGCCCAGAGAGAGAGAGAGAGGAGAGGAGGAAGCAGGTGTACCAATGAGGAGGATCTCAGTCTTAGTGCCATTAAGGCAGAGATCATTGGCGGCACTTCATTCCTGAATTGCAGCCAGACAGTCTAGTATGAGAAAAGAAGCAGAGGTGGCTGAGGGGAGCCTGAAAGCAAGCTGAGCGTCATCTGCATAACATTGAAAATTGGAGCAGAAAGTAGCGATGAGGTGGCCAAGAGTGCCAGGTAGTGGTTGAAGAGCAAGGAAGAGAGGTTAGACCCCTTGGGAACACCACAAGTAGAGAGAGAGGCAGAAGAGAGGAAAGACTCCAGTTGGACCTGAGAGGGTCGCTCAGTGAGAAAGGAAGTCAACTAGACCGGGGCCTGGTCAGTAATACCAAGGTTGTCACGGAGGCGATTGAGCAGGATGACATGGTTGACCATGTCAAAAGTAGAGGATAGATTGAGGAGAATGAGGACAGAAGGGAGATTAGAGTCAAGATTGGAGAGCACGTCTTCACAGGTGTTCAGTAGAGCAGTTTCCGTGCTTCTGGCAGCTCTGAAGCCAGACTGGTGGTCATGGAGACAACCAACAGATTCAGTATTTATATTAAGCTGGGAGATGATCAGCTTTTCCTAGGGTTTGCCCAGGAAAGGAGATCGGGTGATAGATAGCGGAAAGGAAGGATCAGCCAAGGGCTTCTTTAGAAGGGGGTGCACAAGAGAGTGCTTAAGGAGGAGGGAAAAGTTCCAGTGGCAAAGGAGTGATTGCAGAAATCGGTCAAGTAGGAGCAAGGGGGTCGATGTGGTCCTTGATGGTTCTGGATGAGTAGGGGAAAACATGCTTTGACAAGAACTTTATAGATCGGACTTGTCTAGAAACATTGTCGGATGAACAGGGGAAAGGAGGAGGAGAAACGGCCTTAGACGAGCCAGGAGTGGTACAGGATGAGGAAGATTAGGTAGAGGAAGAGAGGGTGGACAGGATGTCCTGAGTTTTGGTAGTGAAATGAGAGGCCAAAACTGTGCAGAGGGCCTGGGAGGGAACAGGAGAGGTAGAGACTGCATCATGATTGGCCAGCTCCTTGCAGATTTAGAAAAATAATTAAAAATAATGAAAAATCATGTGTGCCAAAACAGTGCCTTGTTACAACTATTGTGTATAAAGGAGTGAATATTGTGCATTTCGCCTGCCCTGTGTGTTATCTTTTTATTTAAAAGTAATTGGTGTTGATTGGCTGCAGAAACCTAGCGTTGACTGATATTCACTAGTCAGTCAGTTAATAATGTAACATGTAATATGCGTTGGTAGGTAGTGTTCTGTGTCAATACTCTATATTTATACAGAATCAACCATTACACTTGGTTCATTTTTGGTTTATTTCCCAAAGATTTTAAATTGTCATGCATTTCAAGAAGTGCCAACATTCTCCATTTGGAGGCACGTGCAATTGTTTCGCTCGTACCCAGGCTTTTTCAAGGCACAGTGAGCTATACATAGATAACAGATTAGTTTCAACTATTACACTATGAGTACATTCTTGCACACTTATCTCACGCATACATATTGATCATACATAGTATTGAATTATTTCTACTAATCCAATACAATATTTGTGCCTATTGCCATAGCACGTGTTGCTGTTTCTACCCAGCAACATGATATACATAAATATAGTCACAGATTATTTAACTTCTTAACAGTATACAGTTAGACAGTGGCTAGTAGCTCTATCTGTCTTGGTTCATTTAGAACGGCTTATTCATGGTTTAGAGCCTTGTTGCATTTACAGTATTCCATTTATATTGAGTCTTGTCATAAATTGTCTTGATCTTTTTTGCCACAGCGATCTCTGGTGGTTTAAGCGCAATCGTGTTTCACGAGTTTCATAAGTTTTCTACTCCCATTGTGGCTAAGGCTGTGCTGTCTTCAATTTCCTTAAAGCGTTCTTGCACCCAAATGTGCAAGTTTTCGATCATTTTCTATTTGATTGGTTATTCACACTTAAATGTTTGTCTTTCATGCGTGCAGTTCTTTCAGGATGGCGGTTTTCCGTGTGTGTTGCTGGCCATTCACCCTTAGTTAGAGATTGTTGTGTACTGCGTACACGAAGTACGCATGCGCGAGCAGCTACGGGGCTCACGCATGCGCGTTAGTTCAATAAAGGCGGTGCCCGGCAGTTCGCGCCGGAGACCGGAGCCATCACACGTCTCCGGCGTGTCTTCCTTGCATGCATGGGTGCGTGTGGCTGTATGCGTGTTTGACGGCTGGAGGCCGACCCCAGCACATACAAAATTGGCGACGAGGCGGGATCGGTTTCAACTATTACACTATGAGTACATTCTTGCACACTTATCTCACGCATACATATTGATCATACATAGTATTGAATTATTTCTACTAATCCAATACAATATTTGTGCCTATTGCCATAGCACTTGTTGCTGTTTCTACCCAGCAACATGATATACATAAATATAGTCACAGATTATTTAACTTCTTAACAGTATACAGTTAGACAGTGGCTAGTAGCTCTATCTGTCTTGGTTCATTTAGAACGGCTTATTCATGGTTTAGAGCCTTGTTGCATTTACAGTATTCCATTTATATTGAGTCTTGTCATAAATTGTCTTGATCTTTTTTGCCACAGCGATCTCTGGTGGTTTAAGCGCAATCGTGTTTCACGAGTTTCATAAGTTTTCTACTCCCATTGTGGCTAAGGCTGTGCTGTCTTCAATTTCCTTAAAGCGTTCTTGCACCCAAATGTGCAAGTTTTCGATCATTTTCTATTTGATTGGTTATTCACACTTAAATGTTTGCCTTTCATGCGTGCAGTTCTTTCAGGATGGCGGTTTTCCGTGTGTGTTGCTGGCCATTCACCCTTAGTTAGAGATTGTTGTGTACTGCGTACACGAAGTACGCATGCGCGAGCAGCTACGGGGCTCACGCATGCGCGTTAGTTCAATAAAGGCGGTGCCCGGCAGTTCGCGCCGGAGACCGGAGCCATCACACGTCTCCGGCGTGTCTTCCTTGCATGCATGGGTGCGTGTGGCTGTATGCGTGTTTGACGGCTGGAGGCCGACCCCAGCACATACAAAATTGGCGACGAGGCGGGATCGGAGCTGTTCTTCCTGTTTCCGACGACACCGGCGAAACGAAGAACAACTCCGCAGTCGCGGACCCGCTCTAACAGCCGGCGGACATTTTGAGTGCACACTCACTACGACACACGCAGTGGTTGCGGCCCGTTCCGGGTGCTCGTGCGCCATCTGCCCGTTGCAAGCAGTTGCAACAATTTTTGGACACTCCACAGCCCAGTTGAACCAGGGCTGTGACACAGAAAGTGGCAGAAGAGCCAACAGGTAGACTCTGCCACAGTTGGGAGTCGGATCACCCATCAACCTGCCAAGGCAATACTGTGAGTACCTATCGTGATGGGTGAAGAAACATATGATGAGGGCGCCGTTGCCCCAATACCACGCAGAGTGCGCACCACTCTGGCTCCCATGCCCGAATTTGATACTACGGGGCCCCCATCAAAACTTGGCCCAAAATGGCTCACATGGGTCAAAAGACTGGAAATGATGTTCAGAGCCTCGGGGAAGACTGAAGACGAGGCAAAGATCGCCATCATGATGTACTCCGCAGGCACTGAAGTCCAGAAAATATATGACTCCCTTGACATTCCAGTGGCGACGTATGACTCTGTCAAGCAAGCACTTCGGGATCACTTCCTACCATTAGCCAATGTTGATTTCGACAGGTTTGTCATGGGGGCAGAAAAACAACGAAGCGAAGAGTCACTGGACCAGTTTTGTGCCCGTTTGAGACACCTAGCGAGCTCCTGCAGGTGGGTCAACAAAGAGGAAATGGTCCGCAACCAACTGCTACAAGGTTGCTGCTCAGGAAAACTTAGGAGGCAAGTCCTGAGGGAACCAGGGCTGACCCTCCGGCAAATCCTGGACATGGGAAGAGCGTATGAGCTGGCGGAAGCCAGAGGATCGAAAATGGACGCAGCTACGCATCCCAAGAATGAGGAGGAGGCTCTAGCAGTCGGACGGTTCACACCTGGGAAGACCAGATGGACACCGAAGAAGGGAGAAGGACCCACGACTTCAGGTACCCCTCAGTCGTGCTCCAATTGTGGATATGACCTCCCACACAGGGGCGAATGCTCAGCCAAATCACAAACATGCGGCAGGTGTGGGATACCGGGGCATTACGCAAGGATGTGTAGGGCTGCCATGCCCGTAGCAGCAAGCAGAGGACCAGAGAGGGCCGGTAGAGGTGGCGCTCGCACGGCAAGGGGCATATCGTCCCTTGAACAGGACGTGCACGACCTACACATTGCCGAAGAAGAGGAAGAAGAGGAGGAAGAAATTTTCTTCATTTCCAGCATCGCAAATGGCCCTGGTACTAGACGAAGACCCATATGTACTGTGGACATTGGAGAGATTCCCACCCCAGTCCTCATTGACACGGGAGCTTCAGTCTGCGTACTGGCGGACAGACATTACAACGCACTGGCAGGCCCACCAACCCTGTCGTCCTCCAAAGCCCAGATATACGCTTTTGGTGAAGATACTCCGCTACCCATCCAAGGGGTATTTGTAGCCCCAGTGACCCATGGCCAAAACAGCATCAAAGCGAGGTTTTTTGTAACCAACGTCAGTCCGCACTCTCTTTTAAGCTGCACAGCATCTGAAGCACTCGACCTGGTTCATTTCACTTTTGCTGTGTATCACATAGATCTGGACAGCCTGCTGACATGCTTTGAGAAGCTCTTCAGGGTCATAGGGAAACTGAAGGCTGAGCCAATAAGGCTCCACATTGATGAGTCTGTCAGAACAACGGCGCTGAAACATCGTCGCATACCGTTTAATCTGAGGGCTCAGGTGGAAAAGGAGCTGCAAGACTTAGTGGAACGAGATATCATTGAAAAGGTGGAAGGGCCCACCCTGTGGGTCTCTCCTATTGTAGTGGCCCCAAAGCCCAAACAGCCTGGGGCTGTACGCATTTGCGTAGACATGAGACTTCCTAATCTGGCCATAAAAAGAGAACGTCATCTCACTCCCACTCTGGACGACATCGTTGGAGAACTTCAGGGTGCGAAATTTTTTTCGAAACTAGACCTGAGAGCGGGTTATCACCAGCTGGAGCTCCACCCAGAGTCTAGATATATTACAAATTTTACAACACACGAAGGACTGTATCAATAGAAAAGGCTCAGTTTTGGAATTTCCTCGGCGGCAGAAGTCTTCCAAAATGCCATCAGGGGGGCTCTGTCCGGACTAAAAGGAGTAATAAACATGTCAGACGATATCCCAGTCTTTGCCAAATCTGAAGCAGAGCATATCAAGCGTCTGGAAACACTTTTCACAGGCTCCACAACCTCGGCCTGACACTGCACCAAGAAAAGTGTGAATTCCTGAAGGACAGCCTGGAATTTTTTGGATTTGTCTTCCATGCGGGAGGCATATCCCCAGATCCTGAGAAGGTGAGAGACATTCAAGAGGCGTCACCTCCCACGTCCCCGGCAGAAGTCCGCAGTTTCTTAGGGATGGTGAACTACTGTGGGCGGTTTATTCGAGACTTAGCATCTCTCTCTGAACCCCTGAGAGCACTCACGAGGAACGAAGTGGCATGGACGTGGACTGGCAAGGAACAGAGAGCATTCACGGCCATCAAGGATGCCCTGTCTGAACAAGACACCATGGCGTATTTCAACCCAGCCCGGGAGTCCAAAATCATAGTGGACGCCAGTCCAGTGGGACTTGGGGCGGTTCTCGTGCAGGCGGATCAACAGGGATCCATGCGACCCGTTGCATACGCCAGTAAGGCTCTTACAGACACCGAGAGAAGATATTCTCAAATTGAACGCGAAGCCCTCGCAATACTATGGGGCTGTAAACAGTTTAGATGATATATTCTGGGGAAACCTGTTGTTGTGGTGACGGACCACAAGCCCCTACTGCCCATCCTGGCAGGCGCTTCATCCAAACCGCCACCTCGGATAGAGAGGTGGATGCTATCCCTCATGGAGTACGGGGTGAAGCTGGTATACCGCTCAGGTACGCATAACCCTGCAGACTATTTGTCTCGCCACCCTGGCGCAGGAAGACCCAGAGACACCACAGAGGTTGCAAACTGTATGGACACTATTCACATGGTCGTCGAGTCGGTGCTTCCCATTGCTTTGACAAGACAAGAAATTGCCAACGAATCGAACTCGGATGAGGCGTTTCTGAGAGTGAAAGGTGCGGTAGCCACAGGAGCATGGCGGGAGCTCCTTCTGAACAATGCCCGAAGAAACGCAGAAATGCAAAGGGACTTGCAATTGCTCTGGGGTGCACGACAGGAACTGTCAGTGACTGCCGATGGTCTCCTGCTGAGAGGGCACCGGATTGTGATTCCCAGGTCACTCGTGCCGAAGGTCCTTCAGTTGGAACACAACGGACACCAAGGGATGACCAGAATGAAGGCACGTCTCAGACTCAAAGTTTGGTTCCCCGAATTGGAAAAGAGAGTGGAAGAGTATGTAAGGGCATGCATCCCGTGCCAAGCAACGAGCCCGGCGGAGAAGGGACCCCCGATTCAGACCATGGCAAGGAGCGATTCACCCTGGGGGACAGTACATGCCGATTTTGGCTCTACCGGAAGAGGACTACACTTCCTAGTAGTGACTGACCAATGGTCCTGATATCCAGAGGTGGAACTGGTCGAGTCCCAGGCCACTGACCACATCACCCTGGCCTTGGACAAGATATTTGCTACCCATGGGTTTCCCCTCAAGTTATGTTCCAACAATGGGTCACCTTTCCAAGGACAATCGTTTGCTCGATACTGTGAAGAGAGAGGCATAAAACACCGAAAGGTCACCCCACTATGGCCAAGAGCCAATGGAGAAGTGGAGCGCTTCATGCGGACACTAAACAAGGTGTTTCGCATATCCGAAAATGGAGGTGAAGACCTCCGACGGAATCTGTTCGACTTTCTCTGGGAGTATCGCACAACACCGCATCGATCAACTGGAATAGCCCCTGCGGAGGCACTTTTCAAGAGGATCCCAAGAGGACTCATACCGGAGTCAGAGGGGAGACAACCAGGAGTAATCGACAATGACCAAGTACAACTAGAAAGGTCATGGAGAAACGAGAATTAAACAGCGCGGAGGAGACTGCCAGAAAAACAGATTGCGGTTGGGGATACCGTGCTGGTACGAAACAGAAGAGCAGAAGGAAAGCTGTTGACAACGTACGAGACCCAACCACTGGGGGTAACACATGTGAAAGGTACAATGGTCACCGCAGCCAATGCCAGAGGAACCGTCACCAGAAACGTGTCATTTTTCAAGCGCATCAAGGCCGCTAGTGACGAGGCAACAGCAGAACAAGTCCCGGAACAAGGGGAAGAGACAAGTGTGGAAGAAGCTACCCCAACTGCAGATCACGAGACATCGGAGGCCCCTGGTGACGGGGCACCACGGTACCCGAGCAGGGCCGGACGACGACTTCCCCAGAGGTTCAGAGACTTCATCATGGACCCTGCACCACAGGCGGGGAAAGGCGTTGTTGCAAATCCGAAGAAGGAACCAGGTTGTACTTCTGCAGTCCGTTGTTAATTGTTGTTGTTTCTGCAAGGAAGTGTTAATTGTTTGTTTCCGGGGAAAAGGAGGGATGTTGTGTACTGCGTACACGAAGTATGCATGCGCGAGCAGCTACGGGGCTCGCACATGCGCGTTAGTTCAATAAAGGCGGTGCCCGGCAGTTCGCGCCGGAGACCGGAGCCATCACACGTCTCTGGCGTGTCTTCCTTGCATGCATGGGTGCGTGTGGCTGTATGCGTGTGTGACGGCTGGAGGCGACCCCAGCACATACAAAAGAGATAAGGATTTGACGTAATCACGTGGATGTAGTCACGTGATACTAACGTGACAGCCGTACACCCCTAGTTAGAGTAAAATAATTAACCTGCTACACAGAAGAACCCCATTGTCAGCCCATGCAACGTACGCAACAACTAACAAAGAAACAAACGTGACGTTGAAAGACATGGGACTGCAATAAGAAATGGATTACTCACAGAAAGCCACCTTACTTTTCTGGTGCCTGTCCAAGGAGATCAAAAAAGGAGGACATAAATGTGTCAAACATGGAAGGTTAGCAACAATAGTTGAAACTAATGTGTGTAGTCTGGGAGCACAATATGCTGAATCCATGCTTGAAAGGAACTGTTTAACTGCGTTAATAATGTGCTTAATCTGTCTGTTGAAAACAAAAACTTGATTACTCATCTATATTGATATTGGAAATGCATTGGATTAACAACAAAATAGAGCAGGTCAGGAATGACCTGACACATGACAAACATATAACCACATCTGCAAAACCCAATACCTCAGCGTTTGCTGGGCAAAGACTGCAGTGCCTTCATAATGAAAAACTGTGTCCAACATGTCATCTTGGCTTAAACTCCACATGCACGTACATGGAATGGAAACATGGTACAGCAAGAACAGTCATTGGCTTGAGCTGACAATCCATTATAATGCCTTTCAGTCAAAAAAAGTGCAGACCATATTCCGAGCAATGTAACGAGTTTCATGACATGGAAACTTATATACTCACATCTACAGCGTGACATTACCGTAACTTTGATAAACCCATCTGACTTGTATTACACTTTTAATAGACATTTTGCCATTCAATCCACTCATTGCGGTTCACCTGTTCCAGGTTCGATCATCTGATCCTCATTAGAATCACCCATTTGAACTCATCAAAACTATGCCCTCTACTAGAAAAATGGCGTACTAGGGGGTCCTTTTCAACTGAATTCTTGAGGCAACTATGGTGTTCAGTCATCCGTGTTTTACATTTGTGCTGGGTTTTACCAATATACCTTAAGCTACACGGGCAGACACTCATGTACATAACAGTCATTGTGTTGCATTTAGTCATATCTCGAAGTTGCCATGGCACTGAAAGGGCGACATCGACCGACTTGGTGTTGTAAGTGCAGTTACACATGCCCCACATTTGAAATGCCCAATCACGAGTGCGAAACCACATACTGTAGGTCAAGTGGTGGATTCAATAGGGTGTGAATAGCCAAGCGAGAGACCATGCATCCCCACGCAATTAGATCATTATCTATCATCAGTCAAGCTGTCTGCCATGAGAATAGTCTTTTGAACTTGGCCTTGCAAGTATCAATGCTCCTGGGAATAAAAGGGAGTGTGAGCATGGCTTTATCTTCTGGTCTCGGTGTAGCTTGCCCAAAGTCTATTTTCATTTCACCATGTGACTGGAGACCACGTTTTGAGCTCCTTTGTTGTATTTAATACCATTCAATGAATAAAACTTGGCACTCATTGTCCTTTCGCCGCACCTTAATAGGAGCTCAGCTCTCGCCTTCTCGTTCATTGTATCTTTCCACGATAGATAACCAGTTTATTGGCTGCCCCAATCCTTGGCACTGGGCCAGGCAGACCTTCTCGATTCTCCTTCCATCTCCACCCAGGCTTATTCTGCTGCGCCACACTTCAAGTCCTTCTATTCACAGGATTTTCATTTTGTAAAAAAAAAAAGATGTGGAACTTCCAGATTCCTATGCATATATACACCTTGACGGCACCACCTGCACTATTCACTATGTATAGCCAGCCTACAAGAATACTTAATCTACTTGCGTTACTGCATCTGCACAATTATAAAATGGTTTTCATTTTCTTCCGTGGTTTACACTTGCAATCTGTATTTCGCACATGAAAGTTTACAAGATTCTTAACTTCGTCATCAGATTCTGTATGGTCTATCCACCTTCTTTCTTATCATCTTTTCTTAGGCGTGTCACTTTGCTTCATGTGACATCACCAGTCTCTTCTTTCAACCGTCTTCACATGCTCTTCAGGGATCCTTCCCAAGAGGCTGTCAGCTTTTCGTGGATACATAAAAAATGGTTATCTTAATGGACACTTTGCTTTGAAGGCTGCTCGTGTTATGGGCATCATTACAGGTGTTGCCTTTGTCACTATTTCTGGTTCCAACAGATAGGCAAGTTGGGGGCGGGACTTTGTTAGAGGCTTTTGGCTCCTCCTCTACACTCCCTCCTCTGGTTGATTCATGGACCACTCCCTCACCAGACTCCACATTTAGACATCCTCTCTTCAAGAAGTGTTTCTTTGGAGTCCATATCTTCATCACTCCTTTCAAAGATCCTGCTGATTTTACATGTTCATCAACACTCCAGGTCATGTGGCTGCACTGTCCACTCGGGCTGCAGTATATCTATCTTCCCACATATTTCTTGTGGTCTCTTGCATACAGGAACTTTGTTCCCTATGGTGCATAAATGCTGGCCTTTGTATAGTCTCTGATCTCTTCATAGGTCAGCTCATTGGGTACAAATCCAGATTCAACACCAATCATGATCTTCATTCTGACTGCTTTCTTTGCTGTCTTTTTGCATTGTGTGATTATTATCTTGATTACACAGAATCCAAACATTATCATCAGCAGTGTTGCTCCAAGGAACTTGAAGATATTTGCCATCCATTGTGGTACCCATGAGAATTGTGATGCAAACCAACTGCCATCTGCAATATCGTCTACTTCATCTTCCATCTTGGTATGCAAAGTTGTCAACAACGTTATGGCCTCTGTCAAGGTCCCATTCTCTTCATCGTGAGCAGGTATGAATGTGCAACATGATTCCCTGATGTCAACACAAACACCTCAATCCATGACTGTAATCATGTCCAGGATATATCTAATCTGGAGTGTCATCAGTGTTAGGGCTCTCAGATCTTCCTTGATAGCATTCAATCCCTTTATGGTAGTGTTGATTGTCTGCAGGAGCTACCAATTGGTTATCTGTAACCATTTGGCATTCGTCATCGCCTGGATTCTTGGCATGAAGATTCTCTTGAATATTGCTGAAGTCTAACTGAACAATCAGTGTACATATGGAATGGCATCAAAAGCCTCTATTTACTATGCTGAGAAATAGTTCTCCCTCTTTGTTCGATCAAGAAATTTAAGTGATCTTCTCTTCCTCAGATGACCATCAGCCTTTAGAAACTCCCCAATATTCAAGTCACTTTTCAGAATCACTAGTGCTGGAACATGAATAATAACTATGGAACACAGTGCTCCCCAGTCCCTGGGTAGCTTCCTATAAGCTCTGGATACACAAGCCCAATAGTGATCCATTATCACTACTGTCCCATCCTTCATTCCTGGTACATCAAAGATTCGACCGCACTGTTGGTTCTCTCCAACTTTTCTTGTGCCATTGTTTCTGAAGCATAGCTCTGCGCTTGCCAGGGGTACTATCTGCACTGGGCCTCATCTATCTTCAACCAATGTCAGCAGCTTGGCAAGCTTCAGCCAGAGAGGTTTGCATCCCTTCTCCGCACAATCAATAACTGGTTTGTGATGACCTGT
The DNA here is from genome assembly GCF_040938575.1 of Ambystoma mexicanum. Taxonomy (NCBI): domain Eukaryota; kingdom Metazoa; phylum Chordata; class Amphibia; order Caudata; family Ambystomatidae; genus Ambystoma; species Ambystoma mexicanum. The sequence goes on along the minus strand of NC_090929.1, from coordinate 390,741,913 downwards.
TACTGCCACTGCTCTGCATATGACTATGCCTTCTTCCCAGCCATCTGGTGAAAGTACTGTTCCCCAAATTTGCATCCGGCCTCTCTCCTTGCATCTTCGTATTTCTTTATCAGTTCTTCCTTGGCAATTGAGCTTTCTGGTTATCTCCCATCTCATTCCTGCTCCTTTCATTCCAGGCTGTTCATATCTTATCACATGATCTCTGATGTGTGGTCTTGCTCTTGTTTTCAAATCTTGAACATAGTCATCTTCTTCTGGTGCTGACCATTCTGTCACCATACTAAGTATGCCATTTGACCCTGGAATTGGCCTCTCGTATGTCAGAGTGCAAGGTTTGTCAGGCAACGAGCTGCTGGATGTCTATTTCTATAGCTATGAATATCTTACAATTCCCCAATTCATAGGGTAGGAGAGCACAAACATAGCAACTCTCCTCAGAGGTCTTTTTCCCACTTCTTTCATGTGCTGATACCACATGTTGTTCCCCAAGTGTGCTGTACTGTCTAGATAATTATTTAACTCATAATCATCTTCACTTGCACTTATCTTGGGTCTTGTTCTTGTATAGTGAGTGTGTACATAATGATCATGGATCATATCAAAAATGGACCTTGCTACAGGAGGAATCATAGGGACACTTGTTAGAGAAATTGGTGACCTCACACGTATCACTGGTGTAGGGATAATCACATATGGTCTTGGCCTTTGTGTAACAGATATGTCTGCGAGGGTCACTGATGAGGGAAGAATCAGGGGGACTGTTGCTTTCTTTGGACCAATACAGTAAACAGTGTTTACCAAAAGAATCAGGAAAACAATGACGAATGCTGTGCATGCATATATTATACACTAATACATTAGTCCCCACCAGCGGCGATTTCTCATACGTCGCTGAGCTTGCTCGTTTCGCCACTGTATAACTTTCAGGATTCCACATTATGCCTTTGTACTACTTTTTAAGGAAGGAAAAAACCTTTTTAATTGGGCAAATTTGTTAAGTGCTCCGGTAATTGCAGAATTTGCTCAATGATTGCTGAAAGCAATCTCCTTATTGCTGGACCATTTTTAGAATCAGTATTTCTCCCCACAAGTGCAGGATATGCCAGAAGAATATGAATAAAAACAGTAAGCAAGAGCCGGTAAATGTCAACATCAGATCGGACCATTTGGGTGTCCAATGAGAAATTCAGTAAGAAATGAGTCAGGAAACTGCTGCCTCTGCCAATTTTTAACCAAATGTTATCATTCAGGCACAATCGTGATACATCCATAACTTTCTAAAATTCATTTTCAAAAGATTCCTGTGGCTCAAGAATGATTGCTTTTGCACTCATGCTATCATATTTATAAGGAGTGTCTCATGAGAGCCACATTCCAAATGCACACTTGCATTTATTCAACCAGTAGTTTCAGCGTCCTTCTTCTTTGTCATCGATTGAGTCTGCACGTTCTGAACTACTTCGTGTTGACTTGCTGCCGAATCGGGTGTGGGTTGGTCCGGTCTCACCAGAATATCCTTTGACATCGCTGAGGTGAATCCATGCATGTTGTTCCTGGACTTTTACTGCTGAGGGAGTGGCGTTTTCCACGATGTAGGGTCCACTGAAACAAGGCTTGTGCCACTTCCTAGTGAAGTTACATACTAACACTGCATTTCCCTCAAAACGTTTAGGTGCTTATAAAGGTTTTTCAGGTCTGGCTGTTGAATGGTCTTCATCTGTGTCCTGGGACCGATACCCCTTGCACTTGAATTGATCTGAAATGACAGAGATATTAGTGGTCATACATGTCAAATATGCAAGTAATAAATTTCCTAATATTTCTGCTGTCTTCTGGGCATCACTTCTAATCCTCGATGGAGGAGTCAGAGGCATTCTCATTCACCTCCCTGTTACTAGTTCATGGGGTGTGAGGTGGTGGTCCGACCCAGGCTCATTCCCTAATGCATATAGTGCTAGGGGCAGACAATAGGGCCATCCCTTTTTCATTGACAATTTTAATTTAGCAATTCTCTCTTTGAGAAGACTGTTGAGTCTCTCACATATTCCGTTCACTTGCGGGTGATAAACAGAAGAAAACTTGTGTTTTATATTCAATACCAAGATATTGCCATTGTCGGATCTTAGCAACTCACATACCCCCCATCTTGGAAATACTTCTCATACTAAAATCTTTGCTGCGCAAGTGGCGTCAGGGTGTGTACATTGACTTGCTTCAATCCATCTCAAAAAGGGACACACCACCACTATCATATACCTTTATCCACTACATACTTGCAGCATGTCAACATAATCAATATGTAAATGCTGAAAAGGACCATTCAGTCAAGGGATTACTCCCCTGATTGGTCACAATGTGTGCCCAGCAATAAACTTTTGACATACAATACCATTTAATACAAATAATGCTATGGGCTTCATTACGACCCTGGCGCTAAGTGTTTAACAGTGCCGTAAAGGGCTGCGGCGCCGTTAAACACTTAGCGCCTTACTACGAGGTCCCTTTGCGGGACCCGATGTAACGCTTACCTGGACTCTGCGGGGACACTCACGATGGAACTCTGTGACACAGTTTTTTCCCAATAGTGTTGCTTCCACTTCTAACCTCAATCTTCTGACTAAAGGGTTCCCTAAACAAAACACAAGAGATTCCTTAAAATATTAACAAGCACTAATACTGGGAATTCAACTAAGTTTCGGATGCAAGCTTTATTCTTCAGTTATTCTCTTTACCTTAATTATTTATTTGGTTAGCTCTCCATCCTGCATCTGTGCAGGGGCTCAAGTTCTGTAGAAGGGGTGGTACTCAATAATTGTGTGGCAAGGAAGGAAGCTTCTCTAAGTGTTCAATGAACAGGGAAAGGTACAGCACAACAACGTGCACACTAATATGGAAATGAAAAAATGAACACAGCTAGCACAATCAACAAGGGAAAACTGTGCAATGACCTATTTGGGAAAAGGAGACTAACAGCCCAAAACCCCAATGGAGCCCCACGGGTAATAAGGACTGGAAGTATGTATATGCAGTATTGGAATTGCTTAATATGTGAGAGTAACTACTTCATTCAAAGTGCATGAAACAGAAAATGAATCACCTCAGGAAAACGCTCGTAACCTACGGAGCGTTCAAGCTGGTTTTACTGTGCACGTAAATCATACACACAACGAAATGCCTGCAGCAAGAGTAACAGAAGCGCAGTGCGTAATGAAACACGCTTCAACTAAAACCTAAGATGCCTCAGGAAATACCCAGTAACTATGAAGCATAAACAAGGCTCCATTGCATTACGCGCGATATGCGCTACATCTATTACAACGGAACAATACGGGAAACTTGTAATAAACCTTAGGCAAACAAATGAATACTTGATAAACAATGGGAAAACTGATACTTGCGGAATAGCCCTGACAGGAAACACTCGAACTACAGAGGCAGACTCCGATAACTGGAAATAACGGGGCTTGACTGGAATCACAGGAATGACACGTCCCTGACAGGAATCACTCGAACAACTGAGGCGGGCACAGTGACTGAAAATTATGGGACTCGACCGAAATCACAGGAGTGATATCACGGGAGTGAGAGTGAACAAGAAATGACTGAAAGGGAAGGCTAACTGGCACTGAAACTAGTAACTGGAATCTAGGACAGAACTTCGATAAGCGTTATCTGTATTCTTTCTTGACGCGAAGCAGGGAACGCTCGAGGGGAGGGGCTTAAATAGGAGCAGTGAGGAAACAACTAGACCTACACTGCACATACTACCAGAATAACCTAGGCAGCCATGTTGAGAGTCAGGAAGTACTACCCATGCTTACCACTGCTCTGAGTTGCTTTCCCTAACATCCAAGAATGGTAAATAGAAGACCAATTCTTCTTTGATGCAATTCTAGGAACTTTTGCGGTGATCATGACACCCGGCCTTAACGGCTGGTATACACCAGCTGTTAAAGTAGGGACCCGCAAATGGACCTTGGTGCTAAGTACGGTACCGCATTTTGCGGTACCGTACTTAGCGCCTTCCCCATTCCCATAGAGCCCTATGGGGCGAAAATGGGAATGGGGAAGGGCCATGGTTCAATGGTGAATTACCGCCCGCCAACCTTGGAATGGGGTGGTAATTCCCCATTGAACCATGGCGGACCCGTTACAACACCAGCACCAACCATGGTTCTAATAGCGCCATGGTTTAGCGCCGGTGTTGTAATGAGGCCCAATGTCTTCTAACAGGTTCGGTATGAACCAATCCTCCACAATAGTTGCTGCTAGGCTTTCTCTACTTAAATGCGCAGGTTAGTGCAGCTGTTCAAGTGCCACCCTTAATGATGCTACTTGCATTACTGGCTTCTGAGTGCTATCTTGCCGCCATAATGCTTCAGAAGAAAATAAAGAGCAACCCCTTTGTTTCCACAATTCTTGCTCTTCCTGCGGTGCACTGCCTTCAATTTCCACTAACTGTGTTTTTGGCAAATGATTACAACCTTCTTGCATTATCACAGCCATAATTTCCCCCTTTCTTATATAAGGCGTATCAAATCTCGAGATGTCTGAAGAAGTTGCAACCCTTTTGGCTTCTTCGTCTGCAGCTTAGTTTCCGCACGAAATAAAATCAGTTCTCTTAGTATGTGCTGGTACATTTAACTATTGCATTGGCTGCTGGGAGCTGTAGTGCCTTAATAAGTCTGTCCAAAAATGCTGCTTGTTGCACAGAAGTGCTCTCCCCTCTGAGGTAGCTCTTTTTCCAATGTGCTAGCCCTGCGTGCATGGTTGACGTCACATAGGCAGAGTCACTATACAACGTCACTTCCTCCCCTTTACATTTCTCAAGCGGGATAATAGAAGCCACCAATTCTGCTGCTAGTGGTGAAAAGTGAGATGGCAGCCTTATGCTTGCCACAATTTCAAATTCCCCATTTTCTCTATGCCTCACTACAGCTGATCCTGTCAGTCTTTCTCCATTCATTTGATCAATTTTTTAAGGTTCCATCAATAAAGAGAATCTCCCCTCCTGATAGCACATTTTCTTTTAAACGCGTTATGTCCCCATATGACTCTTCATAACTAGGACAGTCATGCACATGCTCATCTTCTACCAAGGGCTCAGCTACGAATGTGGCAGGGTTCACCTGACTATCTTAATTGCAGGATTAGATATAACAACTTCATATGCAGATGCTCTCTGAGATGTCCACGTACCATTAGGTTTTTCCAAAATGGCAAACAAAGCATGCTCAACAAATAATGTCATAGAACACCCATTACAATGCTCAATGGGGAACGCGGCTGCTGCCAGTGATTGTTCTCAAGGAAAGTGCCCTCTTATAACTGGATCTAAAATACCACTCTAATATGCCAGAGGTTTGTACCCCAGTGTAGTCCTCTGTGTAAGCACTGCTGTCATAACTGTCCCATGTGTGCAAAAACAGGTAGAACTTCTCAGAATAATTGGGAATTCCTAAAACTGGAGCTGTATAAATTGCTTTCTTTAATTCTTCAAACCCCTCCTCCATCTCCTCAGTCCATTCTATTCTATCCTTGTTTACCTGTGCCTTTTTTAGAGCCTACAAAAGTGGTTTCGTGTATGAACTATAATCAAATGCCCATGCTCTAACATAGTTGCATAACCCCAGGAACTGCTGCATTTGCTTTATCGTATGTAGTTCTGTTGTTTTCATAATTGCCTCCGACCCTTCAGGTGTGACCTTATTTCCCTCATGTGAAATCAACTGGCCTATGTACAACAACTTTTCTTGATGGTACTGTAACTTCTCTTTGTCCACATTATATCCCTTGTCTGCTAGGATAATCATTAGCTGAATCGAGTCATGCCTACACTCATCATCTGTCGTGCTACAAACCAAAATATCATCTAAGTACTGCAGCACAACACTTTTCAAATCAATATTGCCCAGGTCCACCTCAAGGCACCTATTAAAGATTGATGGAGACTCACAGTACCCTTGAGACAAACAAGTGCTTGTCAGCTTAGTCTGGTGTAAAGTAAATGATTTCAAATCTTGGGAGTCCTTATACAATGGTATTGAGAAAAACACATTTTTCAAGTCAATCACTGTGAAATATCGTGCCTCAACGGGGATACTACATAGTATCGTAGCAGGATTTGGAACTAGAGGAAACTCTGCCTCTACAATCTGGTTAATCAGTCTCATGTCCTGAATTAAATGCCATGAGCCCCCCTTTGATTTTTTCACAGGGTACACTGCGGTATTATACAGTGATTTTGACATCACTAAGATACACCTGTTCCATTAGTGCAGAAATAGTTTTTAAAATACCCTCATCCGCCTCTCAAGACATGGGATATTGTCTTGCTCGAGGTAAAATTGCTCCTGGCTTCAGTTTAATCTTAACTTCTCCTACCCCCTTCAATAGGCCTACGTCATAGGGGCCTGTAGTCCATAACGAGGCTGGCACTTTCTCTAAGTCATTGTCAAAATATGATGGATGCTGCCCTACCATCATAATTTGCTGTTGGACCTCTCTTTTCTCTATTCTGATCCAATATGTGATATTCATTTCAAAGACTACTTCATCATCTGCTGGATCATCTTTAAAAATATCCTCGTCTGTGACGTCGGTCAGTATATACCCCTCCCCAATGGCAATCAATGTTCTCCATGGCCTGCCCTTGTCAAATCCTTCAAGCATGACCAATTCCCTTGCACTATGGCTGCAGTTAACCCTAGGGGAATAGTCTGTCCCCCCTCTTCGTCCATAGGTATCTGTGGCCTGAATAAAAACTCATCAGGTATTCTAATAGTCTTTCCCACTAAGCCATGATAGCCATGTTAACAAAATGTGTATCCCATGAAAGATGACTTCAGGTTCCATTGGCACTCCTCGCAGGGCCATGTGCCCTGTAAATGCCATAAGAAAATTTGCGCACATTTAAATAGTCTATTCCTGGAGTAGAACAGACTATGTCATCATCAGTGAAAGAGATCATCATAATAAGATTTGCCATTAATTGTCATCGCAGAATATTCGCTGGTGTCTGCCATGAACGCAATAATGGAACAGACATGTCACATTCTCCTAATGAGACTGGTAATTCATCAGTAAAATGAACTCTACTTGTAGCTCCAGAGAAGCCCTGAGCATTCATGGCATTTCCTGATACCTGAAAGTTTCCCTCTCGTATACATGAGCGAGTTGCCCCAGTGTCTACTAAAAAAGAAAAAGATTTGCCTCCTATAGTCACATAAACCTTTGGTTCGTCTTGGGGGTCTGGTGTTACCGGTAGTACTGAACACATCAAGACTCCCTGTGAGCTGTCCTACTGTGGATATATGCTCATCCCTGTACCTATGAAAGGACTTCCTCCCACCACAGAAACACCCCCTATTCTAGGAGTCAATAACTGCCCTGTTTTGTATTCTGCTATATCTGCATGGGTGCATGCCATGACTGTTCTTGCAGTGAATTCAATGGTGCTTGTTGTGGCTGTTGTACCTGCTTTATTTGCTCTGCTTGTGCTTGACATATCGTCTGATCTCGTAAAAACCCATTTCTAGCCTGCAGGATATATGCAGGAGGATACTCTGTCCCCCCTCTTGAAAATTGGCCATTCTGTACAAACCATTGGCTTCCACACATGCGTCCAAAGTGCCCTGCAATACCACATGTCCAGCATATAGGAGGTGTTCTTCTAACCTATCCTCCTTTATTAAACCCCCCCTTGCATATTCTGATTATCATTCTGCATGTTCCGAAAGCCACCTTGATTATGTTGAAAATTACCCCTCTCTCTGACGCCCATCCCTCCACCTCACGTCATGAACCCCTTTCCTCCTTGGTTCATCTGGCGTTGATTACTTTCCTGTGATGCACCCATTGCTTGTTGCTGCATTCCCAGCCCTTCTCCGTTTCTCATTAGTGCACCTTCTATGGTGTGTTTTGACAATTTCTTCTGAACTAGCTTGGCTTCCTCTAGCTTCCTAGCCTCTTCCTTCTTCTTATTTTTCTTTTGCAGTAGTCAACACTGGTGCACTATGGTCAACTATATCTCCGCCCAAGGCCTTGCTTCCATTCCCACTAATTTCTTGAGGTGTCTCTGTACTTGCTCCGGTAGTCCCTGACATAAAATGTGGTAAAATACTGCCACGATTTCCCTCATGGCTCTCAGGTTTCCACGTCCACTGTGCCTGAGTATTTTTTATGTAAGCAAGCAGATCTTTGCCTTCTTGCATCCTACATGCCATAATTGCACCCATATCTGACGTGTCAGGAGACTGTACCCTAAGAGCTCTCCACACGTCTGCTTTACAATTATTAAATGGCACTCCATCATGAGCTGTATTCTCTGCCGTGACACTTGAGTAGCCTTCTTGTGTCCAAATGTCACCAGCCCTTTTCCCAAGAATGGCTGCTAGGAAACAGTTCATGTCCCCTATGGCTAGGGTGTTTCCTCCTGTCATTCTTTCTAGTTCATGAATCTATTTTCCCGCAGCCACTGTTAAACTAGGGAATTTACATCTTTAATTATCCTTATCCATCATCTGCGGCCATGGGATATACTGTGACCTTGCTCCTCCCTTCGCCAATGACGGGAATTTGCGTGAACCCAAATTCGCAATCAGCTCATATTGTCTGCCTATCCATAGCAGGGACAATGGTTTTGTATCACCTTCTACCTGGCAATGACCTTAACTTGCTCACATATGGTGGCGATTCTCCTTTCTCACTATGTGATCATCCTTTGGGGTGGTCGGGATATGCTATGGGATCTGGCATCCTATCCTTAGGTTGTTCCAGATCAGACCATCTTACTTCCTTGTCTGACAGCATGCATCCTTCAGGACCACATGCACTTTCTCCCGCCTCCCCACGGAAGGTTTCTCTGTCTTCGTCCGACATATCTAGTCCCCAACTAGTATGACTTTCATCCTTATTTAAAGTCAGCCTGGCTAAAGCCAGGGTTCTATGCTCGAGACTAAACAGGCTTCCTTCTTTACCTCGTGATCGGCAACTAGGGATCGATCTTCTTTTCCCCTGCTTCCAGATTCACCTTTTGCCCTCATTTCTTGATAAGCTTTATCGAACCTATCTCCGATGCTTCCTATCTCAAAATGATCATCAAGGTTCTCTCTAGATGGTCCTGGCATTACTCCTTGCGACAGGAGAATCTCCTCTATGTCGCCCCATGATATGACTGGACTTGGTTCCATCAGCTCTTTCTCAATGCGATCAATGTCGAGTGCCCTCTGTCTCATTTTTTTGCTTCATTTCTTCATCTAATTCCCTTAGTTTCTTCACTTCCCATCTAACCCTTTCCTCTTCTTGTCTTTTTTCTTCCCTTTGTTTGTTTGCTCTATGCAGTCTTCTTTTCGTCTTTGTAATCTTTTATCCCATAATCTCGGAGCCTCTTCCTCTTCCCTCTTCTTTTCTAGCCTGTCTTGCTCTCTGCCTGCTCTCTGCCTGTTGTCATACTTTCTTTGTTCTTCTCCCTTTCTTATTTCTTTGTTGTTCCTCCTGATAAATCAGCTCTCGTCTTTGTCTATTCTTTCTCTTGTTCTCATCTTCCTTCAGTCTTCTATCTCGTTCCCTGTTTTTTTTATCTTGCTAGTCTTGGTCTTCCCTTTGCCTAACCTCCTCAAGGCTTTTCCCATCAAGCTTTAATAATATCTGTCCACCGATCCATTCATTCTGTATGAGCGTAATCTCGTCAGCTTTGTCCTTTTCTCCTTTCCATCTTTTAGTCTCCCATTCTATATCTATGGTTATATTCAATAATTCACTTTTCTCTTCCTTGACCTTGAAGATCTCTTCCTTTCCTTTAGTCTCTTCTTGACTATCGTCACTACCATAAGCGGGCGGTTTGTATATTGGGTTACTATACCCTGTTGCCGCCTTCAGTTCCTTTAACGGATACAGTCCTGCATCTTCTGTACTATCACCATTTACTTCCGGTGGAATAATGGGAGCAGAGGGTTCAACACCTTCCACCCTGCTCTGGTTAAGCAGCCATTCTGCAGGAGGCAGATCTTCCTGCTCCTCCTGGTACATTTTCCAAATCTCGAAGATAGCTAAACTTTTCTCCGATTTCTTTCCCATGTATGCTGCGTGCAAGTATGTGGTCATGTGTTGTAACACTTCTTTTGCCAATGATCCCCCTTGTGGCCACGGCATGAACCTCTTATCTTCTCTGCCTTTTACCCATTCTGCACTGTACTCTTTGATCTTGGGCATATGTTTCAGTAGTGTTTTGCACATGTACATCAGTGGTGTAACTTTTTATGCCAAGTATCAATTGACTGTCTTTACTTACCAGTAATTTTACACAAAATATGTTTCAGAATAATACCAAATATGAGCGCACACCAACAATCGCCGCTCAAAGCTTCTACTTCTTAGTTATCTCAATCTACCCTATGGTTGGCACCGATAATAACCTAGGATAAATAATTACCTTTTTCTCTACTTTACACAACCTGTCGTTCTTTGACACCTTTTTTAATACATAAAATATAAAAACAAACAAACAACTAATCGACTCTTTACATATACACCATGGCATATGCTCCTTTTCTCTCAGCCCCTAAACTACTCTGATGGGAGTTTGAATCATCTCCTCTCACAGATCCATCTTTGCACAGCCTAGTTTACCCACTTGGGTTTTGAGACAACTCCTTCTAAAATTTCTTGAATTAGGACTCTGGGCTTCTTATGTAATGCTCCTCATACAAAACACTTCTTGTTCCCCCAGACGCTCTTCTTCTAATTTCAACCTCTGTAACCCTGTTACTTATTTACATGCTACCACAATCCTGTTTTAACAGTTTGCCAGTTCCCTCAATCTACTCACCATTTGCATTTCTGGTCCGGACTCTCGGGATCGCCCCCTCCTCCAATTGGCCACCTATGTGGGACTGTGATTGGGTAACGGGAAACATCTAGGTATACTTTCTATGGGGGTTGGTGTTATGATTGGGTCTCTACTGTCAGGTGGACAACTCTGCCCACCCCTACTGCAAGTCATTGTGAGCATCAGCAGATACACAACATCTTATTGGATTTCTAAACTATAGGGCTCTTTGATACGTGGCCCTTTATTATTGGTTGCCATACTTGTACCCTTCTGGAATATTCCACTCGTTAGCAGCATGCAAGCTGGTACTCCGGGTGCTGGTGGGCCGGACTTGACCATGCTTCCTCACCTAATTAGCCCATCATCTATCATCACTCAAGCTGTCTGCCATGAGAATAGTCTTTTGAACTTGGCCTTGCAAGTATCACTGCTCCTGGGGATAAAAGGGAGTGTGAGTATGGCTTTATCTTCTGGTCTCGGTGTAGCTTGCCCAAAGTCTATTTTCATCTGATCATGTGACCGGAAAGCACGTTTTGAGCTCCTACGTTGTATTTAATACCATTTAATGAATAAAACTTGCCACTCATTGTCCTTCCGCCTCACCATAATAGGAGCTCAGCTCTCGCCTTCTCGCTCAGTGTATCTTTCCACAATAGATAACCAGTTTCTTGGCTGCCCCAATCCTTGACACTGGGCCAGGCAGACCTTCTCGATTCCCCTTCCATCTCCAGCCAGGCCTATTCTTCTGTGCCACACTTCAAGTCCTTCTTTTCACAGGATTTTCAGTTTGCTAAAATACAATGTGGAACTTCCAGATTCCTATGCATATATATACCTTGGAGGCACTGTATAGCCAGCCTTCAAGAATACTTAATCTACTTGTGTTTCTGTGTCTGTACAATTATAAAATGGTTTTAATTGTCTTCCGTGCTTTAAACGTGCAATCTGTATTTCGCATATGAAAGTTTATTCGATTCTTAACTTCGTCATCAGATTCTATATGGTCTATCCACCTTCTTTCTTACCATCTATTCTTAGACGTGTCACTTTGCTTCATGTCACAACACCAGTCTCTTCTTTCATTCGTCTTCACATGCTCTTCAGGGATCCTTCCCAAGAGGCTGGCAGTTTTTCGTGGATACATAAAGAATGGCTTTCTTAATGGATACTTTGCTTCGAAGGCTGCTCGTGTTTTAGGCATCATTACAGGTGTTGCCTTTGTCACTATTTCTGGTTCTCAACAGATAGGCAAGTTGGGGGTTGGACTTCTGGAAGAGGCTTTTGGCTCCTCCTCTACAACTGTATTTGAACTACCAGATGCCCACCATTAGAACTCCTAAATTCCTCACAAGCTGATTGAATAGTGTGGTCCAGGCAGAGCCCAGGTTTAGGTCCAGGGAGTGGTCTGCTGCCAAGGGGGGAGCACTGAGCAGGATGTCTTGTGATTTGTATTACAAGGCGAATGGCGTTAGGATAACAATTCGAGGTCAGTGCCGGGGAGACATTGGGCCTCATTACACGGTAGGCGGAGAACCAAGGTGCTATTAGCACCTTGGTCAATGCTGGTAAAATACTGGCACCGCCTTGGTGGAAAGGGGAATTACAGCCCTATTCCAAGGTTGGCGGGGCGGTAATTCCCCTTTCCCCCATTGGCCTTCCCCATTCCCATTTTTGCCCCATAGGGCTCTATGGGAATGGGGAAGGCGCTAATTACGGTGCCGCAAATTGCGGTACCGTAATTAGCACCCTGGTCCCTTTGCGGGTTGGTTTTTAACACCTGCAAAAAGCAGGCGGTAAAGTCTCCAACCCGCAAAGGGACCTCATAGTAAGGCGGTAAGGGTTAACGGTCACCGGTACCATTAACAGTGACCGTTAACCCTTACCGCCGTCCGTGTAATGAGGCCCATTGTGTGGGGACCTGCATGTCTGGGATCCAAACAAGTGCCTCTCATTTCTGATGGCCAATTTGACCTTGAGAGTTTCCACTGAACTCATGTACGACTACCAGGTGCACATCATGTGAGTTGTCTGCGAGGAGAAAAGCAGTCTCAATTATGGATCCAGTCACCTCTCTGGGACCCGAAAGTAACAAGGCCAGAGACCACGTGGAAAGGGACTGGCTCAAAGTAATGATAACCAACCACTTGGCATCCTATTTGGAGCAGGGGGTATGTAAATAGAGGAGGGCCAGTGAGTGGGGAGAATTAGTGCTGTATATTGCGTGCATCATGTGTGACAAATCCTCTTAAAATACATTGGGCCTCATTACGAATGCAGCGGTAAGGCAACAACGGCACCGGTAGTGCTTCTGGTGCCGTTGTTACCATACCACCACATTACGAGTTCTGCTTGCAGGTGCCGCTCTGCACGTCTGGTCAGACCAGGCGTGCAGGGCGGCACCCGCAAGTAGAACTGGATGGTAGCAATGGTACCGTTATGAACGGTACCGCTGCTACCATCCTCCCCATTCCCATTGAGCCTTATGGGGGCTCAAATGGGAATGGGGACGTAACAGCTTTGGATCCCGCGCAAGGGGAATTACCGGGCTGCTGAGGTTCGAATGGCCCGGTAATTCCCCTTTCATGGGCCCTAGAGACGGACCCGAGTTTGGGGGTAGCCATGTCGGTAAAAACAGCATGGCTACCTCCAAACTCGTAATGAGGGCCATTGTCTTGTTTTGAACAAGCCAGTGTGCTCCATGGCAGTATGGTGTGAATGCTCCTGCTGACATGTTATTTTCTTTATTTGTGAAATAAAAACGTGTTGACCTTGCAAGAGGCTCACCAAGCCTTTTTCCTTAGAGTATTATCAATTTCTCATCTGGTTGCCAGTGGTCTGCCCTACAGTTCCGATAATGCTTCACAGTTGTTATTCCAAGCTTGTTTCTTAGCATGTCTCACTAAAACAGGAGTATAACCCCTATCTAGGAGTTTACTGGTTAAAATAGTCTCCTCTCTTTTATAGCACTCCTAAGTGCTGCTGTTTCTTTTGAGCCACAGAAACTGCCCAAAGGGTAAATTGGTTTTAATGTGAAGGGGATGTTGGCTAGCGTATTGCAAAACAGTGTTTCAATTTGTATGCTTGTGATAGGGTTTTACTTGTAGAATTCCATTATGATGGTAAATAGTTATATCAAGAAAGTTCACTTCATGGGCACTCAACTCGTGCGTGAACTTGCAAGGTCGAAGTTGTAAATGATGCAATGCCCCAACATCCCTGTCGGAGGGGAGCCGATTTCTAGGAATGGTAAACCTTTGTGGCGGTTTCATTCCCAGTCTGGCTACCCTAACAGAGCCACTCAGGATGTTGACCAAAAAGGACCATGACTGGATGTGGGGCCAGGCTGAGCAGGAGGCATTCTGCAACACCAATGCCACCATGACATACTTTGACCCATCCAGAACCACCAAGCTGGTGGTAGACGTTAGTCCTGTCAGTTTGAGAGTAGTGCTTGTCCAGATGGATGCCAAGGGTGACCAGAGACCCATTGCTTATGCAAGTAAGGCTCTCACCCCACCTGAATAGAGGCATTTCGCAAATCAAGATGTAGGCTTTGGGGTCTTGTGGGGCAGCGAGCATTTCCACCTATACATATCTGTCACACAGTAACTTACACAGACCACAAACCCCTGATCTAGATCATACAAGGGGCCACCCACTCAGTTTGAGAGATGCCTGCTGAAACTTCAAGACTATCGCATGACACTTCTGCAGTGCTAGAAGTGTACCAAAAAAGTAACGGAACTGTGACTCCAGCGGGGGACAGAGTAGGAAGGAAGGACACAATGTGGAACACATTTTTCAAGGGTTGCAGTCATGCTGGTTGACAGTTAATTGAGTTGAAATGGATTTCCGGTTAGCTATAACTGATATCCAGTGGTAAAATGGAGAAGTGTGCTTTAACTTCACAGAGAACTGTTCCGGATTGGAGAAATTGGTTTTGGTCCCTAAGCACACTGCCCGGAACCACAAGCCTTAGGGTTTTGGTCAAACAATCATTTTTGATAACCTTGACATTACTGAGGAAGCCCCCACCCCAACCAAGTGAATTGAAGGGATTTTATTCGTTTTTCAGGGTGCTGCTGTAAAAATGAGCAAATTCGGATTTCGGATATACAACCTCTTCCAAACGTTGTTGGGGTCCCTGGAGAACTAAGCAGAATAGCTTTGTCATCTGGGTTCCCTTGGTTGTGCTTCAAACATGCTCAGGCTCACCATCATGACTCTGTGATACACTCAAAAGTCTGACCAATGCGTAGCCAATGTCATGCTTTGGGTCCTTAAGCACTCTGCCCCGAAGCACAAGCCTTGGGTTTTGATCTTGTAACATTAAAGACATTAAGAAACACAATTAAAAAAAAAGAAACTCCATTCATGGAGGTCACCAGTACTTTCAAAGGATGGGCCACCACTCTTCCACCAAAAAAGGACCCTCTGACCACAAGAGATAACACGTCTTAATTAAAGGAGGAATGTCACCTTTTAATGAAAGGAGGCAGCAATTTGCCCCAAGGCAGAGTGAAGGGACGGTGTCAGGGGGGAGTCCCTTGCATTGAAGACCCACTGGGTTGGTCTACAAAAGAGGGACCATTTACAACTTGAAAGCAGTCAACACCAAGAGCAGCAGAATGCTTCAAATCCAGAAACGATGAGTCCGGGGCAGAGGGTGTGCGTGCGCCTTTGTTTGTGTCTGAGGCATGCTACCTTTGCGGTGCTGCTTATGCTGGATTCCTTTTTTTTAATGTATTTATGGACATTTATAATGCACCTATACAGCAAATGGTGTTTCAAGACACATCAAGACACATCAAGATAAGGAAGGGGGAGATACAGGGACAAAACAAACATTAACATTCCTAATAGGTCTTGAAGCATTTGGAATGTGCAAGTGCTGTAACAGAAGGGGGAAGGGAGGGGAGGACGAAAGGCAAATAGGGGGGTGAACAGGGAAGTAAACAAACAATAACATTCCTACTAGGTCGTGAGATGATTTGGAGCGTTAAAGTGCAGTAACAGAAAAGAGGCGAGGGGTTATTTGTTTGGGGTGCCTAGCGATGGCATGCTTGCTATGTACCTGCACTAAATATTATCTTTGCCCTACCCTGTTTTTAAGAAGTGCTACGCTTAATTAAGCATGATATGCTGCACTGTGTTATGTCATGCTGCACCATGTCATATTTTTAGATGTAGAACATGTAGAACATGTTGTGCAATGTTTTGTTCTGCTGGCATCAAGTGCTATTTTTCCAAAGCTAAATGGACGTTAATAAGAATCTACGAAAGTACTACTGTAGGTACTCAATCACTACTTTTGGGGAAGGGGAGAAAAGTATGTCAGTTTCCTTTTTTACTAGCTGGGTAGGTCTTGTTATATTATTTTATTTATTTAATTTATTTTATTACATTTATAATACGCCCAGACCCGGAGGTATCACGGTATAGTTACAGACAATGAGTAAATACAATCTTAATTATAATACAGAAAAGACAGTGGTAATGTTACAAATAGGGTATTTACAATGAGCGATAGTGGTTAGTCAGGCAAGTTATGTGGTCTTCTTTCAGTTTAGTATTGATTGAGTTTTCAGTAATTTTTTTAATTGTGGGTAGGATGTTTCATTCTTGATATTGGTAGGTAGGAAGTTCCAATGTTTTGGAGCAAGGACTTTGAAACTACTGCCCCTGGATTTCTCTCCTTTGTGTCGAGGGATTTCGAGTTGTGGATTATTGTTGGATCTCAGGAGTCTGGTCTGAGATTTCATCAGGACTGTGTTGGTGAGGTATTTGGGGGCTTTATTTGCAATACATTTGTGTGTAATGCTTAGAGTTTTGAACAGTATCCTGGTTTGGATGGGAAGCCAATGGTTGTCTCTCCTAATGTTGGAGATGTGTTCTGATTTTTTTATGCCTAGGGCAGCACGGAGAGCTTATTCTGCATAAGTTGAAGTTTGGCTATGTTAGTGTACAGCGAGGGGGAGTGACCTCTGATCGGCCCATAGAACCAGAGCTCACCATCGAGTACTTTAAGATGAGATAGCTGCACCTTGAGGTGGATGGGGTGTGGGATTCTGGTACTCCGACACCCATCAATAAGGACAACTCAATGGTTTGGCAAAGGGGAGTCAGTTTAATGACAAGTGCAAAAAACGGGGAAACAATGGAAATCAACAATGATGCGATGGCCCGTCTCGCTTCAACTTCCAACAATCTTCATTCAGACAACAATAGTTATAGTAGAAATTTGTCATCATTGACGTATAACACTCAAATGTTTGTCATGAAATTCTATTGGTTGGAAAAGGTGACTTAAGTATAGGTGCTATATCTGTATATGGTAACGGCATGTGAGGATTGGATAACTCTTACCGGGTGGGCATCTACGCCCATCCCTCTACATTACTCATGCAAACGTCACTAAAAATACGACCTTAGATTATTTGACCCACTGTGATTGGGCTGGCTACAACCCTAAGCATAAATCTCCACTTTAATTAGCAGCACGCAGAATGGTCACCCAGATTCAGTATGCCCCAAGATTCACCCTGCCTCCCTTCCATCAATCAGTATGTTAGGGCTATGTGTCAATTAGTTGGCTGAGGATGGCCTCGAAACTGCAGCTTCTTGTCAGAAAAAGTTATGGTATCTCCTGCTTTGGTTGACATCAGATGTTGGTACCTCTTCGCGCTTGGCTGGTCACGTGTAAGCACACCGTGAATCAGCCTCATGTTCCTTCTATTTGTGTATTTAATTCTCATTCTCGGCCACCACCTGCCTGGGCCCCTTATCTCGACCTTCACGGGCAGGCTGCTCTGCTCTTAGGTTTCGATTCTCCAAAGTTACTGCTCACCTCTCTCTCTTGGTTTGACCTCGATTTCCCAGACACGGCCTGCTCCTTGCTGAGTTTCGATTCCACTGTCCCTCATCTTATTTTAGCTGGAATAAGAATCCTGGGTTAATTCTGCTTTTGTATAAAGCGGACTGCACTTATATAATGTGCTTCGTTGAGGTAGATATATGGTTGGCGCTTGCCACTCTGTTCCTCTACTAAGCATAGCAAGCCGTACTGTTTTCTTAGCTTCTTGCGTTACAAGCCTATGTACAGGCGTTTAGCTGGTTGAATATTTTCATCCTGCTTACAACTTAAGTTTCTTTATATTCCGACATCGTCTTTTCTCCTATGTCTACGATATCCTTATTCATGGCGTTTCATCTTTGTTGGTCACCTTTTGGTTATCGTTTTTCATCTGTACGTCTGTCCGGGCACTTGTGACGTCATCATTCATCTTCCATTGCGGCCCTTTGAGTTTCTTCTGGGACAATGTTTAAACAATCTTCATTTCTTGTCATTTGCTGATATGGTTGTCTCAATGGATATCTTACTGCCCATGGTTGTCTGGTTATTGGGGCTTCAATAGGTATTGGTCTTCTGAATGACAATGGACAGAGCCCTAGTGCGGCTCTCTGCTGGTTTATTTGCTCATCATACGTCACATATCTTGGCGTGAATGTTCCTGGGGCTTCAAAATGGGCGACTGGAGTGCGGGCCATATTTGAGACCTCCTCTACACTCCCCCCTCTGGTCAGTTCATCGACCACTTCCGCTTCCTCCTTGGAGTTCATCTTACTTTGTTCTTCTGTATTTATTTCTTCTTCGTCTTCTGGGTTTGTACATGATGGCTTGAGGAAATATCTCTTCGGAGTCCATATTTTTATCACTCACTTTAAATTTCCTACTTTCGTCCTTATTTCGTCCTTATTCCATGTCATTAGCTGACATTGTTCACTTGGGTGCAATAGATCCATTTTCCTTTATAATTTCTGCATTGTCTGGGATACAGAAACTCTGTTCCTTCTGATGCGTGCTTGCTGGTCTTCACAAAGTCTTTTATTTCTTCGTCAGTTAGATCTCTGGGCTTCCATCCTGGCTCGACATCAATCATGATCTTCATCCCTATGGCTTTCTTTGCAGTTTTCTGGCATTGCAAGATTATTATCTTGATAACACAAAATCCTAATAGTATCATCAGTAGCAGGGCTCCCAGAAACTTGAATATGTCTGCCAGCCATTGTGTGACCCACGAGAATAATGATCCAAACCAGCTGTCATCATCAACTTCGTCAGTTTCATCGATCTTCTGGTTCTGCAGGTTTGTCAGCATACCTATGGCTTCTGTTAAGGTTCCATTTTCCTCATCGTGAGAAGGTATAAATGTGCAACCTGATTCTCTGTTTTTGCACAAACACCTCCATCCATTGCTGTGATCATGTCAAGTACATATCTGTTCTGGTGAGTCATCAGTCGGATGGCTCTTAACTCTTCCTTAATCACATTGAATCCTTTTATTGTCGTGTTATTGGTTTGCAGTAACTCCCATCTGGTTATCTGCAACCATTTAGTATTTGCTCCAACTTGGAATCTTGGCATAAGAATCATTGTGAACACTGATGAGGTGAGGCTGAACAGCCTGTGTCCATATGGGATTGAATGAAAAGTTACTTCTGATTTGGCAGAAAAGTAATTCTCTCTCTTCATCCGGGATACCAGTTCCACAGATCTCCTTTCCTCAGGTGAGCATCTGCTTTTGGGAAACTGTCAATATTCAGGTCGCTTTTTGGGATCATTAGTGCTGTAACGTGGACGTTTACTATTGTGCATATGCCTCCCCAGTTCTTTGGCACTCTAATGTATGCTTTGGATCGACACGCCCAGTAATGATCCATAATCACTGCAGTTCCGTGAGTCATTCCTGGAGCTTCAAAAATTCATCCACAGTTCTGATTCTCTTCCATTTTCCTTGTGCCATTGTTCCTGAAGCACAATTTCTGGCTTTCCAGTGGCACTATCTGCAGGGGTCCTCCTCTGTCTTCGACCCATGTCAGTAATTTTGTGGGTCTCGGCCATAGAGGTTTGCACAACCTCTGTGAGTTTTCTATTGCTTCCTTGCATGCTCCAAGGACCATCCATGCTCTGCAGATCACTACTCCTTCTTCCCATCCGTCTGGTGAGAGCACTGTTCCCCAAATCTGCATTTGGCCTCTGTTCTTCCAAATTTGAGCATCTTCTGGTGTTTTCCCTTGGGCGTTCAGTCTCGGGTTTATTTCCCATCTTGTTCCTGTTCCTTTAACTTCAGGTTTTTCGTACCTGATCACATGATTCCTAGTATGAGCTCTATTTCTCGTCTTAATGTCCTGAACATAATTATCTTCATCGGGGTAATCTGTTTCAGTTGCCCATATCAATGAGGCATCCTCCCCATGAACTGGCCTCTGGTGTTGACATTGCTAAATGTGACAGACAGTGTGCTGTCGGGACATCAATTTATACAGCAACGAAGAGCTTGGATTTCCCCATACTTTACAGTAGAAGTGCACAAACGAAGCATTCTCCTTCTGAAGGTCACCTTCCAACTTCTTTCATGTGCTGGTACCAAATGTTGTTCCCTAGATGTGCTGTGCTGTCCAGATAGTCGTTTAGCTCATTGTTATCTTCATGTAGGCTTCTCTTGATTCTCAGTGTCTTCCTTTAGTTTGCTATAACTACATCCCTAAATGCATCTGTGTGGCTTTTTCTGGTCCACGGTGCATGCTTCTTCATTTGTGCCATTTGAGTGGACAAGATTCGGGCTGCTCTTTCCTGGTCCTCGTGCATCTTTTCTCTGCTGCAGCCTAACACTGGTCTGGTATAAGTCTGTATGGTAGGCCTGGTGCTTGTCCCTCATGTTGGAATATGCGTGCTCGATAATACAGCCTCTGTTGTTCTGTTCTTCAGTTCCTCTTGTATTTTTCTTACTCTGGCTATGTTCGGTAGTAGTAGATCTACTAGCATTTGTGTCCTTGCAGAGAGTACTTCTGTGGCTGCTTCTCTTTTGCTCAGGGTGTCTGACAGGACTGCTTCTGTTGACTCTCCTCTTACTTCGTCTAGTTTTTTCTCATCATCTCCTGTGAAAGTTTTTTCAGTTGGCAGTTTCGTCCTCTCTGTTGCTTTCGTTTGAGGTTCTATGGTCATCGACACTAGGCCTGGTTCGTGTGCATTCAGTGTGTGTGTGCGTGTGGGTGTCATTGCTTTGCCTTCATGCCTTTCGTGCCGACCCTGTCTCCGGCTTTCCTGCTTATTTATTACCTCAAGTGTGTATGTATCACTGCTAATTACATTCATTTTCATTTCATTTCATTTACTTTACCATCAAATTTCCTTGGGACTGGAATAACTATGTAAGGTCTGGGTGTTTTTGTGGGTTTCATGCGTACATCATCAGGTGGGTGCACTGGAATCGGAACGCTTCATGCACCAATAAAAAATGCGGTTCTGATTGTTAACGACAGTACAATAACGATAATCACAATGCATAGGCACATAATAGTTTGGTAAGAAAGGTGGCAGCATTTCCTTCCAGAGAATCGAGGGTGCCTCTCTGCTTGTGGGAGGACCAGGTTACTGTTCTGGGCCCCCATCTCGATCATTTACCAAATGTCAATGTTATTTTTTCTCCCACTCAAGATTGGTCCTTGAACAGTTTGTGTCATAAAGTGTCAAGTGCTTCACACATGTCCCCCCTCTTGCAGAAGGTAATTGTCTCTTGATGCGGGATGCAATTCCCTTGCTAGACTATGGAAGAAATAGATTAGACTAACGCTATGATGAGTCAATTTTACTGTGCAGGTTCAAAATGTATGAGCTCTCGGTTCACTCCTTTAATCTGGTTCTATTCTGCGGCTGTGTTAGACGCAAGTCAGTAAAATGAAATCGAAAATAAATTGCAACAAATATAACAATTTGGGCTCTTGACATTGTTCCCTCAATCTGTCCCTCGGCAGAAAGTTTCTTCAGAACCTCCCCAGGTAGTCTCTTTGATGATTTGAAAGTTCCACTTGGAGGATTATTCCATGCAGAAGCATTCCCAATTGTGTGATATTTGCTGGATCTCGGATGAATCTGGGGGTGTCAATTCCGATAGGCCTCCCCACTAATTCGGGAAAGTCAGCCACTATGCGGAAAAAAACTCTGTGCACCAGTCTGCTGTCTTCTAGTGAAAGGGACAATCGTCCTGTCTTGCTGGGTTCAGGATTATAAGTTCTTTCCTTGACGAGAACAATGACTGCACTGCCCTGACACGTGGAGTGCGACCAGTCTGCAGATTTTGTTCAACAAATTGCTCAATTGTTCAGTGTTTGCTGCATCTCAAACAAAGGTCAGAGTGTCGGTGGTTCTTCCAACAATAGTGCGCTCCTCGATTATGCGAAAGAAAAGCGTATTGATGAGTTCATCTAGTATCCCCTGTGGTGGAAGCATTTGTGTCCTTATCACTGTACTCTGGGAGTATGATGAAGGCTTCCGCAATGACAGTAAGTAGGCGTCTTATGACCTTCTTGTTCTCAGGATCTTGTAGGACGTCTGTGACACTGGTGACCCTCCCTACCAGTGACGGATATGATACTAATACTAAATGGAAGTAGGTGATCAAGTCCTTTGTAATGTCTCTACTGGTGGACACCATAAGTGCTGCCAAACAAAGTCTTGGTACTGGATGTATCAGGATACTGTATCTGCTTTCAGTTTTAAAGTCTTTGATCAAAGTTTGTTATAGTCTTTTCTTTGACAATTGATTGTGATTTCGTTCAAAGTTCATGTGAACAAAACATGCTGTGGCTTATATGCACAGTTATCTTCTTCACCCTGCAACTAGGATGCAGAGAGTGTCCGTTTTTATGTCCTTACCCCTTTTCGTTTGCTTAGGGGAATGTCCAAATTAAGCCACAATTTGCACAAGGATTCTTTGTCTTGCTTTACTGCTCATGCGTCCTTCTTCCTTGTCATGGATCTCATCTGCACATGCTGTGGTTCTTCCCCGTTGTCTGTATTTTCTTTGCGGTGGGGTGCAGGCAGGGGGTTTTCCCCAATATAGGGCTTAATGTCATTTAGAAAAATCCATGCTTTCCTGCCCTCTAGCTTCACAGCTGACGGAGTGCAGTCCTTTACGATGAAGGGACCATTGAATCATGACTC
This sequence comes from Ambystoma mexicanum, assembly GCF_040938575.1. Taxonomy (NCBI): domain Eukaryota; kingdom Metazoa; phylum Chordata; class Amphibia; order Caudata; family Ambystomatidae; genus Ambystoma; species Ambystoma mexicanum. The sequence goes on along the minus strand of NC_090929.1, from coordinate 390,719,078 downwards.
GTCCCACCTTTTCCTCATGTGGTTTCTCACTAGCACCCCATCTCCAGAGAACACGAGTGGAACACGTAGATCTTGAACTGAGTCTGTTTCAGTGCCTCCTTCGGTGTTCTGTGCTGCGCTGCACCCTTTTCTTCGTTGTTGCAGCTGGTCTGAAATTACAGTAAGGCTGGATGTCATGCAGTTCAAGTACTTTTGCATTTCAGATTCTAGGACCTCTCGGGTTGACTGGGCATCATATCTAGTTCTGTCTCTAGGGGTAAGAGGGGTCCTCATCCTCCTTCCTGTGACTATCTTGGGTGGTGTAAAATGATGGTCGGAGCCTGGTTGGTTCCGAAGAGCATACAATGCCAATGGAAGGCAGTGCAACCATCCCCTCTTTAGAGTAAGCTTCAACTTGGCTATCCTTTGCTTTAACAAGCCTTTGAGCCTCTCACAAAACCCATTACCTTCTGGATGATACACCGATGAGAACTTGTGCTTTATACCAAGCAACAAGCTGATCTGCTCAAAAACTGCATTTACAAAATGAGCCCCATTATCTGACCTCATCACTTCACAGACCCCCCACCTAGGGAATATTTCCCTTACTAGGAATTTGGACGCACAGGTAGAGTCTGGGTGTGTACATGGACCTGCTTCTATCCATCTAGAGAATGGACACACCACAACAATTAAGAATATGTACCCGTTGCATACTTGAATCATGTCGACATAATCAACATGCAGATGCCGAAAAGGCTCATTTGGCCGGGGGATTATTCCTCTCATGACTTTTAATGTGTGCCCTGCGGTGAATTGCTGGCAGATTATGCAGTTCACCATAAAGAATGCAACATGCTCAGCTAAATTCGGTATGAACCAGTCTTCCGCGAGCGTCGCTGCTAGATTCTCTTTTGTTAGGTGCATTGGGTAATGCAATTGTTCCAATGCTATTTTTAGTAGGGCTACAGGCATTACTGGTTTACCAGTGCTGTCTTGCCACCACAAGCTGTCATAGGGGTTTAAAGAACACCCTTGATGTTTCCACAGGTTTTTCTCCTCCTGTGGTGCCTCCCCCTGGAGCTCCATTAGTTGCGTCTGCCCAAGATCACTACAGGCTTCTGGTGTGGTTCGTGCTACCATCATCCTTTCATGGGTGCACACCACTTCTACTTCCATAACCGTCTCACTTTTGGATGCCATATGCTTGGCTTCTGTGTCTGATGTGTGCTTTCCGCGCAACACTAAATCTGTCCCTTTTGTGTGGATGGCGCATTTCACGACCGCTATGCCCACTGGGAGCTGTAGTGCCTTAATCAGCCTGTCAAATAAGGCTGCGTGCTGTACTGGCATGCCGTCTGCTCGGAGGTAGCCCGTCCTTTTCCAGCGGGCTAAGACTGCGTGCACTGTGGATGTCACATAGGAAGAGTCACTGTACACAGTTACTTCCTGGTCTGTGTGATTCTCATTGGCAAGTATCAACGCCAATAACTCTGCAGCCTGTGCTGACTAATCAGATGGTATTCGTGCACTGAGTACTAGAAATTCTCCATTTCCTATGTGCTTCACCACAGCAACGCCTGTATACCTTTGTCCCTCAACTTGATCGATTCTCGAGGACCCGTCAATAGAGACGATTTCCCCTCCTGCCAAGGCATTTTCTTTTACCCTGGGGATTTCATCATAGAATTCTTCATAATTCGCACAGTCATGTATCAGTTCTCCTTCATTGACCGGCTCTGCTATGAACGTAGCTGGGTTCACTATTTTACATTGGATTATTTTGATCGATGGATTTGATATGATCACTTCATAAGCAGAAGCTCTCTGAGATGTCAATGTGCCTTTTGGTTTTTTTAATATGGCAAATAATGAATGCTCGACGTATAACGTCATGGAACATCCCATTACAATGGTTGTCACCTTCTCTATGGCAAACGCTGCGGCAGCTAAACTTTGTTCGCATGGGAATTGACCTTTCATTACTGGGTCCAAGTTCCCACTGTAATATGCCAGGGGCTTGTACCCCAATGAGGTTCTTTGAGCGAGCACTGCCGTCATGACGCTGCCATTCGAAAACAGGTAGAATTCCTCTGCATAGCTAGGAATTCCGAGAACTGGAACCGTATAAATCACTCTCTTGAGTTCTCCAGCCCCTTTTCCATCGCCTCATACCACTCAATCTTTTCCTTTGTCGTCTGGGCCTTCTTTAGAGCCTGAAGTAAAGGCTTGTATAAGAGCTGTAGTTGAAAACCCATGCTCTAAAATAGTTGCATAGGCCTAAAAAGCTCTGCATTTGCTTTATCGTTTGTGGCTTAGCCGTGTTCAGTATTGCTTCAGCCCTATCTGGGGTCACCTACTTCCCTTCATGAGAGATCAGCTGGCCTATGTACAGCACTTCTTGCTGACAGTATTGTAGCTTTTCCTTGTCAATCTTATATGCTTTCTCAGCCAGTATAGTCAGTAGCTGAACAGAATCGTGCCTGCATTGTTCTTCTGTGATACTGCAGATTAGAATGTCATCCACCTACTGCAAGACGACACTTTCTAATGCAATATTGCTAAGGTCCATCTGTAGGACTCTATTGAAAATGGATGGGGATTCACGGTACCCCTGTGGCAGCCTTGTGCTGTTCAGACGCATTTGTCTGAATGTGAATGATGTCAGATCTTGTGAATCATGGTGCAACGGGATTGACAAAAAAGCATTTTTCAAATCAATCACTGTGAAATATTTTGCCTCAACGGGTATATTACATAGTATTGTAGATGGGTTAGGGACTAAAGGGAACTCGGCTTCAACAATATCGTTTAATGCTTGTAAATCCTGGATTAAACGCCAAGACCCTGCCTTTGATTTTTTTAAAGGATAAACCGCCGTATTACATGGTGACTCTGACGTCACTAAGATGCCCTGGTCCATCATGGCAGAGATCGTCTTAAAACTTAAAAATCACTTTGTCTGCCTCTCTAGACATGTGATATTGTCGAACTGTCGGCAAAATTGCTCCTGACTTTAGTTTAATTTTCACTTCTCCCACCCCCTTCAAGAGGCCTACGTCATAGGGTCATGTAGTCCATACTGAGACAGGTACTTTAGCTATATCCTCATTGAAATATTCCGGACGCTTCCGTGCCAACATCATTCTCTGCGGCACTTCTCTTCTGATCATTTTTACCCAAAAGCGAAGGCTCACTTCCACCCTTGTCTCTTCTGAGTCTGGTTGTTCTTCAAACAGATCGTCATTGGTGATGTCAGGCACTCAATACCCTTCTTCAATGGCGATGATCGCGCACCATTGCCTGCCTTCACCATCGTATTCGTTGACCAATGCTACTTTCCCTCGCACTGCTGTGTTATGTATCATCAAGGGAAATACTTGTCCCTCCTCTTCATGCATAGGTATTCTTGGTGTTATGGGTCGTCGTTCACCCCCCTCTGTGTGCAAAACCCAGCCACCTGCACCTCTAGCACTTCGGCTTCCTAGTGCAACTACCAGAATGAATAGGAGATTTGTAGCGCTCCCCAAAAGAATTCGGCATTATGCTGCCCCATTTCATGCACGATGGCAGCTGCCGTGGAAGTTAGCAAATCGGAAACTACATTCCCCAGAAAACCTGGCTCCGTACGGTAGTTTGCCGGTAGAGCCTCGCATTGGCTTGCCCCGCCTCTCTCACTGATGTAGTCCATGGAGGCAGCCAGGGCGCCGCTTCTGTTTACAGCTACTCCCGGCATTTAGAAGTTCTGTCTTCATTTGCTAAACCTCTTTGTTCTTACGGATTCGACTCGGACTGTTTACTGGACCCTCTATTTTTGGAATACCCTTATTGAACGGCCTTCCCGTGTACCGAACCTGTTTTTTGCTTCACGGACCCCGCTAGAAAAAGTTTTGTCTTTGTTGTTGCCTGCCTGTGTACCGAAAAACCGATTTTCTGCTGGACTTCTCTTCTACGTGCTTTTTGCCATAGTCCCTGTCCGCTAGTGTACCAGACCTTGCCTGCCTTCGACTTACCTATCTCAGGAATAGCCATCCCGACTGGTTGTTCTGCATCGCGCCAGTCCTTACCTGCCTTCCACTTACCTTACCTGGAACTACCATCCCGACTGGTTGTATCATCATTCTTTGTTCATCAGTGGTAAGACTTTTTGCTTCACAAACGGAACATTTGGAATGCACCTGTTTTTTCCGTGCACTCAAGGACGCTCTGCAGCTGTGCACCATCCCGAATCCAGTGCGACCCTCGTGCCGCCCGGGTATTAGTATCCTACTACTAACATTACCTTTTTCTTATTTTATCCCTGTCGTTGTGTTCTAAACTACTCAAATCCTCCAGTCATTCTCCACTGGTAAGATCCTGTCCACCTCTTGAATTGTGTCATAGTTCAAACCAGTTAGATACTAAGTCTTGTTATATTCCTAGGTGATTCCCGGGTTGTGCTGTTCTTCTATCCTACGGGGGGAAAAAAGCCCAGGTATTCCATCAGTTAGTAAGGCTTACAGGGGACAACTGTTACCTTCGTATTACTTACTTGTTGTTCTTCCTTTACAGCCTGGTTCGTGGCGGTGCGCTTTCTCCCCGCCCTTCTGGGTGATCAGTCCCCTTGTCTGGTTAAATACAGCAAGTGGTCATATCATTTTGAAGGTCTTATTCCCTCACAGAGAGGAGGCTTGGGTAGAGGCCCTACCCAAAGCTCTTCAAGCAACTTCCTGGGTTTTGGATACTCCCCGGTTCTACGCACTCATCTCACCGGTGAGTAACACTTGGTCTGAATAGAAACTCATCGGGGGTTCTCATAGTTATGTCTGCGAGACCTGGCAATCCTGCCATAAGCACCCGCATGCCAAATGCGAAAACCTCTGGTTCCAGTGGTATAGCTCTCATGGCCATGCGTCCTGAGTATGCTCTAATTATTTCGCATACATTCGAATAATGCATTCCTGGAGTAGAGCATACCATGTCCTCCTCCGTGAACAAAATCATCATGTTCAATTTTGTCATTAAGTCTCGACCCAAAATGTTTACAGGGGTCTGGCGTGAATACAGTAAGGGTACATTCATGTCGCACTCTCCTATGGAGACTGGGAGTGCGTCCGTAAAGGGAACTCGACTGTGAGCTCCTGTGAAACTCTGAGTATCTATGGCCTCAGCGGACAAGGAAAATTTGCCTTCACGTATGCATGAGCGTGTTACACCCATGTCCACTAGGAAGGAATATACTTTACCACCTATATCGACATTCACCCTAGGTTCCCTATGAGGGTCTGGTGTCACTGATAGGATAGAGCACATCAGGGTTCCCAGTGAGCTGTCCTAGTGTATGTATAAGTTTGCCCCACTGTGCACTTGCAGATTTTCCCCATTCACAGTGTTGCTTCCCCTTCCAGGGTTCTGGGTCTGTGGCAGTTGTGGTGTTGCCTGTTGGGTTTGTCCTTGTGGAAGATTCCCTATATTCTGTGGTTGCACCCCTGCTGCACTCCTTGTGCTTGTTGTTGCACCGTATTATTATGTGCAACACCCTGTTGTGGGAAAGCAGGTGGATTTGCCACACCTGCTCCATTCCTTGGCTATTCTGCCACGTGCCTTGGCTTCTGCACGTGCACGCCAAATGCCCTGTTAGTCCACACAGCCAACGGTGTGCAGTCATAATGTCGACATCAATAATGTCGACAGTCAAAATGTCGACAAATTAATGTCGAAAATCAATAATGTCGACATACAAAAATGTCGACATTTTACATTAATGTCGACATTTTTTCGAAATGTTGTATAAATAAATAAATATATATTTATTGTTGTGTTGTATGTGTTGAGTATGAGGGGTGGGGGGTGGCAGGGGGTATTGGGTGAGAGGGGTTGGGGGGACATCCCCATAGTAAATGATATTCTTTTTATTTATTTGTTTATTTATTTATTGAATAATAAATAAATAAATATATAATTACTATGTGTTGGGAATGAGGGTGGTTGGGGGGGGTGTGGGGGGGTGTCAGGGGGGTGTTGGGTGAGGGGGGGTTGGGGGGGGACCCCCCCATAGTAAATTAGACTCTTTTTGGTTATTTATTTATTGAAAAAATAAATAAATAAATAAATAATTAGATTGTGTTGAGTATGAGGGGTGAGAGGGTGGTTAGGGGGTGTGGTGGGGTGGCAGGGGGGTGTTGGGTGAGGGGGGGTTGGGGGGGGACCCCCCCATAGTAAATGATACTTTTTGTTGGTTATTTATTTATTGAAAAAATAAATAAATAAATATATAAATAATTAGAATGTGTTGCATATGAGGGGTGGGAGGGTGGTGGTGTGGGGTGTGGGGGGGTTGCAGGAGGGTGTTGGGTGAGGTGTTGATAGTGTTAAGGGTTTATAGTCATATTGTCGAAAAAAAAATGTCGACATTTTTTTTTCGACATTATGACTTTTTACATTAAAAGTATAGAATGTCGACATTATTATTTTCGACATTATTTTTTCGACATTTTTGTCTGTCGACATTTTTTTGTCGACATTATGACTATAAACCACAGCCAACATACTGGTGGTGGTCGGATTATTTGTCCATTTGACATAACCGAATTACCATTTTGCATGTTCTGAAAGCCTCCTTGATTACCTTGGAAACCTCCCTGATTGCTCTGCCATCCTCTTCCTCTAAACCCTCTTCCCCTCAGGTAAACCGGCCACCTGTTGCATGCTCTGTTCAGCTGCGTTAGTTAGCATGGCTCCTTCAAGAGCATATTTCGATAATTTCTTTTGCACCAGCTTCGCTTCCTCACCCTTTTGAGTCGCCTCTTTTTTTCGATTCTTTTCCTGTAACAATCTACAGTAATGTACGATAGTTAACTGTATTTCAGCCCAAGGTTTAGCCTCAACTCCTACCAATTTCTTGAGATGTTTCTGCACTGGTTCTGGCAACCCTTGGCACAATATGTGATAAAATACAGGTATAGATTTCATCCAAGATTCATGCGTTTCGAGTACCCATGCATCTTGGAAGTTCTGGATATTAAAGTAACGGGTCTTCTGACTCCTTCATTTTTTGAGTCGTTATAGCTCCCATATCAGAAGTGTCTGGGTAAAGCACCCGTAGCGCTTCCCATACTGCTGCTCTGTAATTGTTAAATGGCGCTCCATCGTGCGCCGTGTTTATTGTGGTTACACCGGGGTAGCCCGCCCGTGTCCACACATCGTCTGCTCTCTCACCAAGTATGGCGATCAGGAGACCTTTAATGTCCCCTATAGCTAGGGTGTTTCCTCCTGTCATTTTTTCTAACTCATGTATCCATTTTCCAGCTCCCGGTGTCAGCATTGGAAGCTTGTTTTTCAGGTTTTCTCCGTCCATGTGTGGCCATGGAATATATTGTGGTCTTGCTCCCCCCTTTTCTAGTAGCGGAAATTGGAATGCGCAGCCTTCCTTTTCTTCTCTCATAACTCTCCTGTCTAACGCCGGGGTTATATTCCCGCATTGCCGTCTACCTGCCAATGTCCTCAATCTGTCTACATAGGGCGGTGATGGTACCCCCTCTGACCATGGGGTGTTCCTTCATGCAAGTCAGACTGTGTGGCTGACTTTGATGCCCTCGGTGCAGACTCGCTAGTGTCTGACCATCGCACCCCTTTGTCCCTTGGGAGCCGTCTTTCGTGCCTTCTCCCTTCTTCATTTGCCTCGCGCTCCCCCTCTTTGGAGTCGGACATTGGTTGTTCCCAATTCTCGCAACTCCTTGTGTCATCATCGTTCGTTTCTACTGATTTCTAACCTATCCTGGGACAGTTTCCTACTCCCACTACTTCGGGTGACATCCTCAGTGTCATACAGCTGAGTGCTCTCCAGGCACTCGTCCTTCCCCTCCCCTTGGGGTAATTGTTCTACCCCATTTCATCATATATTTTACTGATCGTTTCCCCAATGCTTGTGGTGTCGAAGTCATCTTCAATATTTGTCCTAGACGCACCTGGTACTGAGTCGTACGCGGGAATTAATTCTTCAATGTCTTCCCAATCTACCACTGAATCGGGTTTTTTAACCTCCCTCTCCAAATATTCGAGATTGCGTGCCCTCTGTTTACGCTTACGTTCAACATCATCACCAAATTCTTTGCGCTTCCTCGCCTCTTCTCTGACTCTATCTTCTTCCCTTCTCTTTTCATTTCTACATTCATCTGCCTTTCGTATCTCTGTCTCCTTATCATTTTTTACGTACCCTTTGCTCTTCTTCCAACCTTTGCTGTTTCTTTCTGTCCTGATCATAGGCTGTTCTCTGTTTGCGATCGAGCTGTTTTTCTTGCTCCTCGCGATATAGCTGTTCTCGCCTCAGCCTATCTTTCCTCCTTATCTTTTTGTCCCTTAACTCCTTCTCTTTCTCCTTTCTCTGTGCCTCATCTGACCTCTCCTTAGGTCTCACATCATCACTTCCTTTCCCATCTAATTTCAATAATTTTTGTCCTCCCATCCATTCGCGAACGCTATCGCATCAGTGTTGTCGTCGCTTCCTTTCCACTTCTTTCCCTCTCTCTCCTTATCGAGAGATGCACTTGTCTATGCCTCATCCTTTCTTTCATCATTGTGTCTCTCCCTGTCCTTCAGGACTGCGGAGGAAAGATTATTGTCCTTATCCTTGCCTTGATTGATTTTCGTCACTACTATAAGTAGGTGACTCATATGCAGGGTTGCTGTACCCTGTGGCTGCTTTAAGATCCCTTAACGGGTAGAGTCCCTCAGGCTTACTTCCTTCGGGTTCTGTTTCAGGTGGGATAGGTGGCGCAGTAGGCGTCTCACCCCCCTCTGTGCATACATTTAGTATCGAGTATGTAGGTGGCTCTTCCTCCTTTGGCTGTTCGGACATCTTCCAGAGTTCTAGAACAGCAAGGCGCTTCTCTGACTTCTTGCCTCTATATGTAGCATGCAAGTAAGTCGTCATATGCTGTGAGACGGCTTTAGATAAAGACCCATTTTGTGGCCACGGCATAAACATCTTGTGGGCGGTACCCTTGACCCACTCGGTGCTACTTTTTTTATTTTAGGTGCATGTTTCGGCAGCTGTTTACATAATTGTGCTAATAGAGTAATGTCTTCCATGCTTAAATCTGTTTCTATCCCTCTTATACAATGCTTTTCAATGCTTCCATGCAACTTTAACACTCTCAACAATATGAGCGAGCACCAAACACTGCAAGCTCCAATCCAATTTTTCCGCTAAAATGTTATGTTACCAATTTACTCAAAAAACATCAGTTCGCATGTGATTCCATCTCAACTATTGAATTGCATAAATCTTAATCAGGTCTTACACAAAACACACAAAAAAGAATTCCTTCACATGTAATGACACAACAGAACATATAAGACGGACACTTAACAGACTAGACAGACACCAGCTGCACAAAAATGTTTCTGCCTCTAATTATTACCCCTACATGGAGCTTAAACAAACTCCATTCACAACGTCTTTAAACGCCCCGGTACTCTATCCTTTCTCAGGTGTATACCCCGGTAACCTTTCACTTCTCAGGTGTCCGTCCTGGTATCCTTTAATTTATTCAATTAATCTCGAGTCATTATCCCTATATATATATATATATATATATATATATATATATATATATATATATATATATATATATATATATATATATATATATATGAGTCTTCTCTGCTTCTGATTATTTTTTTCTTTTTTTTTTTCCTTCCCCCTCCCTCCGTTACCTTTTCCTTTACTTGTTCTAACGCCTATAATCTTTGCCAAAGCACTCACCGTTTGATTCGTTCCTCTCTGGACCCTCTGGATCACCACCTCCGTTACCGCCTCCTTCAGACTTTCGCCTGATCTGCTGCCCATAGGAATGGGAAGGGTTATGTTTTTTTAAAACGGGGTCCCTTCAGGCCCCACTGCAGTTTTGGATCAGTTGTTGCTACCCTTGTCCACGGGAAGCTTCACAGTCTACTCAGCCGAATGGTGAAGGACTCGTGATGTTGCCAAAGATCTAGAGTTACTTTGTGTCAACAGTCAATAGGTGTCTTATTTTAATCAATAATCAATAATCAATTGTTTCCAACCATCCTCTGCTACCAAGTGTACAGCGAGCGGGAGTGACCTCTGATCGGCCCATAGAACAAGAGCTCACCCTCGAGTACTTTAAGACGAGATAGCTGCACCTTGAGGTGGATGGGGTGTGGGATTCTTGTACTCCGACACCAATCAATAAGGACAACTCAATGGTTTGGCAAAGGGGAGTCTGTTTAATGACAAGTACGAAAAACGGGGAAACAATGGAAATCAACTATGATGCGTTGGCCTGTCTTGATTCAACTCCCAACAATCTTCATTCAAACAACAATAGTTATAGTAGAAATTTGTCATCATTGACGTGTAACACTCAAAAGTTTGTCATGCAATTCTATTGGTTGGAAAAGGTAACTTAGGTATAGGTGCTATATCTGTATATGGTAACGGTGTGTGAGGATTGGATAACTCTTATTGGGTGGGCGTCTACGCCCATCCCTCTACATTACTCATGGGAACTTCACTAAAAATACGACGTCTTATTGGTTGTACTATCTATAGGACATTAGATTATTTGGCTCACTGTGATTGTGCTGGCTACAACCCTAAGCATAAATCTCCACTTTAATTAGCAGAATGCAGAATGGTCACCCAGATGCAGAATGCCCCAAGATTCTCCCTGCCTCCCTTTCATCAATCAGTACTTTAGGGCTATGTGTCAATTAGTTGGCTGAGCATGGCTTATGGTATCTCCTGCTTTGGCTGACATCAGATGTTGGTACCTCTTTGCGCTTGGCTGATCACGTGTTAGCACACCGTGAATCAGCATCGTTTTCCTTCTATTTGTGTATTTAATTCTCGTTCTCGGCCGCCACCTGCCTGGGCCCCCTTATCTCGACCTGCACGGGCAGTCTGCTCTGTGCTTAAGTTTTGATTCTCCGAAGTTACTGCTCGCCTCCCTATCTTGGTTTGACCTCGATTTCCCAGGCACGGCCTGCTCCTTGCTGAGTTTTGATTCCGCTCTCTCTCTTCTTATTTTAGCTGGAATAAGAATCCTGGGTTAATTCTGCTTTTGTATAAAGTGGACTGCACTTATATAATATGCTTCGTTGAGGTAGATATATGGTTGGTGCTTGCCACTCTGTTCCACTACTAAGCATAGCAAGCCGTACTGTTTTCTTAGCTTCTTGCATTACAAGCCTTTGTACAGGCGTTTAGCTGGTTGAATATTTTCATCCTGCTTACAACTTAAGTTTCTTTATATTCCGACATTGTCTCTTCTTCTATGTCTGCAATATCCTTATTCATGGCGTTTTGTCTTTGTGTGTCATCTTTTGGTTATCGTTTTTCATCTGTACGTCTGGACGGGCACTTGTGACATCATCATTCATCTTCCATTACGGCCCTTTGAGTTTCTTCTGGGACAATGTTTAAACAATCTTCATTTCTTGTCATTTACTGATATGGTTATCTCAATGGATATCTTACTGCCCATGATTGTCTGGTTATTGGGGCTTCAATAGGTATTGGCCTTCTGAATGGCACTGGGCAGAGCTCTAGTGCGGCTCTCTGCTGGTTTATTTGCTCATCATAGGTCACATATCTCGGTGTGAATGTTCCTGGTGCTTCAAAATGGGCGACTCGAGTGCGGGCCATATTTGAGACCTCCTCTACATTAGTTTTGGTAGTACCAAGGAAGAGAATGTTACAATAGTGGAGCTTGGAGAGTATGAGTGCTCTTGCTAGTGTAACGCCGTTATAAGGTGAGAGGAATTTACGACTGAGGGAGATGAGTTTGGAGGTGTAGGAGGTAGAGGAGGCTAGTGTGTTCACTTGTTTGGACATGGTTAAGGTGGTGTCTAAGTAGACACCAAATGTCTTCACTTGTTTGAGTACTGGGATTAAGGGGCCATCAATGACAAATGATTTGTAGGTTCAATATAATGTTTTGCTTAAATGTCAAATTTTCAAGCAACTTTAAAGCAGCCATAGAGCAACACGTACCAACCCCCTAAAAACGCAAATAAAAATCAACAACAAAAAACAGCACTAGTCCTGGAAATCTAATCTGTTAACTAGACCATTCACCCTTGTTTTAACCTAATATTCACATGATGCCCTCTTTTAACAGGGCACAGTAACTGCAGCACAGGGTGAGAAGGCTAGTCAAAGGCTGGACTATGCAAATTAACTCCCATAAATGCCCAACCTCAGCATAAAAGGATTCCTGACTCACACACCAATATAACCATTACCTTGAAGGCCCTAGCAGGACTCAGGAAGCTTGAAGAAGGCCAGACAGGGATTCTGCGCCCAAGGAAGTGCTGGTCGAAATCCCACTGACAGGTAAATGGGCTCATATTTCCTTCCAGCTTTTCCATCGCTAGAACGATGGATCCAGAGACCCCAACAAGTACAAAGTAGATATGGCCTACTATTTTAATGAGGAAGAGGAGTTTAAAAAGGCATGGTTATCAGATAATGGGCCACATTCCGAGTTGGGTAGTAAGGGTTAACGGTCACCGGTAATGATGCTGGTGACGTAAAACCCTTACCGCCCAATTCCGAGGTCCATTAGCGGGACCCGCAAAGGACGTGTGGTCTGACCACACGTCCTTTGCGGGTCCCGCTAAGGGACCAGGGCGCTAATAACGGGCCTGCTATTTGCGGGCCCGTAATTAGCACCTTCCCCATTCCCATTGAGCCCTGTGGGGGCTCAAATGGGAATGGGGAATGGTTTACTGAATGGGGACTTACTGGGTCCCCCAAGGTCGGAATGACCCGGTAAGTCCCCATTCAGCCAGACCGGACCCGGTTTTGGAGGCAGCCATGGTGCTAATAGCACCATGGCTGCCTCCAAACTCGGAATGAGGCCCAATGTCTCCATATGCACGGCAGAGTTGATGGCAGTGAATATGTCAGTGGTTAGAGCTTTGGAGAAACGGCTGGCAAAAGTAGTGGTATTTGTGGATTTGTTGAGTGCGTTACAAACTATAAAGGAATGGAACAGCGATAAAAAAGACATTGGGCCTCATTATAAGTTTGGAGGTAGCCATGCTGTTTTTAGCTGCATGGCTGCCTCCAAACCAGGTACCGGGTCCGGGTCCCACAAAAGGGGACTTACCGGGCCATTCCAACCTTGGAGGGCCCGGTAATTCACTATTGTGGGACCCGGACCCGGTACATCCCCATTCCGATTTGAGCCCCCATAGGGCTCAATGGGAATGGCGAGGATGATAACAACGGGCCCGTTAATGACAGCCCCGTTATTAGCATCCTGGTCTGCTAGCAGGTCCCGCTCTTCATGTCTGGTCTGACCAGGCGTGAAGAGCGGGTCCCACTGCAGACCTCGTAATGATGCGGCCCGGAATGAACGGTGCCGGTCCCTTACCGGCACCGTTCATTCCGTGTCCGCCTTCGTTGTAATGAGGCCCATTGTGTTGTGTATTAGACAGCAGCTGGAGAAATGCACAGTGGGTGGGATGGGGATTAAGTTGGCATGGATGCCCAGTCATTGCAGGATTTTGGGAAATGAGCTAGTGGACAGAGCTGCATATGAGGCCACGACTAGGGAGGTAGTGTATATAGAGAGTGCACACCGTGATATTTCTTTGATAGAGTTGCCTCGGCCGCTCACTTAGAAACGCCTGATTTATAAATATACATCTATCATTTTGCCTACGCTGCATTGATTCTCATCCTTGAAAGTACCCTCTGTGACTTAGAAATTGTTCCAGATAGCTTGATTCACATCTGAGAGGGTGCCTCCTTAGATAGTACTGTGGTCTATTTGCCTGGCTGCTCACTTGGAATTGCTCCTGTTAGCTTGATCCGCACCTAGAAAGTACCCACTGTGATTGACGCACTGCAAGAAAGTGCACACTGTGATATTTCTGTGATTTAGTTGCCTCTGCTGCCCACTTAGAACTCCTACCGCTACTCTCTTTTGCCACTGTCCCGGCGACCTGAATCTAGACGCAGATTGTACTTCTGGTTCCTATACATCTAGGTATTGTTACTAGGTAGTGCACTGACCTCCCCAGCATGGAGATCCCATCGCTTGATATACCCCCTCTCTGACCCATCCTGATGCCTAGCCTCCCCGCACCGTACCCACCACCTTCCCACCCCCTCGCGAGGCATGGCCTGCGCTCTCGCCTCCAAATTCAATATGTTAGGGATACTGGGAAGCGGGAGGAGATTTAGCAGAGTTGCTTGACTTACAAGGGTGACTAACAGCGAACATCATCTCTCCAGAAGGCAATCATCAACTCCCGCCCTTGAGGAGCCATCCCAAGAAGAAGAAGAAGAAGAATCTGACTGTTTGTGGCCATTCAGGGGTTAGTGGAGTAAGTAGAGGGTCTTTGCACACTAGGTTTTCTTAGGCCTGGTTTCTACATGCTTTGGCTCACTATGACACCTGGATCTGCATAGGAAAGGGGAGAAATGCTTACATTTATTTCATTGGCTGTGTGTCAACCAATTAAATTTGTTAACACTGGGTGGGGTGGGCACTGTGGCGCATGAGACTGTAGCAGAGCCGCCTTCACTTGCTGTGTTCCGACCATGAAGATTACTACCGGTGTAAGCCCTGTGAGCCAGGGTATGGTGTTTAGCATTGGCCTACCTGAGCCTGAGCCTCAGCTGAGAGTCCTGAGACAGAAGAAGCAGAGCAGACCTTTGCATATGGTCTTGCCTGCTGTTACTTGGTAAGTGAAAGTGAATCAGTCACTACGCGCTCAGTGTGAGCTGCTGTTTTCTGTCTGTGGGGCCCACTAATAAAACCGTTTTATTAAGCCTCTGTGGTTCGGTACCTTAAACGCATGTCGGTCCCACATTGATTTTTTTTTTCAATATAACATTTTATTGACATTTTAACATATAACAGTACATCAGACAATCCGTAAAATTCTTGTTACAACACATTGGGCCTCATTACACGGATGGCGGTAAGGGTTAACGGTCACCGTTAATGGCAACGGTGACCGTTAACCCTTACCGCCGTACTACGAGGTCCCTTAGCGGGTTGGTGCTTTAACGCCTGCTTTTTGCAGGCGTTAAAAACCAACCCGCTAAGTGACCTCGGAGCTAATTACGGCACCGCAAAATTGCGGTGCCGTAATTAGCGCCTTCCCCATTCCCATAGAGCCCTATGGGGCAGAAATGGGAATGGGGAAGGGCAATGGCGGAAGGGGGATTTACCGCCCCACCAACCTTGGAATGGGGCGGTAAATCCCCTTTCCGCCAAGGCGGTGCCGGTATTTTACCGGCATGAGCCATGGCGCTAATAGCGCCATGGCTCACCGCCTTCCGTGTAATGAGGCCCATTGTGTGCTAGTTTCTTAGATTAGTGGTTTGGTGGTCGGGGTGGGAGGCTTTAGGTTATGCTTCTGTTCAGTTTGCTGTGGGATGGGGGAGGGGGAGTGATGTTGTTGCTGTGGTGTTTCGTGGCTTCTTAATTATCCTAGCCAGCGTGTGAGTGGGGGTCTGCAAGAAAGGGTTGGGAATTGTTCTGCGAACTCCATCAATGGGGCCCAGGTGGTCTAGAATTTGCTTGAGTTCCCTGCTCGTAGGGCAGTGATCTTCTCTTGAAATTGATGTTTTACCATGACTGTACTGACATCAAAATTATCGACAGGGTTGCGTACTTGCAAATTCAGAACTACCTGGAAACTAACGACCTCCTAGGCTCTCGACAATCCAGATTTAGGCCACACCATGGCACGGAAACAGCACTAATTGACCTAAAAACACAAATTGATGAACTCAGGGACCAAGGAAAAACTGCCATGCTACTCCTCCTGGACCTGCCGGCGGCTTTCGACTTGGTGGACCATGAAGTCCTGCGCAAACATCTAGCCACAGCAGCCCACTTCTCGATGGACGCAATAGCATGGGTCCAGTCCTTCCTTGACAATAGAACGATGCAAGTCTTCTCCCCATCGGCTTCGGCCGACCCTATCCAGACTACATGTGGCGTCCCACAAGGTTCCTGTGTATCGCCAACCATGTATAATATATTTACAAAGCCCCTATTTGACAAATTGGACAGACTGGTTCTCACCTACACAAATTACGCAGATGACACCCAGATCCTTATCCCTCTATCGGGCAATTTTGACAAAGATACAACCTTGGTAAATGAAATATATCTCCTCATTCAGGCATGGATGGCATCCCATGGCCCCTGCCTGAATTTCAACAAAACAGAAATCCTAATTCTTGGATCAGCTACTAGCCTAAAAAAACTCCAATTATTCTGCCTTCAATATAGATGGAAACATTATCAAGGTAGCTAAGGGAGTTAAAACCTTAGGTTTTTACCTGGATTCCACTCTTCCCCTGAGGAAACAGGTAAACTCCATGGCGTCATCTACTGCATACACCTGCAAACTCATCAGAGCCTGCAGACCATTCTTATCTAAAGCAAGCTGTGTCATCCTCGCCAATGCCTTAATAATGTCAAGACTAGACTACTGTAACGCCCTATACTTAGGGGCCAACAAACACATACTGGATAAAATCCAAATCTTACAAAATAATGCCCTGAGAACGGCCCTGAACATCCCTAACAGAGAACATTTTTCCAAAATCTGAAAAGAACACCACTGGTTAAAGATTAACGACAGAATCCTATTCAAAGCAGTTTCCTTGACGTACAAATGCCTAAACAACACAACACCTCCATACTTGACTCAGAGAATGATTAGGAGGACATCCTCTCAGCCTGCTAGAATGGCCAACTCCTTTTCCCTGGAGATACCTAGATATAAGTTAAAAAAATCGGGAGGAAGCAGCTTCCCGGTGAAAGCTGCCCAATCCTGGAACGCTCTACCTCCAGCACTTAGAGCTGGTCAATCCGACCTAAGCTTCAGGCGCAATACCTTGAGTTGGCTGCGCTCTAATGACATATGATCCATATTGGACCCAACATTTATGTACATACCTGTATATATGCAACTTAATGTATCCGTCTGCCTGATCTCCTTGTATATTCCCTGTCTTTGTATCGTAATATCTCAGTGTGTAACCAAGTCTCAAGTATTCCTGTACTATGTTGCGCCCAGTTACCCTTGGGTTCGGTGCGCCCTACAAACAAACAAACATCTAATCTAGTGGATATTTAGAATGATTTGTTATTTGAGCGTTCATTCTAAATGTGTGCAGTTTTGCATTGAGCGTGTTGCAGCTGGTTCCCGCATCCTTCAGCATCGCTTTTAGTGTGTAAAGACTTAAGTTACTTCTTCCTACCCAAGGTTGAGCAAAGTGTGTACCTTGGAAGCCTTTGGCCCACCCCTGTTTGTGGGTTGCTGGGTTTGGTGTGGTGCATGCTAAGTTTGAGCAGTTTACCTACCTTTGCTTTTCTGCTGTACCTGGCCCGTGATTTCCTTGCAACCTCCACCCCCTTCACTCGTGGATACATGACCAGCCTTTTTTCTTCACTCAGTTGTTTAAGTTCCAGGGCTGGTTCTTTGCACGAGAAATGAGGACCGGCTCATCTATTATTAACACAGCGCTAGGAAGCGAAAATGGTTCATCAAAGTCCTATTTGGAGGAGTCTGAACAACTTCAGATTTGAGCAACATTGGAGCTAGCACAGGCTAGCGCTTGCACGTTAAATAAACCTGTTGATGTAAGTTTAAAACGTGCATACCTTAATTTTTGGTAAAATAGGGGCAGGGGTCAGTGGGTGTAAGGTGTAACGGCTCGTAACCGCGAGTCACTTTCCTTTACTGCATAAGTAATGAATATAAGTAATGAACAAAATCTTCAAGGACTAGGATATATAACCTACTAACCCAAGCTCAAATCTCTGCAAACCTAATTCACCCGAACATCCACACAACCATTCCTCGCCCAGCAAACCGTACGTACTTCACGGCACTGCAACAACAACAAACAAGCAACACATAAACCGCACACACAGCACACAAGGTATCGCATCGGTCCGATACTCACACCAAAGCTCAGCTCACGGTGCAAACCGAACTGAAGCCACCAACAGCATACCGCTTCCCTCACTGTCCTACTCCCTCTTCACCCGACTAACCTATCCCGCCCCCTTCTTGTTTTACAGATAAGCCTGAGCACCTGGGGATCAATTCCATTGGTGACGGTGCGCAGTATAAATACTTTAAATATTTAACATACCATGAGTGTGGAGATGTGCTGCGTCAGTGTACTAAGCAGGTTAATTGCTGTTCTTCTGTTACACTGACTGCATGCTTAGTGGGCATTGGTATTACGTTTCACCTTCCTTGTACAAAGCCTAGAGTGGGAGCTGACTCTTTCCCAACTTCGCTAGCTTGTCAGAGTAGCTCTCCTTTCTGAAAGGCAGCTAGGTGTGTGAGGAACCTTCAGCTTTGAAGCTACTATCGAAAAGGCTGTGTGACTCCTTAAGAGGTCAAGCTAGTGCCTTGCCAGGCCTGGCACACGCTCAGTATCAGGTCGATGCCACGTCCGGCGATGTCACTTCCGGTGATGTCACTTCACGTCGGGTATGCTGAGTCCCCACACTTCTTCCTTTAGGACTTGACCACTGCTGATCTCTTAATGGCCGCACAGTAGGCACCTATCAAAGAATCGGCAACAAGTAGTGGTTTGTTGAGCGCTTATTGAACTTGTGGTGCTAAACTAAAAAAAGAAATGTTCGCTGAATGAGGGCGGGAGAGGGGCTATTTCTTGAGAACGACCCCCTTTCCCATGAATGTGAACCATTCATGAAAAATATCCATGATGTTGCAATCATTTTCTGCGGAACACGTGGCCTCTGAAATATGCTGCAAATTCCAGATGGTAATTTTCACACTAATTTCGGATGGCTGCTCGAACGATCAGCGATTCGTGACTAATTAGAGGCATTTCGGATACAAAATATTTCCGCTGCCTCCTCACACTTTCCAAATTAGCCTCGCTATCTTCGGCTTTGAGAAACTGTTCTATCTACTCTAATTACCCTTTACTTCCTTCAGTAATGTAATCATCTGCTCACACTGTATAACTCCTCAACGTTTCGTATTTTTACAACAAAAAAAGTCCTTACTGCTCAAAAAACCAACCTTCACAAGTCATACAACACATCTGTCCTTGCTTTATCCGTCATTCGGGAACTTTCACCCTAAAGTTTTGCCACGTTTTGCTGCAGTGCTTGGTCCCACCTGGCTTTTTATGACCATCACAAGGTTCCCCGATTTTTCGAAATGTTCACTTCAGGTGTTTGGTTGGATATTTTGTGGAGCTAGATTTTTCTGACCTTTGCAATTTCCTGTAAAAGTTCTGCAATGGTAGCCTTGTCTTGTGGGTTGGCAATTGTAGAGTACTACTGCTCCATTAAGCTATACACAAGGCTTCTCAAACGCAATTAATCAAGAGCCAAATTCACCCCATGTGTTCAGGATATCCACACCAAACACCTGTGAATACATTCATTCTAAATGGAAGATATTTACATAGATAGTGCTTATCCTAAAAGCGGGGTGTGGTTGGGGCTCTTGAGGGCTGCACTCAGGGGCGTTGCTAGGGGGGGGCTAAGGGGGCTATAGCCCCTGATCTTTTGGTTGTAGCCCCGGATAGAATCTCAGGAGCTACAGCCAAAAGACTAGCTAGCCCCCAGTCCCAACAGTTCCGACATCAGCCTAGCCCCGGGTCTTTTCCAGACCTAGCAACTCCCCTGGCTGTACTTAAAGACCACCACTGTGCACAATACCAGTCCCAGGCTCTAATATTGTGCAAGAGCACTCTGCATCAACCAGCATAATGTGGAAGGTCACCAGATATTAATTATGCTGCAAACTACCAATCACTATTGTACAGGCACATTTCACCCAATACTGTGTACCTTTCTATTTACCAGTATTGCACAAACTCGAAATCAGAGACTATTAGACACGAATCCATTGGCAATGCCCCATATAATCCCCCATTCAGCGCTCACTAATTATTATCCTGGCTAAAATCAGAAGCATTCTGGACTTTTTAATCACCCAGGTTTGTGTGGGCCCTGTCACAAATCAACTTCCATCCGGGGCACCAGTGGTCCAGGGATGTAAATCGGTTTCTAAACCATCAATCTGTCCCACACCAGAAGTGATCCGAACAGGTTGGAAACAGAAGCAAATTATAAACCTCCTTGTCCAATTTTGGTAACGTGGACGGAACGGCAGGCTTATATATGCAAAGTCGTGGATCGTTGATTAGTTGCAACACAGCGAAAATACAACTATCACCCAATGATAAAAGGGACTGTCAAGTCAAAGTTGTTTAAGAATATCGACTTTATTATTATTCAACAGATGGTTCTAGCGCACTACAAAACGCAACCTGCCCTGTATGGGGATGCAGAGGACAAACAGTCTGACAGACAGACAGTTTGGAAAAGGCGTGCACTCTGGATACTGACAGGAGGGAAGTCAGTAAAGTATTTACTTGCAATAGTTCAAGGATACTTGGTTTCAGCACAAAGGGAGCAAAGGGTTGTTAAATGTCACTAGGGGCCTTCGGAGAAGGACCAGGGGGACAGAACCACAAAAACACAGCTTCTCTCCGGTGACAGCGTCTGCATTCGCACCTTCGTGCGTCGCTGGTACGAACGACATTTCCATGGGCCACACATGGTGATCTACACAACTCCGACTGCCATGAAGGTGGAGGCCAACAAGAGTTGGATCAACTTGAAAGATACTCGAAGGGATATCAGCAGCCCTCCACCTGCAGGGGAACAGGCGTGGAAGTTAAGAATGCCCTAAGGATTCACCATTCATTTCAGAGCAAAGGGGGAGGGGGCGTGAATGGAGATCTGGAATTTAAATAATGTTAGTATTGGAAAAGGAATGTTTAAGATTGTAAATTGTGTAACAAATAATGTGTTTTTTTGGTGCTTGGGATCTGGGCGTTTTTTATTTTTTTATTGTTTTTTTTTTTTATTTTTTACATCTACAGTATTTTTTCATCTGGATGTCCACAGTGTGCCTCTTCCTTCCCCTCCCCTACCTCCCTTCTCACCCCCTTTCCACGCCTTTTATGTGTCTCTTGCACTTATTTGCCCTGTTCTTCTTACCCCTCACTCCCCCCAATTCCCTCTCTAACTCTTTCTTGTTTAAGCTCTTACATAGTGTAACGACAGTCAGGCACGTGCATTAATCTGTTGTCCTTGTTTAACAGTTTGTATTCCTCATGTCTGATGTTGTACCTCTAAACACATTGCACTTGCCCATCCTGAATGTACCAATGACTATAAAGAATGTCTAAATCCGTGTGTTCCCTCCCTGCGTTGAAGCGCTTTGAAATGGTTGTTAAGTGTATCGGCGCTATACAAATGACCAATAAATAAATAAAATAAATAAATCATGTCTGAAGATGACAATCAGTATGTATATAGAAAACTCAAAATTGTCTAACCTTATGAAATTTTAGGAGAAAATGTTAAGATGTAGAAGAAATGTTGACAACTATTTTTTTGATAATGCTAATGATAAATTAGATCCCATAATGAATGCACATGGGTTTGCAGTTGACAACGTGTGGTATAGCCCTATGAGGAAGGTGGGGAGAGATTGATCCGTAGGATATTGCTACATCTGCTCTCTCATCCCACATACTTCTGGCGTTCTTAGGGTATTCATCCTGAATGGGGCAGCGGTAGTAGATGTGCTATGTCTAGTGCATTTATCCCTGTTCAGGGATTCAGTGCAGTTTAAAGGGCAGTCAATTACGGCATCAATCATACCAAGTGACGATAATTGTTCTATGGGCGAGCGTGCAGAACACAAAAATATTAGGTATATTCAAAGAGTCCACTTGATCTTGGAAGGAGCTATCTTTCCTAGAAATCGATGGGAACAAGGGGTGAAGAGTTGCAGAGCTGGAAGAATGAGGGGTTTCTCAGAATAAGGGGTAGCACAAGTGAACAAAGAGTGTAGGACAGTATGGATAAATCATTTGCAGTATCTGACGTGGCTCAAAGAGCCAGAGGGACCTGTTGAGATACAGACATTTACCCATTTTTCTCTATGTTTTAAGGGCAATGGCACAGTGCCTGTTGGCACACATGGGAACTGCAGTCGCACATAGGGCATCACAGATCTGACTGGAGGTATGGCTCCTCTTCTAAATAACTTTTGGACCTGTGGACAGAATGCGTACAGGCAGTGGCCTCCAGCCTCACGAGGTGTGTGCAGTCTCTCTACCCTTCATGGGCCCTTCATCATGATCCCTGAAAAGCACCTGATTTTGGCCCACCCAATGCCTAAAATGACATCTGTGCCCCCTTTGTCAGCTGTGCTCCTTGGGTCCCTTTGACCACTGTATACAGGCAAATCAGAGACTACTTTTCAATGCAAAAAAATCACAAACAATTGCAAAGCAGGAAAAGATCAAACTATCTCTCAGCAGCATCATCAGAGTCTTTAGCAGACATTCCTGATCGATATCGGCTGTTTAGGCACACCAAGACCTTCTTTGCCTTCCCCCTGGCACCTGGCGCCCAAGCAGTGGCCAATGCCAAATGGCTCCAGGTGACCAAGTATGAACTATTGCTCTCCATGAACGCTTCAGAGTTACCATTTAGTGCCATTAAGGAAGAGTTACAGGCAGTGAGGCTCATAACTTTGCAAAACCGGTACATACTCGACCTCTTGACAGCAATGGAGGTCGGAGTATGATGGAAAATCAGGAGAACCTGCTGCACATTTGTGCCTCCCAATGTTACAGAAATTGGCACGCTCACCAGAACTATTGCTGCCCTGCATTAAGTAAAAGTGATCATGGAAACTGAGGCTTGGATGACCAACGATTCATGGATTGACTCATATTCTTGTGGACATCTCCTTGGTTGAGCCTTGTTGTAAAGATGCTGCTGCCTACTTTTGTCTTTTTAATTATTCTTTTTGTTTCTGTGAACTGATCCTAAATTGTTGTTCTGCCCAAGTACCAACAGTTGCTGCCATAATGACCGTAACCCTCTCCAATACTATGGACACCACTACTTCATCCCATACGGGTACTCAAACTGAAGGTGTCTTGTTTCCTTCACCAAATTATCATTCTTGTGTGGAGCAGTGGATAGATTGCAGGAATGGTGGGGAAACAAGTTGGGGTTTTTCAACTGAAGAGTATGCCCATATTGAGACTGATGTGAAAGATGGTTGTGGGGTTGCTCCCCAAGAAGATGATTATGATTTGTTAGTTAAAGTACTAACTAAAGGGGGGATTGGTGGGGTGATCCGGAAGGGTCCCCATGATTGTGAGGGGTTCATGTTGTGCGCACCTGACAAGGGATGGCATCGCTGGCATATGAATACAAATGATACTTATACATTTGCTACATTGCACCAAGTTCACAATGGGCGCAATGTTGCAAATTCATATGTATTGAGTGCAATTTACTGTTGTTTAGAATGTATACATATTTTCATGCACGTAGAGCAATTCAATGTTAAAACTGCAAATGCAACATGAACACAATCTACACACTGGGTGCTTTGCAAAAAACATGACAGTTGGGGATCTCTTGCAAAATGCATTTTGACTTTTAAACTGAATTTCTCAGGTTTTTAGATGTCAGAAAATGAGTAAATAAGTAACTTCAACCTTTGCGGTTAGCTGCTGCACATATATTTTAAGTAGCAGTGACATTCGTTGACGAAAAGAAGAATGAGTCATCTAGTAAGGTCAGCCTGCAAACACGACAAAGGTTTACGATTTACCAGTACCGCAAGGGAACAGATGTTCTCTCGATCATTTTATTGAAGTTGCAAAGAGCAGGTTGGCCATTTGTTTGGGCTGGCAATAAAAACGGGGCCTGAGGCCAGGGTATCTGGCGGTCAATTGTTTTTACATGTCCAAACTGAAGACTGGAGTAGTGGTCGCATAAATAAGTAGTTGAAATCGCAATCAGTAGTTCAATGAAGATCCTGTTTATTCAGGCCTTCCTCGTATTTGCTAAAATATGGAGTGAACCATGTGCAATCACACTTAAAGTTAAAGGCCCTAGGACAGTTATTGCTAGTAATGAATGATGTTTCAATACCAATGTTTTACCGTGTATTGACATCATGGGCTACTACGGATGAATCCTAAAATGAGATATGTTCTGAATATGATCTGAAGATGACTATCAAGAGAAGACTGGCCAATGAAAATGGAAGAATTGTGAAAAGATGGGATTTCTTTGAAGAGGTTTCTGTCCAATCATGTTTGGGGGTGGACTGCCGTATTTTGGAGTGTTTTAACTGTTGCAAAACTGTATAAAAGATGTTAACTGATGTTGTATTGTTGAGACTTGGTTTAGTTTGGGCCTGCAACCTCATCTAATCGCTCCCGAAGCATTGTACAAAAAACTTGCTTTATGTACAACCGTGTACTCGCTTCTTAAGTGGTGTGTGTGCCTATTTGGGTTGAGACAATTAAAGGCCCATCTGCACATATGTGATAGTGGTTTCAATTGTATGTGATATATATGGTGTATTCATTATGTTTATCTTTTAAATATAGTGCTGAAGGTTTTTTTTAATAAACCATAATGCACTTAATAAAAAACATTTTTTAAACTAAACTTCAACTGCAAAAAAAATGCATTTTTCATTTACATCTGGGATGAAGGCTTCCCTCTCTGAAGCAAAACAAAAGTAATCAAACTCTACGACGTAAGAATAATACTGATCACAGACAATGGAGATATCAAATATAGTAAAATATGACTAAAGATATCTCACATTGTACAAGGCAAACAGCTCCAGGAGACAGGAAAATGACTGGAAAACCAGTTCTCCGAAAAAAAAACGTTTTATTGTGAATTGTTCAGTCTTTTCTGGGTCAGTACATCACTAGACAAGACTAGTCATAAATATCTGCATTCCTCTGCTAAGAAACTGGTATGCATCACTTACTTCTTCCGGTTTAAATTTAGTGGATGCTTTTATAGGGCTTTATAGTGCTTGTTGTGTTCTTGATTGATCTTGCAACAAGTCTATGAGACATTCAACATCTGCATTAATTTCGTGAATCCTTCACCATGTGCATCTTTAAGATTATTTATGCCTTGGAAATATTCTCTCAAAGGCTAGCATCAGTCCCATGACCCACACTCAGGACCACCAACCAATCATGTGTCTTTCAATATCTAACGTCGCAGAATTTGCAAACAAACTACAGCACACCTTTCTTCCGCTAGGCAGAGGTTCTGCTTTCTGCACATGTCTCAAAAGTGATTTTTTTTAGCACTGATACTTAACCATTAGACAACAAATGACCACCTAAATATGCAATATGTAGGTCTCAGTTATAGTAGGACATTCTGAAGATTAGGCCAATAAGTAGTTCCGGTGCTGATGGAAGTTCAGAAGGTGATGCACTATAACACACTGGCCAGGTGGATGTAATACAGCCATACCAATGCTGGAGACTAAATATTTTCAGAAGCTTTTTAGGGCGCTCCAGACTTAGCAAGGTTGGTGAACGAAAAGTCGAATTCTTAAAGGAAACAAGTAAATGTGATTTGTTGCTGGATAAATGCAGTCTACTCTGGGGTTCAGAGTTTCAACATGGGTGAAATACCCCGGTGTTGAACGGACACACATGATCACGTGGGGCTGTTTGACGGTATGCATTTTGCAACTGAATGAGCTATGACTGCAGCAGATTGTCGACACAAATATTATCCCAACGTGTACATTGTTATTGAAAGAAGCTTTGGAAAAGCCAGTAGTTTTGGCTTTTGTGAAGGTTTAGATAGGCATTTGCGAAGCACTTATGTAACAGTACTACCTGGGCATAACATGGCAACAGCTGGATAATCGTGTGAGTAACTGGGATTATACTAGCAGTGCCGGGCTAATGCATATCTAATACCTTTGCACAAGCTAAAGCCTTGTTGTAGCACATTCTTGTTTTCAATGGGACTTCAGTGCAAGGTAGGGGTGTGATCACAGGCCTGATTCAAAGAAGCTTTTCATAATGGTCCAATCCCATTTGAAAACACTCTGTAAATCAGGCCCCAAGTGTCTGAAGGGGCACTTGGTTAAGATTTTTTTTAACGCCAGTAGCTCTTTTACAGTTACAATTAAGCTATTAACTCTCAGAAGACTGTATAAAACAGCACTTGCAGGCCCTTATACAGCGCAAATCTTGATGCTACTGCTTGACAGAGCTAGGTCAGAGAAACCCTATGAGGATTTGTTTTGTGGGGTGAGGTGCAGGTAGTGGGTGAGAATGGCCATAGGAATTAACATGGTCAAGAGCGGTGTTGTGATGACTATGGGGCGTGAGATGGCTCACTGTCCCTCCGTGAGTTGTCCTCACGCACCAATGCTGAGACGTTAATCATGACGTGTAATGACAGTTGAACTGTCATATTTGTGCTTGCCTTCTCCATTATGAGAGGGTCTTTCTATAATTCAATAAATATATATATATATATCAGAACGGTATTCTGGTTATTATTACCACATGTGGCGACAAGGATGGGATTACGCTGAGATGAAAGACCATGCGGCTGCTTCAGGTCCACATAGTGTGCCAGCTTACAGTCAGCCAATCATCAAGTGGGAGCATGTGGGTGAACATTGGACCCATCCATCTGCCGGGAGTCTGTGTGAAAGTTCATATCCACACCCAGCAAGCGCGGAGGCGATGGAGTTATTTGTGAATGCATAATCCGATGAGTCCGAGCAGCATTTTACAGAGGTCCGAGGGGGTGAATGTCCACCAGTCCTGTGAGATTCCAGCGGACGGCAGAAACTCTACGGTGAACATGGGGAGGCGAATATATCGCTGCAGTAAGCCACTGAAGACGGGAGAGTTCTGCATGTCTGTGGAAAGGGGGCGAGTGAAGTATATATCTAACGTGGCGTAAAGATGTTCGTAGGCCTTCCCCCTTCTCTCCAGTGGACTGGCTCCCCTAGTGGTGTTCCAGGGAAATATAGTGCCTTTAACTTTCACAATCAGTTTGATCATTCTACATGCACGGGCCAGCATAGTAACACTCTGTGACCTTGGTTGCATGTTTGAAGGCCTGGGAAGTCTAATAAATACAGAACGTATCCTGAACAGCAGAATCTGTACTTTCCAGTTCTAGTGGCATTTCAATCAACCAGCTTTCTTTGAGGAACGTCGTGTGACACCTACATCTCATTTTTATCTTTCGCCTTCAAGTTGGGAGATTTTTGTGTAGTCTGTAGGGCTGTCCCAGCACCATCCGGAAGGGGCAGTGGGAGTTTCTCTTGTCTGAAGATACCTGGGAAGGGCAACATTGCATCGGGGAGGAGCAATCACCATGCAAAACCTGGAGCCACCACCCACATTTTTGGCAACACCTGGGGAACCTGCTATTCCTTGGGAACACTGGAGAGACCTATTTATATTCTATTTTGTGTCATCTGGGGGCTAGAGATACTCTTATTAAAGGACATTTTCCACGTTAATCTGCTGTTTGGGTGCTGAAGCAGTCAGAATAATCTAGAAACTGCCTGATGTTGTTGAGGAGGGGGCAGGTGAGGATGGCAGGGGTGATGGAGATGGTCTCTATGGTATGGCAATGAAATAATCACAAGAACAGTTTGAAATAAAGATAAACATAGTGTTGGAAAGGTACACATTTTTCTCAAGGAGACATGGAGTAAGGGAAGCAGTTGATTTATTTGTGGCAAATTTGAGGGTACTATTGGCATTGTGTGAAATCACTGGGAGTGAGAACGAATATATTAGAGACCAAATAATTATGCACACGTCTAACCCTAAAATATAGGAACGGTGGTGGCAGGCAAAGAATCCACCGTTACTTGATGCATTGGCAATATCTAAAGGAATGGAATTGACAAAAATGTGCTTTAAGGAGGTACATTCTAAAAATCACAAGGAATTAGTACATGCGCTTGTAGAGGATGAGGGGTAAAAGATAAATAGGGGTGATAAAACCAAAATTTGTGTGGTGAAAAAGTTTACCAAAACTGCCATGTGGAATAACGGTGGTAGTGGGTCATCATCTGCTGGTTGGAATAGCACATCTGCACAAGGGAATCACAAGGGGCAATGTACCAGGTGTGGATTTGAAAACAAGCCATGAATGCTAAAGAATGTCCTGCTATGAGGGTGAAATGTAGGCGTTATGGCAAGATGGAACATTTTGCCAGGTCATGCAAGTTCAATAACAAGCCCATGGAAAGGTACAGGAATGTGCAGTTTATGAGTGAGAGGAAAAGTGAGTGGGCAAACAGAGTTGTCCACATTATTAGTGGAATTGAAGATGATGAGGATGAAGAATATGTTGCCCCGGAAGTGGAGACCATAATGTCAGGGTGTTCACTAAAGGCATTAGCTGACTAGGGATCTCCATAAACTATTTTTCCTGAGGGACAAAATAAGGACATTTTGGGGGGGAGCCATGTTTTACACAATACTTACATAAAACCCAGATCATATGGTGGTGGCAGAATCGACATTAAGGGCCTCCAAATTTGGGTCCGGGTTCCCTGAATGGGGAAATACCGGGCCATTACAACCTTTGAGGGCCTCGGTATTTCCCCATTCAGGGAACCCGGACCATTCCCATTCCCATTCGAGCCTCCATAAGGCTCAATGGAAATGGTGATGGAGCCAACAATGGGCCCCTTAATAACGGGCCCGTTGTTAGCTCCCTGGTCCCCTTGCGGGACCCGTAAAGGACATCTGGTCTTACCAGACATCCAGAGCGGGTCCCGCAAGGGAACCTCGTAATAGGGCGGAATGGGTTTAACGGCGCTGGCACCTTTACCGGCGCCGTTAAACCCATTCCGCCCCCCTCGCAATGAGGCCCTAAGGCCCTAAGGGTTTTGTGTGATGTGACATTGCTTACGGTGAAAAGAACATAAGAGCTAAGATTTATGTGGCTGTGAAAGGTGATTGTTTATTGGAGTGGCACCACCAAGGGAAATTAGGCCTGGAATTACACCCAAGTAAAGAGTTACAAGTGAGAGCAGTGGGGGTGAGTAGGGCATAGAAATTCCCCAAGTAGGTGGGTACCAGGTTCAAGAGGGTGTTTTTTCATGGGATTGGGAAATTGACGGGATACTGCCACAAGATTCATTTGTCAGACCAAGCAAGATGATTTGTGCACAAAGTACGGAAGCTTCCTTTAAGAGTGAGGGAGAAAGTGAGAGAAGATTTAAGAGGTCTATGCGAGTAAGGCATAATTGAACCTATAGACAGCAGTGAGTGGTTGTCCCCCATTATGTGTGGACCTAAGGGATCTCAATAGATCAATTTGTGTCAATAGACATCCGTTGCCCAAGATTAACGAGATGCTCATGACAATGGAAGAGACAGAATGATCAACCTTTCATCTGCATACTACCAAATAGATCTTCATCCCTCATCTCATGCCTTACAAGCATTTATCAGTCCGATGGGTGCGTTTCAGTTCATAAGAATGCCCTTTGGTATAGCATTGGCATCTGCCGTGTTTCAAAACATTATGGAGGAATTGTTGGGGGATGTACCTGGAGTCAAGTGTATTCAGGATGATATTTTAATTGGAGCAAAAAGTCAGAGTGAGCGTGATGGCAGAGTTTATGAAGTGTTACGGACGCTTGAAAAGGCAGGGTCGATGGTCAAATTAGCCAAGTGCCTATTTAAAGTTACCAAGGTATCATATTAGGGACACATGGTTACTAAAGAGGGTATGGTACCACGCCCGGAAATGGTGGATGCTATTGTGAAGGTGACATCACCATCAAACAAAGATGAGTTGAGATCATTGTTAGGTTTAATTGAATTTTACCCCACGTTTTTGGATAATCTAGCAGTAAAAAGTCAACCTCTATGTGTTTTGTTGAAGGAAAGGAGAGAGCTTTGTTGGGGTCAGGAAGAGGAAGCTGCTTTTAGGAGTATTAAGGAAGAAATAGCGAATGCTCCTATCCTATACAGGTTTGATCATACTGTGGAAACAATTGTGTCTGTGGATGCGGGTATTTTGGGATTAGGTGCTGTTTTAAGACAGGTCATACATGGATAAAGAGGTCCTTATCTGGCACAGAATCTAAATATTCTACTGTTGAACGTGAAAGTCTTGCATGTTATTGGGCCTCTTTATATTTTAAGACTTACCTTTGGAGCATACCTTACAAGATCAGGAGCGAACATAAGCTTTTGGCACATTTTTTTTCTACAAGGGGTTCGGGGTTGGCGACCCCCAGGATAGCTAGGTGGTTGGCAGCATTTCAGGGTTTCAATTTCACGTTTGAGTACATACCTCGCCAATGCACCCAGTGTCAGACTGTTTGTCTAGGGCTCCCTAGGAGGATGCGGAGTCATCTGTAGATATATGCGAGGAATGGATTGCACAGATTAAAGGAACTGCGGGTGATGGTTTTTCAAAGGAAATGTGGTTGGGCGCTATGAAGGAGGATGATGAGATGAGATTGGCTATGTTGTGTACAGAGCAGGGTTGGAAAGGCGAAGATTCCATTAAATCTCCCTATTATAAGTTCAGAGATGAATTTAGTAGCTCATTATGGGGTCTAGCATAGGGACAGAGGGTGGCTCCTCCTTTGTCACTATGGAGTGAATTGACTAGGCGTGCCCATAAAGATCATTTGGGAAAAAACTTAACAAAGAGGAGACTGAGGTAAACGTTTTGGTGGCCCGGCATGGATGCCATGGTAGATTTGGAGGTGGGGTGGGGTATTCCTTGTTCAGTTAGTGACAAATCCCTGAAAACTCAGATGGTGGAACCAGGGTGTGTGGACATCCCTAATAGGGCACGGGAGAAGATTGCCATTAACTTCATGGGCCCTTTGTGCATTATTGGGCGTGAGAATAGATTTGCCAAAGTGGTTGTAGACTATGCCTCAAGATGGTTTGAGGTGGAGTTTGTGGACAGCATATCAAGTGGGGTGGTGATTGACTATATGGAGAAGCTGTTTTCAAGGGAGGGCTACCCCAAAACAATGATATATGACAATGGGGGTCAGCTAGTGTCAAATGAAACGAGGAAATATTAGTTGCGTCATGGTATTGAAAATTATTGCACTGCATTATATAACCCAAGAGCGAATGGGTTGGTTGAACGTACCAACCGCATAATCAAAGACTCCTTACAATTGTCTAGAGCATGTTGTTTGGACTAAAAAAGTGGTACCCCACATGTGTTGACAGGAATGTCACACTTCTAAATGATGAGAGGCAGATCAATGAGGTCTGACTTATTTCCGGATTGGCAGATGGATCAGTGTGAAATTGAGGAGCATCCATATGCAAGTGGGGAACAAGGAATTAATGTGAGTGATGTTGTAAGAATCAAGAAAACTTTCTGAGTATCTAAAGGGTGTTCTCAATACTTCGACCCTATTGCCATTACAAAAGTAGGACAGAAATATGTGGCAACCAGTGACGGCAATCACTGGAACATGAGCCATGTGGGTATTATGAGACAACCTGAGGCATGGGAACAAATGGCTGAAAGCCCCATGTATGATGAGTTAATGGATAATTGGTATTTGGATGGGTCATTACAAGAGGAGTGTGAAAGTGGTGTGGAATCACAGGGTGAACCCCTCAACAGTGAGCAAGGAAACACACTTGATTTCCTACAGAACATGAATTCCATTCTCTGGGTAGAGAAGTGATGAAGGGCAGGCTGGAGAGGTAGGCCGATGCAAATGGAACTACATGTCGTTTGAAGAAGAGACCATCTAAATCTAATGATTTTGAACTTTACAAACAGCAAATTGCCCATATTCCTTGTCTTTTAATTGTATGCACCTCGCTGTGCAATGCTCCATGTGCCTTTATGATCACATTGTATATTTATTCAAGTCCAGTTATCCTAAAGGGTGGAACGTATGTTGTAATTAATATGGAGCACGAGATGGTTCGCTGCCCCTCCTCGAGCCATCCTCGCGCACCAATGCTTTGACGTTAATGATGACGTGTAATGACAGTTAAACTGTCATATTTGTGCTTGTATTCTCCGTTACGAGAGGGTATTTCTATACCTCTGCCATTATTCAATAAATACATATATATCAGAAAGGTATTCTGGTTATTATAACCTCAAGTGGTCAATGGATAGCTAAAAAACCAAGCAACAACCACAAGTTGTGTGTCCTCCGTCACAAATCATTTCCCCATTAATATGTACTTCAATGCAATAATTAGGCGGTGCTTATGCACCTCTTTATAGCAAAAACTAAAAATAATGACAAAGCTTATGTATCAATAGAAATATGAAGGGAGGGACGAGTGTGATTGTGTAACTGGATGATGGATATCATTGTTGTTGACAGATGTGATTAGGTGCTTTTAGGTGGCCGTGTGGGCATATTTTGGATCTGTTTGTACATATTCGGACGGAGAAAGATAGATTGGTATGATTGTGCAGATGGTTTTGTGTGATTGGATGGATGGGTGTGATTATGTGGTTTGATGACTTGTTGAAATCGTCAGGACATTGTGTGGATTTGGTGTGATTGGATGGATGAATGTCATTTAGGGGTCGTCAGAGGTCTCAACTCCCTTGCTAACCCTGTCGTCTCCCTTGCTACCACTAAAAGTGGCCAGCACCATGTGGGTCTTTACTTCTGGAGTGGTTGGCTTTCTTGTTCAGGCCTCTTAAAAAAAGAACAAAAAAAGAACAGGAGGGGTGCCACAAGTCTAACACTTTCAGCACTGACTCTAAATAAGAAAGAATAGTAATACCAAATAATGTGTCTTTCTGGAATTCTATAAAATAATTGCTAGACTCATTAAAGGTTTATTTCAGGCACACTTCAGGGGGTGAGTCACTGATTTAGTCTGTTCTTAAACACCTCAACTCAGACTTGTATCCATCTGAGGTCGATAAATGAGAACCAACACAGGTTGGGTGATATTGGGTGTCTACTTTTCCTATACAAAGTGCTTAAGCATAAGTGCTATATAATAACACATCATTATCATTTGGTCATGGACGTCTGCTTGCATTCACAGTAATTTGGTAATATGGGCCTATACACACTAACTTAATGATACATATGGTGATCCATTCTTGTATGAAATGTACATCACATCATAGTGATATCATAACCATATTTTTGTAGTGTACTTAGGGATGCTATGTGATGTCACTTCCTGTTTTGTCAAGGGGTGAAAGGTCGTGTTCATTAGAGTAACTTTGCTGAAAATTTTGGGGGGGGACATGACATCCGAAGAAAAGGTGCCCCAGCCACATGAATGCGGACACAATGGTAAGCCATGAAAGTTGGGGGGATAAACACCCCTGTCCCCCTCTAAAATTACGCCCAGGGTCATGTTCCATCGCTTACCGCGATATCACTTCGGGGTGGGGTCAAATGACATCACTTCCTGTGATGTCAACAGAGGTCAATGGTTGTGTGATGTCACTTCTGCTACCCCTGGCATTTTGGTGAAATGACGTCCCTGCGTGCATCACAGCAATATGAACACAAAACAAAAAGATTCCAGTAGGTGTCAGGTCACCAATAGTACACAGGAGTATTTTACAATATTCTTATGATGCCTATGCCCAAACTTATATGCTAGCATTGCCACTGTAAAACAACTACATAATGCTGCACCAACAATACATTCCAGCATTCCCACTGAAAAACATGTTAATGATGATGCACACGTAATATTTGTCAGAATTCTTACAGTAACACAGGGTCACGATGCCGCACCCACAATATTTGCCAGCATTATCACTGTTAAACACGTTTATGATGTTGCTCCCACAGTACCTGCTAACATTCCTACTGTAAAATGCTTTCATAACAATGCCCACAATATATGAGAGCACAGCCACTGTTAAGCATATGTGTTTATGTGTGACTTGTGTTACCAATATATGCCAGTATTGGCCTTTAATGTTGATGTCCACAATATATGCCAGATGCATCCTCTAAAACCCCTTATATGCTGTCTGTGTTAAAATGTATGCCAGTATTGCCAATGTGAATATATCATTATGGTTGGTTGGTCCATACAATACATGCCAGACATATCCATTGATGACATGCCGTCAGTGCGGCACCTCCTACCAAGCAGACACACAAACACGTGTCCCACTGGCACACACAGACATTCTCTCAGACACTCCGAAACACACACACACACAAACAAAATCACATACGTACTCAGTGTTTCTTGAACACACACACATAGACATACTACACAACTTTGAAAACACACACACATGCATACAAACAAATGTTTTTAAAACATACCTTTCCACATGGTAGTGGTCTTGAGTTTGCTCTCTGGTGAATCGGCTAGCATGGGAGGAAGTAGATGAATCATTTGCAGTCGGGTGGCCTGAACATGGTAAAGAGACCGTACTACCGCACCACTCCAAGTCCTTCTTTCTTGAGAAGCCTTGGGACTGCCAGACTGTCAAACATTAAAATCACTCCTGAGGCTGAACTTACAGCCCTTTCCCATATGTACCAATAATGACTGCAGGAGGACGCTCAGTCAGAGAAGATTTGGGGGAATATTACAGATGGCCTCTGGGAAAACATAATACGACCCCAGATCTCCAACACATCTGTGAAGGTGTGAAGACCTGTGTACTTTTAGGGGAAAGTAGCAGGGAAAGAAAACATGTTTCTAAAGGCATGATTAAAAAATCTCTCCTCTACTTAGACAGCTGCACTGATTCCTAAAAAATGACCTCTGCTGGAAGTGAGCTATCAGCTAGTTGCACTCATCATGCTTGTCAGAGCAAATGATTCTCTCTAAATATGTACCTGCACAAGCTCTCCCTCGCCATACCTAAACATGAGATAGAGCTGTAGGTTAAAATGTTGAACCTGCATATGATAAGGCCTGCCTGCTACCTGACTTGAAAATGTGCAACCCTATTTTAGATGGCTTGACTGGATGATGTCATTCAGGCCACTCCTCTCTAGCATGATGTCTGTGTTGATGAGTTATTCCCATTGACTGCATATAAAGTGTTAAAAATGCTCCTTTGTGTTGTGCTGTGCTGTGCTGTGCTGTGCTGTGCTGTGCTGTGCTGTGCTGTGCTATTAAACCTTTGATGTTAAACATCCTAGACTGAAATGCATCTCTCATTAATGGTCTGACAGGGGAAAAGTTTACTAATGTATATCTCTCAAATAGCTAACTTTCAATTACTGCCTTTGATGGTGTGCAATCGTCTCTTTTCCCTGCAGTCCTGTTGTCTGCATCAGCTTTGAATGATGACTGGAAACAAATAATTAACTTACACCTTTAACAACAATACTAATAATAATAATTTCAGATTTGTAGTGCCAGAGTTCGCCAACTTATAGGTGTTGTAATAATAGTCTTTATAACAATTGATTATAACTAAGTCTTGCCGAAACATTTCTGACACAACCCAAAATACACAAATATTTATCAATATAAGCAATTTGGGTGGTTAATCCTAAAATAGAATAAATAAGGCAGGCATGTTTCAATGGATGAATCAGTCAGAGGATGAGGCACAGCATTACTAGAGAACCTGAGGGAATAGGCTGTGATTGAGGAAAAAGGTGGTATGTGTCTATTTATTTACTTATATATGATATAGTTTATGATATGATAGGATGTGGCATTTATAAGGCGCCTGTACACAAGTGTTTCTAGATGCAAAAAGACAAGGACGGAGAAACAAAGGAAGGACAAAACTATGATCTTACTAGGCCTTGTGTCATTCAGATCGTGCAAGTGTGGGGAAGAGGGAAACAGAGAAGTGCCAGGGGGGAGGACAGGTGGAAGTGCAGTAACTCATAAGTGCATCCAGCGGGCGGCTCATAAGTGCAGAGAAAAGGGACTGTAGGGTTGCAGATAGAGACCCTCAAGTGCTTCCGAGCCCCAATGCAGTCGAGGGCAACTGGACATGTGTGATCCTGGGCCTGACTTCAGAGGGTAACCAGTGCGCGGAGCAGTCAGGTGCATCAGCAGGGGAGAGGAAGAGAGAAACCAGAAGCAAAAAGGAAGGTCTTGAGTTGCTTCTGGAACTAGAGATGGTTCTAATCAAGTTTGAGAGAGGCAGGGAGGCTGTTGCATAGGGTGGCTCCAGCCAAGGAAACAGATCTACCCCCAACTTTCTACTTGAAGAAGCGTCTGACACTCAGAGAGTTAGAGTTGGATGAGCTGGAGAAGGAAGATGTTTTGGAAGAGACAGTTGGGGGTAGAGCAGTCGTAGGCCCCAGAAAGCCTTGTGGATGATGCAGGTGGTCTTGATCTTGATCCTTGCAGCCACGGGGAGCCAGTGAAGAGGTTTCAGAGTTGTATAGATACGTTCCCTGGGCTTGAGGTCAAGGACAAGTCTCTCAGGCCTGTTCTGGATACGTTGTAAAGGTCGAAGAGTAGAGGCAGGCAAATTTAAAAAGAAGCTGTTGCAATAGTCTAGCCTAGAGAGGACCAGAGCTCTGGAGACAGTGAGCTTCGGGGGGGAGAAAAGGAAGAATACCTCTGAGGAGGTGCAGTTGATAGTTTGACTTCTTAGAGACATCCGAGATGTGAGGAGAGAAGGAGAGGGTGGAGTCGAAGATGACACCAAGGTTTTTAGCCTCACAGGAAGGAGCAGGAAGAGAGCCCAGAGTGGGCAGCCAGAGAGAGAGAGGAACGGAGGGAGCAGGTGTCCCAATGAGGAGGATCTCAGTCTTACTGGGATTAAGGCAGAGATCATTGGTGGCACACCATTCTTGAATTGCGACCAGACAGTCTGGTATGAGAGAAGGAGCAGGGGTGGCTGAGGGGAGCCTGAAAGAGAACTGAATGTCATCTGAATACCATTGAAAATTGGAACAGAAAGTAGCGTTGTGGTGGGCAAGAGGCGCCAGGTAGTGGTTGAAGAGCCAGGGAGAGAGGTTAGACCCCTGGGGAACACCACAAGTAGAGAGAGAGATATAATAGAGGAAAGACCACAGTTAGACCTGAGAGGGTCTTTCAGTGAAAAAGGAGGTCAGCCAGGCCAGGGCCTAATCATTAATACTAAGGTTATCGCAGAGGTCACTGATCAGGATGGCATGGTTGACCGTGTCAAAAGCAGAAGATAGATGAAGTAGAAGAAGGACAGAAGGGAGATTTGAGTCAAGATTGGAGAGCAAGTCTTCACGGGCGTTCAGGAGAGCAGTTTCCGTGCTTCTCCCAGCTCTGAATCCAGACTGGTGGTCATGGAGGCTACCAACAGATTCAGTATGTAGATTAAGCTGGGAGATGGCCACCTTTTCCAAGAGTTTTCCCAGGAAAGGAGTGATGGAGATTGGGCGATAGTTAGCTAGAGAGGAAGGATCGGCCGAGGGCTTCTTTAGAAGGGGTGCACAAGGGAGTGCTTAAGGAGGGATGGGAAAGTTCCAGTGGCAAAGGAGTGATTGCAGAAATCGGCCAAGGCTGTAGCAAGGGTGTTGATGTGGTCCTTGATGGGTCTGGATGAGCAGGGGAGAATCTGCTTTGACGAGACTTCCATGGATCTGACTTGTCTAGAAACATCATCAGTGGTAAACAGGGGAATGGAGGAGGGGAGACAGCCTCAGACGGGCCAGGAGTGGTAGAGGAGGAGGAGGTAGAGGAGGTGATGTAGGCTCTCTTCTTAGAGAGGACGGAGAGGCTGTACTGCCTTTGGAACAGGCAGCAGGCCAGTTTGTCAGGGGGTGCGCCCGAGGGCCTCTACTTCCTCTCCACCGCCCTACACTTGCATTTAAAGGTGGCAAGGTCAGAATCATAGCAAGATTTGCACTTGGATTTGAGCTTCAAGTGGATCCTCATGGCAGGGGCAAGGACATCCAGATTGTTAGAGATAGAGAGATGGAGGTTAGAGAGAGCTGTGTCAGGGTGTGAGTCAGCCAAAGGTGCAGGAGGAGGAGTGAAAGCCTCAACTGACACACACTTCATGGGTCGGATGACCAAGAAGGTAGGTGGAAGTGCTGGAGTCGGCTTGAGCTGTGGGAAAGAGAGAGAGAGAGGTGGGAAGAAAAGAGAAAGTGATCACTCCAAGAGAGAGGAGTGGTGAGAGTGTTAGAGAAGGAGAGGTTTTAGGAGATCAGAACATCCAGGGTGTGCCCTGCAGAGTCAGTCAGGCCAGAGGGAAGAATAGAGAGAAAGATAGAGTTGCAGAGGCTGCAAAAGAGTCCAGAAGAAGGGCTGGTAACATCCAGGTGAATGTTCAAGTCTCAGAGGAGGAGAAGTTGAAAGGTAGAGCCACGGAAGGAGGAAAAGAGGTCAGCCCACTCAGAGAGGAAGAGGGCGACCTGGCCAGGCAGCCTGTAGATAGTGGCCATAGTGAGAGAGATAACAGGAGAGATAGAAAGCCTGCAGACCAGGCATTCAAAGGAGGAGGAGTCCTGCATTGGAATGATAGAAGCAGGTATCCATTCCAGGAAAATCCAGGCTACACTCCCACCAGTATGGTTGGTTCTGGGTTCAGAGAGGATCTTGTAGTTAACAGGAAGCATAGGGTTGAAACTCGTGACAGAGCTTGCCACGAAGCAAGTCTTGTGTGAGACTGAGTACATCCAAATCAAGCTCTTCCAGGAGATGGCAGATGTCAGAGGAGTGTTTCACAGTTGAACGAGAGTTGAGAGTAGCAATGTTGAGCAGGTTGCCACATTTGAAGGACTTCCAGGGAGGGGTACAGGCCAGAGGTGCACCCTGCACCAGAAGTGTTGGAGGTGGCCAAGGATGGGCAGAGGAGGAAGGAAGAGAAGGCACGGTAGTCAGAGAGGGAGAAGAGAGTGCCAGAGGGGTAGCGTGGGGTGCCAAAGAGGTGACAGAGGAAGGAGGTGGCAGAGGAGCCAAAGAGGGGTAAGAAGGGATAGCAGGTGAGGAAAGGAAGTTGATAGGGTTCAGGAAGCATCTATCAAAGAGGAGGCGATTGGCCTAAGGTCTCTGGAGCAAGACAGTGCCATTTAGGTAGATACTGGAGGAACAGTGCTCTTTTGATCACAGATTATGACTGGAAGGAGTGAGCTTATTACTACAGGGTGAGATTGGGGGTAGGATTGGGGGACATTCTGACCAGGTAGTGGAGGGGAGTAGTCACCAGGGGCAATATATAAGTGGGCATACATAGATTAAGAACAACCAACATTGGACATGTTTAAGTGCACGTATGCGTTACGGCCAGCTGTGCTCGGAATGTGACCATGATGGGTGCTAGAGTGGAGGCAGAGGAAGTGAGGGGCAGACGCAGGTTTGAGGTGAGGGAAACATGTTAGCTAGCAGGCAGATGAAAGGTAAGTTCAGGGGGTAAATGGGAGGTGAGGAGGTATGCTTTTAGTTTGGTTTTTAACAAATGTGTCTACACTGTTTCTCAGATGCCCTTGGAAAGATAATTCTGTGCAAGTGAAGTAAGAAGAGAGAAAGAGTGGAAGTGAGAGAAAGCACAGGGAAGGCGAGTAACCACAACGGTAGTCGAGGTGGCAGAGCGGAGATTACAAGAAGGCTTGTAGAGTTGGATAGAGTTGGATAGAG
This sequence comes from Ambystoma mexicanum, assembly GCF_040938575.1. Classification (NCBI taxonomy): domain Eukaryota; kingdom Metazoa; phylum Chordata; class Amphibia; order Caudata; family Ambystomatidae; genus Ambystoma; species Ambystoma mexicanum. Next base: position 390,679,690 of record NC_090929.1, on the reverse strand, counting down.
GATGATAGATACAGTGGTGCCTCACTGTGGATAGATTTGTGAACCAGAAGAAGACATTTCAATCTGGCCCTGTTTTACATTGTCAGACATCCAGCCTGGTGACGGTACGAGAAAGTAGGTGTGAAGTGAGGGAGTTCAAAGAGAGTTCTGGTAGCTAAGTGAATGATCTTGTAGAGAGGACACAACGCATAGTTGGGGAGACCAAAGAGGATGCTGGCACAGTAGTCCAGCTTAGAGAAGCCAAGAGTGATTAGGAGATGCTTAGTGGTGTTGAAGGGAAGGAGCTGCCTGATCTTCCTAATATTTAGGAGGCTGAGGCAAGCCATTGTTCCAGTTTTGGGGATGAAAGTAGAGAAGGTGTGAGAAGGGTCATAGATGGCGCTTAGGCTTCTAGCTCAAGAAGAGTAGGAGAGAATGTCAGGTTGGAATGGGATAGGATGAGTAAGAGATGAAAGAGAATTTTGGTAGGGACGAAGAGCACCTCTGTTTTGAAATCTTTAACATTGTTAGAGTTAAGAAACACTGACAGTTTACAACAGAACTATTACGTAAGGCACTATGGACCTCATTTCGACCCAGCGGGTATCCTGGCGATAAACCCGCAAGCATACCGGCGAATATTATTGCCGTTTCCAGTGCTCGGTCTGGCGGCATTGGTCTCATAGGACTCCATGAGGGGATTTGCCATCATTACGGCACCGGCAATACCAGTGCCGGTAATGACAGTTTATTTTGCTAGTAGGGCATCTGCCTTACCTCCAGCTTTTAACTGGCGGTAACTCAGGTGCCCCACCGGCAAACCTGTAGCCGGCTGGTCCGGTAAAGCGCTGGTATCCATGAATACCAGCACCTTTTTACTTGACTGCCCAACTTAGAATGAGGCCCTATGTGTGTTTTTGATAAAAGAGTACTCACACACAGCTATAACACACTTCCTTATGAATATGAACAGTTTTTCTATCTGACAGATCTTCATTCTCTTACATGGATTGCTGTTTACAGCACCCTATCTCATGTATCCTGGCGGGCTCATCTAACTGTGGTAAATGTTATTTGATCAAAAATATTTTAGGAAATGCTGTGAACACACTGTCACACCCTCCAACCAATATTCTTTGGTTATACTTGTGCTGGCAGAAGATGTACAGAGAATTACTGATCAACATGCCACATGTTAGGTTTATTGAGTGAATGCAACCCACTTTTAATGACAGTCTTTCCCCTCTTACCTTGTGAACCTGGTGATGGTAGATGACCTGAGGGGAGAGGCCTGTGATAGCCCAGAAATTGAAAAGGTGTTCACACAATACTTTCACCATAGAAATATGTCCATGTTCTATGTATCACAAAACTTAATTCAGACAGGGTGTTGCTCTAGATCAAGGAACCTTAATGCCTCAGACATTGTATTATTTAAGCACCCCAGCGATAAATTACAGATCAGTGTGCTGGGTGGGCACATGTACCCTTCCAAACCTAACATCTTTTTAGAAGCTTTTGAGGATAACACAAAAATGCCTGATGGCTATCTTTTCGTGGATTTAAAAGCAAACACTCTAGAGAATTATAGGGTGCGAACAGGGCTTTACCCTCCCAATCTATGGTATACATCTTGAAGAAAATCGGGGTTGAGTCATAAACCACACTGCACAGATGCATCATTCATGAGTGAAACTTTCCCTTTCCTAGCATCTCCGGGTTTCTGCAGAGAAACCTAAGTGTTTTACGCCTCTTGGTCACAGCTTCTCCACAGCAGAGAAACGTTCTCCTCTGTTCCACCTCTGATAACTTGGCGAACGCCATTGCTGAGATCTCCCTCAATATCCTTAAAGGCAATGTATCACTATCCTCCAAACAGGCCTCATTATGACCCAGGCGCTAAGTGTTTAACGGCGCCGTAAAAGGCTGCAGCGCCGTTAAACACCTAGCGCCTAATTACGAGGTCCCTTTGCGGGACCCGACCTTAACGGCTGGTTTTACCAGCCGTTAAAGTAGGGACCCGCAAAAGGACCTTTGTGCTAATTACGGTACCGCAATTTGGGGTACCGTAATTAGCACCTTCCCCATTCCCATTGAGCCCTATCGGGCCAAATTGGAATGGGGAAGGGCCATGGTGGCATGGGGAATTACCGCCCCACCAACCTTGGAATGGGGTGGTAATTCCCCATTCCGCCATGGTGGACTCCGGTATCGACCATGGTGCTAATAGCACCATGGTTTTCCGCCGGAGTCCTAATGAGGGCCATAAACTTTGAAATGGAAAAGAGAGGTAATCAAGAAACGCAGCAACAAAAGAACCACTCTTAAAACTAAAAAGAAATTAGCAAAACAGTTGGCCAGCTTTATGGGTAGTCTGCAGGGTATTGCTATTCCACCAGCTTTATGGGTAGTCTGCAGGGTATTGCTATTCCACCAGCTTTATGGGTAGTCTGCAGGGTATTGCTATTCCACTAATCACTGGTCTTTTGGCAAACCGTTCATGGGGCATGCAGAGCAGCAGGACCTGGTCCGCAGACATTTGCTAACCAAATCCATGCGTTTTACCCCTGAAGATGATTGTGACATTGGTAGAATTACTAAGCACTGTTTAGCTGCTGAACTGATAGCTGCCCTCCATCACCAGGATGTGCCTAAACGGGACAAGCTGACTCTTTATAACGCTTTTCTACAGTAGTATCCGTGCAACATACGCCAGAGTGAGAATGAACAAAGTACCCTGACTCTCATCAACCCTGAGACTGAAAATCCCACAACAAACTCTGCACCACCACGACTGCCTTCAAACATTGATGCACATGCTTTTCAGGTGCTAGACAATATCGATCCCCATTATATAAACAATGCTTAACTACTGTTGTCCAAGTTGGGGGGTGTAAAAGATCTGGCTTCATGTACTAACAAAGGAAAGTTTGTGTACTGAGGATAGACTGTACACAGATCCAATGTTTTGATTTAGTGTGAAGCATAACACAGAGCTATGCCTTACCAAGTCAGAAACCCCACAGAGGTTGGGACATATTTATGACGGCTGCTGCTGAACCCAATGTGCCCTCCACAGTGGTGGGTAATATCATCCACCGTGAACACTTGGACAATTTAAAACTGGACTCGCTAACTCTGCACACCCCAACATCCACGCCTGCAGACAGATGTCAGAGGACCATTCTATCCTCAAACATCTCCTTTGGGAGATGACCAGTGTTCTGGCACCTGTGAATAAAAAATACTTTTAATATGTCTGCTTGTTTACCTTTATGATGCAGATACCTATACAAGAACTGAGAAGTAACTATGTGTGTGTTTAATAAAGAATGAACAACATTGTCTTAAAGTTTAAAAGATGTATACACTTCACCGTTTTACGCTCAAATGTTTCCGTTTGAAGATGACCAGAGTGTTCGAGGGCCTGTGGATAAAAAATGTTTTTCACATTTCCGGCTAGATAGCGGTGTGATGCAGATTCTCTGTACTTGTGTGTAATAAACAAAAATCTTCATTGACTTCTACATTACCAAAAGTCTTTTAAACAAGTATCCTGATTTGTATATGTATATTAAAATATTGTTTTTTCTGTAAAGATGTTTGCCGAGTTGGAATAAACAAAATGATCACCACCTAAGATATCTTCCATTTTAAAAGTGTAATATTATATTGCGTGTAATAGAAAATGATCAACGCAGATGGCAGCATACATTCTGAAACTCAACTCTGACAAAATAAAATAAAATATGTGCCCTTATGCCGTGTGTGTACAAAACCGTTTTAATAAATATTTCAATGTGAAAGTGACTTTCCCCATGGTAAATCATGAAGAACATTGATGGTGGTTTATGGTTTAAAACTATGCAATTGTGTTCAATATGCATGCGGCCTTGTGCATAAAATGGCTTGTTTTGTATTATATATTTGCAATCTTTTTTAAGGCAAATAAAAACTGTTAAAACCTTTATTGGGCTGTAGCTTTTTTTTCTTAACAGACATATTTTGAGTCGCCTCAAACATATTCCAATAGGTTTGCTGTCTGATACTCCCATAAAAAGGGCAATGCCTTTTCTCTTTTTTTCCTAAACATGCACATGCAAGTCTGATTGGTTTATTTGGCTAATCCGCTCCCTTTCCCCACTTATCAGATCACTTATCTATGTCCCATCTACCATAACATTGGGGAGTAGGAGGGGCGTGACCTTGATATCGGGCCGGTTGACCTTGATAAAAGAGGTGTGACATAACCTTGATAAAAGGGGTGTGGCATGTCCTTGATAACAGGGATATGGCAACACCTTGATAATAGGGGAGTTGCATGACCTTCAAAAAATGACCTTGTAGAAGGGGCAGGACTAATGACATTTGACCTTGACACTTGGTCAAGGTCACAGCAAAATGGGGCATGTCCAGCTGTCAGATTATGCACACCACACTTTGAGTTTGATGGAAGGTATCCCTATATACTATTTACATTTAATTGATTGTTTTCAACTAAATGTGCACACACAAAATGCTAACTTGTAAACAGCTGTCCTTGAAAACATATATTGCGGTCAGTCACAATTAAGATATTCAAAAGCAGCTCCATCGGTGCTGCTGAGAATTGAACAGGTATGTCAGTCAGGCCCAATTCTTTATGACAAGCACAGTTTGAGTCCTATTTTGGTAGAGCTAGCAGGTGTTTGCCAAAGTTGTTTTTAGCAATTTGAAGGGGTTTCCCAATAATGAAGACCCAGACACCAGCATCATAGAGGTCCACCAAGTGTACATTCACTTCATAGGCTCTAAATATATAAGCAATAGGGTGAGCTTTAAACCTGGCCTTCAGGTGTGTGATCGCGTGTGCAAAGCTTGGTACAAATACCATACAATTCAGAGACTCCAGATGCTGCCAAGTGCTTTATCATGGAAACCATTAATGTGGGTGTAGATGGACATCAAGGCATCAGGGTATGTTGCCATCTTATAGAGAAGACAGTAATAGAACAGCAGACAGAACATTGCAAACAACTTATTGATGCCATGTCAATTCCTCACATAACCTTTGGCAATGCTGAACGTATTTCCCCTTCACCAACTTGATACCTTGAATAAACAACACATTTAAGTTGAGACATAACTGAGGTTAGCATTTGCATCTGCTCGCTTGCAGCCATTGTGGCATCCAAGCACTGATCTTCCAAAAGTCCGTTTTTGTCATAGGTTTTAGTGACTGATATAATTCACTCACTGTTTATTAATATGTTGCAGCCATGAATGTTTAATAGCACCAGGGGCACGGCGCTGCGCACAGCCAATCAGGTACCATGGATCACGGGCTGAAATTTCTGATCTCAGCCCGTGTTCCATGGATACCGCAGGCTGACTACCCAGCTGCGGGCCGCCATCTTCTTCCCACCCTTTCCATATTTTCCTTTTTTTTTATACACTTTTCCCCGCCTCCATCCCCAGCGCCACTTACCTGATTGTGGCAGCTGCTGCCACCGCCGCATAAGCTTCCCTCCTTCTCGGTTTGCGGCCACCATTGAAATGGAAGAGGGGCTCTGTATGGCGGGCAATATTTGAACAGTATTTTCATTCAATGAACGGAACGCTGTGCGTGTTCCGTTCTTTGAATGAAAGTACTTTTTTTTTACCACCCCAGGTTACCTATTTGGTAACCTGGGGTGCTAATAGCGTCACATCTCGGTGCCCTCGTTATAGGCCCTCGCGGGCTGCCAGGCTGTTACCCCCCCACCTCCCGTTCCAGCTCTTGGAAAGGGGGTGCTAACTCTTTAATACATATCTTTTAACAAAATATACAATGACCCATTAGGGATTGAAAGAGCGTGTGATATAAGTTCTGGTGCCCATATGATTTTTGTCAATGTACCGCAACTGGCATCCACATGAACCATTCTGAAGGAAGCTAGTACCCCATGTTCCATGTTTGGTGCTGTGAACTTGCCTATCTGGGCAGGAGCACTCAGACTCTGACACTTCATAAACAATCATCTGTAATATGTTCTCCAGTGTGTGTATAGCATTGGCCACAAGTTTGAATCAGTCAATCCAGAAAAAATGCATATGATTTGATGCATGACAAATAAATCGTGCTGTTGTGTAACGCCTACGTTGATTGCGTTCCTGAAAAACTTCGCATAGAAAAAGGAATGTCTTCATTCACTTCATTTATATTACTTTTCTGGTAAATAAGTTAAAACACAAGCCTTGTGATTAATTCCGAGAACTTTATGGGGTCATTTTACAGAACTTCTAAGAAGAGACACAACATCCCTCTTCACCCCTTGGCTGGTGCTGACCAGTGTTTGTTTGCAAAGGGCTATTTACGCAGGACTGTCTGCGTTGATGTGTCAACCCCAGTCCAGTCCAAACAAGCTGTGTTCATACTCTGCTATGGTTCATTTAGTTATAGCGGTTGTGCTGCGTTGTATTTGTACATATTGGTTTCCTTTCAGCAGTCCCCTGAGCCACCCATTCCTAGAGGTGAATGATTCTGAACTGCAGAGCAACAATCACATGCGAAGAGACCAGATCTGCCAAAATACATTGGGTGAGACCGCAAGGACGTCAATTAGCTGCAGCCAAGGGGGGGGAATTGCTAGGAGCCACCCAAAATCCCTCTACGGTGAGACTGACAGCTTTCAAATGAGCCCCTGAGTCTCAAGGATGCGGAAAGAGAGAGAGCGAGAGCGAGATAGAGGGAGAGAGACACAGAGAGAGGGAGAGCCAGAGAGTGAGAGAGAGAGATGGAGAGAGAGAGAGATAAAAAAGAGAGACAGGGAGAGGCAGAAAGAGAGACAGAGAGAGAGGTGTTGATTCTTTTCCTCCTCAGCCCTTCTCCAGGGACCAGCAAGGAAATAAATACCTGACATTCAGAGGCACAAATACCGATGACAAGAATGGCACATAGGAGTTACCAGAGTGCAAACTATATGATCCCCTCAGACTCCTTTACCTGTCATTCATCAGCTTTTGTGAGATTTTAAAGTCATTAGATAATTCAAAATGTATTTCCTATGCTCTTCATCCAGTTCAAGTATTGTGTGATTACATTCTGTGTTATGTCACTTTTGCTGCACCTCTGATTTTGGTGAAATGACACCTGCTTGGATAATAGTGGAGGAGATATTTTCTCTAATGTGCTTTTTGTAACCTTTTTCAAGAAGAACACCCACAACACCACCCTTTCAGTCCCTGGCCAAGTGATGTCCAGGGTTTGTGGGGGAACAAGACCTACTGCCACCATTGCAGGAATCCTTTTTCTCTCTCATTTGCATAATTGTTATCAATTTCATAAAGATTTCAGTGTAACTACCTGTACCCAGTGCATCGTGTGTCTATCTAGCGCTAAATCTGTTCCCTCTTTATCAGTGCAGCCTGGTATGCACTCACAGTAGCTCTCTGTCAGTGCAGCCTATTTTTCTCTTTGTCTCTGTGTCAATTTCCTTCTCTTTTTTCTTTTTTCTTTTCTTTTCTTTCTTTCTTTCTTTCTTTCTTTCTTTCTTTCTTTCTTTCTTTCTTTCTTTCTTTCTTTCTTTCTTTCTTTCTTTCTTTCTCTTTGAGTATCATCTGTTCTAGGATGGACGAGTGCCGGACAAGGAATCAACATAACAAGTAGTGCAACCAACAGGTGGCAAGTGCGAGCGGTAAAAGTGCAGACAACAGGTGTCTAATAAGTGCAGGAAAGGAGACCACAAGTGCTGGGGGTTCAGCTGGACGGCAGGGGCCTGGGCCCGAATTTAGAAGGGTAGCCAGTTGACCACTGCAAGTGTCAAACAGGAGATCAGAAGGAGAGAGGAAGAGAGAAGGTAGAATCAAAGAGGACGGTCTTGAGGTGCTTCCGGAACCAGAGATGGTTCTGCTCAAGTTTCAGTGAGGCAGGGAGGCTATTCCAGAGGGAGGCACCAGCTAAGAAAGAGATCTGCCCCCAACTCGTTGCTTGGAGAAGCGACTGACCCTCAATGAGTTGGAGGTGGAGGAGCGAAGAACTCGAGTCGGAAGATGTTGCCATAGAGAAAGTTGGAATGTATTGGAGCCTCATGTCCCAGAAAGCCGTGTGGACAATGCAGAGGGTCTTGAACTTGATCCTTGCTGCCACTGGGAGCCAATGGAGCGATTTCAAAGCTGGAGAGATATGATCCCTGGGCTTGAGGCCAAGGACAAGTCTTGCAGTCCTGCTCTGGATGAGTTGTAGAGGACGGAGAGTAGAGGCAGGTAGATTTAGAAAGAGGCTGTTGCAGTAGTCTAGCCTAGAGAGAACTAGAGCTCTAGAGACAGTGAACTTCTGGGGGAAAGTGAGGAAAGGAAGAATACCTCTGAGGAGGTGCAGCCGGTAGTTTGACATCTTAGAGACGTCAGAGATGTGAGGAGAGAGGGAGAGTGTGGCGTCAAAGGAAGAGGGCTCAGAGTGGGAGGCAAGAGAGTGACAGGGAAGAAAGGTGCTGGTGAGCCGATGAGGAGGATCTCTGTTTTACTGTCATTAAGACAGAGATCATTGGTGGCATACCACTTCTGGATTGCGGACAGACAATCCGGGATGAGAGAGGGAGAAGAGGCGGCTGAGAGGACCCTGAAAGCGAGCTGAGTGGCGTCCGCATAGCACTGAAAGTTGGAGCAGAGAGCAGCTATGCGGTGGGTTAGATGTGCCAGGTATTGGTTGAACAACCAGCGAGAAAGATTAGATGCCTGGGGAACACGAAAAGTCGAGAGAGAGATAGAGATGAAGGACCCGAGTTGGACCTGGGAGGGCCGGTCAGAGAGAAAGGAGATCAGCCAGGCCAGGGCCTGTTCAGTGATACCCAGGTTATCATGGAGCCAGTTGAGCAGGATGGCATGGTTGACAGTATCAAAAGCAGAAGAGAGATCGTGTAGGATGAGTACAGAAGGGTGGTTAGTAGCCAGGTTTGAGAGCAGGTCTTCATGGATGTTCAGGAGAGAAGGTTTCTATGCTTCTGGCTGCTCTAAAGCAAGACTGATGGTCGTGGAGACAACCAACAGATTCAGTGTGAAGGTTAAGCTGGGAGATGACCAGCTTTTCCAAGAGTTTGCCTGGAAAAGGAGTAATGGAGATCGGGCGATAGTTAGCTGGGCAGGAGTGGTTGGCAGAGGGTTTCTTAAGAAGAGGGTGCACACAAGAGTGCTTCAGAGGGGAAGAGAAGGTTCCAGTGGCAAAAGAGTGGCTGCAAGAGTCGGCCAAGGCTGGAGCGAGGGTGTCAATGTGGTCCTTGATGATTTTGGATGAACAGGGAAGAACCTATTTTGACGAGACATTCATAGAAACCTCATGAGGGGTGAACAGAGTAAAGGAAGATAAGGGAGGAGATGACTGAGGGGTAGAGAGAGAGAGAGGAGAGGAGAAAGAAGCAGTCACTCCAGGAGAGAGGAGTGGTGAGAGGATTAGAGAGGGGGAGGTCTAAGGAGATCAGAACATTCAAGGTGTGCCATGCAGAGTGAATCGGGCCACAGGGAAGAATAGAGAGAGAAAGAGAATGGCAGAGGTTGCAAAAGAGTCCAGAGGAGGGCTAAGAAGCATCCAGGTGGATGTTGAGGTCTCCGAGGAGGAGGAGTTGCGTGGTTGAGGCCAGGAGGGAGGAGGAGAGGTCCGCCCACTCTGAGAGGAAGGAGGTTACCTGACCAGGTGGCTGGTAGTGTAAGAGGATTCAATTCAACACTACAGCTAAGTCAATGCCTAGTCTGGGATACTGAATGGAAACCCTTATTGATATATCTTTATGTCCAGTTCATGAGTTCTGGATGACTACCCCCATATAACACTCCTCTCTTAGAATCCCCCTGACCCCACTGAGCCAAGAAGTAGTTCTGTTTTGCAAGTTTAAAAAGTTTATTTGAGAAATAAAACAAAATATAGATACCGCGCTTTTATAATAAATTAATAATCGATATCGCCCTTATAAATATAATGTTAATCAACAATGGGTAATCTGACACTAGCACACTTCTTTATAATCAATGAGGAGTTGGTGTAGGATGGATAAGGCAGCGAAAATACTTTTATGGGTTCAAATGGATGCAATGTTGAAAGAAAATGGAGTACAGAAACTAACTAATATGGTTTCACAAGATATCATATGTTCACTTTTCCCCTGGTGGCAATTCACCCCCCCCCTATATGCAATGCAAGCAGATGGAAGTAACACACACAGTTCTCAGGAATGCAATCAAATACAATATGAAATTCAATTCCCACCCCAGCAAGCTTAGAGAAAACAGGTATGAGTTTTAAAACACAGGCCCAAGTGCTTTGAATGTGTTGGCAATGAAGTGAGAAATATGCTGAAAATGCTTTTAATTCCATTTAGGAGGTTCAGGGTGAGTGAGAGATACTTGGGATGAGCTCAGGCTCAGGCTCACTTTAGCAATGATTCAGGGGTGGTTATTAAGAGGCAAACAATTTTTTAGCAAATGAAAGCAAAAAGCTGCTATCTTTTTACAGGAAAAAAAATCAGACCAAATCGCAAATCGCGGCAAAATTCACAAGCTGAGATTCTAAGCTTTCAGAGGAAAGTTAAACCAAGTTCCAGAGATTTGAACGATTTTGTAAAGGTCGTTTTTCAGATTTAAAGTAACTCAAATTGACAGGTGACAGCTTTGAAAATGACAGGTGACACGATTTCTAGGAGACAGTTCTAATCAGATTAAAATAGTTGGATTAAATTATTTTAACTAAGAGCTTATTTCTGTCACAATCTGATCTAAGTACTCACTCCTAGCTTTGAAAGGACTGGACCTCGCCACGGATCGGGTCAGGATTGGCTGCGGTTCCCTCGCCACGGACGGTCTCTGCGCGCAGCGCCTGGGTCAGCTCCGCTCTGCTGGGTCTGTCATGCACCGGTTCTGCTCACAGCGTCTGGGTCAGCTCCCCGGATACAGCGGCCTGTGGTTCTCTGGATCTCTGGTCTGCTTTCTGGGTGTCTCTGCTTTCTCTGGGTACAGCACTGCTTCTGGATCTTTCTGGCGCAGGGTTTCAGGCCAGAATCAACAGCTCATCCCGGCTGTGAATAGTCTGCAAATGATTTTGAGGCCTGCTGAAGAGAACTCAGCTTGTGGGTTAGGCCTTTTCTTTACAAATTCTGAAGTAAAGTCTTGGTCTCTGAAGATTGATGGATTGAAGTCTGAAGTCTCCCGGCAGAGCGTCCCGCGGAAAGTGAAAAAGGGATCTCCACTTGTCCTGCACTGTCTGCTTTTATGTGTTTAGAAAGTGGGTGTGTGCGCAGCATCACTAAGCCAGCCCCTCTCTCAATTTATCATTGGCCAAGCTTTCCTTTCTCCCTTGATTGGGGGAAGGATATTGTGTCAGAGTGATGTCATTTTATGGCCTGCAGAAAGGACACTCCCCTGTCAAATTGCACACAAATCTATATTTGTTCCAAATACATATTCTCCCAAATACACAGTTGTTTTTACATCACCTACACACATCATATATCACATGAGGTAGGCACTGTTCCGACTCTGGCGTTTCTAGGAGCTTGGGTAAAGAAATGGCAACTTATTTTCGATTTTAGTGGGTTATGCAACATTGGTTTTTCATTAAAAATTATACACATATACACGGCCTGTCCATACATACTCCAGTAAATTCCCATGTCTCTAGCTTAAACACACAGTCTGTAGTATCAATAAATAGCGGGGTTTTGCCCCAGAACATCACACAAATTGGACTTTGGGCTTGAATTGTGGGCAAAGTTTTCATTTTAAGGATCCCCAAATTTCACATTTCTGTCATCTGGTTACCAAGAGTTATCAGTATTTCTGTAAAATATATATTTGCTTTCAATTCAAAGTACTGCAGTGTTTGAGTCCGCCCCCAAAGTTTGGGGATGACAGTGATCACATGTCTCTCCTGGCTGGCAGATCTTTGTTGACAGGAAACAGTCAAAATCACCATATCCTATTCAAGGGAAAAGGTCTTTTGTGTGGGCTCCAGCAAGCTGAGGTCAACAGACCAGGGGGCCACTTTGCATTTGGTTAGCATGACCATGTGATATCCTGGGCTTTCTGAGGTGAGAAGGTTTCCCAGCCTTTTGGCCTGTTAATCAAATCAGATTGTCTCTGGGAACAGCAGGTGGTTAGATTTCTAATTAACCCACAGTCTTTTAAAGTCCCAATTGTCACAGAAGGCTGATTAGCTTCTGAAGTAGCAGTTCTCCTGTCAGAGTTTAAACCGCTAGCGCCGCCTTGAGTCCAAAGCGGGTACTGCATGCATTTTTTTTTTTGGATCAGTCTTAAATTAATGCATTTCACACAAGAGATTTTACATGGAAGTATATTATCCAGGTTCAGCACATGGCACTGGTGTGGTTCTGCAGTAAAATAATTTTGTGCCCATAATTCAGCCATATTTGACCTGAAGAAAATGAATTCCCAATAGTTATGGGTTGCTTTTGGCAATCAGCATTGCCCCTTTTGCAATGGTTTCAGGCTACTGTGTGTAGCCCAATGGTGGTTTTAGGCAGTGCCCTTCTGTGCCCACAACATAGGCAAAAATGGGTGGCAGCATATTCTTCATGCATTTCCCTGTGCATTTTCTGGGAAGTTCTGGCCATCATGATGTTTTCAATGCCAGTAAGGCACAGTTTTTGTGGTAGGGCTCGGATGCATGGGTAAAAACATCCCACAAGCCCCCCCTTCTTGCGATTGCCATTCTGATCCTTCACAGATGGAACTCGCAAGATCTGGGATGTTTTCCTCATCTTCTTCCGGTAGATGGCACAGTTCAGCATCTTTTCCCCCATCCGGTTACATCAATCAGTTCTCCTTGCTGGTCCTGATGGGAGGATTGGGCGGTACCCCGGGCCCCTCGGGTCTCTGCTCCCGGTCCCCGGATCGTCCTCCTTGGCCAGTCTCCAGGTTTTCTTTCTCCTAGGACGACAAAGGAAAGCGGCAATACCTATTCATAGACATTTCTCCCCTACTATTGATATAGTGGGGCGACATATACATTTTATAAATCAGAAGATATGAACATATACATTTTCTTTTTTAAATTAGGAGACAAGAACATATATATATATACAAGGATCACAGAATTGTATATGCTATGGCCCTCATTAGGACCCAGACGTTAAGGGGTTTACGGCGCCGTAAACGGCGCCGACCCTTAACGCCTGATTCCAAGGTCCCTTTGCGGGATGGTGATTTTAACGCCTGCTTTTTGCAGGCGTTAAAACCCATGCCGCAAAGGGACCTTGGTGCTAATTACGCCACCGTAATTTACGGTGGCGTAATTAGCGCCTTTCCCCATTCCCATTATGCCCTATGGGGCAAAAATGGGAATGGGGAAGGGTAAAATGGGAAATGGGGATTTACCGCCCCACTCACCTTGGAATGGGGCAGTAAATCCGCCATCCACCATGGTGTAAACATAGTTTACACCATGGTGGTAAGTGTACGACCCAGGCTGTAACTTACCGCCTGGGTCGTAATGAGGCCCTATATGTGGAATATTTTAGAGTTGGAACTAAATTACTCTGGAGCAGCCCCCTCTGGGATTCCAGTTGATTCCTCCAGTTGTTGCAGGGTGTGCCTGGGATGGCAACACTTTAGCTGATTTATATGGACCCACTTGTCTTCCCCCTCTGCCAAAGCGCCTTTGGGGATGCAGATCTTGTAGGCCACAGGGGAGATTTTGTCTATAATTTCAAACGGTCCCTTCCATGTAGGCAAGGATTTTCGCTGTTTGGCCTGGTTCCTTTGGAAATTGTATAGATAGACCCGATCACCCACCTTATATTCCTTCCGGGTGGTCTTCAGGTCGTAGTGGGTCTTCATGCTCTTGGCTGATCTTTCTAGATTCCGCTGAGCATAGGCAAAAGCATGTTGAAGGTGTTTCCTTAAATTCTCCACATAATCATGAGTTGTGGAGGCATTTATCAACGTTTGCTCTTGGGTTCTGTAGAGCAAATGCTGGGGAAGCACCATCTTGCGTCCGGTCATCAACTCAAATGGTGACATTTTGGTTGCAGATGAAGGGGTAGATCTGATGGCCATTAGGACCAGAGGTAGTCGGATATCCCAACTTGGCCCAGAATCTGCCACAAACTTTTTTAATATGCTCACAATTGTCCGGTTATATCTCTCCACTGCTCCAGAAGAAGCTGGCCTGTAAGCAATGTGTAGCTTCCTTTTAACCCCTAGTATCTCCCACATCTTTGTCATTACTTCACTGGTGAAGTGGCTACCTCTGTCTGACTCAATCCTTTGAGGTAGACCAAAACGGGAAAAGATGTGGTTAATCATCAGGGCAGCTGCTGTTTCTGCCTTGCAATTTGGGGCTGGGAGACATTCCACCCACTTGGTAAACAAGCATGTAACGGTCAACATGTACTTGTTTCCTCTAGACGAGCGAATTACAGGGCCTACAAAGTGGATTTGCAAATCTGACCATGGCAGTGTCATCCCCCTCTTTTGAAGAGGTGCACGGTGCGTGAGGGATGATGGCTGAAATTGTGCACACACAAGACACCCCTTCAAGTATTGGTCGAGGTCCTGCCCCATGTGTGGCCAGTATGCAACCTCTCTTAAGATTTCTAGTGCTGTGTGAAACCCCCTATGACCGGCGGTGGCCGCATCATGGGCGTGACTTAACATCAGGCTTCGGAATGAGGTAGGAACCACCCACTGATCATGGCCATCTTGGGATTTCCTTACCAACAAACCGTCTTGGATTCGGAACATTTTTGGACATTTCATCAACACTCTAAGGTCCTCTTTCCCAATGTAATCTGTGTTTGTCAGGGTAAAGTTCTCAGGGTCCTCAAGGTGTTGGTAAAACTTACCAGTGATTGGATCCCCCTTCTGAGCTGTAATCAAATCAGCATCAGGGGTCTCCTTGCTCCATTGGGCAGTTGAAAGATCATTGTGAGCATTTGTCTGGGACCTAGTGATAGCAGTGACCTGTATTTCCCCCAACAGGGACTCTATTTCGATTAGATCCCCTTGGATGGCCCCGGTTTTGGCCAGCTGATCAGATAAGTCATTTCCAGTTTTGTCTGGTCCCTCTACTTTGGAATGACCCTTGATCTTCTTCCAGTAGATGGTCATCCCATTCGAGGTGACCAGATCATCAATGTTTTGGATTAACTTTCCATGTTTCAGGGGTTTGTTATTAGCACATAACATGCCTCTGGTTTTCCAATTAACCAGGTGCTCCACGAACCCGTTCCGTACATAATCCGAATCTGTGATTATGACCAGTTTGTGGAGTTGATGTTGGACAGCAGTGAGGGTGGCCTGATGCACAGCCATCAATTCTGCCACCTGACTACTTCGGGGACCAATTTTGTATCCAGCGGAGGGTTCTGGAAACTCCTTCACCCATGCATTCCCTACGCCGGCCACCAGTTCTTTCATCCCGTTGCTGTCAACATGGTACGAGCATCCATCCACATAGACAGTGGGCATTCCCTCACACTTGTCTTCTTCAAAGACTTTGTGTGGGGAATTAAGGTATGCCTCCATGTTGTCCTTGATTTTTAGACTTTCGTCCTCGAGACAGTTTTCTCTGGCATAATCATGCAAGTCAGCCAGACCTTGCGCGAGGGGACTCTTCTTGTTTTGGCCATATCTGACCTCCACAGGAAAGCCTTGCATTGACAGAATCCAGGAAGTAATTCGGGAATTACTCACGTTTCCGGCCCGGATTCTGTCACTTTGGAGATATTGCAGAGGCTGGTGTGGAGTCTCCACTACAATGTGTTTCCCCTGGATAAACGGGCGGTAATTCTTCAATGCCCACACTGTTGCCAGGAGTGCCTTCTCACAATCGTTGAATTTTTCCTCCACAGAGGATAAAGTTTTGCTCGCATAGGAGATTACTTTATTGACCTTGTCATGCTTTTGGTATAATACTGCCGTCAAGCACGTATTAGAGAACCCTGTCTCCAGGAAGAACTCCTTGTTCCTGACAGGGTACTAGGCAAGGCGCTTGTGAGAGGCTTCTTTTGAGTTGTCTTACCGCCTCGGATTGTTCTGGACCCCATTCCCACTTGACCCCCCCCTTCAAGAGATGATTCAGGGGTCTAGTGATCTCTGCGTAGCCTTCAAGGAACTTTCTGCTGTAATTAGTCAGTCCAAGGAGGCTCCTTAGTTCCCGCAGAGTTGTGGGGTCTTTCAGTTTCTGGAGTGCTTCCACTTTCTTTTCTTGGGGACAGAGACCCTGAGGAGTAATCTCATGCCCCAAGAAATTAACACGGGTTCTACACCACTGTGCTTTCTGAAAGGAAAGTTTTGCTCCGGCGGCCCTCAACTGCATCAGAACATAACAGATCTCCGCTATGTGTTCCTCCACAGATGAACTTTTGATGAGGACACCATCTACATAAGCCAGGTTACCCCTCGCACCCAGGTCGGGCATGGCCTTATGTAGGAAAATGTTGAATTCATTGCCGGAGTTGAGGTATCCGAAGGGAGTCCGGGTCCATGTGTACTGCTGGCCCCCAAAGGTAAAAGCCAGTTTGTATTGGTCCTCCCTACTGACAGGCACGGTCCAGCATCCATTGGTCAGGTCTATTGCTGTGAATACCTGTGACCCCTGGATCTGGGCCAGCCCTTGGTCAATGTAGGGCAGAGGCCATCGGGAAGTATGGACCCGTTTGTTGAGCTCCCTAAGGTCGGCGCAGAGTCTCCACTGGCCGTTTGGCTTCAATATTCCCAGCACCGGATTTCTGAAGGTGCTGTGTACTGGACGGATTATTCCCCGGGACTCAAGGTTCTTAATTATTTCAGTAAGGGACTCCATGGATGCGAGAGGCAAGCGATATTGCTTCACAAACACTGGAGTCATTCCAGTGTCCGTGGGAATTGTTGTGGTGTGGATGTCGGTGCGACCACAGTCATATGAGTCTACCGCAAAGAGATCTTGGAAATCCAAGAAAACTTGTTTCAACTTTTGATTCTGTTCCAGAGTCACACAGGCATCAGCTAGGTTGACTCTCTCTTCCACCATCTGCCTGAAGCCTGGAAAGACTTCTGGTTTGGCTATCTCAGAGGCCTCCTCCAGCTGGGTGGAGAAGTCCCTGGTCAGAGTGCTGATTTGGACTGGAGGCTTCAGGTGGGAAAGGCAGCCCTCATGGACCTGGAAAATCACCTCATCCCTCCTGAAGTCACAAGTCACATCTTCCTTACCATAAGGGCAAGAAGTGTACACCAGGAAGTTCCCCCCATGCCGGGTGAAAATCCTGTCTGGTGTTGTATTGTCCTCACTGTCACTGTCAAAACAGTCCTTGGGGATTGGTCCTAACAGTTAATTTCCTAAATCAATGGAGAAATGTCGGTCATCAACCGGCATTCCAATAGTGGTGCCTGCGGCTAGAGTAATACTCTGTAAGTCGCTGTTATCCACCTCTATTGGAATGGTGTCATGTTCTATGTTGACTAATGGTGTTGGGTTTACCCCTAACCCTTGCTGTTGGAGAGAAGCATTTAGATGAATATAAGCATCAGGGTTTTGCAATTTTTGTCCTCTTTTAACTTTCACTTCCAGGGAGAATTGTCGGGTCCTTTCTGGGATGGTGACTTCCTCTTTGAGCTGAATTTCAACTGCATAAGGTAGCAATTGAGCTGACCTAAATGCTTTTTCTGGATCATCAAAGCCCATGGGATTATCCGCTAATCGGGACCAAGCTTTGAAGTTTATTAGGTCCAAACTAATGGCAAAGCGATTGAGAATGTCACTGCCTATGTAAAAGGCAGCAGTGACGTCTCGCACGACCCAACAATTATGGACTATGCTCTTGTTGCCAATGGAGATTTTGAGCATACACCTGCTTGGCAGGAGATGTTTGGAATTAGGTGCTTCCAGGTCCATTTCCCATTTGTCTATCAGTTTGAATGTGGGAATGGCTGGATCTTTTGGGAGTTGGCGGAACATGGCTTTGCTGATGAAGCTCTTACCGTTGTTCACACACACTCGAGCGAGAACAGAGTCCTTCCCATCATTTAACTGAACAGGGATGAACAACTGCTCTCCAATTTGCTGAATATCAGCCAGGCTCTGAGCTGATTTCACATCTTTCTGGACTATAGGAGTGGGAGTGTCTGATTGTGGATTAGTAAAGAATTTCAGGGTGTTTCCTTCCAGAGTGGAATACCACCTTAAACTGGAAGGAAGGTTGATTTTCAGAAATAGAGAGGACCCCCCATCACCAGTCTGTTGTCCTACTGCTATTACTGTCACGTCTGGAGTTTGGTGGTTCTGGAAATGAAATTCTACTTGGTCAGATTTTTGTTCAACCATGTGGCAGGTGCCGTTTAAACTAACATGGTTGACACTCTGTTTTAATTTTATTGGTCGGGTAGTCTGGGTCCAGAGGACCTTGTTTACACAATCTATTAGGGGTGACAACCTTCTCAGGAGATCATTCCCTAGTAAACAAGGGGTGCCCTCTGGAGTCACTACTATGACCGGGTGTTTCACCTTGTGTCGCCCAATTTTAATGTCCAAGTCTGCAGTCCCCTCAACGGGAATTTCCTTCCCGTCAAAGTTCTGCAGTTGTCCAGGAAGAGAGGTGAGAGGAATTCGGTAATTCTCCCCCCTTCCTGCATTTAGTTCCTCAAAGGCCCTTTTGGACAGAAGGGTAGCTTGGGATCCAGTGTCCACCAGTGCCAAAATTATACCCTGCCCCTGTACTTGTACCGGGGCATAGTATCTTCCCTCCTTCTCCTCAAGGGGGCACAGATAATGCACATTTTTGGACAACTGGTGGGCTAACTTTCTGGTTTTGGACATTGCTAGCGAAGAGATTTGGGCAGAATTCTGTGGAGAGCCTTGGGAATCTGAAAGAAAAAGTTGGCAACTGGAGATCAGAGCCATTGTGGGTTCCCCTGGTTCCGGTTCTGGGCCGCCCGCCCTTTTTAGAGGCACTCACCAGGATGGGTTTGACCCTTGGGATTTTGGTATTGTCGGTCCTGGGATGAGATGATGGGCGGCGGTAGCTCAGTCTCCACATCTCCCCAGTCTGGATGGGAATCCCTTGGGACCCATTTTTCCTTGGGAGGAGTTCCCCCATCTCTGAAGGAGAAGATCCTTTTCCCAGGATCTTCTGAGGATCCCTCTCCTTCAAATTGGAAGACCTGTACCTCCTCCACAAAGTGGGTCTGTTTGGGTCCTTTGTTTCTCCTACCCCCCCTCTGCTCCTTGGGAGGCAGGCTTTCAGGGGCAGGAGATTTTGTTTCCGGTTCCTGGTTTTCCAGGGGCTGTTTACAAGTTGGGAAGGAAGTTTCCTCCAAGGCTTTACACACCCCTTCCCCTGGTGCCTCCTCCCTGGGAACCGGTGGGTTATCGGGGTGCTTCCCCCGTCATTGTTCTGGAGCACCAGGTCCAGAGTTTGGGGCATTCTGCGGTGGCATGCGCATCAGAGGGTTCTGTTGAGCCCTCAGTATGTGACCCAGATCCCGTACCATATTTTGGACCTGGCGCTCAAGTTGTGAAACCCGCTCAGGCTGATACGGGGCTCTATTTTCTCCCCTGGCTGATCCCAGGAAGGGTAGCTATCTCTTCTCTGGTAGTACCCCTGTTTGGGAAGATTTTGTTACCCCTCCACCCTTGGCCTCCCCTCTCCCGGATTAGGTTGTCTGGGCTCATTGAATTGGGGAAAGAAGGATGGATGATTTTGGGGCTGGAAATTGGGCGGATACCTGGGGAAAAAGTTGTGCCCAGGATTTGGTGAATTTCTGCCCTCCTGGGGGAAGTTAGGAGGGAAGTTCCCGGGGTCAGGTGCTTGGCTGGATCCCCCCCTTGGGCTGGAGGAGTCCACACATAACCCAGGATTGGTCGGTTTCCCTTGTAGAGGGGATTTATATAGTCAGGGGGGCGGGGGACCCCATTTGTGGGACTACCTCCTTGACTCCCTGTCTGTAACTGGCCCGAGGGCCTTCTGGGCTGTGAATTATTTGGTGCAGCAGGTTTTTAGGTCCCCCCATCTCCAAATCTAAAACGGGGGCAACCTTTACCTCTGCCACCTTGGCAGCAGCAGGGGTGCTGTTGGTTTTGGGGTTTTTCGGCGCATTATTTTTATTTTCGATGGGCTTTTGCACTTCATACATCCGGGTAGCCTGTTCAATGACCCAGTCTAAAGATCTTTTCTCATGAAAATCTCTCACGAGCTGGGTCATTATGTATTTGGGT
Source organism: Ambystoma mexicanum (assembly GCF_040938575.1). Lineage (NCBI taxonomy): Eukaryota > Metazoa > Chordata > Amphibia > Caudata > Ambystomatidae > Ambystoma > Ambystoma mexicanum. The sequence goes on along the minus strand of NC_090929.1, from coordinate 390,659,556 downwards.
AAGGCATGGAAAAACGTATTGATAAATTCTCTGCTATCCGTGCGCACCCTTCTGGTGGTCTGTGCAAAAGCACGCTTTAATTCTTGCACAAACTCTTGTAGGGCCTGATCCTCCCCACATTGCAAATTGTAGGCTGCCTTGCGAGCCTCTTGAGGATTTCTGTGAACCGAAAAATGTTTCAAGATGGCCGCCTTATAGGTGGACCAGCTTAAATAATTTTGGTCCTCCAGCCCCGCAAAGAAACTGGAGTATTCTGGGGAGAATGTCCATTTGACGTACTGGATGCAGCTACTGCTGTCCTTCAAATGGAAAGTCTCCATCATTTGCTCATAGAGCTCCAAGTGTTCCCAAACGGAATACTTGGTTTTCTTATGATAAGGAGTGATCACACTCCTTATTGCCTTTATTTGTTTCAATGGGTCCTTAAGCAAGGCCCTTTTTGCCTTATTGGCCTTTTTGGTTCGGGTAACCCTGGTCCATTCATCCTCCGACTCAGAAGCGCTGCTCCCAGAGGTGCCCGTCTGATCTTCCAGGTTTTCCCGGATTCTGCGAGCCTGGGAATGGCTGGCGGAATGTGGGGACCTGGTCTCCTGTGTCCTGTAATGCTCAGAGGAGTCCTCAGATCCCCCCTTGCTGCCAGGATTTGATGGGTACCCCCCCACTGACCTAACTGGGCAGAGGTTTTCAGGATGCCCTTAATGGGCCTACTCTCCTTGGGTTCCCCACTAAATTGCACTGTGCTTGGGTGCCCATACCCGGATGCCCGCCCATCCATTCCTGGGAGGTACTGGCCTATGAGCCCCATACTTCTAGCTGGATAGTAATCTGCCATCCCGTGGCCCTGGGCTCATGTGCGCGAGGGGACATGGGGGTGGCAGAGTCCAGGGACTGGGAGAGATGAAGGCCTCTGGTACTAGGGCACCTGAGGTTATGCTCAGGAGTTTCTCTTTCCCAGCGAACCTCATCTCTATCCGCCCCTACTTCCTGTTGCAATGCAAGAGCCTGCGCTTTCAGTTCCTCAGTTAAGGCCTTACTAGACTCTATCAGTCTCTCCAGCATGGCTACCTGTTGCTGGAGCCTATCATTGTGCTGACAGAGAGCCTCATTTTCTCTCTGTGTCTCCTGATTGGTCCTGGAGTACTGGGCCAGTCTCTGCTGCAGGAGGGTTACCTCCTCAGTCCCATCCCTACTGGCCTGCTCCTTTCTTGCCAGAGCCTCCTCCACCCTCTTGGTGTACTCTAACAAGTTCTGGTGTTCTTTTTGGAGGTCACCCAGTCCCTGGAGGGCCAGGTGATTTTCTTCCATTTTCCTTTTTAAGTGGCAGACTTCCTGGCCTAAGGTATCCCTTTCCTGACTAAGAGCCTGCATCTGTGCCGCCAGGTCGTCCCTTTGCCTTTGGAAGGCACCAGCTTTCTGGCACTCCTGGTCAAACTCTGCCTGGGTATCCAGGTCTTTCAAAATCAGTGTATTGCTCTCTGCCCTCTCCCTATCTAGGTGGCTTTGCAGGGTGACTACCTGCTAGGCACATGCCCTATTGAAATCTAATTATTGCTCCAGCTTTTTCTGGCTCTGCAGTAGGGAGTCCAAACCTTCTTGGTACTCCTTTTGCAAGGCCAGAAATCTGGTATCCTGGTCCGCCTTTTCCTGTTGCAGCACATCCATATCCTCCTTTATTTTAGTGATGTACTGTCTGCTGTCCTTTTCTGACTCCTGGCTCCTGAGCAGCCTCTGCTCAGAAGAGTCAAGATCAGATTGGGCCTTCTCTAACGCCATCTGTTGCCTATTTGCCAGATCTTGGCCTTCAGCACATTTGTCCTGCATGGCTCCCATATATAGATACAAATATGCCGCTATCCTGGCAATCTTATTATGTTCATCTTTGGCTTTAGGAGCCATATATAGTTCACTCAGGGCCACATGTAGGGGAACCTGATCTCCCCATATATCTGACCCTGTTTCAGTGACCTGTTGCGCGATTGCCTGCAACCAGACCGTTTGGTCCTGATGAGTCCACTCACCTCTCACAAATAGCTTATGTAAGAAGTGCTCTCTGGCTATTTTGATGTCTACCAGTGTCGTCATTCTGGAATTTGAGTTCCTTCCTGACTTACAGAAGTTTGTATTTTATTTTTGCAAAACAGACCGTTTCCTTAGAGTGTTCCTTTGAGGAGTGCTTTACAGCGTAACACAGCGTGGTGATCCGACCGGATGTATGTCTCCTGTCAGTTAGCACACTGTATTAATCTGCACAAGTGATAAATCTAACCCATAACATCCCGGACGAGTCCCCACTTTGTAAGAGGATTCAATTCAACACTACAACTAAGTCAATGCCTAGTCTGGGATACTGAATGGAAACCCTTATTGATATATCTTTATGTCCAGTTCATGAGTTCTGGATGACTACCCCTATATAACACCCCTCTCTTAGAATCCCCCTGACCCCACTGAGCCAAGAAGTAGTTCTGTTTTGCAAGTTTAAAAGGTTTATTTGAGAAATAAAACAAAATATAGATACCACGCTTTTATAATAAATTAATAATCGATATCGCCCATATAAATATAATGTTAATCAACAATGGGTAATCTGACACTAGCACACTTCTTTATAATCAATGAGGAGTTGGTGTAGGATGGATAAGGCAGTGAAAATACTTTTATGGGTTCAAATGGATGCAATGTTGAATGGAAATGCAGTACAGAAACTAACTAATATGGTTTCACAAGATATCATATGTTCACTTTTCCGCTGGTGGCAATTCACCCCCCCCCTATATGCAATGCAAGGAGATGGAAGTAACACACACAGTTCTCAGGAATGCAATCAAATACAATACGAAATTCAATTCCCACCCCAGCAAGCTTAGAGAAAACAGGTATGAGTTTTAAAACACAGGCCCAAGTGCTTTGAATGTGGTGGCAATGAAGTGAGAAATATGCTGAAAATGCTTTTAATTCCCTTTAGGAGGTTCAGGGTGAGTGAGAGATACTTGGGATGAGCTCAGGCTCAGGCTCACTTTAGCAATGATTCAGGGATGGTTAGCAAGTAGGTTCTAGGTTCGTTGGAAAGCGGAGATTCTAAGCTTTCAGAGGAAAGTTAAACCAATTTCCTAGGACAAACGGTTCCAGAGATGTGAACGATTTTGTAAAGGTTGTTTTTCGGATTTAAAGTAACTCAAATTGACAGGTGACAGCTTTGAAAATGACAGGTGACACGATTTCTAGGAGACAGTTCTAATCAGATTAAAATAGTTGGATTAAAATATTTTAACTAAGAGCTTATTTCTGTCACAATCTGATCTAAGTACTCACTCCTAGCTTTGAAAGGACTGGACCTCGCCACGGATCGGGTCAGGATTGGCTGCGGTTCCCTCGCCACGGACGGTCTCTGCGCGCAGCGCCTGGGTCAGCTCCGCTCTGCTGGGTCTGTCATGCACCGGTTCTGCTCACAGCGTATGGGTCAGCTCCCCGGATACAGTGGCCTGTGGTTCTCTGGATCTCTGGTCTGCTTTCTGGGTGTCTCTGCTTTCTCTGGGTACAGCACTGCTTCTGGATCTTTCTGGCGCAGGGTTTCAGGCCAGAATCAACAGCTCAGCCCGGCTGTGAATAGTCTGCAAATGATTTTGAGGCCTGCTGAAGAGAACTCAGCTTGTGGGTTAGGCCTGTTCTTTACAAATTCTGAAGTAAAGTCTTGGTCTCTGAAGATTGATGGATTGAAGTCTGAAGTCTCCCGGAAGAGCGTCCCGCGGAAAGTGAAAAAGGGATCTCCACTTGTCCTGCACTGTCTGCTTTTATGTGTTTAGAAAGTGGGTGTGTGCGCAGCATCACTAAGCCAGCCCCTCTCTCAATTTATCATTGGCCAAGCTTTCCTTTCTCCCTTGATTGGGGGAAGGATAGTGTGTCAGAGTGATGTCATTTTATGGCCTGCAGAAAGGACACTCCCCTGTCAAATTGCACACAAATCTATATTTGATCCAAATACATATTCTCCCAAATACACAGTTGTTTTTACATCACCTACACACATCATATATCACATGAGGTAGGCACTGTTCCGACTCTGGCGTTTCTAGGAGCTTGGGTAAAGAAATGGCAACTTATTTTCGATTTTAGTGGGTTATGCAACATTGGTTTTTCATTAAAAATTATACACATATACACGGCCTGTCCATACATACTCCAGTAAATTCCCATGTCTCTAGCTTAAACACACAGTCTGTAGTATCAATAAATAGCAGGGTTTTGTCCCAGAACATCACTCAAATTGGAGTTTGGGCTTGAATTGTGGGCAAAGTTTTCATTTTAAGGATCCCCAAATTTCACATTTCTGTCATCTGGTTACCAAGAGTTATCAGTATTTCTGCAAAATATATATTTGCTTTCAATTCAAAGTACTGCAGTGTTTGAGTCCGCCCCCAAAGTTTGGGGATGACAGTGATCACATGTCTCTCCTGGCTGGCAGATCTTTGTTGACAGGAAACAGTCAAAATCACCATATCCTATTCAAGGGAAAAGGTCTTTTGTGTGGGCTCCAGCAAGCTGAGGTCAACAGACCAGGGGGCCACTTTGCATTTGGTTAGCATGACCATGTGATATCCTGGGCTTTCTGAGGTGAGAAGGTTTCCCAGCCTTTTGGCCTGTTAATCAAATCAGATTGTCTCTGGGAACAGCAGGTGGTTAGATTTCTAATTAACCCACAGTCTTTTGAAGTCCCAATTGTCACAGAAGGCTGATTAGCTTCTGAAGTAGCAGTTCTCCTGTCAGAGTTTAAACCGCTAGCACCGCCCTGAGTCCAAAGCGGGTACTGCATGCATTTTTTTTTTTTGGATCAGTCTTGAATTAATGCATTTCACACAAGAGATTTTACATGGACGTATATTATCCAGGTTCAGCACATGGCACTGGTGTGGGTCTGCAGTAAAATAATTTTGTGCCCATAATTCAGCTATATTTGACCTGAAGAAAATGAATTCCCAATAGTTATGGGTAGCTTTTGGCAATCAGCATTGCCCCTTTTGCAATGGTTTCAGGCTACTGTGTGTAGCCCAATGGTGGTTTTAGGCAGTGCCCTTCTGTGCCCACAACATAGGCAAAAATGGGTGGCAGCCTATTCTTCATGCATTTCCCTGTGCATTTTCTGGGAAGTTTTGGCCATCATGATGTTTTCAATGCCAGTAAAGCACAGTTTTTGTGGTAGGGCTCGGATGCATGGGTAAAAAACATCCCACAGTAGATAGTAGCCACAGTAAGAGAGCGGCCAGGAGAAAGAGAGCGCTTGCCGACCATGCATTCAAAGGAGGAGTAGACCTGCATAGGAATGATAGAGGCAGGGATCCACTCCGGGAAGATCAAGGCTAGAGCCCGGCGAGACAGTTGAATCTGGGCACGGAGAGTATCTTGTAGCCATCAGGGAGGAGAGTGTCAAAACTTGTGACAGACATGGCCATGAACCATGTCTCGGTAAGACCAAGAACATCAAGGTTGATGTCTTCCAGGAGACAGCAGATGTCAGAAGAGTGTTTGACAGCAGAACGAGAGTTGAGAGTGGCAATGTGGAGAAGGTTGCCATCCTTGGAAGTCTTCCGTGAAGGGGTACAACTCAGAGGGTCGCCCTGAGGAAGTGTAGAAGGAGCCCGAGGTTGGGCAGAAGAGGAAGGAGGAGAGAGCAAGGTAGCCAAGGAGGAGGATGAAGGCACCAGAGGGGTGGCAGAGGAGGGAGGCAAGGGAGCCGGAGAAGGAAACAAAGGGACAGCAGAAGAAAGGAAGTTGATGAGGGGCGGGAAGCGTCTATCAAAGAGGAGGAAGTTGGCCTGAGGGCATTGAACCAATATGGTGCCATTTAGGTAAACATTAATGATGATCTTAGAGGAGTGGAAGTGGGCAGGAGGGCCTCCCACAAGGTGCCACCATTAATGGGAGAGGAGGAAAAAGGAGAGAGCACAGAGACCATATGTGGAGTCCATAGGTCTGGTCGAAGGAATGACAAAGAGGAAGTCAGTGATGGTCTGTCTGTAGGAGGCACTGGTTTAGGCACTGGTTTAGGTATCAGTGATAGGGAGGCCTGGGTTGGAGACCAGGATATCCCTTTTGAATTTCCTCCTACCAGACTTAGTAAGTCTGACAGGATAGTCAATAGAGAAGCAGTTAGATAAGATAGGAGAGACAGAGAGCACCGTAGAGGATGCAGAGGGTGAGGGTAGGGGAGAGAGTGGAGAAAGGAGTGGGGCAGGGGGAACAAAGATGGGGGTACACTGGGGGCGGGCACAATAGAAAGGATGCAAGCAGACAAGAAAAAGAATGAGAAAATAACAAATTAATGAAATACACAATAGACTTGATGAGACAATAAGAGCAGTCAAGAAGTTAACAGAGTAAGAACAAGGGAACCTGAAAGAAAAAGGAACACAGGGAGCAACCAGGCAGTGCGAGGGCTAAGTAATAGAACAATGATCAAGGGAACCTAAGGAGAAGAGTGAAGAACTTAAAGAAGGAACATAACCGGGAACCAGGCAGAGCGTGGGCTAACTAACAGAACAATGATCAAGGGAACCTAAGGAGAAGAATGAAAAACATAAGAAGGAACACAACTGGGAAAAACCGGGCAGTGCAAGGGCTAAGTAACAGAACAATGGTCATGGGAACCTAAGGAGAACAGTGAAAAACATACAGAAGTAGGCAGAACAGGTATACATCAGTCTAAGATAGCAGACCCAAAAGATAGCAGACCCAAAAACAGTGCAGTCAAGCAAAAAGGGCCTAGAATAAGAAAAAGCAACAGAGCAAAGAGTAGCAACAGGGACTGGGATGGGGGAAAAGGGCATGGGGAAGGGCCTGCAGTGGGAGCAGGGGACGCTCAGGGACATATTGGACCGAGCAAACCAAGGATGGAAGGGGCACTGACATGCGATTGAGGATTGCGAGGGAACAACGTTGGCAGAGGAAGCGCAGACGTGAGTGTAGCAGGGGTGGAAGGGGCGAGGAGCAAACGCGATTAGGGATTGCGAGGATACCACGCAGGCAGAGGACGTGCAGGCACAAGCATAGCGAGGGATGGAAGGGGCGCAGAGCACATGCACGATCAAGGATTGCAAGGGAACCCCCCAGGCAGAGGACGCACATCGCAAGCGTAGCCAACTGATGGAAGGGGCGCAGAGCACATGCGATCGAGGGTTGCGAGGGAAACAACCACCCAGGAAGAGGATGCGGAGGCTCGAGTGTAGCCAACAAATTGAGGAATATGGTATGGGAATTGAGGAAGAAGTGTTCATCTTTTTATCCCTAGAATGGCCAATAAGACAGCAAACCATTAGGTAGCTCCTTCCACATTATTCCTGCTCTTTTAAGATTGTCCAATGAAGATTTTGAAAGCATGGAGGTGATTTTCTTTTGTGGAGTTATTGCAATAACTGCTCACCATGGAAGCACTTACTAAAAAGGAGAACTAGAAAGTACTCCTGTTAGGTGGACACCTGATGCTCAAATGCAATCCTTCCCTAAATAGTGTAACATACACTTCCAAAGTTGTTGTTTATTTCAAAGTACTTCAATCTCAAAAAGAAAGCACTTACAAATATATAAAACGCAGGTGTCAACCTTGAAGCTGCATTTCTGTGGGGTTCTAATACATCTGAACTGCAAAACTGCAATGTTCAGTCAGTGGGTCTGCTCACTCGTTCTCTCTCCCTGTATATCCCCATCCACCTATTTCCCTCTGTATCTCTTTCCCTGTCTCGCCCTCTCTCTATCTCTCTCTCTCCCTCTCTGTCTCTCTCTCTATCTCTTTTTTCCCTTCTCTCCCCCCTCTCTCTCCTTCTGGGTGTGCACCCATCTCTCCCGCTGTCTCTCCCTTTCCCTCCAGGTGTGTCTCTCTATATCTCTCCCTCTTTCATTGTCCATCTCTTTCTCTCAATCTCTCTCCTGCTATGCCACCCACTCTGTATCTCTGTGTGGCTTTGCCTTGGCGCACACAGAAGCAACAGATGATTAGTTTTAATCTGAGTGTGACCATCTCCAAGAAGGAAGGACATTTCGAGGAAATAAATAGAGTGTATTCTTGGTAAAATAAGTTATTAAAAGAAGGACATTATTTTATTGTACTACTATTTAAACTGTCTCTATTTAAAACGTTATCATGTTCTTTTCTAATTATCACTTCCAACATATTTTGTATTCATAATATGAATATTAGATGTGTCTTAATGAGAAAATCACCTTATCAAAACCTAGAATAACCACATCATTTCATGTTATCGAAATGCCCATTTGAGAAAGGGAAGGGGGATAGACAAGACATCACCAATGGGGGGTGCTTTGCATGAAATGAAAGAGTATTTTGGAACATTAAAAAGGATCAAAGATCTTCATATTTGATAAACATGTCTGTGATAAAAGGTTTGTATGCTTGAATTATTAAGTGTATATTGCCTATTGGGCCTGATGTTAATTTCATTTTTCACAATACATTTACGCTCTTCTAACCTTGAACCAGTGCTTAATATGTGGGTTTGGGGGGGCTTTCTAGAGCTCAGCCCCGGCCTTTAATTCTGAGCCCTGGAACTTATTTCTAATCCTAGCTTCATTATGATGTGGTATTTTTGCAAGTGTATTATTTGAACTGTCAGTCTGTCATAGTAATATAAAAACAATACTGTGCACTGACCTGGACCTCTTCACCCTGAGCTTGCTCATTGTTATTCACGAACTTGATAACCCAGGTTGGCAGGGCATGGCTATTTATCCAATTCCATGAATAACAATGAGTTAGAAAGTGACAATGTTGGGCACTGATGCTGCCCATGTCCACACACTGCTCGAATCAACCTGCTTGACATTACTGCAGATTCTCTTCTGTAATAACCAGCAAAGTGGGTTGACAACAACAGGACAGTCACCAGCAAGCATCCTCAACACAGGGGCAAGATCAGTGAAAAGGCCAATATCAAAGAGGAGTGCCTAGCATGAGTTCCAGACCAAGCAAGATGATCTTGCTGCAGAGTTTGACATGATTTTAACATGCACATTTATATTCTCCTCTGGCATGCATCTGAGTGCCACACTAGGGTTGAGGTCCCCCAGAGTAGGTTAAACTCAGTAAAGGATTTCTCATATGGTTGGCACACTGAAAGACACCTATGGCACCACAAGTTATTGTGTAATGTTGTAGGTCTTATAACCCTCCCACCAAGGAGTAATATATACAAGTATAGAGGAGTAGCTATCAATTACAGGTATATAGTCCACAGAGGTGTACTGAGGGACATCTCGAAGCACGAGGTGTCTATGATGTCCTTTGGAACCCCAAGGTGGAATGCATCCTGTAGTGATAGCCTGCTTGCTACAATGTCATAGTGTGTATGGTCCTTCCTATGTTTTTTTTCCACTCCCTGCACTGACCACATAGATAGTACTGAAGGGGGTCGAGGTGGAAGGTTTGAGGGAAGCACAGAGAAAGTTAATGGAGACCTTCCTCGCCTTTCTCTCACTATACTAACAGCACAACAATACAATTTAGGACACGTGTTTATTGTTTAGTTTTGTTAAGTTGCTAATTGCTTCTTTTGGATGCAGTTCGCAACTTGCCGGTTGTATCCGGCATCCTGCATCCTGTGATCTGTGCAATCAAAATGAGAGATAATAAACGACTGTCAACAACTTTTCAGATGGACTGTGTGCATCAGTTTCTTTTTAACCTCCCTGTGGAAAACCAAGGTAAACGTCATGGAGAAACCACAGCCATACATGACCAATATTAGCAGCCAATGCTCCTGATTTGGCAATGATTATAAAAACAGGGCTGAGGTTGCACAAACCTACTGAAATCTCAACCTCAGTCTGACCGTGTCAGTGTACAGCTGCTGTGCTGATCAGTTGGGAAAGCCGACAACAGGTGCAAAGTATTCTTAATTCAGAGGGAGTCTGTCGGCGGCCCATCAGCAGTAGTGGTTGCATTATTGAATTTCAGAGCACAGGTTTGCCCGAGTGAATGGGTTTAGAGTTTTGGAATAGAGATTCCCTCTAGCAGAGGTGTCGTGAAATGGCACAGAATCAGAGGAAAATGGGGACGGCTGGTCTATCCCGTTTCACCTTTAGATGAATCTCTAGGCATTATTGATTGGATCCTTATGTGGTGGCGTCATGTCAATTGGTTGTAGGTTGTTCTCAAGAGCAGTACAGGAGTACTGCCCTTAGAACTGCAAGCCAGAAACTGCACATTGCAGAGAGAATCAGGAGGCAACCCAATGCAACGCTTCCAGCAGTGATGGCGTCCCTAGAGTTGGCAGACACTCTGCCTGAGCTATTGTCAGAAGGAGGTCCTAAAAGAGCACAGTGGGATCGACCAACCCAGAAATCTCTTTACCAGCAGTGAGAAGGTAAGCAAGGACACCCACTTGCATGGATGGTTCATGGGAAGGAAGGAATATGTACAGTGAAGCTAAGAATCAAAAGCCACGGCTATCACTGGTAGCGTCTCAGTACTACCAAGAGTTTTTGCTTTTATCAACATGTTAGCTTAGCTTTCGCTGGACACATGAGAAAAAGAACGCAGCTGGTTGGTGTGTTAAGGTACGTGGAAATTAAAAGAGAAAGGTAACACATGCAAATGTTAGGGGGATTATTGTCCTTGAGTCATGGATTTCTTTTTGTGGATGTATATGAAGTCTCTATATACTTAGCGGTGCAGCCAAAGAGGTCTTTAACATCATTTGCTGTAGCCAGGACCTTGATTGGCATTAATTAGTGCCTGCAAACATGTCCTGCATTCCTACACTTGTTAAACCCATTAAAAGATTTGGCGCTGTAAAGAAACTCACTGGCCCTCATTACGACCCTGGCGGAAATCGTGGTGCAAAATGCACCATGGAGCACGGCGGAAAGCTGCCGATAGCGCCATGGGGGTTGGCGGATTTTCCGCCCCATTCCGACCTTGGCGGGGCGGTAAATCCCCATCCCCCATTTTACCCTTCCCCATTCCCATTTTTGCCCCATAGGGTATAATGGGAGTGGGGAAGGCGTTAATTACGCCACCGTAAAATACGGTGGCGTAATTAACTACAAGGTCCCGTAGCGCCATGGATTTCTCCGCCCGGAAAAACCAGGCGGAAAACGCTCCATGGCGCTACGGGAACTCGTAGTAGGGCGGACGGGTCCGCCGCGAATACCGCTGGCGTAAACCCACTCCGCCAGGGTCATAATGAGGCCCACTGTCTTTAACCCCACAATCGCCAATTGACCCTACCACCTTAGGGGCACTTTCAGTTTACTATGCATTCGTTAGGTTTAAAGAATGCCTTTTATTAAATAAGATAGTGGATCTAAAAAATAGACTTCCATATGGGCATCATATTCAGAAATGTGAGAATACCCCTCACCACTCCTGTAAGAATTCATACTCTAATCATCGAGGACAGTGAGTGCCATATTGAGAAAGGGCCAAAGAGGGCGACGTGTCCGGAAGTGTTTCAATGTGTTTTGCTACTTGTTACCTGCTGGCGGTAATCTGTGCAATGGCTACTTTCCTCTCTGTGGAACTGCAGAGGAAACAGAGCAGCTGTCACTTTAAGGATCTTGACTTTAAAAACCCTGGGTTTACACGAAGCGTTGCAAAGTGTCTGGAAGTGTTTCAGTGTGTTCTGGTGTGGTGCGGGGGGGGGGGGGGCTGACTCAGAAGTGAGTAACTACATTAGACACCTGGGCCAAAGCGGGCACAGGACCTGCACCGCCCACGGCTGTCACCAAGGTACCGTGATCGTTTGTATACTTTATTGGTGCTGCATCTGAAACGTCTGTTTATTCAGGCATAACTCCCATAATATGAGGTAGCTGTTGCTCAGGAAGAGCCTGCTTTCATTGTTAGCTGTGCTTCACTCCAGCGGAACGGCTGGAGGGCAGCGAGTGTGTGGTTCGCGAGAACCTCAGGAAGGAGGGAGTCGAGTTACACTCCACCAGCCGACTTGCTCCTCATAGGACGAGACCCCCATTGGATGCAGTCTGGAACATGGCTGATGAATCCCACCCTCAAATGAAGGGCAAGATGCGTCTCCTAAGTGAGTCAGCCTCCCTAAAATCAGCCTCCCTAAAGAACCTGGGCATGAGCCAGTCAAGAAGTGATACTGCGCTTGCCTCTGAAATTACCCCAGCAAATCTGACCTCTGGCACGATCAAGGAAGGAGGACATGCAGCCGGGGCCCTGTTGGGTGGGTTAATGGAGGCTCCTACTGACCTGCTGCAATTTATATTACCTTTGGAAGTCGTAGAGTGTGAAAGTGTACCAGACAACAGTCTCCCGGCCCCTTTATGCTCACCAAAGACAGATGCTTTGTTTAAAAAAACAGAGACCGCCAATGACTGGCTGGCAACAGGGTTTAAAGCAGGGAAGGGGAGCCTGGAAGAAAACACTTCTGACCCTAGGATTAGGAAAGTGCAGCGCGGGTTTGCTTCCCTGTTCGCTCATTTGAAAAGCAAACGACCAACCCCCTAAGAGGGTGACAGTGACTGGTTACAGAGGAAACGCTTCTTCTTCAAAAAAAACCTTGGGAACCTGCCTTGAACTTGTCAACAACAAAACAGTGGACAGGGTCCTGTTGGAGTTGACTGCTAGAGTAGAACAGGACATGCATCAGGCTGTGCCCCCTGAGGGTCTGGGGCCAATCCATTTGCAGGCAAATTAAGCTCAGGCTCTCCCCACAACTGCAACCTCCGCTCTATATGTATGATGGAGGATGCTGAACGGCCAGGTGGTTCTAAATTATCTAATAGTGGAAAGGTTCTTGCAAATGGAAAAGAGGGGCCGGATGTCTGCAACCCCGACATTTATCGTGCTCATCCACAGGAGACTTCCTCAGTGATAGTCGACTCAAGTGAAGTGGAGAACGTTCTGGCTGTCTGTAACTTGGATCTAACAGCATCTCCTCTGATAGAGACCGTTAAGATGCAGCTCACTAAGGGGGTCTACAGTGAGGAAGAGGATAGAGTCTGTGAAGAGGGAGGCGAGCGAAACACGACCCCTCCCTTTGACAGGCCTTCTGAGTGTCCAAAGCCTGTTAATGGAAGTCCGATGGGGGATCCCGAGGTGGTACACCAGTCTACAACAAAGTGGCCGGGCTCCTTGAGAGTGGAAAGGTCTCAAGCCCTGTGTACACATCAAACCCAGTCATCCTCCTCAGGAAGCTCTGAATCCTTGGAAATATATACGCCCCTGAGGGCGGTGGATTATAGAAGACCTAAAAGGCAGACTAACAACAACCAGGATACTAGCAACAAGAAAGAAGGAACATGTGTGGCGAGGGTCTGGATATGGTCCTGATATCAGCATTGAACACCTTGTTGGCCTGTTTATCAAATTGTATGAGTCCTTGAACGGCACTCTAAAAGACCACTCTACAATATTAGCGATGATGCATTGAAAGCTGATCTTTTTGGAAGGCTTTGTGATCTCTGGTCAGGGTGCTGAGGAAAAATGTTTAGAGTTAAACGCAAATCTACTTAAAATGGCACTGGAATCCCTGGTCCTAGACCGCAAAAAAAAGAAACTACTCAGACAGGAGCTTGGAGATGGGAGTTGCTGCCCCAACCCCATGGTGGAAACGAAGAGTAGCTTGGCGCAGGGCCCATGGCCCTTTGTGAGGGGACGGGCTTAAGATGGTTGGAGCAGGGGTCTACTGAGGCGACCCCTCAGTCCAACATGAGTCCTGCTCCGGGGTCGGTGAAGGGGGGAGAAAGGTTGGGAGTCCAACCTCAAGGGAGAAGCTGTTCAAAGAGCTGTCTGGCCCCTCCCCCAGCTGATAAATCATTCATGTGTGAGATCATCGAACTCTCTGGAGACAGAAGCAGACGACCACCCCCATAAAGAGTATTCTATCTTTAGCAAGGAACAGCTGAAAAAACTAACAATGAGATTCCCACAGCCCCTGAGTGGAAAACAATTGAACAATTAAGTTCAAGGAAGAAAAAAAAGGTCCAATGGAGCTAGAAACCTTTTGAGGAATCTATCCTTACCTAGCTCCCCAGAGCACCTGGTTGGTGATAGCTGGTAAGCCTCAACGTCAAGAGCTTTTATTAGAACAGCCAGGGCCAATTCCCGACAGACTCAGTCAAGTGGCTCTTAAGTCTATCACATACCTGCCAGAGTTACAACGCACAAGAGGAGGATAGGACCATTCTCCCTGGTACAGTACAGTTGGCACCACCTGAACGGTCTCTCAAGATCAGTAAAGACAGGTCCAAGGTGGTGGCACCAGAGGGGGTTCAGAGTTTGAACCCCCATCACCGGTTTTGGTGGATAAAGTCTACCCTTACACTAACAAACCAATTGAATGTGCATCAATGGAAACAAACGCCAGGGAGAATGATGGTGCTCTATGGAAAAGAAACCTTGTGGAGGCCGGCATCAGCTGCATCAACCTGCCATACTCCTCAGAAACTTTTATGACGCTGGAGCAAAAGCGCCATGCCCTGTCAATAAAACGGGTAGAGGCATCTAATCTCCCTAACGAAGAAGTGAGATATGTTAAAAGCACAGTAGGCCCGAAAGCCCCCAAGTACAGAGGGAGTGAGCATCCTGGATGTCCTCTGGGGCTCACCGACCTCGCTGCTATCACAAAATCGAGAACAAGTAATTTGAGCAGCAGGGCTTTTAAGTCTCATTTGGTACCAGAAGTCTGTTTGGTGCCAGCTAAAGGAACTGAATTAAATCACAGAGAAGACATTTCCCCACATATCAGTCTTTGTCCTGCTCAGGGGCAGTCCAGCACCAATATGCCAGGTAATTCGTCTCTGAACAAGAGTACCACAGCAACCCCATACACCTGTTTCAGCCTAGTTGGGCATCATCAGTGAGGTGAAGCTGTGTCTCTCTAAGTGCAGTGAGCAGGGGTCCACGTCTGGAGTCCCCTCGTAACCTAGGGTGAGACCCAAAGTTACTTGGTATGCAAAACATGGGGGGGTCTGGGAAACTCTCTACCAGCACGAACACAGCCCATTAACTTGTTCTTGGGTGGATGGCCGCTGGGAGAGTCTCAACCAAGTCTTTAGCTCCCTGTTCTTTTCACAGAGAAGAAATTTCCCCGCATTACAGTCATGGGTTCATGCCTTGTTGTGTAACCTTTGGCAGACTCTCTATAACAATCCCTCATCAGTCTCTCAACTTGAAGGTCCATCCCAGGCCACCAATAATCTTTCCTGATGAGTTGTTTTGTTTTCATCATACCTTGGAGTCTTTCATGTGCTAACTCTAAAATCTTCTTCCTTAAACCAGTAGGTGGAACCAATTAATCACCTCTCAACACCACACTTTTATTTAAGCGTAGTTCATCAAACACATGTCTGACTTCCTCAGGTAAGTCACCTTTCCTAATCTCATTGCCTGTCACATCACTCTCAAGGTGCTCTTTCACAATTTTGAGAACTTCATCTTCCACCGTGGCTTGCTCCCATTCCTCTTCTGATACAACTTCTGGATTTACAACCAAGAAGTTTTCCTCATCACACCCATCATCACTATCACTATCCACAAAATTGGTTAATCGTGATAAACCATTGGCAGATGTGTTCTTGACACCAGGAATGAACTAGCTATACTCTTGCAATCCTGCTACCTTCTTTCGATTCTTGAAGAAAGCTTATCCAAACCCCTTGTGGTCAAAATTTACTTTAGTGGTCTGTGGTCTGATCTTACTATAAACCTCATTCTCCCAAATTAAGCCCATTTTACAGTTAACAGCTCCCTCTCAATGGTGGAATAGTTGCATTCTGCCTCCCTTAATACTCTAGAAGCAAACGCAATGGGGTATTTTATTCCACCTTCTACTTGGGACAAAACAGCTCCTAGACCATGATTACTAAAAGAAAGGAACTTTGAGCACACCCCAGGTGTGCCATAGCCCTTTGCTCGAACATTTCTAGGAAATTAACAGACAATTCAGTCTTTGATGGATAAAAGCAGAACGGAAGCTGAGAAAGAAGAGCCTTAAGGGGTTGGTTTATATTCCCATTAGAGCCGATCCCCTCAGACACAGCTGCCTTACAACATGACCACCAGGGTGCCAGCTCAACGCTCAGAGATGTGGGAAACGGTTCTAGAATTCTCTTAACTGACTCTGCTGACAGAAAGAGGAGGGTAATACCCCTGTTTCCACTGCCCTGGGTGGCTATTCGGGAGCCAATAATTTCAGAACAATGGCTTCTTCTGCTGGTGTAACAAAGAGTGGCTAATGGAAGATAAAAGGTGTGACTCCATAAACTGCTGAGCAGTGGAAAATCTCTTTTCAACTTCACCACCAAAGGAAACAAGCACTTATAAAGCCAGTAGTGTGGCTGTTGTACGATGATAACAATTTCTGAGTTCATGTTTGCGAAAACACCTAGACAGGTTTTGATTTGACAGGAAATCAGACAGAGTGAAATCAGAATGCAGAAGGAGTGGATGAATGAATATGAATGTGAGGACTGATGAATGAATGAGAGCGACGGAGGATGCGTGAAAGAATAATTGTAGGAAAGATGAATGTATAATGGTATGCTATTGGAGAGAGCAATGGAAGATTTGATGATGGATGAATTAAACTTTCTGGGCATATGAGAGTGTGAGGATGGCTCTAGGGAAAATAGATAGCAGAAGTTGCAAACGTGAATGGAAAAAACATGTGCCTTCGTATTGTATCATTACCCCCGACTTCTGTAAGTGTTTGGCATTGTGATTGACTGAAAAGTGAACAGTCTGTGTTTGTCTTAGTTGCAACTAGTTGCTGCTGGTGTCAATTTAATGGGACGAGTGCCAGATATCTGAAGTTTCGCATAATAGAGTTTGTTTTGGTCTGCATGTTTTGCCTGAAGATTGTTCCTCTTTTGTGTTACTTACAAGTCTTATAGTATTGATCGACACCTGGCATTGCAGTCCCACAGTTTCACCCAGGCATTGTGCATGCAACCACAGTCTAGTTGTACTAGGGGCCAATAACATAGAAGAAGTAATAACTTGACTAGTCTCACCTTGGCTAGTTGCACCCAAGGGTTCCCTGGCCTCACCACTTGCCAACCTGAGGGATGCCATTAGATCCCATACATTGAATAAAGGAGGTGGGCCAAAAGCCACAGTACATGCTTTTCTCATTGTCCAGCCTGCAAATGTACAGGTAAGCCATGCTACTCTTGTGTGTTTTAGCAGAGGATGCTCGTGCTATCCATGATCTTCCATACATTTCAGAGCTGCCACATTTGATTTGCCTTTAATTTCATATCACTATGCTTCCCATTACCACATAATACAAACGCCCCTCCAATAGAAAACAACCTAGGCACTACTAAAACAGCTGACAGCCACCCACAGGTAGACTCATACAATAACTGAACAAGGACAAGTGAGTATCTGATGTCTGCAGCCTCTCCCTACCGTTGACCAAGCATTATGAAATCCATTGGTTAACATGTAACAGAACCATGTTGCTGTAAAACCATGCGGCCAATTGGCTCAATTAAATGCCTTCTTGTTGGTGCCAGCAGGAGATTCCTCATCAGTACTGTTTAGAAATCAGTGCACTTACACAACCACCAGTTGAAGTGTGATGCAGTCATTTAAAAAATGAGCAACAGAAAGACAGATGCAGCACTTGCAGTCATGTGCTCATTGATGGAGCAGAAGTAGATGTAGTCACTTGCCAAATAGGATGAAAAGCTCAAAGAATAAACATTAACAGAGACAATGAAAGTGATGACTGACTCTCAGGAGCACGCATTGAATTGTGGGGATAGTGATCACTGAATGCCCTTGCTGTCAGAACTTTCATGATCCCTTGATGTTGCTTCTGCGAGAGCACAGTTAACTGTGACCGTGTTGGTGATAGCAAGGTTTTGTTAACTTTTAAATTACTTATTTTCCCTCAAGTCAGAATATGGGACTGTGGCCAATTTATATTTGTAATTGCTCATTAAGTCTTACATTTTTGCAATTCTGCAACATAATTTGGATGTCTTTTTTATTTAGTTCTATTTTTTATTTTTTTATTTGTTTGGCTGAAAAATTCAACCTTTCAAACAATTCATATGACATATACAGAATCATTATTTAAGTCAATTCATAATTGCATATCAAAAATATACAAAAATATTCAGTGTTTAAACGCATATTTCCATAAATGCAACCTGTCAAAATATTAAAACGTGTAATTCAGATTTGCATAATGTCAATAATCAACTTTGAAATGTACGAAAATCACAGGGTAAAAGAAACAGGTTTGTTTGTGTAAAAATTAAAATAAAAAAGAGAAAGAAAAGGAAAACAAACCAAAGGATTACAATTGATTTACTCCACCGTTGCAAGTTATTTAGTTTGGATTCGACTGTAGTTCTCTTGGAATAACAGTTTTTATGAATTGAACAAGGGCAATGTGTATCACCGTTCTGGAGCTAGTGATTAAAGTGCTCCATATCTCATCTTTAGTACGAGCACAAGAAAATTGCATAATTTGGATGTCAGAGGGACATGCATGAGAAACTGACGGACTCGCATCATGGTCAGTGTTCTGTCAGCATCACACATCTTTATTTGAGTTTTTATTCGAGGTCCCTCAATGCAAAAACCCGATACACATGTCTGCATGGATCATTGCATGTGTAGATCAGATTTCACACATGAGGTTGATTTTTTACACATTTCTTCAAACAAATAGTTGTGGATGGAAAGTTTTTTGGTTCACAGCAGTATCGTGACTTGAGAGAAGTTGTTTTTATAAGTGGAAAATAGTAGCATTTCGGTCACATGCATGCGTATTCACTCTTCCTCTGCACCCTTCTCAACATCGACATTTTCATTTTTACTTCAAATTAAAGTTGGCTTTTTGCACTTGAGGACTTTAACATCACATGCTTTTTTTCACCAGAAAAGTGGGAGAAAAATGCCAGGTATCAAAGCTGTGGTACATAACAGTGCACATGATTATATCAAAGCAGTGTTTCATATGCTTGCTCATTTGGAAATCGGTGCCAGTAGCTTCTTCAAGGGTTAAAAAGTCCAGCAACAAATGACTTAATTAAATTCAGTTTTAAGTAATCAGAACGCACTTTGAATTTCTGCTTTTGGTGCTCTGCCACCATCAACTTTAATTATTTGGGTGCGTGCCAAAAAATGAGATATGGCGCTTTAGAATGGAGACCCTATCGGCTAAGATCTGCTTTAAAGTTAATGCTAATTTTTGGCGACATAGGTGCAGACCAAATTAAAAATGTTATTACAAAGAACAGTGTTACAAAGAGATCTTGAATAGCAGCTTTCAGTAAACCACCAAGGGGGGCGTGGCTTAGCGATGTACATGATGGCGGCTTAGCTCTTCACCTCCGCTCCAGATAAGCTTTATGCAGCTTCTTACAATCATTTGAGGAACTTGGAAGTACCTTTTCCTGGAACCGCAGTATGGCGATAGGGTCCAGGACTTCCATGGAGACTGTTCGCGGCCAGGAGAGGCACTCCTAGACGTTGCTGGCTGTCCCCTGCAGAAAAGTAGAGAAACAGGCTGAGGCGATGCTGCATGAGCCCTCAGGTATGTTGCCTCACACGGACTACCGTTGCCTGTGACGGAGTACTAAAATCAGTGAGGAAATTACGCTTCATAAGAACAAGCGCCAGAAAGTGCAAATACATCAGTGTTGTATATCTCCCACATGTGGTGCTTTTGGAGATATCATATATTATTTAATGTGTGGAGAATATTTGTCATAAGGTGTGCAATTGAAGGCCCATATTATCTCGTTATCACATGTCAACCTGAGTGTTAGAAGCGACTAACTCATCGTATTATTAACCTTGGGCGATGTACATTTGAGTGTGCCAGCAACGTGGTTAAAAAAGTCTGCATAATATTTGCTACTCTTTAAGAACTGTAGAAGAATTCTGGACAGGGACAAGTGAGGGAGGAAGTATTCTTTTCTCTGAAATCATATTGAGGGTGTTGCAGTTATTATTATGGCCTCCTCTAATGGAAACCACAGTAAAGAACCATCACAGATGTCTGCAAGTTTAGTATTAAAAGGCCAAAGAGTAATTCTCCCTCTCCCAAGGTGGCAAATAGCAATCCAATTATGCAGACTATTCTGTCTGAATTAAGAGCCCTGAGACCATTTATGGAAACTACTAACTTTAAACTGCAGCAGCTTGGTGATAGATGGACTGTTTCTGAGTCAAGGAAGTGGAAAGGCAGATAAGTGGTGCTAAGGATGTGTCTCACAGAGTGTCTCAATTAGAGTCTGTGGTTAGAATCCTTTGGAAGCAGTCTGAAAATTTAGAAAACAGAAATAGGTGCAATAATCTGTGAATTGTTAGTCTGCCATAGGGGGTAGAAGGAGATAATCAGAGTGCATTTCTTGCAACTATGATATCCTAAATTAGTAAATTTTCTGAGCTCTGTGACCCTAAATTTTCAAAGAGCACATCGAATTGGGCCTCCAGTCGTTTCTGCCCATTGGAGCCACTCATCTAGAATGCTTATTTCTATCGTGTTGGATTGTTCTCAGATACAAATCATCCTAAATAAAGGTACAGAGGTAAAACAGCTAATTAGGAGTGGGTTAAAAATGTTTACAACACGACTGCCTCAAGAAGGAAATAATTGTTGTCATTTAGACCAGTCTAAGACAATTAAACACTTGATTTGGTATTGTTCATTCTAGTTTATTCAAAATCCATTCAAAGTCACTGTTAAGGGACAAACTCAAAGTTTGAAGATCCTACGCAGTTAAATCAATTCATTTGTGCACAAACAAACAGATGATATAGGCACCTCACTACTCGACGAAGATATTACTCCAACATCATCATCAAAATAACTTATCATATCATAAATTAAATATGTTTCCTCTTGCAATGACTAAGTATGTGTCTTAGACTCCAAATTTTGAAGTAAGGTTCGCTACTGGAGCAGTGTGTGGATTTAACCTAATTTATTTGGCTCTCCATCTCCTAAGCTATTGGCATCAACATGAACTGGTGTGGCCACTTCTAGTCACGGTTATAGCAACTGGTGTATCGTTATGGATGAATTGCTTAATGTTGATGATTGTGTTGTCTCCCCTGCCTTGAGTGATTGTATTTGTCATCTATTCCCCATACATGATTTTATTGATAGAATTTGGAATATTATTTGTCACGTCTGGTCTACTGGTGGGCTGTGAAAAAATATGTAAATTCACATCTTACATGTCTATGGCTCATTACATAAGTCCTTATTGATGTTGGATGAGTGTTATTTGGCTTTGAAGGTTGTCTCATGAATGTTAAAGGATTGAATAACCCAATAAAAAGACAGAAAGTGATTTCCTTTTTAAATTGATTTAAACCATATGTTGCCTGTATTCAAGAGACACATCTCTCTTTATAAGAGGCTGCAACATTAAAGAGATTTGGGGTAGGAGAGTTTTTGTCTAATGCAGCTGATTGGAAAAAGACTGGTGTGTCAATTCTGTTAAAACATTCTTAAAATACAAAGTCCTACATACAGATTCAGATGATCCTAGGAGATGGGTTCTGATTAAAATTATGGTTCACTCTGCTGTTTATACCATTTGAATATTCATTCTCATATTCAAAACTTGATCGTATCTGGTTACTGTAAGGAAATCATTGAATCTTTCTTAGTTAGGAAATCTGATGTTCTGTATAAAAATAAAAGGAATTTTTGAAATGTGTATCTGAGTTAGGTATTATAGACATGTGGCACATTCTACACCCAACGACTTTGACTTTTCATTTCATTCTATCCCACATAACTTCTTTTCAAGAATTTATTACAGTTTTGCTTCTAAGTCTTTATCTGGATCGTTGTTGAAACTAAGATCGATAGCATTGCGTTGTCAGATCATGCACCAATTTACATTACTCTTGCAGGCACCCCAGAGGATTCTAGAACTAATAGATGGAGATTTAATACTTCAGTATTAAAAGATGAACATTTCAAAACATTTCTTACTAAGATTAATTCTCAGTTTTTTTATGGAAAATAAGAGTGGATATACATCAATTCATAATAATTGGGACTGTTATAAAGCTGTTCTTAGAGGACATATCATTTCGTATTTCTCTAAGAAAAAATCAGAGAAACTTTACAACACTAATCTGAACTCAGCATCCTTGAAAAATATTTTGGAATTAAGGACAAAATACAATAAAATTGACCCTGAATTCTCCTGTGTGACACTGTTAAACTATAAAGCATAAATATACCAATTTTCAAATAAAACAAGCAAATGTTTGGCATGCTATTTGAAATTTACGAAAGAAAAAGTAAGATTCCTGTTATTAAATATAGATTAGTGGATAGGAAACTCTCTGATAAAGATATTATCAATGTCTTTTCTGAGTTTTATCAACATTTATATTCCTCAAGTGCGTCCCACAATAATCCTAATTTAGAGCATTTTGTCATGCCTCATATCAAGATTGTGATTTTACATCCCTGGAAAATCCTATCTGCTTTGATGAAATATTTCAAGCTATACGTGATCTTATGAAAGGTAAGGACCCTGGCCCTGATGACTTTAGCATAGATTTTTACACACACTTTTTTAACCACTAAATCCCACGTTTAATGAATTGTTCTCCTATTTTATGTCCAAAGATCAATCTTTTGGATCTTTTTCTGAAGCCATGCTCATTATCATCGCAAAACCTAATAAAGATCCTGAACTTCCCCAAAATGAAAGGCCTATCTCACTAATAAATTCACACTGTAAAATAATGCTAAGATTTTAGCCAATCGGTTAGCCCCTTTGCTTTCCAGACTAGCCAAAGTAGATAAAGGTAGTGTGGGTAGGGTGTCATCTTCCAATTCAAGATTATTTTTAGATAGTCTAGGTATTGTAAATAAATCAAATGATAACTATACGTCTTTGGCACTTGATGTGGAAAAAGCATTTGATAGAGTGTAATGCATTACTTGTTTGAAGCTTTGAAATGGCATGGTTTAGGACATACATTTTTTTCACAATGAAATTTGTGATTTCATCTTTGATGTCCTGGGTGTTAGTCTTAGCAGTGCACAGTGGTGGCGCGAGTTATGGTTGCTTAGCTTACCATGACTGTCGAATTCCTGATGTATTCGGTTTTACTTGTAACCATAACGCCCCTTTACCAATGTTCTTTCATTGAATTTCATAGGTTTTTATTAGTGCAATTTAACCATAACATCCCTTTAGCAAAATTTTTTCATTGAATTTCATAGGTTTTTGTTAGTGCAACTTAACCATAACGTCCCTTTAACAAAGTTTTTTCAAGAATTTCATAGGCTTTAATTAGTGCAACTTAACCATATCCCTTTAGCAAAGATTATTCGGTGAATGTCATGAGTTTTTACAGTGCATGCTATTTTCCTACAACTTACTAATATCATACTTACCCCAATATAGCAACATTTATTTCCAATTTACAAAGTGTCACCTTAAAACTCTGCCATTTGCCATCTTCTACATCATTTTTAACACTTTTTAAACTTTTCCACTGTTTTTGCATCCGTTGGCATTCGCAAACATCTGACGTCATCGTGGACCTTCCGGACAGTGCCACGTGCCATGCACTCATGTGCGACATAATGACATGTCCGCGAACCTGTCCGCACTTCGCGATCAGGCTTGTGCTTCGAGAACAGTTCAGAACTACATTTTCAACCGATCTAGGAACTTTCAAGCTCAATATTTACCCTTACACATCTCCTACACCTAAACTTACTCATTCTCCATTAACAATCTAGTACAAAGCACACGCTTGAAAGAATATTAGCAAAACTGCTATTTAGCTTAAAAATGGCATCAGCTATTGCCACCCTTCCTCCCCAAGAGCCACCACCGCCATCAGATGGAGGACTCACACAACAAAAAAAGCACAGTATTTCCAAAGACAATGAAGACGACCAAGAACATGAGGTAGAGGAAGAGCCTACCTCTAGCACCCAGAGAGAATAATGGGTGTGGCAGTTCTTTACCACTGTTGGGAATGTACCAAAGGCTAAAGCTACCAAAGTGAAATGCACTGAGTGCAACTTTGTACTCAGTCGCAGACTACCTGGACAGTACTCCTATGGGACCGCCACACCAAATCCAACCACCGAAATGCCCTTAGAAAGGTGGTTTGTTTCTTAGCAAGTAGTAGGCTGTCCACCACCTCATCTCCCTCAACCAATACTGTAACAACACAGCCTACTTTTGTGGGACACAAAATCCAGTAGCAACCTTGCAAGCAATAAAAGAGGCTGTTGATCCATATGTTTCGAAGACAACAGGCCTCTGTATATACTGCAACACACCACTCTGCAGGGGGAAGCAATTTAGAAGTGCTTTGGAAGCTTTAATCAAGGAGCATGAGAAAAACTGCCCCTAAACTGCCCCTACTATAGAAGTAACACACATGCAACATCTTTCCCTGCCCACCTAACCCTCCATATCAGTGCTTGGTGCCTCGTAACTAATTTCCCTCCCCACCTTACGTTCTAACCTCTCCTGCAAAAAAATAAAATACATAAAACAACAAACAAAAGGAAGGTTCCTTTAGGAACCAGCTTTCACAGTTAAAAAATAGAACTAAAAATATAATCTTATAGACTCCATTTACCTTACATTTCTCAGTAAAGTACATAGGCTCAATAAGATTTTCCAACATTTCCATTAGCATTTTGTGTTATGCTAATGGGAATAATGTGGTGTTCATCCCCCGTTCCATGGACTGGAAGGGGGGATAACTGCCCGGCAGCCCAAGTTATAGGCCCAAGCGAAGCAAGGGCAGATAATAAGGGCTCCGGACCATTATCCCCCATTCCAGCCCCTGCAATGGGGGATGAAGACCATTAGCACCACGGGTTCCCAAACCAGGGTGCTAAAAAAAGGAAATGATTTTTCTTCCTACACGGGGACGCCTGCCGCGTCCAAGTGTAGGAAGGAAAATCCTTTTCCAAGATGGCCACCATAGAAAGGGAAGGTGTGGCTCCGTACAGGGAAGGTGTGGCTCCTTTTCCCTTTCCACGGCATCCTGCAGAAGGTGAAGAGTGAACCCTATGACCATATTACCACAAGCACAGTTTTTTTTCTCTTTCAAACCTATCCCACTTTCGAATACCTTTACCACATAGCCGGTCCTAGGTGGACATGGCCACGTTAACCTATTTGTCGTCCCTCATGGTCATGGCCTGAAGCCAGATTGTCTGGGTCATGACCTTATGCCATGACCCGGACAATCTCGCCACTGCCCAGTGCCACACGCTATACCTCAGTCACCAGAAGTATATCACTATTATTTGTATCTTCATTACAACACTTGTCAAAAAATAAAACATGGGCACATTTGCAAAAGGTCCTTGCCAATGCTCCTTACATGAGTTTGCTGGAAATCCACCCATATTTTATTTTTTCAAAATTATCAAAATGTATGTACATACAATAGTCATATAACTTAGCCCCCACTTGACAAAACCCATTCAGACTTTACACAAACATTCAAGGTTGGGTCTATAATCTTTCATCAAACGGCAACAAAGTTATAAACCATTTAAAAATGTTGAGACTCCCCACTAATTTAGCCCCCCCTTGACAAAATCCCATCAAACTTTACACAAACATTGATATCTGGATCTAAAATATTTTTGCAAACTTTTGTGTAGATTCGTCAAATGGAACCACATTTAGAAGCCTTTACAATATTTGTGGACCCACCTCTAATTTTTCCCCCTCTTGACAGAATCCCACCAAACTTTGCAAAACCATTCAGAATCAGGTCTAAAATAGAATTCCAAAATGTGCAGCTCCATTGAGTGGCGCCAAAGGTATAAGCCATCCAAAAACTGCTTTTTACCAACCCAGTAATGCATAAATAGGCATAGATGTCCCCGAACATCTGAAGTGTTCGCGAACATCACAGGACTGCCCCTGCCGAACATCCTGGCTGTTCGTTGGCTTCAGGGATGAAAATGCCCGGTTTTGGGCTTCTTACGGCTATATCCCATCCCATCCTCATCACCCCTCCCCTCCTCAGAGGTTGTTTGATAAGTTTGACAAGTGCAATGTTGTGTTTTTTAAAATGTTTTTACTGCGATGTCCGCAGACACCGGTCGCTGTCCACGAATCCAACATGGCAGGTGTTTCCAAAGATCTGATACACTTCACGCTTTTCACCATCCAATCAGTGGGCATGTCCGAAATCGGCGGACATCACGTCGCCCTCTAGGCCGATCGGATTCCTGTCCGCAGACCAAACAGGGAAGTGGATCAGTGGACGAACCCAGATATCACAATGTTTTTTACCTGCTTTTAGCCTATTTTACAGAAAACTACTGGATGGATTTACACCAAATTTACAAAAGCACGCTTTCGGACCAAGCCGCCACTCCTGCCGCAAATTTTGTGATAGTCCATCCAGTGGTTTAGGCTGTAGGCGTGAGCAAATATTTTTTTCCATTGCGTCTCCTATTAAAATGCGCCATTACTAAAATGTGCACTTTTTCAGGTATGGCTCTGGGAGAGCGAGAAGAGACCAGAGTTTGTGTTATAAATTGCTTGACAGGAGTATTTGTCAAATCAGATCTGCTTTGAATATACAGAGCAGGCAAAAACATGACTGGATGAATGCTCTACCAGAAGGAAACAGAAAACCAAACTACTCTGTATCCTTACTCAAATCCGATACCCACAGACATAGGAATACTTTTCCAAAGTTGGCTTTACCAACTTTCAACCAAAATGTATGCTATGCTATGAAACCAGACTGCTACACCCTTCATAAACTATAACTATAACTATAAATTACAGAATAGTATTTTGTTAACCTTGGGCTAGTGTCCCTGTCTATGACAACAGCATGCTGACACACCCGCCATTGGAATTAGGTTAGGTATTTCTATAACAAAGGGAGTTGTGCGAGTTAATCGCAGTCTGCAGTACCTTGCTTCTTTGGTGTTTCTTCCGTGTTCATGCTGTTGGAGGAGAAGCTCATCTCAAATACTCGAGCTCCAAGCAGAGCGGAGCAGGAGTTGTGCGAGTAAATCGCAGTCTGCGCAGGACTGATGGAGTGCTGGTTGATTGCTGGGATACTGCCTATCCTACCAACACTGCAATTTCAGCTGAGGTAATGTCACAGCTCTCGACATTCTCTGGCGATGGTAATCTGATCCCGTTCCCTTCACCTATACCTATCCATCTCCTCTTCCTTGTTTCTACGGGGGGAGGGGGGGTGTTGCAGGAGTGTCATTTCTTACCTACCCGGTATCATAGCCCGCTGCAGCCTTTCTAAGTCTACTAGCTACTATCGCCATTATGCCCATTATGCCGCACTACTACACATTACTCCTCGCTGGTGCCTGCCTGCCTGCACCCCATGCAATTTAACTTCAAACGTTTGCTTGATCTCAACCACCTTTCTACCTATTTCCTTTTGTAAACATGCCTGGGAAAATAAGTTTGAGGTCGCACAACCACAAACAATGCAAAAACGTGCATTACCCCAAATCACAACTCGGATTGGGTGCTAGAAGTCGCGCTAAGGGAAATAACCCAAATCTTTCCAGAACATGAGCCACCAGCTCACCTAGGGGCACCTACACCTGGAACTATGGACTCTTATGTCTCTTCTGGGCCTAAACCCAAGCGCCTCCCACCCCCCTCATCGATACTCCACGAAAAAAACCGTTAACACATGAGGAGAATTCAGAGAGAGAACACAACACTTCCCACCTCGACCCATATCTCTCCGCAATGGATAATAATCACTCTCTACTAGCCCTATGATGCTCCCTCTGCGATTCTCTTGCTCCCAGTGACGTGCTGTACCAGCAGCTCCAACCTGTGGGGGAGACGCACACATTCAGCAATGACCTGATGGTGGAAGGGGCTGCGGAACAGCCATTGCCACAAGGACTGGTGCAAGAACATGAGGTAATGGAGGAGATGGGCAACAGACTCGCTGTCTCGCCCAACGTGTGCCCTATGGAGGAGGCGGGATTGAATCCCACCATGGATTACCATCCGGGTCACCTGTGCCCGGCGTCAGCACAACTGTCAACAATACAGTTTGCCATGAAGGTGTTACTGTAGATGTGTGACAAGATCTTGGGAGAGGTAACTGTCCTAACATCACACAGCTCTTCTCAACCCAATGTGAACAGCGATCTGGACGAACTGATGGCAGCAGCTGTTCCCTACATGTCCGAAACTCTTGCCCCAACTGATCGGCTACCTGTAAGCCCCCGAACAGTGAGGGAGGATTCCCCTATTGATTTGGAGGTGGAGGAAATTGACGAATTGCCTAGTGAGATGTCTACTATTTCCTGACTCGCAAACAACGCAGGAAAAAGAAGAGACAGGCTATGAAGGTTAGGGTGCAAAATGGATCAATAGGACAAACGCAAATGGATGGCAGTATTTCTGAAATTTCCACTGCAGGTACAGCAGCAAAGTCTTTAAAAAGAAAAGGCAATGGAAATGGCAAGAGAAAAATGAAATCAAAGGGCAACCTTATGAGCTGGGTGTTAAATGACAGAAGCCCAAATGACATGACCATTGTGCCTGCCTCTCTACCTAATTATCCACTACTTCCTTCCCCCTACCCTCCACCGCCCCATTGAATTGAGATGCGCTAAGGATACAGTGAAGAGTTTAGAAATCCTGTGCTGCCCCAATGTAACTTTGACACGCTCAAATGGTTCTTGAAAGGAGGCCCTTATGGTCTCGGACGGTACCCTGGTCGAAGCCAGGTCTAATATGACACAGACAATTACGATAAGAAACAAGGTGGGCGTGAAACCAAAACTTCACCCACATATCAATAGAGGAGATTTCCTGTCACTGACTCAGAAAATTCTTCCCTTAAGGATCCTCGACACCAAGGACTTCGACTATTTTAAACCTATCTTGGACTGCAAATATCAATTCAGTAAAATGTATTGCAATACCATCGAAACTGCCCAAATGATAAGGGAGTATAAAAATCGATATTCTGATTTAGGATACGATTTAGATGTTTACGAGGAAACTCCTACCCCTGAACTAGCCAATCGGCCGGATGCTCTTAAAGATCTAGCCAATATGGCCAACATGGACAATAATGGCGGCAATGGTGGTGCTGGCCCTTCACTGCAGGCTAATATCCTGGGTATTTTGAACAAGCTGCTGGTTCTCAATAATGGCAACCAAATTGGACCTGGGAATTGAGAGTGGGCCATTTCTATTTGGAATACCCGTGGTTTTACCCATTTACTCAGGCCAGGGGGGTCACTTGAATCCTTGCTACTCAATGATATTTTCCTCTTGCAGGAAGTTTGGTTATGTACAGAACTATTAATTGATGGATATAAAATGTTCCAAATTATGACAAGCAAAGACCCTAGAGGCCAATTTTATGATGGCCTCGTTATAGGTGTAAAAAACATCTAAAAGCAGCAAGAATTCACACAACTGCCATAAACTCACATGTGCTGGTGTTATCCGTGACCACAAGTAAAGCTGCTGGTGCCATTAACCTCATTAATGTATACGATCCCCCTGGCAGCAGCATTACTGAATCTATTTTGGATCTTGTACTTGAGGTCAACGGGGAGATTCAAAGTCGAGATGTTGGGGCAGAGATATATGTTGGGGGGATCTTAACACCAAATGTTTCTGCCACTATGAAATTACTTGTACCCAGTTTGTAAGAAGTAGGGCTATGTCTCCTACTGCTGTAAAAATCTCGAACAAGGGAAAAAACTGTCTCGAAACATTACATGACTGGGATTGTTCACTGTAGAATGGCAGTGTTACGGGCAATCTCCCCGGTAAGAGCACCTAGCGGGCAGGGCTAAGGTCTCTACCCTCAACTACTTCTTTTGCAATTCCAGTGCACTAGCGCAAGTCAGGAGGCTTGAAATCATGGACATGAATTTTAGTGACCATGCCATCCTTACACTTTATATTCCTAATTATCCCACCAGCCATACTTGGAGTCAGTCTGGGGAACTAGAAAGGAACCCTGCAGGCCGCAGGATATGCTGGACCGACAAGATCATTGCAAAAGCTGGTATGTATTACTGCATGCAGGGCGAAAACTGCCTCTCTGAGGCTAAACTCCTTACAGCGGATGAGATTGAGAGGAACATTCCTCACAAAAGACATATTACTCTATGCTGCCTGCAGGGAACAAGAAACATCATTTTGTAATTAGAGAATCCAAAAAAATATTAAGGAGGGAAGTATGCACTATTCGAAACCAGGCCTCTTCTACCCGGGAAGCCTTGATTAATATGAACAAGGCTAAGAACAGATATAGAAGGTGGGTTAAGGATCATTACTGGCAGAACTTCCCAATGGCAATATTTGGTAGATATTTCTAGGACTAAGGCTCCATGAAGGTTGTGGAAATTCATTAGAATTTCTACAGTAACACTCCTCCTCAGGAAATATGTGCTACTGGGGAATCAGAGTGGTTGATACACATTGGTAATACCTTTTACGATTCTACCCTTGGTATTAACCACCCTCTGCCTACAGCATGCAATTATAACATCAGGTTTACCCACTAAGAGATCACGGTAAAAATTGCATCGCTAAAAGACTCCAGACCCCCTGGTCCGACCGGGCTTTCTAATGCAGTGATAAAAAAGAGCCCGGCCTTTTGGGAGGAAAATAATCGAAGAGGGGAGGATTCCCCAATCATGGTGGGCCTCAACTTTAATCCCTATACACAAGAAATGCCAGAAAACGTGCCCTAAGAATTTTAGATTGTTGGCCATGTTGGACACTACCGGAAACATTTTGCATCACTACTATTGGGCAGGCTTGCTAATTGGGTAGAGTCTAACTGCATTTTGAGCAACTTCCAAATGGGCTTTCGGGCAGGCACTGGCATATCACACTGTTTGTGGTTATTTGATTCCCTTGTCAAAGCGGCCAAGTCTAAAGGACAGCCGGACCTCTATGTAGCCTTGATTGATTTCTAGACTGCTTTTGACACTGTTAATAGGAATACTATGTGGGGCAAGATGACCCAACTAGGATGCCCACGTGACCTACTACTGCCAATTCTGAGATTGCATAATAGCACCTCAATGCAGGTGACACTCAATAACAACGGTCTGATTTCATCGCCCATGCCCACCAATCGGGGAGTAAAACAGGGGTGTTCACTCGCCCCCCTCTTAATTAACATCTATATATCTGTACTCCCTAAAGCTCTGGGAGCGGCTCAACCCTGTCTGCCCAAATTAATGGGGACTAAAGTCACTTGTGTTTCATATGCTGACAACCTCATTATATTTTATCACATTTTCGCGGGTTCATCCAAATTGTTCGAACCTAAAAGCCTGAATGTGTGATTTGGCCGAATTTCATCCGTGAAAAAATTCCAAGCGGCTGAAAAGTTTGACCAAATCACGCATTCGGTGCTTGGGGCTGCGGGGGTGGTCCCTGCGCCCTTGCTCATTATATTGTGTGCGGGTGGCGATCCCAACTATGATAATTGATGGGAATGTCATTGTGAGAGTGCATAGTTATGTATATCTTGGGGTTGAATTTACATCAAAGGCCGATTATGTTGTATTAAAAGAAGTGAGTAAACGCAAGGCAACTTCGAAAATAAACATGCTATATCGATGTATTATATCTGCCTCCGGATTTTCACTCAATGAGATAATGACCATATACAGGTAATGTTTCTGTCCCTCTGTACTGTTTGTATTAGAGGCAATAGCCAAGGAGGACCTTGCATGGCTTAATATCTTGGAAGTCAAATTTTGGCAGAAGATGTTGGGATAGGACCCTAGTGTCCCTATGGAAATCACCCGTCTCGAGCTGGGGCTTACCTCGCTAGCTGCCAAGGTAATCAAAGTTAGAAGCCTCCTCTTATTAAAGGCTCGAAAGTCTCCAAATTGCCTTCTACTAAAGTTATTGTGACAATAGTCTTCGACCTCCGAATGCACCACTTTTCACTCTCTTGTAGGTGTCGGTTTTGCAAATATGTGCTGGGGCCTTGATTGAAACGATAACCTACATAGGCTATCCAAACTATTTGTAAGAAAACTAGAACACAGGGATTGGTGTGAGAACTATGCACATCTCGCAAACCTTCCCAACTATTGAAATTGTGTGGACTGAATTGTCCATAAATACAAATCCCCAGAAGGTTATCTACTCCTTTGTTCCTCCCCCGATTTGCACAGATTTCTGCTACTGCTAAGAATAAACAAATTTTCAGTCTTGGCCCCTATTGGGCCTGAACAGGGCATACTTAAAGATGAAAGGAGTTTTTGCTTGTGTGGTGTAAGGACCAAACTGGAGACCTCTCAATATGTCCTGACTGAGTGCAACATATTTGGTGACATATATATTAAATGGTTGGGCCCTTTTGTTCATGATATGAACTCTATCAAGACAGACTCTATCTGGCGCTATTGTATTAATTCTGGCCATTAGTCGGTGCACATTGCACTTTACAATATTTGTAAGTTAATTTTTTATTCAAAGCGTATGTGAGTAAATTGGTATATGAGTGTATTATTGTTCTTTTTTCTTAGCCATATAACATCAGTGAAATTGAGAATTGGTTTTGTAAGACTTTTAATTCAACTTTTAATACAACTGTACTGTATCAATTGCTAACTTTCTATTTCTATTAACTGTTGTTTGTACGTTTGTGTATATTATGATAAAGCTCTTTGAACTATAACATAATTATAATAAATACACAATAATAATAGTCCTTAGTGTGATGGAGCATCAGCCCCAAGTTCCTCAACTTTCAACCAAAACTGCAGTCTAACAAAAACTACACTAGTGCATGGCCTGCCCTAAATTGTAAGTAAATACTGTGCCTCCGTTTCAGGATTTTCTGATTAAAATGCTTTCACCAGTAAATTCACCAGTTTGGCCATATATTCGACTACTTTGTCTAAAAAGCAATAAAGCAAAGCCTGGTGTATTGAACGATGAGGCTTAACCCTGCATTCCTGTCAATACTACTACTCAGCTTGATAAGATGTTGAGAGAGAAATGGGAAATGTAAGGGATGATTGGATGACTGGATAGCGAATAGCATAAATTACAGGAAATCAATTATTATAGTAACAATTGTACCTTAAGAACCAGGACATTAACCATGGGAGGCATTGCAGAACAGGATTTTGGCATGCTTGAAAGGGAGGTTTGGTGCAACCATAATCCTCTGTGGGGACTTGACAATATTGAAAAGAATTCACATGTAAGGATGCAACCATTCTACTGACTGCATTCTTGTAGGTTGTGGAGAGGAGTAATCCTCCTGTGATGTGTGTTTTGTGCCTGAATTGTAAATCCTAAGAATCAAAATAGACACTGGCCCTCATTACGACCCTGGCGGAAATCGAAAAACGATGGCGGAACTGCAATACCGCCATCGAATAGCGCTCGGTGCGACTATGACCCGTCACCGCAAAGTACGAAGCCATTAGCGACACCGTAGTGAACGCCAACGCTAACTGCACCAAGCACGCGCGCGCGCGCCATGCCAAACCGTAAACACCACCATGGCGCAAGGGTACGCTAATTCCGACCCTAGCGGACATGTACCTAACGCCATCAAGCATGGCGGAATGTACCATTCCGCCATGGTGAGAAGTACGGCATCGCGAATCAACCGTAAACGGACCCACTGAGTGCCTGTACACCGCTCCCTGCCCACAAAGTACAACTCCCCGTAGGTGCAATGAAGTCACAATGCAACCAGTGAAATGTACAAGTCACCCATGCATGCCAACGAACAAAAAAAACAGAAGAGGGGCCAATGGGAGCTGCAGGGCACAGATGGCACGAATACAGAAGCCAATCCAATGGACATGACCACAGTCCCCCCCCCCCGAAACGCACGCAAACACAGGCACCTGTGACCAGCAATATTCCGAAAATCACATCATTCCACCAGTCCACCTGGCTGACCGGCATCTGTTACACAAAACCCAATCCCCCGCCCCTGAGCATGACAACATTCAAACAGTCATATTGGCAGCCCCCATCCCTGACCTCACTGGGCTTCGTAGGCAAACGCGCCCAGTACAGTACCACGCAACTAAACTCCGAAGCTGGAACCCAATGCAGATCTCCTCCCAATACATCGCTCCCCAAATAGGAATATGCCACATCACTTGCAAAGAAGAACGCTACACGGGCCAAATCAGAATAGAAATTTAATGCACAACAAAATCACCAAGCCCATACAGCCATTAGGCCATGAACTCCAAAACACATTTCACCATTGTGGGCTGCATCCGCAAGAAATGACCAGCCACTACTTGTGTGACGCCCTGTTCCATCATGGTACACAGAGCCACATTCACGTACGAAAAGGCAACATGGAAGCGCACAGAACCGCAGGGCCGGCCCAATGGGGAGGCACTAGTCCAGCTGAAAGGCCGAAATGTTGCTCCGAGCCACCAGTACTGCGTAAGGGCATGTGGCCCATTGGCGATCGTCCCATAAGATCGTAATGCTGCTCCACTGATTAACACGAAGCAGCAGGTGTCGGGAGTAAAAGCCATCTGCAGGAGTGGCATACAGATGGCAGTGGCAAAAGGGGAGGAGATACCTGTCAACCAAAAGAAAAGAAAAAGAATAGAATGGCCATCAGAACTACTTTCGAACAACTCACTTCAATGATCACACTAAATCCACAGCCATATGCAAGCTAGCCCACTCCAAAGGTTCATCACCACCCAGAAACCACTTGCGACTCATAACTATCTATATCGAGGTGTAAACACCATCACAAACGAGTGTACCTGTGCATGCGTCTGTCAAAACAGAATCCATCAGATGGGATTGGTAACGTGCATGGACACAAGTGTCTGAGGGCGCGTCGAGACAGGAAGGGCTCAACAAGGCCAGATAGACGATGGTCCCACTATGGCAGCCCTGCATCACATAGCGCAGGGGAGGCGGATAGATTCCAAGAAGCCCTGTACATGGCAAACTCTGTATCAAATCACCTGCCCATGCATCCATTCATCATTCCCTCATCCCGGGATTAAAACGCCTGAATATTTATTCACATAACATTAGAAATATCCATTGAGTCTGTGCGTTATGCAGCCTGCAAAATCCACAGTGCCCCAGCCCGTAATTCCAGTGTAGTGAAGTAACATGTATTTGGGAACGTCCGGCCTCATCGCCCACGTCGCTATTGCGCATCCCAAACCATTCATATCAATCATTGCATCCTCGCCATGGCCCCTGTCTCAAGGACATTGAACAATAGAACGTTATATTTGCAGTCAGACCTGTGGGCATTTCCTCGCCGCTAGCTGAAAACCGAAAGCGCCGCCCTTCGAATTCCTCATTTGCAACATCACGTCGAAGAGGCATCTGTGGCCGTTTGAAATCACTAATTAATCCATCTAGTGCGGCTGTGTGTGAAAATGGCAACTGCCTTCACCCACAAATGGGACGCCCCGCCCGTCGTTGCAACTCGGTACAGTGATGCATGAGGGCCCACCGTTACTCGAGTACTACGTACCACTGACCCTTCACAAGTCTGTTCGCGACTGCACAGATAGTATGTGAAACAATGGGACCACAGCAGAATGAACATATCAACCAATGTTACACGGCCATCGGGTACAAATACATGATTGCAATAGCAAGATGCCATTCCTCGAATTGCAGCGTTGTGTGCGGGACGTGCTCGGCCAAAGGGGAGAGCAGTTTGCACAGGTGGAATGAATCACCACAGGTGGAGGCCATACAGCCTGAAAACACATAAATTGCACACCCAGTCTCCTCCCACAACCACACCGAAATGCTACCGGCAGGACTCGCGATGTTGGCCCTGGGGGACCTGATAGCACTGCAAGTACTCCAACTCCAAGAAGAAGACGAACACCAACTACAACCGGCCGCACGGAGGAGACGCAGGAGGAGGAGGAGGGCAAGGCAGGGCCAGCAAGGGCCGCCAGCACAGCCACTACCACCACGCAGGCAGCCCGCAATCCCACGCCTCCGAGCACATCCGTTCAACCTCACTGATGAGCAGATCCACACCCTCTACCGTCTGGACCGGGGCACCATAGCCGCCATTGTGGACATGACACAGGCTGACCTTGTCAGCATGATAGATAGCCCAACCGCCATCCCACCCCTACTGAAGGTGGTGTCTGTACTCCACTTCCTGGCCACAGGCACCTACCAGCACACAGTCGGACAGTTGCATGGCATTTCTCAGCCACTGTTCTCACGGACACTATTGCAAGTGCTCGATGCCCTCCTGCAGCACGCAGACGACTACATCTCTCTACCACGCTCGGAGCAGGAAATTACCAACACAAAAGTGGGATTCCATGCACTTGCCGGCATACCGGGTTGCATTGGTGCCATCGACTGCACCCATGTGGAATTGGCCGTCCCACATGCCATGGAGGCCCAGTACCGCAACCGAAAACAATTCCATTCCCTGAATGTACAAATGGTGTGTGACTCCAACAGGATCATTACACATTGTTGTGCCCGATTCCCTGGATTAACCCATGATTCTATGGTCTTGAGGAACTCTACAATACCACGCTACATGGAGCGACACGCAGGGAACAGATCCTGGCTACTCGGTGAGTCTCATTACATGCATGATAATGTGGGGTATGTGATTCGGCAATGACCTGGCAGGAAGGGGGGGGGTGCGTACGTAGCAATGGCATTCCACATCATACGTTTATCGTCCACATACAGGTGATGCTGGATATCCACTGAAGAGATGGCTCCTCACACCAGTCCGGAACCCACGGGACCAGCATGAGGAGGACTACAACCATGCCCACTCACGTACCCGTGTAGTCATTGAACAGGCATTCGGCCTACTGAAGGGTCGTTTCCGCTGCCTCAGCAGGTCTGGCGGGGCACTCCTGTACCGCCATGAGAAGGTTGCAAAGATGGTGATGGCATGTGTCATGCTCCACAACATGTGCGTACGTAGAAATGTGCCCATGCCCCCTGACGCAGAACTGCAAGCACCTGATGATGGTCATGATGAGGGTGGGGATGTGGCAGCACCTCAAGGAGTCTGCGAGGCACCGGAGGGCCGTGACATTCGTCAGCATCTCATTGATGCATGCTTCTAGCACTCACGCCTGGTGGCTGATACATGGACACGGGACTCGTGGCACTGTGTGTGTCTGGGACATGCA
Organism: Ambystoma mexicanum; assembly: GCF_040938575.1. Lineage (NCBI taxonomy): Eukaryota > Metazoa > Chordata > Amphibia > Caudata > Ambystomatidae > Ambystoma > Ambystoma mexicanum. Next base: position 390,622,426 of record NC_090929.1, on the reverse strand, counting down.
CAATATGGACTGTACGCCTATGATGGCCTAGTACACAAATATCAATGTCCACACATCTCATTGGTTGATCGTGCACTGTTTATGGCATATGTGATATCATGTTGTACACCCTATCGACCCGCCACCCAAGTGAGCCCAACACACCCCCTCCACCCTCCTACCTCCCCCCCGAACACCAGTGTCCAAAGATGCTCATTGTCAGTGGGCAGTCGCTATTGCAAGCCCCCTCTGCGGGTATCAGGGGCACCCCTGCCTGTGGAGCGCAGGTTCCTCCCAGATCTACGTTGGGGGCTGCCCTGGACGGAACTTGCAACGGATGATGTCTCTGCCTGCTCACGTCCATGCATGTCCCTAAGGGTTTGCGAGAGCTCAGTGAGCACACGGCGCACTGCGGCAAGTTCGGCACATACGTCCTTGGACGTCGCATGCAGTTCCCCCCTCAGGCTCTCGGTGCTTCTCTCCATTTGGACTCTCAGGCTCTCGGTGCTACTCTCCATTTGTGCCCTTAGTGTCTCTGTACCTCTCTCCATTTCTGCCCTAAGTGTCTCAGTTGATGTTTCTATGTCTGCCTTAGTTCCCCCACATTCATCGGCATGGTCCTTGAGGAGCGTGGCCAGTTGCTGCTGTTGCACGATTAACTGGTCGAGGGACTGTTGCCTCTGCTGGGCCATGGCCATTTGCGGGGGTGTCACAGAGGGGCTGTTGACCTCATGTTGCCTTGCCACAGGGCTTGTGGGGGATGGCCAGTCGTCGTCTTGTGGGTGCCCCTGCGTGGTATCCTCATGTTGTACGGGATGGGACAGACAGGGGGATTGGGACAGGTCATGGATGGATCTGACTTCGACATCCCCGTCTTCTGTGTCGGAGCATGCTGCCATCAATGGGGTGTCACCTATGGTGCTGCTGCCACCAGAGGCAGTGCCTTCTGTGGCATCCGTTGGGGGGACCTGTGGTGGTGGTGGTGTGGGCATGCTGGCTGCTGGGGTGCCTGTTGATGTTCCCTCCTCTGTGCTGCCACCTGATTTGTGCTGCTGCCGTGTCTTGATGCGTGCAGCTGAGGTGGAGGGTCTTTGGCCGTTGGTCTTGGCCCTCTTTGCAGGTGTGCTGGTAGGGGTGTCCTGATGCTCGTCGTTTGGATCGGACCCTGTGGTGGAGTGAAGGAGGGCGAGGGTTATTGATGGGTCTGTGGGAATTGGAATGGCATTGTATCACATGCATTGGGGTGGTACCTGAGGGTGATTTGGGTCGGGGCCTTGGAGGTGCTTTCATTTGTGTGTGGAGTGAGGGTGCAGTTGTTTGGCAGCCTGCAGTTAGGGTGTGCCTGCTGCACATGTAGTGCGTGTTTTAGGGGTTTTTAATTAATTATGTATTTATTGTGGGTTTTAACGTGCGCTATCAGGCCGATGTGTGTGGACGTTCTCCTGGACATGTGTTTCTGTTGCACTATGTGGACACATGGTACTTCACATGGATGGACTTTGTGGATTTGGCATTGTTTTATCTGGCCCACCTACCTGAATCTTCGGATGTCTGCACTCCTTTCTCCATCCCTCCGACTCCCTCTATGCTCTCCATTCCGATGGTGGAGGCACAGATTTCTTCCCAGGGGGTCAACTTGATGGGTGATTCAGGACCTCCCCCGGTGGCTGTGGCAATGTTGCGGTTGGCAGAGAGTATGCTGCGGACGCGTATCCGCAGGTCGTCCCATCGCTTTCGGCATTGCTGTGGGGTGCGGGGTGCGGTCCCCACCGCACTTACCCGCTGTGCCACCAGAGCCCATATGGCCTTCTTGTTTGCAAGTGCCGTCCTGGTCATTTGCGTGGAGAAGACGACGGCAGCATTCTCCTGGAGGGGCTCTGTTAGCACGGTGAGTTCCTCACGGGAGAAGTGGACCTGCCGCTTGCGGTCGCACGCTTTCTTCGCTACTTTTCCCATTTTTCTTGGTTTCGCTAGGGTGGATGACGGGTTGGGGTGTGTCTCAGGGTAGTGTTTTTGGTGGTTGTGTGGTTTTAGTGGTTTTATAGGTGTACGGCGGGATGTTTCCCGTTCCGGGCCCATGTTTTTACTTCCGTTTCCGTATATTTACGGTCACCGTACTTTCCGGTAGGCGCACACTGCGGTGTCCGCTGTGATGGGTGGCGGTATTGCATCTAGGGCGCCGTACGGCGGCGGTGTGGGCCGTTTTGGGGTCATTTCCGCCATCGCGGACTTTGCACTTCCGCCATGGCGTAGTGCTCGTGCCCGATGGGTCGGAATGGGCCGCACTTTGCTCCTTCGTGCAATGGCGGAAACGCTATTTACGCTGTGGCGGTCCGGTCAGTCACTTTCTGCCAGGGTCGTAATGAGGGCCACTGTATTTGTCATTGACATCGGAAATTGTTTTGTCTTTTTCCCGTTACCTACCCCTCTCATGTTGCCATTAGCAGACAGTTCTTTACTACATTACTAATGGCAGCACCGGAGTCCGCGTAGTGAATGGGCATGAAGAGGGCATAGAGGTACTGTAAGGCACTGAGAAGGAGAAGCAAGGGGTCAGGGAACAGAAATGGCATGGAGGAAAGGGACACCCAGAAGGAAATAAGGTGAGTGAGGCAGGCGCAAAGGGATTGAAGGTCCACAGTTTCCTAAATTCTAGTCTAGATTTTCAGAATATAGTTTTCTTTATTCCAGGCCAGAGCTTCAGTCTGTAGTTTGTCCGAAGTAACCTTGTTCCAGTCTATAGTTCAGTACTTGCTATTCTAGTCTAGAATGTAACTCTATAGTTAGTTTGTAGTTTGCTAGTCTGTAGTTCCGTCCTCAGTTCCTTGAGTCTGGACCACAGTTTCCAGTCCGCAGATCCAATCCTCACTAACTTTGTTCTTGGTCCTTAGTGCCCTTGCTTATGCTCTTACCCAATGTTTTTTGTCTTGAATCCTCATTAACTTATAGTTCCTGTCTTTTCCCTGGATATTTCTGTGAATTGTTGAGTTCCTGTTCTTGTCCTAACTTGTATGTATGTGATTCCTTTGTCCAGAGTTTGGCTGCTGGGTTTTCCAGCAGAAAATCCCTTTCCCTTTCCTTTATCCCATCTCTGTATTGTCCTCTATACCACATGTGTTCCAATTTAAGGGGGCAGTCACTGTTCTGTTCCTACTGGACCCAGGCAGGCTACTGTCTTGTGAGTATTGCTTCCAATATTTGTGACTTAGGGTCCAGATACAGAGGTCCACTACTGCCACTCCTCTCCATAAGCAGTAAGAGTGAGGCATTGCAATAGTATTGTAATAATAACTTGTTCAAAGGACTAGAGATTCACCTGACATTGTGGTATACCACGCAGCCATTCTCTATACACCCTAAGTGGGAACCAAGTGTGCATGTCATTCCCTGCCATTTTCTGCTCACTTCCATTGTTGCTAGTCTATAAATATACCCTTAATTGCATGTCTGCAGGAATCTTTAAACGTTACCTTCCGGTTTCTTCTATACCATTTTCACTTAAGCTTTCAGGGTGCTGGTCCCTTTCAAGCCCCTCAAGTTTTTCCCCCCAAATCAATATACTGACTTACATTAAATTGAGTAATAGTCACAATTCTTATTCACAACACTGGAAAATGACAAGACTGTTGAAGCAACCATTATGTAAGAAACAGGTTGGTGTTATACATCTATGTGTTGTAGTAAATTAGCATACACCTATCCTTTATTTATGTATGTATTTATTTATTACATTTATATAACATTCCTAACATTGGGGCATCTGGGCGGGTGTACTTAAGAATATGGCTACATGTGAGACAAAAGCACTTTCAAACTTGCTCATAGGAAATTGCTTAGTAAGTTGGTTACATACGATCACAGGTGATAAGAAGGCAGTCATAGGCTTCACGAGATTGGTTACAATTGAATTTGAATTCATTTGAATTCATTTTCGAATTTCATATAAAACTCCTGCTTTTCCATGAAAACTAGTAGGCTGATTTCACACATATAAGAGTACCAAGAGATGGTACTATGAATCCTCTAGGAATTCAATTAGAACCACTATAAAAAAAAACATATGGGGCTTTTGGAAAGGAAGTCTCACCAGCATGTTATAAGAATATCATACATGAATCCCAGCATAAATGTTTCTTAATGTTCCCCTAGTGATGAATTATTCCTTCTGTAAGACACTCTTAAGAGTCTTTTATGAATCCTATGAAATTCATTGGGGGGAAATACATACAGGATACCCTGTAAAACCAGAGGTCCTGGACAGATCACTGTCGCAGTATTGCACTGTAGAGCAAAGAGGCCAAAGCACTGCTCCTTCCCCTGAGATTCGACAATAGTCCTGTGTGAGAGGCAATGCCTATGAACTCCCATGACCTCTTGATTACACCACAGCACTGAACTACAGAGGGGTGATGATGCCTTAAAGAAACTCCAGCACTGCACTCGAGTGCAAATGTCAATTTGCCACACAGGGGTCAAATCTCTTCAGGCACTGCAGTATAATGTGATGGGTAGAGGCTTGCACTGAACCATAACACAGAGGCAGAGGCCATCCTTCCATCCAGCGCTGAAATACATTTCATAGGAAGAAGTCATACTGTGACATCTGGAAACACTATCCTGCAAATGGCATAGTCCAAGTAGTATCCTCTCTGGTGTAACAGAGCCAGGAGGTACTTTACTGACCTGTAACACTGCGGATCTGCACATGTGTTACTCCTGATTTGTGAGGTTGGGCAATGTCCTCTGCCATTAAACAGCATTGAATAATTGACTGGTTATTCATTGACATTCTCCCTCAGACATTGCACCATAATGCACAAGGCATTGACCTCTTTCCTACCCCTGCACTGTGCCCCTCAGTGGAGAGGCTATGCAGTGTCCTCTGCAAGTGCACTTTACCGCAATGTGGGGAGGTAATGCAGTAACTCTTTCTTTTTTTACTGCACCACATTGCACGTGTTAGAGACCTTTCCCACAGTACTCAGCTTCAGAGGCCAGACTCGAACCGGGGCAATAGGGCAATGATGACTTGCCGACCAGATAGGCCTGTGTTGGAAAGATTTGTGGACAAATGTGGTCCATTTTCATTACTTTGTGCACTCTGTGGTAGAATGAATCAATGTTACTGGCCCAATGTACTTTAAAGTTCATCGTTAACCACAAACCTCAAACCAATACACCCGAGGTATTAAACAGTGTTTGTGAAAACTCTGAAAATGGAAGTTGTGAATCTGACCCTTTTATGGTGCCAGAAACAATTATGTCCCAGTCCAAACCTTAGGAGCTATAATGTGTAGTGATCTCTTAACTCTTCCTCCACACTCTACTGCAGAGGGGAGAGATCCCACAATGACATCTCCTCTCTGACACAGTGCTTTACCGCAGATTGTAGAGACCATTCAGTGATTTGTTGAATAATTCAGGACAGCAAGATATGTGAACTGTTTATACACTTTTATTGTAGCTCACCATTAAACCTTCTGAATTATTTGCAATTATCTTTGAGATGGCCATCAACCTCCCCGCTCGAGTCCCCAAAGTTTTCCATTCTACACATGTTTGGTTCATGACTCCTGCAAGGCACCACCGCCAAAAAAGATTAACTATAAAAATCATTGACTTGCAACTTGCTTGGCCTCCTACCAAACTAACCACCATCCCATTCTTGCCCTCCATCAATTCCTGGTTCACAACCCTGCACGAGCCAGATCCTTGTTCCTGCACTTCATCATAGAATTTACAAGATCTATTTTCTTCCTCTAAGTGCCACAGGTCATTCTTCTCATGTTCATTTTTCTCACATCTTCCAGTGCAATAAACATACTCCTTCCTTGGCCATCCTAGGAGCGTTGTACTTGGACTCACCCTCCCTTACAAGTCCTGCTTTTCTGGTTTCCACTGAATCACCTATACTTTACTGCACTCAATTTTGCGCTGGGTTTGGTATCTGCATAGCCTTGACTCTTGTTCTATTTCATGCTCACTCTCTCTGCCATATACATCTTTTTCCTTTTCATTACAGACAAATTTCCTCTATTTCGTCTTCCTCAGCCAACCTGAACAAACATGAGTTGATGGTCATTTCCCTCTGAGCATTTCAAAAGGTGTTTTTATGCGTGATCACGTGTATTGCAAAAGAGGTAAACCCTCCAAAGACGTAAGCATCATTTCAACACTCCTATACTCTTCTCACATGTTCGGAACCACACTGATCCCAGGCAGGAGTCTGTTCCCTTTTGTTTTGTGTATTTTATGATTCTGTTAATAAAATGATAACATTGGTATTTTTTTTTTTCGTTTTGTTTTATACAGGGAAACCCTGATAAATTAAACAAAATCTTCTTTTCCTCGTTGCTTCATCAAACTTGTTCAGAATTCCTCTGTCTACAGAAGTCTTCCCTGAAGAGTAGGCATTTAAGAATTTCTAGTGCGAGAAGTAAGTGAATGTTCCCTTTTGTTTTGTCTATTTTATGATTCTGTTAATAAAATGATAACATTGGTATTTTTTATTTCTGTATTTTTACCTTTGGTATTTTCCATAAAAGTTGTTGTTACGTCTTCCATTGAGTATTTTTTATTGTGTCAGGGTTACTGATTCAGTGTACAGGTTACTACATTGCTCCAATGTTCCACTTACTAGAGGATGATACTGAAGGTGGGTGATATCTTATGTCCCTCCTTTCATACACAATTGCATTTTCCCCAGCAATACCTGAACCCCTTTGTTAGATATCAACTCATCAGGCACCGATTTCCCAGCAACACCTGTTCAAGAAACCTATTGCTGTTCTTCATCAGGACGGATAGATAGCTGGATACCACACCCAAGGGGGTCGAGGGAGGAGGGGTGGCCGGGTAAGATGTGGTCACACCAATTGGACACATCCTCTGTGTCTCTGGGAGTACCCGCTGCCACCCGCTTTGTAACTGTAAAGTAGTCATTGCAATTCATGCATTGTGTATGCAATGCAATGTTTACTGGAGTCGAGCCTGATCCCAAGGTGAAGGTGAAGCAAACATATTGCTTGACAACCTCTTCTGATCCTTGGGCCAGGGATCTGAAAGAGGGTACCAAACTACACATGCGCTTACTGCATAGGGAGACCTATGGAAAGCCAGAGGTTAAGTTCACCACCACAGCTGTGGGTTGGGAAAGGGCCGGGTGAAGAGGGTGGTGGTGAATGTGAATGCAAGTAAGAATGAATGTGTGTGAAAGCAGCAGGGGGAGCAGGTCCCGGAATGGAATTGTTTCCCCTTGACTTTCCCCGTGATTGCAGAGCTTGGAGACGGCGGAGTGGAGCGCGCTTACATAGAGATATTTTGTTTAACCAGCATTGTATTATGTGTGAAGCCAAAGTGGGTGTTTAACGTGGGGATACTGGACTACCAATATGGAAATGTGTTCTAGATGTAGCGTTATAGTATTAGTGGCATTAACAGCAAAGCCAGCATTAGTGTTCTTATATGAGGATACTGTCATGATCACTGCCAGCATGGCCATGTTTTCTGTAAGTGATTTCAATCCGGCACACACTCAAGTCAACGCCTAGCGTTTAATGCACAACTGAAATCCTTATTTATTTTTGTCTAAAAGTTCTTTATTCTGAACAATATACCACTCATATCACGCCCCACTCCTGGAACCCACCCGGTCACACTGAACCAGGAATCAGGCTGGTTTGCAAAGTTAAAATATGTATTTATGTATTTACAATCAATCACACTATGTTGTCAAAAGTGATATCATATCGTGCCTCCTATTGCAATAAATATATGAATATTGGCCTACGCCAAGCTGCTCGAAAGTCGCTTGCAAAAGAATCCGTGTTGCAAGGTCCTGACCTTTAATCAATGCAAGCCGCCATTTTAGGTCAATCCGCTATTTTAGGATTCGCTTTGTAAAGGTCACCATGTGAGTTAAAATGGTGGACGATGTCATTCTAGAATACAACATGGCCGTCTTGACCTTTGTACATAGCTAATATGTAATTTGCCTGCAGGCCACTTGTTGAGGTCGTGAACTGAGACCTTGTCCTTCGTTGACCTGTGTGTAGAAGGATTACTCATGCAATGAAACTAATCCACGAGCATATGTTGAAACAATGTATTCCAATACTGAACGTAGAACATCTGTTTAACTACATTGTATTAATGGTTGAGAAGGCCTGCATGGAAAATCTTAGAATACACAGTTATTGCATAGGCTTGTTGATACATGTATTAAAGGCAAACCAGTTATATGCGGTTGTTCGAGACTTGGCACGAACCCTAGATCGGTGATGTATTAAGTGGAATATTAACCCGGAGTGGGGCTGGACATCGTGCTCACCAAGTGTATAAAAAGCGAATGCTTTCTATTGTACAATGTCTCTCACTGAACACACTGAACCACGCTGGAGTTCGTTGTGTTGTACTTAGGGCCGATAGCTATCTGACTTTGCTCTGTTTTTGTAACTGGATTCAGTATAGAATAAAGTACTTTGTAGGTTCCTTTGTAACCCGTGTGCGGTGTATTTCCTTTTGGGGTACTCAGCCTCGATATTTCGATTTTGTTTTCACAGTTGGTGCCCGAATAGGGACCCTCAAGATTGATGCCGGATTGTTGAAGGTTGACGCACGCTATCAGACCGGGATCGGACGGTGTGACATAAGGGGCCCCACTGAACGAGACACCTCAGCAGCGCTGCACGACCCGATCCTTGGACGATAAGCGTGTGGTCCGAGACGGCATCTTGACGAGGGTCCACTTATCGAGGCGGTCAGATTTTTCGAAATCACCATACACGAGGTAAGATTAGTTAGGTAAGATTCTTTGAAATCCGATCGGACCTCCGTAGGTTTGGTCAGGTGAGTCGTGACCCGATTCTTAATTTAATCCTGTCAATTTGAATTTTGGCGCATTGTATCTGCAGACACAATTATTGACCAGGTAACACCAAAAATTTGAGATATGCCTGGGAAATTGTCTACCTGCTTTAGGGCATTATTCCGCAGTGATAGACAATCTTGATGACCATGATCACCAAATCGTCATCATGGCCCATGGTCCTACACATGTATGTGCCCAGAAGATGACAAAAATGTTAGAGAAAGTTTGGGTAAATGACAAAATTTCGAAAATTGCCCAGCGCTACGTCCGGGAGTGCATGATTTGCCTGCAACACAATGTGGGAAAGGGGAGAGTAAATCCAAGGGGTAGTTTTGGGCCACCCTCTGTCCCCTTTGAAGTGATCCACTTTGATTTTATTGAAATGGAACAATGCGATAATAAGAAATATGTACTGGTGGTTATCTGTGCTTTTAGTAAATGGGTTGAGGCTTTCCCTGTCAAAGATGCTACAGCCATGACTACTGCAAAAATCATGTTAAAAGAATACTTCCCGCGGTTCGGTTTGCCAAGAGTTATCTGGTCGGACAATGGTCCACATTTTGTTGATGCTGTAATTCTGCAGATATGTAGAGCATTACGAATTGACAAACGGTTCCATTTGGCCAGACATGCTCAGAGCTCCGGACTAGTAGAAAGACACAACGGTATCATCAAGAACAACCTCGCTAAGACGTGTGCCGGCACCAAACTAAAATGGCCGGACACCTTACCGATCATGTTGTTATCCATGCGCACAACCCCTCAAACTAAGACTGGGCTCTCTCCATTTGAGGTGGTAATGGGGAGACCTGCAAATATTTGGAACCTTCCTAAATGTAACTCATTGAGAAATTTTGAAAATGTATTACTTTCAGATTATTGTAGCCAGTTGACTAAAAACCTGTATTTGATTTATCACCAGGTACGAGAAGCTTTACCTGTGCGATACGAGGGCTCGGGCCACAGCATACGGCCTGGAAGTTGGGTGTTCATCAAATCTTTCGAGCAATCCTCTTGCCTCGCGCCTCACTGGCGTGGGCCATTCCAAGTCCTATTGGTCACCCAGACAGCGGTGCAGGTCGCTGGGAGAAAGAACAGGATCCACGCATCCCACATCAAGAAACTTCCTCACCCTGTGCCACACGTTACAAAAGAAAGAGAACCCCTTGCTAATACTGCAATCAACGATCCCAAAGCAGTAAGTAGCACTGTGAGTGTGTCGGAGAATCTCTCTGAGCCCGTGAGGCTTGGGGAAGCTGCCGCTTTGTCTCCACACTCTCCACAAATTTTGCATCCGGAAACTGCTATTTCGAATTCAGCACCTTCACTTGCTTCTGACACGTTGCTTCCAGCAGGAAGTGATGACATATTGTTTCCGGATCAATCAGTACTGGGAAAAGTAAGGTACGATCTACGTCCGAGGAAATAGACTTACGGCACGGTTTTGCTGTGCATCTGATAGACTTACGGCACGGTTCGGCTGTGCATTTTGAAGAAGAAAAGGATCATCGAGGGCTTGTTTTTGCCCAAATTTGACAAAGGGGATTCTGTTGGCTAGGGTTGTGGAAGGACTAAGAAGTCACTCGACCGGTAGGTCGCCAGCAACGAACTTTGGAGTATCCGTTTGAAGACTACGATGCCCGCTACCACTACCACTCGTATGGGACTTGTAAATAAGGGGGTGACCAACCGGGACAATGGACAAAATGCCTGGGTGCCAAAAATATATTGCTGTATTTTTAAAATGATATTTGTTTTTTTTATAGTCGCTGCTTTAGGATTGTGGTACCTCGAGGAAACTCATTCTTTAGAACTTTTGTTGCCTACTGAAAGTGCACCTATTGTTCCTACTCCCTTTGTACATTTGCATACTCTATCCCCTAGGGATTCTCAGCACAGACAAAGGTACCACAATAATACTCTACTGCTTATCATGAATGCTACGCATGCCATTTTTAATAGACCTAACTGCTGGGTCTGCTCACATTTACCGCAACACGGGGATAAGGGGCAAGGTTGGTATATTCATCTGTTACCCTTGACAACTGCTTGCTATGCTTCTCTTAGAGCACTGTTCTTTGGCCGGTGGAATGATAGCATCTCAGGGAACTTTGATGGCAGCAATTTGAATAGTTTTGAGAAATGTGTTTTGACTCCCCTGGGATGCTCGCTTTTCGCAAACAGGAGTAAACCGAATGTTGCTTCTATTAGGCCTTCTGATAAACTGTCTCGTCCTTTTCAATCTTTGATTTCCTTTAAGATGGCTCCAATAGGCAATAAGGATGCCATGCCTCCTTCTTACACTGTTAACCATAGCCCCGATTCAGTTTCTTTTTGCATACAGAGGAATGGAACTCAGTCAATGGGAAATTTTCTAGGTTGTGCCAACGTTGCAAATTTGACTGGGGAAAACAGACCTTTGTATGTAGGTGAACCTGTCTACTTTGTCTGCGGTAATGTAGCATTCCCATGGTTGCCCAGGGATTGGCAGGGAACCTGTTATTTAGGGATCCTGTTACCTGGGGTGTTTATAGCTAGTACAAGAGAAGTTTCAAAGGCTCGTCCACGGCGGGAAGAGAATGGTGACACTCCAGCACAAATCTTGGGAGATACAGCTAAATCAGTTGTGCCATTTTGGGGGCAGATAGCGAATTCAGAAGATATCAGAAAACTAGCGAGAGTACTGGAGAGAAGCACCATCCTGACCACGGACATACTCTATAATATGACGTTAGAACAAAAGGCGATAAGATTAGTAGCACTTCAAAACCGAATGGCATTAGATATCATTCTGGCTGAGCATGGTGGAGTATGTAAATTAGTGGGGTCCGCTTGCTGTGTTTTCGTACCAGATTCCTCCCCAACTATCTTCAAGGCAATACAGAATCTGCACGTCCTTAGCTCAGAAGTGCATGTTCCCGAGGGACACTAGGATCTAAGCGCTTGGTTCTGGGACTTCTTGCGATCTTGGGCTTGAAAGGTACTTTCGGTCTTGCTAATTATTTTGAGAACCCTGTTGTTTCTTTGTTGCTGTATTCAGTGTCTTCCTGGTATGTGTTCGATGCTAGGGGAATGTTGCGCACAAGCGATAGGTTCGATAGGACATAAAGTGTATGCCCCGGATAAAACTTCCAAAGAATATGTGTTGAAAGATATTTTAGCAAATTACCTAATGGCAATAGATATTTCCGATAGTGATTCAGGGTGCATGGACGATGATGAATGGAGTTATTTGCAAGGAGATCCAAAGTAGTTTTTAGCACTTGGCATAGGCCAAAAGGAGGGTTTGTCAAAAGTGAAATCATATTGTGCATCCTATTGCAATAAATATATGAATATTGGCCTACGCCAAGCTGCTCAAAAGTCGCTTCCAAAAGAATCCGTGTTGCAAGGTCCTGACCTTTAATCAATGCAAGCCGCCATTTTAGGTCAATCCGCCATTTTAGGATTCGCTTTGTAAAAGTCACCCTGTGAGTTTAAATGGTGGACGATGTCATTCTAGAATACAACATGGCCGTCTTGACCTCTGTACATGGCTAATATGTAATTTTCCTGCAGGCCACTTTTTGAGGTCGTGAACTGAGACCTTGTCCTTCGTTGACCTGTGTGTAGAAGGATTACTCGTGCAATGAAACTAATCCACGAGCATATGTTGAAACAATGTATTCCAATACTGAACGTAGAACATCTGTTTAACTACATTGTAATAATGGTTGAGAAGGCCTGCATGGAAAATCTTAGAATACACAGTTATTGCATAGGCTTGTTGATACATGTATTAAAGGCAAACCAGTTATATGCGGTTGTTCGAGACTTGGCACGAACCCTAAATCGGTGATGTTTTAAGTGGAATATTAACCCGAAGTGGGGCTGGACATCGTGCCCACCAAGTGTATAAAAAGCGAATGGATTCTAATGTACAACATCTCTAACTGAACACACTGAACCACGCTGGAGTTCGTTGTGTTGTACTGAGGGCCAATAGCTATCTGACTTTGCTCTGTTTTTGTAACTGGATTCAGTATAGAATAAAGTACTTTGTAGGTTCCTTAGTAACCCGTGTTCGGTGTATTTCCTTTTGGGGTACTCAGCCTCGATATTTTGATTTTGTTTTCACAATGTTTTAATGGGTACACAATCACCAATGGGGTGATGTAACAATGAATAATCTCTTTAATACACAAGGAGTAATAGTGAGCAAAATAATTCAACACAGAAATAATACTTTTGTGTGTGTGTGCAGATCAAATAGCACTATGGCTAAAGGTTCCCCCTGCACCCCTCAACCCCCAATAGGCAATGGAAAGAGATAGGCAGAGAGAGAGGTATTCAGGAATGGCAGAATTCAAACAGAATATCAATCCCACTTTCCCCCCAGCAAACAAGAGAGAAACGGAAATGACTGTCAAGCTGTCAGAATGGTTTTTAAAGTTATCCTTAGAATGGACTGTGCAAAAACACTAAATACGGTCTAAATTGCTGAAATTGTTATAATTCTTATGGGAGCCACTTAGGAAATCGTTATAATTCTTATGGGAGCCACTTGGGATAGTTACACACAAACACTAGCAATGATTTAATACCAAGTAACAATTTGAAATCTGAAAATTTAAGTGGGAAGCACTCAAAAACTGTTTTGCACGTGTCAGAATCTCCCTAAACAAAAATGTGCGGCAAACCTTTCACTATGCGATAATCGCGATAACGGGGCAACCGTATGGATTTGGGATTTTAATGCAATTTAAAGCTGTGGATGTTAGCTACAAGCAGAAGTTGAAATGTTGTTTCTAGCACAAAAACTGAGGAGGTTATGGACGTTTTAGTGGAGGTCGTTTTTTTCAAGATAGACGCAAGAATGGAAAACAGGAATGCACTTTTAAATGACAAATGGGATTTCTTACACTAGAGGATGACTATGAATAAACGAATACCACACAGGAACAAAGCCACTTGATCAGGGTGACTGCTAACAACACAGGTTCTGGATACAATATAGGATGGGTTTAGATAGGGATTGACTATGGACAGTACCTATGCTATTGACACAGTTCTATCTATAGATACTCACTAGATATGTTTTTAAACAGAACTGCCAGGATTCTGGTCTGTCAAGATTCTTGTCAAGGAACTGGATCTGGTTTTAAGACAGACTGCTGGGCAATCAGCAAGGCGCTCTGGTCACAGCACGGCACCGGACTGGAATGGATCTGCAAGGCACTCTGGTCACAGCATGGCACCGGATTGGATTGGATCTGCCCTTCTTGGTTATGATGAAATTATTTTCAGCAGGCAATCAGTACAGCGCAGCCCGAATGTATTTTGGTTCCCCTTAGGTTTGTGGGATTCTTGTTCTGGAATTTGAGGCTTAGCTGAAAATGGTTCAACCATGCAATGGGTCTTTATGCTTTGCCAGTTTTCTGGAGTCCGGAGCAATGAAGATGGAAAGTTCATTAGCAGGGTGCTCTGCCAGCATCAGGATAGTTGGTCAATCTGTCTGTCTTTATCTGCCCTCTGCTGTCTCTATTTATGCTAAGAGGGTGTGTGAGCTGGTTTAGCCTTAGCTCGCCCCTTTGACAGGTGATTGGTCAGAGTCTCCTCTCTGCCTTGATAGGAGGAGAGAAACCATTAACACAAAATCTACTTTTGACACAAGACATAGTTACACGTGCGTAACCTCTATAACAATCACATATACAGATTATATATTTTGTCTAGCAGCTACTCCTCAAAACCCTGTCGCAATGGGATCTTGTGTCTGCTTTTCACCGAATTTCGCCCTTTTCATCAGGAACACAATGTCCAATTTATCAGCAAATTTCTATAAGTGTTTGCATATAACATGGGCATAAGTGTATGAAGTTTCATACTTCTAGCAGAAATACATTTGGTAAAATCACATTTTCTGCCGTTTCTTTCCAGAACATGTCACACGATCTTGCCGCCTCTTGAAATGTGCCACCAAAATTTTGATTCACAAATCTGTTACTTTTGTATTTTTGACAATTTTAGTATAAATCTTTAAATAAAATGTTCTTTATGAATGTTCAGCCACAGATGGCTGTTCGGGTCCGCCTCTTTTTGTCTCCCTTCAGTTCAGAAGCAGTCTCCTCCCTGTTCTCTTGGCAGAGGCCATTTTACGACTGTCCTCACACCTAGCATTTCCTGCTTTGCAGTTTGCCATTGTTTCCTTCCCCACTGCAGACCAGGTTCTTCCCAAACCCTATAATTATCGCTTTGGTGTGAATTCCTGGTGGAAGGAGAGGCCTTGCCTCTGTGAGAAAAGCTGTTATTCCAGTTTGGTAACTTTAGCCAGCTTACTTTAATTGTTACTTCTGTTGAATTTTCCCTTAGCATAAAACAAACTTGTAGGATCAAATCACCGCTAAATACTTATTCAAGATTTTAAACCATGGAATCAAAACAATTACAAGATGGGTTACTCTCAATAAAAGGCCTCTTAGATTGCAGACATTTGATTTCAGTTTATACATGTTTAAAGTTTAATCAGGCAGGCTACTGACAGCTGTCATTCAGGCGGCCCAGGGTACTGCACCCAGATTTTGACAGATTCACAGACAGGCCACTTTTTCTGTGGAAATCCCTTGATGCTTTCAGCTTTTCAGGACATTGTAAGTTCACAATGATTTCTTACACTGAGTGAATTGTAGCACCCAGCAAGAATTTTGAATGTTTGAGAGTGTTTGGTACCAGCATTCTGCAGTTTCAGCAACAAAGAAACAGTGATTTAAAGCAAGATTATGGGGTTTCCTTTAGCAAAGCACTGCTTTTTCCTTCTGTGCTCCATTTTCAAATGTTGTGGAGCCCAGTGACATGTTTTAGGAGTGAGATCTCTATTGCACAACTGACAACATGCATGGCAGATTGCGCAGCCATCTTTTTGTGCTTTGCAAAGCGCGATTTTCAGAGGTTTTGGCGCGCACAAGGGTTTTGCAGCCATTTTACTATTTCTGCCACCATCATAACACAGTGATATGAGAGCAAAAGTGGGTCAAAACATCCCACATTTATCAATGTGCATTAATAATGGCAAAACCAACGTGAGTGTTCTTACGTGGGATAATGTCATGGGCATTGCCAGCATTGATATGCTTTCTTGACATGTGACATGGCATACTTAGGGGTATAACGAGCAATGCCAATGTCAGTGTTCATTTGTGGGGATACTGGCCTATATGGGCACAGCCAGCATGCGTGGAATGCCATTATTACTGGCAATATGATCAAAGCCAAACTGAGTGTTCTTAAGTGGGACATTCGAATTCTGGTCTAATGGGCACAGCTTGGACATGTTCCCTTGAAGTGTCCATGACAATATGAACAAAGCCAATGTGAGTGTACTTATATGAAGATTCTGTCATGGGCACAAGCACATTTATTTATGTGGCATGACATTATTTGTGGCATACTAAGCAAAGCCAAAGTGAGTGTGCTGGTGTGGGAGTACTGTCAGATATGGGTGCAGCCAGCATGCAAATGTCTTCTTACACTTGAAGAATACTGGCATATATTGTGTGCATAGGCATCGTCAAAATGCACTGGAAAATGTTCCTGTTGGTGACCCAGCATATGTCTCTAGAAAGTATCCCTGCCCCTAAAACCCCCTGTTTGATAGGGGTACCCTCCCTATCCTCAGTGACTTGCTGAAGTCTGTGGGAAACATTTCCGCTCTTAGAATGAAAAAATGAGCCAGCTGCCACTGAATGCCGGTGCCCCATTTGGAGCCACTCTCCTCCATGCCACCAAAAGCTGCCTCCTCCACTGATCTAGTGTAATAATCCACAAAACTGTAGGAAATCCTAAATCACTGGTTAATAGCTGTATTGGCTCAGAATGCAGATAGGCAACTTGTACTTATTGTTATTGCATTGCTGATTGCTAACATGTAACACATGTACAATGGCATACTTCAGAGATCTTGGGTTGAAAGGGTGGAGTGGGAAAAGGGAAGGATGGTCATGGTAAAGGCAGGATATGGAAAAAAGGATGTGGATAAGAACAGAAATGGATATAGATGAGTCACATTCCTGGGTCTATAGAAGGTCAAGGCAATGTAACTGCTAGCCATACGGTCTTCCGCCAGGCTCGTAAGTCAGTTCCGCTGTGGTCATCGGAACAGTGTTAGACTTGATGGACTTGTCACCGTTGTCACTGACAGGACACCAAAAATTCTTACTCAATTTTCTTTTGGTCAAAGAATAGTGCCATTTTGTACTAGACGAAGTGTGTCATGCAAGTAGCACTGCTCTCATGCCTCCTGTGTGTTTCTGAAAGAGAACTGTTCTGGCATATTTCGTCTGGTTTCCACCACCACAACATTCTCTTTTTTACACATCAAACCGTACACTAAGTGTGGAGCTTCCACCATTTGCATTATTTTTCTCTATCCTCGTTCCACTTCTTTTAGTGAGTGTTTCAGTGGCTTTCCTGGCAGCAAAAGTGCAAATACAAATTTACAGTAAACCTCTGCTAAAGCCAAACACAAGTGGTTCTCTATCACGAGGACTTAGACTTAGACGGCTTGTACTCGATTTGCCTTGGTTTTAAGCCTCTCGAATAGTGTTGGTCGTTCAGTCTAAATTTGGACTTCTCATGCTTCAAAGAGAGACCACATTCTAGCCTGACAAAGTCAGTATTCAATACCTCGTTATATTCTTCCAACTTTCTCCCAAAAACGAATATGTCATCTTGGAATGTAATAGTACCTGCCACCCCTAGAATAAGTAACGCATAACCCTTTGAAAAACGCATTCACAAGCCAAATGGCAATTTCCTACATTGATAAAGTTCATCGCTAGGAATAGCAGTAGTTTGTGCTTTATATAGTGCCTTTATCCCATTAGCATGGCCTCAACGCACTTGTGGGTGAACGCCCTCGGGGGACTGAATTTCAAGGTATGGGAAAGTTGTCAGAAGGATTAGAATGCATGCATGCATTTGGCCAAAATAGGTAATTTAGTGGGATGGGCGAGCCCCAGTAAGCTACCCAAGATGGTCAGGCATGTGGCTGTTGCTGAGTGGTGGTCAGGTGAGTGCGCAATTACGAGAGACTCATTATGTGTCCAGCTAGACCACATTTTTTGTCGTAGGACGTAGCTGCATTCTGATGGCAGAGATGTTGTGCTTTGTGTTTTAGTCTGGTGTATCGTGCAGGTGAGCGGCTGTGCCTGAGGCTGGCTTCCACTGAAGTGGTGCGTAAATACGTACCTTGAGCCCGAGATTGAAGCTTTGCTTTTGATGTAGCCGTATAGCCAGATCGTCCGGTGTGCCCCAAATGTATACTTTACCTTGCTCAGGAGACTATATTGGGGAGGCATTGACAGTGTTGATGCCTAGTTGCCATGAAGGTAAGCGTGAAATGGGGAAAGATCGTCAGGTTACTGGAGAGAATAGTAACAAAGGTTGATGGAATCTCCAGGCAAGTATTCTTGAGGCACCCAATCACCAAGTCAAGTATACTGAGCTCAGTGGCCTCAGTCAACATGGCCACACATTAATGTAGATGTGGAACCAGGTGGCAGTCTAATAATATGTTCCCTTCAAACTCCTCAGGGCAAGACATAATATTCAACTTTTTTATCATGCATATGCATGTGGATACTCACCCTGCTTATTCTACTGGGCCATGTCTACTTTGTTTCACAAGTCTTTGAACAATTTTGATAGTTCACACCTGTAGGTTGGTTGTTCCTTCTCAACAAAGTTATCATTTGTATGTCATTAGTCTTTTGCATAACAGAATGTTTTATTGTGCCTCATTCCTCTTTTAAAAAAAACAGGACTTTTTATTCTCTTGACATCATCCACTGTTAACCATACCACACTCCAGGCTTTATTTGTAACACATTGATTTGCCTTGATTTATAAATCCTATTACTGCACCCAACCTAGTATTACACAAACACAAAGGCGTTGCTGGGGGGGATCGGAGGGGGCTAATGCCCTGGGTCTTTTGGTTCTAGCCCCAGATAGAAGCTCAGGGACCACAACCAAAAAACTAGCAAGCCCTGAGTCCCGACAGTCCCAACATTAGTATAGCCCTGGATCTTTTCCAGACCTAGCAACACCCCTGACATTTTGACTACATTTTTGCAAACTATACCTTAGAAGTCATGGTGTGTTTTGAGCGTGAATCAGCCATGTTCCTCACATGCTTTCCATCTAGCACGACATCATGACAAGGTTTGCCAATGCGCTCTTCCTCCTCCTCATACCCCAATGTTCTGTGCCAGCAAAGTCTTTTTCCCATCATAGGCATCATCACGCCCTCCTTCCTCTTGTGCCAAAATATTAACTTTTGTCCTATACTTGTTTCAGCGAATCCTCCCTTTGCCCACATATTCTGCATACTTTGTCATTCCTAGGTGATTTTTGGGCGTGCAATATGTCCCACATTGCTGTGCTGGAAGCACCCTCCAATATCCTCCCAACAAATGTTTACTCCTATGCTTGCCATACTATTTTTTCCTTTTCCTCGCCATATTTGTTTTTTGTCAAAAACACATGTTTGTGTCCTTTGTCCTGTGCTGTGTCCGTGGTTTTCTTGATTTCCATAGCCTTTTGTAAATTTGGATGCTTACCAGTCCACAAACTTTCCTGAACTTTGTAGTTGTTGGTGTGCATGAGTACCTCAACCCTCAGACGTGATTGCTGAGTTATGATTACAAATTCACAACCAACCCCCACAGTGCCACTATTACTTATAAATGCTTTTATTGTATGATTGTTTTCTTGAATTTACCCTTATACACCGAGGGAGGGATTGTTATCACTTTGAGCCTGTTGTGGTGCCCAAGGATACAGGGCTATGCAGGCGAGGTCAGACGGTTAGGGGTTGACAATGCATATGATGACGCATCCTTCAAAGGAGCACCCTTCAAACACCATAATAATAATTGTAGGGGGTCCTCCGGCCTCCTGTTAATACAATATTCCTTATCCTTATCCCAGGTGTCCATGCAGGTAGTGCATTAGGGATTCGAGAGGCTGGCAGTAGCAGAGATGCATCCGTAGAGCAGATTTCCTCCTTATGAACAAAGGTCAACTTCAAAAGTTGTTATGAAAGATTTACATCAGTTATAGTAACTCCCCTGAGGAGGAGAGGGAACGCGCTGTGCCTCACGCTCTTGCTCGAACGGTTGCTTGGACAACAATGACAGAATAATGATGAAGTCATGCCAGTTCACCTGCTGATACTTGAAGTCAATTGCATGTCTCCTGTATTAGCAGCTAATGGGAAACTGTTGAGGGATTACTCTTTGACTCAAGGCATTCTTCAAGACAGGCACACATGACCTCATGTTTATGCTGAGTTCATGGAACAAGACATCATCTATGGCTCCTGGTGTTGCTCCTCGCCCATGACGAAACAGTTCCACCAGTCTTTCAAGGCATGAACGCTGACAACTCCAGAGTATGGGACGTTTAAGATAGATGTCCGAAGACCTACTGCAAGGCTTCTGGCCGGTGTGCCCTCACCTATGTCTTTGTCCCCCTGCAGGTGGGATAAAGGTAGAAACACAAGGGATCCTCTTTTCAGTGAGTGATAAATATGAACAGAAGGCCAAGCACATGCTGGAGCAATGCAGAAGAGGCAAACCCAGCTAGGCCACACAGTCCTTGTCAGGCAAGAGTTGGGGAAAGACACGTTTACTCAGGGTGAACATCTACATCAGCAATTTCTCATTTGAAAGGTACTAGGCAATCCAAGGAGGGCATCAATTGGTGCCCCCCAATAAAGGCTCAGGTGGCCCATGCATATGGGTCCATTCAGTGATGGGCTGAAGAGAGTTTGTGAATGGAACAAAAGCAAAGTGTTGCTACCTCGGGGATCAGGTTTTCATAAAAGCTTATGCTAAAGGCCTCTTGTATCAGCCCCTTGATTCTCAGAGCCCTGGAACTGCCTTAATTTGAATGTGATATATCACGTGTGTGACTAGCGTGTTAGTAAGATATTGGTTAACGGTCACCGGTAACGAGACCGGGGGCGTTAAACCCTTACCGCCCTACTACGAGTTCCCTTTGTGGGTCCTTCCTTAATGCCGACGGGACCCGCAAAGGGACTTCAGAGCTAATAACGGTACCGTAATTTACGGTACCGTTATTAGCTCCATCCCCATTCCCATTGAGCCCTACGGGGGCTCAAATGGGAATGGGGATTGGCATTTTCAATGGGGACTTACCGGTCCCGCAAAGGTCGGACTAGACCGGTAAGTCCCCATTGAACCAGGGCGGACACGGAACCGGTAATGGTGCTAGTCATGGCGCTAACAGCCCCATGCGTAGCACCAACCTCGGAATGAGACCCATTGTGTGCATAAGAGCAGTTATGCCAGCTCACTAGTTAGGAGAAACTGGGGCTCGATTGTATAACCCTGTATCTCATGGTTTATCCTGGTGATCTGGTCCTCAAGTGTGCCTCATTTTCTTCTATACGTTTTCTGCAAAGTTCACCAGTACTAGCACCTTTAGCAATATCTTAAACTGGAGCTTGGTAGAGTGTGATCTGCCTTCTCAGTCAGCCCTACGGTACTACGGCAGAAAGGTGGAGGACTTCCTCAGATGGTTCAGACCTTTAATTAGCAGGTTGGCTCTGTCTGGACAGATTCTGCATCCTTCTTGAGGCGAGAGTGATTTATGTGAGAGGCACGAGGAATTCGGTTGAGAGGTGTACCTTTTGCCTGAGGTGATCCCTTTGGCATGAATGGAGTAAAATGATGTTGGGGTGTGCAGGTCACATGGTTTTTGGTCTGTGTCGTCTTATCATAGGCCCATTCATCACTGGGTAATGCCCAGATTACCTACCAGTATTCTTTGTTACTCTGAGTTGTAGTCTCCCTTGTCACAGTACTAATATGCTGCCTCGCCCTCCCTTGAATAGTCCTGGATAGGCCCATGATAGTCTTGGTAAATAGTACCTAACTGATAATGGCATACTGGGTGTTTGATATTTGATGAATTAACTTCCGGGGTGCCAGAGGTCCAGAAGTGAATATCGGTTTCTAAACCATCAATCAGCCCCACACCTCTAATACACCAGAAGGGATTCGAACAGATTGGAATAATAACAGTGGAGTAACTTTGCTGAAAATGTTGGGGGGGACATGACATCTGAAGAAAAGGTGCCCCAGACAAATGAATGGGGACAAAGTGGTGTGCCATGAAAGTTGGGGGGACAAACACCCCTGTTCCCCCCTAAAAGTACACCCATAATAAGCAAATTATAAACCTGCTTGTCCAATTTTGTATCGTGGGCAGAACGGCAGGCACATCCCCGAAAGGTTGTGGATCGTTGGTTAGTTGCAACACAGTGAAAATACAATTGTTACCCAATGATTAACGGGACTGTCCAGTCAAGATTGTATGAAAAATATCTACTTTATTAATCACAACAAACCATCTAACAACACTATGAAATACAAGGAATGCAGAGGACAGACAGTTTCAAAGAAGGAAAAGGGATGCACTCTGGATACTGACAAGAGGGTAGTCGGTATGGTTAATAAACATAACAGTTTGTTAAGGTTTCTTGGCTTTAGCACAAAGGGAGCAATGGGTCTTAGAATGCCTATAGGGGTCTTCTGGGAAGGACCAGGGGGATAGACATCACAATGTACCTTGTGCTGTAGAGGTTCTTGGTGCTCTGTAGGCTCCTGTGACAGAGTTCACAACGGGAGTCAGCTGCGGGTGTCAGGCAGCAAGACGGTTCAGTGAGCGAAGCTGGATGAATGGCTGCAGGCTGGCCTGCACGGCGGCTCTGGGTCAGGAATTGAAGCACTGGTTGAGATGTCTCAGATGTCCTTAAGTGAAAGTGGCTTGACAACGGTCAGCCTTGCCGCCGGTTGCGGATTGAGGAACTCATCTGGCTCAAAAATGGCCTTTAAGGCGACGTCGATAGATGCGCGTCGAGGTACTTCTCCCAGCTTCTTCAATTGCCTTATGTCGTTCTTTAAGGTGGATGGCCCAAAGCTGTGGAGTGTGTTACAGGCAGCTGCCTTGTCCTTGATTGTAAATTCAGAGACCATCCGAAACGTCCTACCTAGGAAGTCTGCTGCAGAGCCTAGCAGGGGATGCTGTGTGCTGGCTGCATACTAGTTCTGTAGCAGCTCGAGGGCCGTCTAAATTCTGTTTCTTGCCTCTTTTCCCTGGGAAAAGTTTAGGGGAGGCATCTTACTTCCCTCTTTGAATATCATCCTGACCTCCTTCACTGGTGGAAGATGAAAGCCAGACTGTACCGTCAGCCAGGGTCCAATGTTGAGTTCTTCTTTGTTACTTCAAGTGAAGTCTTCAGATGATGTCCCAACATAGGGGCTCAGCCCCCTTTTAACACCAAATGGGCCACAGTTATTTGTGTAGGCTAAACCTACCTTAATAAACCAATCCTGTGGTCCCTACCAACAATCTGTTGAAGGAATGAGGTCATAACTTATTTATTTATTTATTTATTTAGTTTAATATACTTACAGCAATAATGTTTTGTATATACGACATATAACACGATAACATCACACAATGTTACAATTTATAAAAGAGATCAAATGGATAAAACACTTACATTCAGTTGGACAGATAAAACAAATAACAGTATACAAGTGACAATCCTATCAATTGTAGACCGTAGAATTGTAGATACAGATATCAGATATATATGGAAGTTGGCATTCAAAATAGTTTCTGCAGTAACTTGGCCTCAAATCTAATCAGCTCAGGGCCATACGCATGGCCCCAAATTCCGATTCCATACATAAGGACAGGAACTATGTTTGCAGTATACAGCAATAACACAGTTGGCACTGAAAAAACACTCTTCTTCCCTATCAATGTGCTGATAATGTTAGCCATAACTAAGCATTTAAATTTAGTTTCCGTCCATTGTGTTTTCCATTTAAGATCATTATCTACACAAATACCTAGATATTTGTAACACGTGACAGTCTCTAATGTTACATCATTCAGTGACCATACAGGACAACATATCTTCCTTTTATTAGCTGCAAAAATCATAACCTTGCTTTTTGAGATATTTACTGTGAGACCGTTTTGAGCAGCAAACACCCTGAATGCACTAATCATTGCCTGTAGACCCCTTGGGGTATGATCTAATAGAGCAAGGTCGCCGGCATAGCCTAACCAACTCATACGTTCCATGCCTACCTTAACAGGACAATGGGCCTCATTCCAAGTTTGCCAGTACAGTAACAACGGTACCGGTAAGCTTGCCAGTCCTATGGTTACTGTACCGGCAAACTATGATTTCTGCTCACAGGTGCCTTTTCACCCACCAGGATGCACCGGCACCATTCTGAATGGTGCCGGTGCATCTGGCCTCCCCATTTCCCTTGAGCCCTATGGTGCTCGAATGGGAATGGGGAGCATTTTTTTTTTTCAACGCTCAGGAATGGCCAATTACTGCGTCCGGCGGGCCGTAATGACCCAGTAATTGCTCATTCCTGGGCGCTGGAAAAGAAATGATACCGCACCAGCTGTGCCTGTTATACCGGCATGGCTACTGCCGGTATTGTAATGAGGCCCAATAGTTTAGGTCAACAAAAGCTTCATTCAGATCCATCAGTTAAAAGTTAAAAAGAGTTGCTGCAAGGGTGCAACCGTGTTTGACTCCTCTTTTAGAGGGGATTGCACAGGATAATTTACTGTTACTATCTTATCGAACCTTTACACTTGTATCTTTGAGGTCATAACCAGAGTGCTTTGCAACAGGAAAGGTAAAGGGATGAAAATGTATGATGCTAAGTCCCACCCATTTTCCTGACTGTTGTTGATCTAAGAGTCACTCTTGTAATTGACCTCTCTGTGGTTCCTGATTAAAGCGGTAGGTCTCCCTTGAAGCTGCAGTGAGACCAAACCCTCTGACTCCTGCAAACCACATTATTTGTGTCTTATGAATGGGGTTGCCCTATCAGGGAGTCCTACTGTGAACCCACAGTGCCAGACATGACAGCTCACTATCATTGATACTGAGGGCAGGATCTGTCTTCAGGTTGACACAGTTACATATAACAAGTTTTTAGGTTTCCTGTCGTCTTTATTAACCTCTGCAGCCAGGTCCCTTATGGGCTTGTTTGAAGTAACATCTAATCTCAGGGCCAAACTCAGCCTTTCATCCTTCCGAGGTCGATAAATGAGCACCATACAACGTGGGTAATAATAAGCAGCGCTCAGATACCTGAGGATTCGTAGCGCTATATAAATGCGAAATTGTTATTATTATTAATTAGTATGTTAATCACTGCCACCACCTGCCGGGCCTAACAAAGGTCAGGATGGATCCATTGAGCCTTTGATAGTTAATCAGGCTGGCCATGGCAGAGGGAAGCTTAGTCCCCTCCACCCCCCTTCCTGGAGATGACTTAATGTACTCCTGGCTGTCACATTCCTACTAAATATGTCAGGATGGCCTGTGCCTGTAGCTGTGCCCACACAGAGTACACAAGTCTATGTCTTTGTCATGGTGTGAGCATAGGAAAATGTGTGTGGATTAGCCCCCCACATTTTCCTGCGATTGGTCTACCATCATTCCATTTAATTAAACATGTCAAAAAGCCCAGGCTCACAGATATCTCCTGAGGAAGATGGCAGAACCAGATGGAAATTGAAAATCGGGTTCTGTCATGGGGATCAGTTGATACCTCATAAGTACTTAGTGTGGCAGCTGGGGAAGAGTAGTATGTAATGAAGATTAACAGTAAGTAATCAGGAGATTCGCCTCTGATACGGCTCAGAGAGCTAAAATGTGAGTGAAGAACTCTTGAGTGGGCTGTAGCGACAGAACAAACTATATGAGATTTGGACCATTCTTGACAGGGGCCATCACACATTGTTGGCTTCTAAAAGCATCTGGCCAATCTATGAAGCATTAGAGCATTTTCTGATTCCTGTGAGCCATAATGTATATTTGCGATTACCTGATATGCTCGTATATTTCCAACACAGATTGGATCTTATTATACAGTCTCTGGTAATTTGGTGGTGGGAACCTGTGTGCATGTACTTTGGCATGCATAGGACACTGCTGCTGAATTTTCGTTATTTGTATGGCAGTGTACAAAGGTGTTGGGGGAAAAGCTGACATACAAGCATGTACTCTGCCTTTTACCCTACACATTGGCACTCCGCTCTGCAAATGGGTAAACGCTACCCTGTTTGCATCATGGCTGCGTTTACAATTACAATTAATTGCTGCTTGCCATGCGTGAATGGCAGGCAACGTTTACAATAGATCCCTATCGAGTCCCACGAAAGCCATACATTACGCCAATATGAAAATGATCCCCAATCATTTTCAATGGATGTAAATCTGAGCACTTTTAAATACTGATTCCAATGTTCTCCCCCTATCCTCTTAAATGCTGCTTCGCTGCAACCACTGATCTTAATTGCAAGCACGTGTTCTTCTCTCACAGCACATTTTTCAACTGAATGAATCGGGATATGCCACACTTTTATAAATCACATTTTGTTAGCCTGTGGCCAGGTACATTTTTACATTTGAAAATATGTCACTGTGTTTCAAGTTGTTATCTCCAAAGGTCCAGTCTGTGCTGTTTCATATCATCTTTGAGATCAAGAAGGGAAGCTGCATTGCCTGCAGCGTTCCAATAAACCATGCGAGGGATTGAATTCACATCAGGAAAGCTGAGCTGTACGGGGTTTACTGAGGCACGGCGTGAGGTAATGGGCCTGCAGTCCCTTGTGCTCTGGTTTCCCCACAAGAGAGGATTCCTGGAATTACAGTAATATTTCACTTTAATGGCAATGTAAACTTTGCTTTGACACTGGTTTGAAAGTGTAAACGCTCTGGTGTATTGCTAGCATAGCCAAGTGCAACTCTACTTGCTGCGCTGCCAACCCACACGCCTAAAGAGAATGTTCAGCAAGAAACACAGGTAGCATCCGAAGACGAAGGCGGGCAGTCAAGATGTGCACGTAGTTCGCATTCTCACCGGTGGAGAAACCCACGAAGCCAAACCGTGAATGGATTATGCAGCTGATCTCGCCCTGCGAAGCTTCTAACACATTTCTGCACAACTGTCAATCACTCGGCAGGAATGCTACACCTGGAAGGCAGCAGAAGGGACATTTGTATGTAATCATTAGTTATTTCGGGTTAGGATGAAATTACCTAAAAAAAGGGGACTTTTGGTGGTCGGACTTTTCAACTCGGTAATTTCACGCAGATCTGTTAATTCAATGCTGCCAGATGCCATGAGCAGAGTGATTAATGATTTATTTCCTCTGCTGTGGTCCTAATCTGGTGATTTATATAGTGCTTCATGCTGACCCACTCCCAAGCGCTGTACTAATCAGTGTCAAGTTCTGTAAATAGTGAACGCTATTTTCGTGTGTACTATTTTGCAAGATATGGCAAGCTTTATTTGCACCCATGGTTGTAACTTGCGAGTCACCTTGTTCTCAAGAGTGACCCGCGCACTTCAGGAGGGTCTGGATCTGGATAGCAGCGCAAAGATGCGATGGCTGGCGCCCAGCAACCATGTGGTTGCTGGGAGCACATTTCACAGGGACAGGACCTTAAAGGGGGAGCCAAAAAAATAATAATTTCCATCCCTGTTTTGGGGATGGAACGCAAGTGTTACAGCCCTGGTTTAAACCACAGCTGTCACATTTCAAGAAGAATGCATGACAGGCTCATACGTGTTCCCAGTCAGGTTTTGTGCCTCACAGGAGCAGGGGAATGGGTCTCATTTCTACGCATTTAAAAGTGCAGTGCCCTCTGATTTACGCAGAGTTGAAAAAGGGGATCTGGACTCAGGGATGTTGCTAGGTTTGGTAAAGATCCGGGGCTACACTAATGTCGGGACTGTCGGACTCTAGGGTAGCTAGTCTTTTGGTTGTAGCCCCTGAGTTCTATCCAGGGCTACAACCAAACGACACAGGGCTATAACCCCCTCATTACCCCCCCCAGTAACGCTTCTGAATACTGGCATGTTAATTACGCACCGGCAAAGTTAGAATGGCCCTGTTTGTGATTGTTTAATCAAGGTCCCTAAAGTCTGACTCACCCTGTGGAAAACGCTTTGTGATTTGTTGATTTTGAATCCATTCCATGACCTTCCCTCCTTCCACCCCAAAAAAGTTTGTAAAAGGCCTCTGTGAAAAGCATTTGTAACGTCCACAATGTGTGAACTTTTCTAAATCGTTCCCTTTATCATCCTTCTTCCACTGAAACTAGAAAATAAAAAGAAAAGAAACCCATTGTGAAACTCTATAGAAATACTTGCAAAAAGCTTTCTCTTGATACACCCCACAATTGTTACTCTTTGGGAGCATGACCTCCTTGGATATAGAGGAGGTGGTGGATTTGGTGTGCAGTGATTTCAGCACTGAAAAATAAATTGGGCTTCATTACAAGTTTGGCAGTATTCTGAGGGTAAATCCGCCGGAATATCGTCATACAGGATTACCATTACTGCTACTTGGTCTGGCAGATTTACCACCGGATTACAAGTGGTGGTAAGTGGATTTTGGGCCTCATTACATGGTATGCGGTAACCATGGCGCTATTAGCGCCATGGTTGCCGCCAGTATTTTACTGTGTCCGCCTTGGTGGATGGCGGAATTAGCGCCCTACTCCAAGGTGAGTGGGGGCGGTAATTCCCCATTCACCAAGGCCCTTCCCATTCCCATTTCTGCCCCTATAGGGCTCAATGGGAATTGGGAAGGAGCTAATTACGGTACTGAAAATTGCGGTACCGTAATTAGCACCAAGGTCCCTTTGCGGGCCCGTTCCTTAACGGCTGGTAAAACCAGCCGTTGAGGTCGGGTCCCGCAAAGGGACCTCGTAGTAAGGCGGTAAGGGTTTACCGGTACTTGTGCCCTTACCGGTACCGGTAAACCCTTACCTCATTCCGTGTAATGAGGCCCTTTGTCCCCATATCTTTCAAATCCATAGGACTCCATGGGGATTTTGTCAAAATTACCACCGGCGGTAATTCTGCAAATTTTGCTGGTTTTCCTCTGTAAAGTGGCATATTTACCTCCAGCTTTCTGCTGAATGTAAATCCTCCACTTCACTGCTGAACTTGTAGTATGACAGTATGGTAATGCAGCGGTAATGGAATTGCCACGCGTTACTGCCATTTGTTACTGCACCGCTTTACTTGTAATGAGGCCCAATTTGAGTAAACAACATTTTGTTTTCAGCCACTACCCAACACTTTCACCACATATTCTGGAACTGGTGTTTGTTTATATCATCATACCAGTCCCAAAATATGTTGAGAAGGGTGTTTAGTGGGTGAAACAAAAAATCGTTTACTCAGCAATGTTAGTTTAGTGGATTTTGGAGTACATGTGGTCGTAGATGCACAGGCTGTTAAGATCGAGGCTGGCACCTCGTCCTGGGACATAGATGCAGATGTTTTAGAAGAAGGTAAAGGTGAAGAGCCAGTGAGTAGTGGATGGGAAAAGGAAGAGGAGGAGGTGGAAAGGTTGCAGTCATAGAACAATAGTATGTAGTTAATTGGTGCGGTCACTGTTGTGTGGTGGGAGGGGGTGGTAAGAGGAATAGGAGATAGAGGTGCAGGAGTTGGAGCAAATATGGAGGGTCCACAAGATGGTGAACATGTAGAGGTGGTTTCAGGACGGGAGGGTGAGAATGATATGATATGATAGGCTATTTATAACACGCTTAATACCCAGAGGTTTCTAAGTGCGGACCCGGGGATCGAACCTGTCGTCTTGCTTCTAACGGCGAACAGGTTGCCGCTGAGCTATCCTCCCGAGAAGCATGCAGATAGAGAGTGATGTGAGAGAGCTGGCAGCACATGGGAAAGAGGTGAAACAGGAGGAGGCAAATGTAGGGCAGAAGGAAGAAAATAGGATGATGAGAGGCAGCAAGGAACTGGGGGCAGGGCAGGAAGAGGATGGCAAGCACGTGGAGATGGGGAAGGAGGAAGAGGAACTGGAGGAGGAAGAAGAGGAGTGGCAGTCAAAGGAGGGGAGGAAAAGGCTGCCCGAGATGATGTTGGTGGCTACTGTCCTGCAGAGGGGGCACGGCTTGCCAGTGGACGGGACAAACAAAAGGATACTGCCCCACACTATCTACAATAGACGCCCCCTGAATGTGGGAGTATTTCATCTGTGTGAGGCGAAAGCATGAGCAAATGAGCATACATTTGTTGTCAAGCTCTGCAAGAACAAAATGTAGTGGGGCAAAAAGAGTGAATGTTATGCATAGGCGCACATCAAATGCATAACAACATTTGGTGGTGGCATGCAGGAGCGTTTAAGACCTATGTGTCATCCACTTTCTTACCTCTATGGTATCTGCCTCCAGCAGTGCAGAGAAAGTGTCTTCCAGCACCCGTGGAGTTAGAGGTCGTTTTCACCCTAGAGGGCGAGCATAGCAGCATGAGCAAGAGGCTCACCCGCAGCCCGTGGCTCCACCTATCAGGCATGTATCTCAGTTAGCTCCATGCTCCCCTGGGGTGGAAAGTTTTGCTGTGCCTAATTGATGGGAGCAGCTGGAATGATCTCCAGCTCCATCATGCATTCACACATGTTATGCATTGCAGAGTAGTGGTCAGTCAGTGCAAGATGGAGAACCGTGCTGTCCAACCTGCTCTGTAGGCTTACCTGAGTGAGCCTACCAGTTCAACATACCTAACGGGGGAAAGACTGAGAATGCCACTCTGAATAAATTACCAGGCAGCAGCTGTCATGTACATGCACATTTGTGCTGCATTCTATATTTGTATTGACTAGCTCCCCCACATCTGAATGCTTCTATATTCTGCCACTCTCCTGCTTGCCCCCAAGTGATTAAGCACTCGCCTCAGTTCACCATCCCTTGCCCAGCCTCTGAATCCTCTCACTTTTGTATATTCCTTCTCATTGCCCCCAGCACTGGAGCTCCCTAAACCTGATATCAAAAAAACAAAAAGTATTTTTGCATTTAGGTCTGCCTTCAAACTCCATCTCCCACACTAATGTTAGTGGGCCCAGAAGTTCCCTGTATGCCAGAGGTGCTGTAATTACTCCAAGCCAAACTCCATGATGAAGTAGACAAAGTGCAAGGCAAAGTTCAGCTTTATTATCATCCAAATAAAGCAGCAACAGCATACAAGCATCAAAATCTTGAGTCTCTCCCCAAAATTCATACAAAACAACACTTTAAGTACCTCTGATGTGTCATATATTGCATTATACATCATCACAATTTTACAAAACCTACAGGGAATGGGGATTGGTTAAGGGATGTGGCTACATATGGCTCACATAGGGTTTCCACAGTTAATTGGGTAAATGATATGTGATGGCTCCTCCTGGGACCATCCCAATATTGATAAAAGTAAAAACACATCACTTCTAAGAAAACCAAATGGCTGGCATACTACGTGGTGGGCAGCATGACCCTAAGGGATTCATTGGGTATGCTTCTTGCTAAGCAACCTTGGACGTTTTGACAGATCGTCAAGATATGCGCCAGACAGGGAGTAGGGTGAGGGAGCCCCATGAATTGTCTTCTATTCATTAAAGAAATCACCATCCCTCATTCCTTAGACCATGAACTCGGGCAATCTCTATGTGCTTGACCTTGAGTCTGTGTGTGCTTTTAGGGAGTGCCATAGGTGTCCTGTCTTCTGCTGACACGTAATGAATAGCCAGTGCTTTCCAATTAAAAGTCACATACTATAGGACCGTGTATGAAGGGGAACTACCTCCTATTTAATGAGATTTTAGCTATTATTAATGTGTTTGCCGTGTTTTCTATTGCCTGTAGGGACACGCTTGAATTCTTCTGTATGGGGTCCTTTTGGCTCACGGTGCCATTGCATTCGGCTAACAAAGGTCATTTGTGCTCTCATAAGTTTGAATTAATTGGGGAGTACCCTGCCTATGTCCTGGTAAACACTATTTTGTGTCTCTGATCTGCCGTTCCCATCCAACCAATCGCCTTCTGACCTTTGTACTAACTGAAAACTACTGCCTGAGCTCTGCACAGTTCTGTATTTCTGTGGATTCAGCCTTTAGAGTTTTCTGAAAGCCCTCAATGCTTTTCTCTATTTAAAGGCATGCTGCGATGTCCATTTTGCCCTGTTACACTCTTATTTTTATATTAAAGAGCTATACTTCTGTGTCGTTCGTGTTGCATTATATTGGTTATGTTGGTGTTCCTCATGTCTTGTGGTTGTTATGTTAATATTTTTCATGTATAAATGCACATTTGGCCTAGTGTACGTGTTCTTCACGTGGAGTGCACATCTACTTCGTGTCTAGTGCGTGTGCCTATTGATGTTAAAACATCAGCTTGACTGCTTTTGCCATCTTCAGTTTAGATTGTCTGCATGTCTTGTTGTAACTGCCTGGTATAAGGGCGATATGGTGGTCTGAGTGAGTACCGCTTCTGACATGTGTGGTATTGGATTGGGTGCAGGGCAGAAGCTATGGATGACATATTCATCTGCTCCCAACACTAATATGGGAATCGCACACTTTTCCAGCACATTCTTGTCCTCCTTGATCCACTCTCCCTGACCAGCATTTTATATATGCTGACAGCTTTCTGAAGATTCTTCTGTTTGTTCCCCTCTTTGTCTGTTCTAAAATAGCAGGATCAGGCCATAAGAAGTGAACAGCATTGGATGAAATGCTAATGGCATTTCAACATTGGGCATCATTACAAGTTGGGTGGTGCGACTAAAACCGGTAGTAATGAAGCAGTAACTGAGTTATCGCTGCATTACCACATCGCCCAACTATGGTTTTGGTGGTGGGGTGGAGGAAAAACTTCCAGCAAAATGCTAGATATAATTCCACCACTTTACTGAACAAATACAGCCATTTTGGCATAATTACCATCAGCGGTAATTCTGCCAACATTCACATGGAGTACTATGGACTCCATAAATGGGGACTAACATCGCCAAACCACAACTTGTAATCTGGCGTTAATTTAGCTGGACCAAGTAGTGGTAATGGTAAATCTGCTTGGTGGTATTTCAGCAAATATACTGACAAAATACCACCAAACTTGTAATGAGGCCAATGGCAGTCGCCTACTCACCAGTAGTCATTAAAACAACAAACTCGACTTCGCTGTATTGAACTTGAAGCAGACAAGTCTTCACCCCCAGAGTTGGTAGGCTGCCTACAGCAGCTTGGTTTGCCATAGTTTTCCTCATTGTAGTACTGGCTTATTTTACTGAATGTTATTTGTTCAAAATGAGTCACTGTGAGGCTTCTGCAGTCAAATATAATAGCACCAGCAATACTGAAGTCTTACTCAGATGGTGTGCTGGAAGTGGAGGAACTTAGCAATTCTATGTTAACTCTCACACGTGCTGCTAGCCAGTTGGACTACTTTCTGAGCAGGTACTAGAGTGGATCATCATTCCTACCCGTGTGAGCTGCATCAAGTAGATATGTGTCCTCTTCCTGAGCTGCTGAATTTCTGCTGAACCATCCTAATTGACGATTGCCAATTGAGTGAGCTGTGCATCCCACAAGCTCTGCCACTGTCCAGCCTTTAAGAATACCCCATCTAAGGCTTTGAGGGATGAATAATCAGTGATGGCATTTCATTGTTCAACATGAGCAAAGTAGAATTCTAGTGGTGGCTACTGAATTCTGCAGGTTGTGCTGTATCAACGTTGGGCTCACCTGCTGTTGTTGAAGCACATTTCTTGAACTGTAGGTCTGGATAAAGTTGAGCTGATCTTCTGGGTCTTGGTAATCATTTCCTTTAGAGGCTGGCAATTGCTGATGAAATGTATCACGTCACTACCAGTTGAAGGATATGTACGAAGCAAGAAGTGTGCATAGCACACACACAGGCCGATTCATGGAATAATTAGCGCGGCGCAAGTGGGCAAAAACGTGCGAATCGCAGTGGAATAGCGAAAATCGCAGTGCAATTGCGAAAATCGCACGAAAAGCAGCGCACGTCGATTCATGGAAGGCCGTGCGCGAGAAAACCAGCGGATGTGCGATAAAAAAGTGCGCGGCGCACGTTGGCGCACAGGCCATCTAACAGCGTGCGCCAGGTCACAGCGAAAATCGCACAGGCCACAGCGAAATTCGCACATAGCGCGGCGCACGCAACAAAAGTAGGCGGAACACGGGCGTAACACTCGGAATGGGGAACAACTTGCCAAAACGTGGGCGTCACGGGGGAAGTACAGGGCACAAGTGCGCGGAACGCCCACACGCTCGCCTACAACACGTATTCATGGAATAGAATAGGGCAAAAAAGCGCACGCTCAAACCAGCGCACAGGCACAAACACGACCGCCACAAGAAAGCAGGCGGTAGCGTCTCTGCGGCTGTAAGAAATGTGCGCCAAAAGGTGCGCCAACAAATAGCACCTATATACTGCCATGATGAATGTCCCATACTGTGGCCCTCCAGGAAAAATGACGTGCAAAGGGGTACCCACAAACACGGACACCCGCTGACAAAAAATACGTGTGCGTGTATACCGGGGTGCGCGGGAAGTCTAACACGCGATTTCAGCAGGGTACGTGCATCACAGGGGTACGTGTGAAGTTATTCACGCGATCGGGCCTGGGGGAGCGGGCTACGTGTATTTCAGGGGTTCGCGTGAAGTTTCACACGCGATCGGGTCTGGGGGAGCGGGCTACGTGTATTACAGGGGTTCGCGTGAAGTTCCTCACGCGATCGGGCCTGGGGGAGCGTGCTACGTGTATTTCAGGGGTTCGCGTGAAGTTTCACACGCGATCGGGCCTGGGGGAGCGGGCTACGTGTATTACAGGGGTTCGCGTGAAGTTCCTCACGCGATCGGGCCTGGGGTAGCGGGCTACGTGTATTACAGGGGTTCGCGTGAAGTTCCTCACGCGATCGGGCCTGGGGGAGCGGGCTACGTGTATTCCAGGGGTGCGCGTGAAGTTCCACACGCGAATAGCCTGGGCGCGTGTATTTCAGGGGTGCGCGGGAAGTTCCACACGCGAATAGCCTGGGGGCGCGTGTATTCCAGGGGTGCGCGTGAAGTTCCACACGCGAATAGCCTGGGCGCGTGTATTTCAGGGGTGCGCGGGAAGTTCCACACGCGAATAGCCTGGGCGCGTGTATTTCAGGGGTGCGCGGGAAGTTCCACACGCGAATAGCCTGGGCGCGTGTATTTCAGGGGTGCGCGGGAAGTTCCACACGCGAATAGCCTGGGCGCGTGTATTTCAGGGGTGCGCGGGAAGTTCCACACGCGAATAGCCTGGGCGCGTGTATTTCAGGGGTGCGCGGGAAGTTCCACACGCGAATAGCCTGGGGGCGCGTGTATTTCAGGGGTGCGCGGGAAGTTCCACACACGAATAGCCTGGGGGCGCGTGTATTTCAGGGGTGCGCGGGAAGTTCCACACGCGAATAGCCTGGGCGCGTGTATTTCAGGGGTGCGCGGGAAGTTCCACACGCGAATAGCCTGGGCGCGTGTATTTCAGGGGTGCGCGGGAAGGTCCACACGCGAATAGCCTGGGGGCGCGTGTATTTCAGGGGTGCGCGGGAAGTTCCACACGCGAATAGCCTGGGCGCGTGTATTTCAGGGGTGCGCGGGAAGTTCCACACGCGAATAGCCTGGGCGCGTGTATTTCAGGGGTGCACGGGAAGTTCCACACGCGAATAGCCTGGGCGCGTGTATTTCAGGGGTGCGCGGGAAGTTCCACATGTGATTTGACAGTGTGGGTCCTCCCAGGTGTACCCTGTACACCCTCCACGGCCCCTGCAGGCAGCCCACACCACAGGGGACTACCCTGCATCCCTGGTCATGTCCCGCAGGCAGCCCACCCACCATGGGCATGCCCCCCAGCAAAGGCACATGTCTCCTTGAACTAATGAACACCAACTCATGTCCCCTTGCACCCCCACCCCCCAGCACTGTGGGGCACCTGCCAGCAGGCCCCCACCCATGTCCAACTCATGTCCCCCACCACCCCCACCCCCCAGCACTGTGGGGCACCTGCCAGCAGGCCCCCACCCATGTCCAACTCATGTCTCCCACCACCCCCACCCCCCAGCCACCAGGGTCACCCTCCACCAGGCCCCCACTCATGTCTCCCACCACCCCCACCCCCCAGCCACCAGGGGCACCCTCCACCAGGCCCCCACTCATGTCTCCCATCACCCCCACACCCCAGCAGTGCAGGGTCACCCTCCACCAGGCCCCCACTCATGTCTCCCACCACCCCCACCCCCCAGCCACCAGGGGCACCCTCCACCAGGACCCCACTCATGTCTCCCACCACCCCCACACCCCAGCAGTGCAGGGTCACCCTCCACCAGGCCCCCACTCATGTCTCCCACCACCCCCACCCCCCAGCCACCAGGGGCACCCTCCACCAGGCCCCCACTCATGTCTCTCACCACCCCCACACCCCAGCAGTGCAGGGTCACCCTCCACCAGGCCCCCACTCATGTCTCCCACCACCCCCACCCCCCAGCCACCAGGGTCACCCTCCACCAGGCCCCCACTCATGTCTCCCACCACCCCCACACCCCAGCCACCAGGGGCACCCTCCACCAGGCCCCCACTCATGTCACCCACCACCCCCACACCCCAGCAGTGCAGGGTCACCCTCCACCAGGCCCCCACTCATGTCTCCCAACACCCCCACCCCCCAGCCACCAGGGGCACCCTCCACCAGGCCCCCACTCATGTCACCCACCACCCCCACACCCCAGCCACCAGGGGCACCCTCCACCAGGCCCCCACTCATGTCACCCACCACCCCCACCCCCCAGCCACCAGGGGCAGCCTCCACCAGGCCCCCACTCATGTCACCCACCACCCCCACCCCCCAGCCACCAGGGGCACCCTCCACCAGGCCCCCACTCATGTCTCCCACCACCCCCAAACCCCAGCAGTGCAGGGTCACCCTCCACCAGGCCCCCACTCATGTCACCCACCACCCCCACCCCCCAGCCACCAGGGGCACCCTCCACCAGGCCCCCACTCATGTCTCCCACCACCCCCAAACCCCAGCAGTGCAGGGGCAGCCTCCACCAGGCCCCCACTCATGTCACCCACCACCCCCACCCCCCAGCCACCAGGGGCACCCTCCACCAGGCCCCCACTCATGTCTCCCACCACCCCCAAACCCCAGCAGTGCAGGGTCACCCTCCACCAGGCCCCCACTCATGTCTCCCACCACCCCCACCCCCAGCCACCAGGGTCACCCTCCACCAGGCCCCCACTCATGTCTCCCACCACCCCCACCCCCCAGCAGTGCAGGGTCACCCTCCACCAGGCCCCCACTCATGTCTCCCACCACCCCCACCCCCCAGCCACCAGGGTCACCCTCCACCAGGCCCCCACTCATGTCTCCCACCACCCCCACACCCCAGCCACCAGGGTCACCCTCCACCAGGCCCCCACTCATGTC
This sequence comes from Ambystoma mexicanum, assembly GCF_040938575.1. Lineage (NCBI taxonomy): Eukaryota > Metazoa > Chordata > Amphibia > Caudata > Ambystomatidae > Ambystoma > Ambystoma mexicanum. The sequence continues at coordinate 390,585,196 of NC_090929.1, read as the reverse complement.
TCCCACCACCCCCACACCCCAGCAGTGCAGGGTCACCCTCCACCAGGCCCCCACTCATGTCTCCCACCACCCCCACCCCCCAGCCACCAGGGTCACCCTCCACCAGGCCCCCACTCATGTCTCCCACCACCCCCACACCCCAGCCACCAGGGGCACCCTCCACCAGGCCCCCACTCATGTCACCCACCACCCCCACCCCCCAGCCACCAGGGGCAGCCTCCACCAGGCCCCCACTCATGTCACCCACCACCCCCACCCCCCAGCCACCAGGGGCACCCTCCACCAGGCCCCCACTCATGTCTCCCACCACCCCCAAACCCCAGCAGTGCAGGGGCAGCCTCCACCAGGCCCCCACTCATGTCACCCACCACCCCCACCCCCCAGCCACCAGGGGCACCCTCCACCAGGCCCCCACTCATGTCTCCCACCACCCCCAAACCCCAGCAGTGCAGGGTCACCCTCCACCAGGCCCCCACTCATGTCTCCCACCACCCCCACCCCCCAGCCACCAGGGGCACCCTCCACCAGGCCCCCACTCATGTCTCCCACCACCCCCACACCCCAGCAGTGCAGGGTCACCCTCCACCAGGCCCCCACTCATGTCTCCCACCACCCCCACCCCCCAGCCACCAGGGTCACCCTCCACCAGGCCCCCACTCATGTCTCCCACCACCCCCACACCCCAGCCACCAGGGGCACCCTCCACCAGGCCCCCACTCATGTCACCCACCACCCCCCTGCACCTGGGTCCCAACATTCCCCAATCATGTCCGTAATGCCCATCCTCCCCTGCCAAAAGGCCCAACCAACTATCACACCCACCCACATATCAAAGGCAATTACATGTTACACCCCCAATTTAAATAATGCAATTGAACACATGTCTGTCACACACAATGGCTGCAAGTGAATGACAAAACACCCAACATGACATGCCTGAAAGCAATGAGATGATACGACACATTGCAGAATCAAAAAAAATATGTATTGAACAGCAAGTAGAATGGAAATGAAATAAGAAAAAACACAAAGCAAATCAAACAAAACAAGATGAATGTCCAAGAAAATAATCTGAAAAATTAAAATAAGCCAATGAAGAACCATGAAGAAGATCATCCTGGGTCCATGAGCCCAACCAAATTAAACCTAACTATGACTACTAACTAAAAACTGAACTATATACAAAAAAGTGGTGCATTGTCCAATCGCAACCAAAAAAAAATCAAAAAAACAAAGGAAACCTAACCCTAACTATACAACTATATACAAAGGCAGCGGGCTATTCGGACGGCTCACTGGTTGTTGTCATGGGCCAGGGCATCATCGAACTCCTGGTCAATGGCTTGGAGGCGGGCATGTTCCCTGGCCCCGAGGTCCCGCAGGGATAACGCAGTGTCAAGCTCAAACTCCCTGCGAAGACCCTCGAGGCACTCAGCCCGCCTCAGCGCCCTCCGCATGGAGTCCTCCGCCCTGACCATCGTGAGCCGTTCCTCCTCTGCCCGCTGCCGCTCCGCACCTTTCCGCTGGCACAACCGCTCCCACACGGAAGCCACTCCCATTCCAGGGTTCTCCTGCCCTCCGGCCGATGCCTGCACCCCTGATGTTGATGGCCCCGAGCCATGATGCCTCCCACGTTGAGCCTGCTGCTGCCTCCGACGCAACTGCCTGTGCCAGCACGACGGCATCCAGGCTGATGGAAACCACCGACGCCGTCGTGCACGTGCCCTGCCCGATGATGCCGTCACATCCTCCATCTGCTGGGGTCCAGTTGCTGTGGTGTCCACCCCTGCTGGATCTCTGACTCCCGACTATGGCAGGGATGGGATCCCCACCGAGCTGGCTGCATTGGTCGGGGCAGGTCCACAGGGGGCCCTGGTGGCATCTGGGCTGGAAGACGGAAAGGAGAACGACTGGTGGATAGCCTGCACAGAGGAGGAGAGGGCCGCCACATTGGCCAACACATGCAGGAAACCCCCGAACATGGCCGATCCCAATTGGGCCACGTCGGCACGGTGCACTTCGTGATGACGTGCGTGCTCCTCCCGGGAAGCACGCACGGCATCACGAATCACAGCCGTGCGCATCGCGACCCCAATCAGGACCTTCTCCGCACGGCCAGGGGTTCCCACGTCCGCAGGTGGAGGGGAGTCAGGTGACATGGACATCCCCTCTACCTGCGGACAGGCCTGGGACGGGGCATCCCTGCTGGTGCATGGTGGTGCACTCACAGGGTCAGGGACAGCGACATGCACAGGCCCCTCCACGGTGACCTGTGCTGCCTCCTGCCCCTGGCCCTGGACTGCACCACTTGCACCAGCAGGGATGCCCCCACCAGGCCCCATGTGTGCCCCAGTGGCGGCCTCCTCCTCCTCTGTGCAAACCACCAACCTGGATGGCTCCTCACCGTCTCCCACCGTAGCAGGCCCCTGTGGGGGCTCACCCACCCCTTCCGCTGCAGCCGTGGGGGCATCCCCGCCGCCGTGCTCCACAGCGCCGTCTCCGCCCTCTTCTTCACTAGCCGCTGCGTAGAGGGAGACAAAGAACACAAGCATCAGGGCACTGTACAATGGTCCCCTAGACAGGAAGCAATAGCAGATGAGCACCACTGTCAAAGTACACTTCCATCATGTCCCTCCACAACACATGGGTCAGTCCAGGCAAAACACACACAGTAACAGGCATGGTGCATGCCATGGACATTTCCATGCATGTCCAATGGACTCTTGAAACATTCAATGATATGTAACTCACATGCATCATGGCTCATGCCTATCACATGCACACACTTCACCTCAGTCACATCCATCTGGCCCCAAACACACCAAACACAGCGGATACAAGGGTAATTTGGCTGCTTTACTGAATCTGTGCATTGTCACACACATGTGTCATGCATCCATGGCATGCACAAGTCACAGACACGCAGGTCAGGCACACAGACATGGCTACCATATATGTACCTGGCATCAGCACCCATCCCTCACCCCCACCCATGTCCAGGTACAGAGACTGGCATGCTCTCATGTTCAAAATCTGCATAGGGCTCCCCATGCGGCATTTCAACACATGCAACAACCATGTGCATCACACATCACTGGTCGCACATGCATTACCATGATGTCCCTGCACACATACATGCATACATGGCCTATGGCACACATACAGGCAAGTATCATAGAACCAGCACACCGCAACATGCCCTGTCTCACACAGTAATGCATGGACACTTACTGCTCAACTCCAGACGGGCCTCCCTCTCAAGGATCTGGGTGTGGAGCGCTGGGCGTACGCGTTCCAGGACCCTCATCTGGATGGAACTCATGCGGCCCCGGCCCCCCTCCACGAGGCGCCGGGCCTTCACAAGGGTCCTGGACCTCAAGTCCTCCCAGCGCTTCTTGATCTTCAGGACGTCGCGGGTTGCCACCCCCTCCGCGTTGATGGCAACCACACAGTCGGCCCAGATCCTCTGCCGTCCTTCCTTGCTGGCGCGGGACGATCCAAAGAGGGCATCATACTGCCCCAGGACATGCTCCACCAGGACACCAACTTCGGTGACAGTGAAGCTGGTGCCCCTCTGCCCCTCTGGCCTGGGGTTGCCACTGGTGCCAGATGTGGAAGTGCCCGACATGGCAACCCCAGAGGCAGGTGTGGGTGGGCAACTGGGTCCTGGGGCTGGGCTGTGGAGCGATGTAATCCCAGTCGGGAGTCTTCAGTTCCAGCAGGGGTGGACACAGCAACTGGACCCCTGCAGATGGCTGATGTGCAGGCACCAAATGGCAGGGCACGGTGGCAGCAGGCAGGCAGGCAGCAGCAGATGGCACGTGGGAGGCTGCTCGGGGCACTGGGGGGCAGTAACTCGGCCTTCTGGGCAGGAGCGTGGTCTTCCGTGTGTTTTCGCGTGGCCAGCTTGATACGGAGTGATTTGGCACGTGAAAATCCTGCACGTCAGCGTGAAATCCGAGGAAAGGCCCTTAGCGCGTAAGCGCGTCAGCACGCATACGCGATTCTATTGGACCAGAGTCCCTCAGCGCGTAAGCGCGTCTGTGACGTGACCCGCATGGGTGTTCCCCACTCAGCACGTGATGACGGGGCACATGTGGAGATACTGCACGTCAGAGTGTCATCGCGTGTAATTGGACAAAAGTGCGCGTACACGCGATTGGCCTATGTACGTGTATTTAATGGGTGCGCGGGCACTTACACACGCAAGTACGTCAGCGAACCTGTATCCCGTGGTGCGTGTGAATTTCCACACGCTATTGGACTGGGAACTGGATTCCAGGGGTGCGCGGGTCACACGCTGTATCCCGTGGTGCGTGTGAATTTCCACACGCTATTGGACTGGGAACTGGATTCCAGGGGTGCGCGGGTCACACGCTGTATCCCGTGGTGCGTGTGAATTTCCACACGCTATTGGACTGGGAACTGGATTCCAGGGGTGCGCGGGTCACACGCTCGCCTAGAACACGCGCAAAGCATAAATTTGCGGACTTTAACAATAACAAGCTCAGACGCCAGGATGAACATACCGTTCCTAGCAGCAGTGGCAGTGGGCTACCAAAGGAGGAGGAGGAGGATAGTCAGGGCCAGAATATTCACACCCAGAACCAGCCTTTTCGGGATGCCTGATGACCAGGTGTATGGGAGGTACAGGTTTCCACCACACATTATACTGGACCTGGTGAGTGAGTGGGAGGATGACCTCACATCACCCACCCTGTGCTCCCAAGCACTCAGCCCCCTGGAGAAGGTCCTCAATGTACTGCACTTCTTAGCCACTGGATCATTTCAGCGGACAAGTGCCATAGTGGGTGGGGTGTCACAGGCCACCCAGTCACGCTGCCTACACCAGGTCTTGAACATCATCACTGCATGCCCATCAGTCCGCAGGCACATATACCTGCCCAGAACACCTGCAGAAAGGCATGCTGCCGCCCTGGATTTTTACGCTGTGGCACGATTCCCCAAAGTGCTAGGTGCCATCGACTGCACCCATGTGGCTCTACGTCCCCCCAGGGCATCTGAGCACATCTATAGGAACCGCAAGCACTGGCATTCCATCAACGTGCAGGTAGCATGTAATGCCAAGGGAATCATCACCTCAGTATATGCCAACTATCCCGGCTCCACCCACGACAGCTTCATTTACCGAATGTCCACCCTAAGCCGGGACCTAGAAGCTGGGCGGCATGGCGATACATGGCTGCTTGGTGAGTATGTATGCCACTGCACATGCATGCATGTTGGATACTGAGCAAGGTCACAACCCCACCAATGATACCAATCACCACCTCCACAGGGGACAGTGCCTACCCTCTCAGCCCCCACATGATGACGCCAATTCGGAACCCCACCACGCCACCCCAGGTAAGATATAACACAGCCCACATTGCAACCAGGGGCATAGTGGAGCGCACATTCGGAGTGCTAAAGTCACGCTTTCGCTCCCTTGACCATTCTGGCGGGCAGCTGTTATACGCTCCCCCAGTAGTGTGCAGGATCATAGTGGCAGCATGTGTCCTGCACAACGTTGCAACACGCCGGGGCCTGGCCGTGGACATGGTGGTGGCCCCACATCCCCAACCACATGCACAGCCGCTGCGCATGGGAGGGGAAAGGGCACGGGGGAGGCAGCCCGTACACAGCTAGTGGCTAATTACTTCACATAGAAATCACACCCCTGTGGAGTGCACACTGCCCTGGCACATTCCATCTGACAATCAATGATGACTCAACCTGACACTGATCCTGAATGTCTGGAGAATGAACCGGGAATACCATGTCAGCCTGAGATTGTTCACCTGGAAGTGTCACAATGTGTGCATCCCTACCCACACAGACACCACCAATGCAGTTTTGTGAAGTTACACATTGAAGCAGCTAAAATGAATACCCACTTGCAAAATGCAACAAGAGGACAGTGCCATGTCAGCCAACCCAACCCCAGCACCGCCACACGACACACCGTGCCATGTCATGCTAATTGCAGGTAAACAAAGTAATCCCCACAACATGACATCAGTCTCACTATGTACAGTGGCACTATTAGAAACCTGCAACACCTGAAATGCTCACAGCAATGCCGGACCAACAACATACTTGAGCACGTAGTACCATTAACATGACATCACAAATGTTACATATTAGTAGTCTCACCACCTGGAAATGCCTGCACTCCCACCACTACCAACTGTGCAGTGTTGTCGCCATGTAGAGTTGTAGGTGCACTGCTGCCAACATGGACCCCATCTCCAGACTAGAGGTCCTTGTGTGGACATGAGGAAGGGACCTGCAAATTGGGAGGTAGACACAGAAGAAGAGTTACACATCAATGCAACATGCAGTGTACAACACAACAGCAATATGCACTAGGAATGTATACACAGTATTGACTACAGACTGCCCACACAGCTCATGGGAGTCCAACGTCACTGTGTAATTCACTGTCACTTGGGCACACCCTTTGCAAGCCCATGGAAACGGGAAGCAGGAGGGGTGTGTGTGACTCAAACCCAAGCATCTGAACCAAATACATTACAAGCCTGCATGTGCCCAGCCACAATGCAGCGTATGCCCACAGGAACCACGGAAGCCAACAGATCGTCCCAAAAAAATTGGGAATAAAAGAAATAAAAATAAAAATAAAAATAAGAAACAATCAAAAATGGCCATTGATGGGCCCGGGGGGGTTGGGGAGGCCACCCAGGAGGTCCGAGGACAGGATGCACACCAGAACCCACCTGCGTGGATCCTGGGAAGATAAAACACCTCCATGGGCTCATGGCCCACACGGCTACCCTATTGTGGGAGTATCACTGCTGTCGCTATTATCACCCTGTGCAGCTGCATCCGGAGGTGGTTGCACTATGGGAGGCAGCCCACGCAAGGCCCTAGTCTGCTCCTCCATGGCTGCAAGCATGCGGGTGTGGTAGGTCTGGTTCTGGAGGATGAGTGTGCGGAGGTCCCCATGCAACAACTCACGGGATGCCCGGACCTCCGCCCTCGTTGCCTGCATCTCAGCTGAGAGCGTACGGGTGAGACGCTCCAGCTGCTGTTCTGTCCTTTGGTGTGTTGAAGCCTCAAGCTCAACAAGAGTCGTCCTGAGGTGAAGGAGCTCCTGCCTCAGGGCTTCCCTGTGGCCCTGGGACTCAATGGAGATGGCCTCCTGCAGAGTCGCCAGTGCCGCCCGCCTGTCCCTGTTGGACCCCAACATGTCCTCCCTGTGTGACTGGCAGATGGAGTCGGTTGCCTGCTCTAGTCGCTCCATCAGCCTTTCTGGGGGGACAATGGAAGTGGCCACCCTATCCATGGCCTGAGCCATCATCTCGGATGATGCAGCCTGTTGGGTTGCCATACCGTAAATGGATTGCTCCCATGCGGTATTGCCGGGTGGCGTACGGCCACCACGTCGGCGGGCACCACACCTGTCTGGGGCAAGGCGAACTGCGCCTTGCTGTGCCGGCACTGCCTGAGGCTGCAGGACTGCATTCCCCCTCTGATCTGCTGGCCCAGGAACAGGATCAGATGTCGCGGAGTGTGACCCTGCATCCGTAACCACCGAAGGCATAGCTGCCAACACTGACATCCCCATGGAGGGTTCTGACCCTGGTGCAGGTGGGTGAGACAGAACAGAATCCCTCCCTGGAACACTCACCTGCGACGGCACGTAGGTCTCATCCGAATCAACACCTGAGTACAGCTCGGGGGAGGTGCAGCCAGAGACACCCCTTGAGAGCACGACCTGCAGCACTTGTGGGTTCTCCCCCACCACCACACCACGTCCCTCACTGGTGGTTGGTCGGCCCTCGGACCCCTCCTGGGTCTGCACCATCTCCACAACCCCAGCAGTATCAGGTGCGTCTTCCCCTGCAAAGACATGAAAACAAAGAAATGGAAACAGTCATTAGCACCATGGCACACATTGAGGGCTGAGAAGCAAGAGAACCAGTACTTGATTGACACATGTCCCACATGACTAAAACCCTCCCATGCAAGCACCCTCACTGCGTATGAAGTGCAGGCAAATGGCACACACTGATGACACCAAGATGGAAGATGAACACATTTTCTGCATGCTGCCTGGCAGTGGCATCACACATTGGCCTGTGATTGGCAGGTGAAACACACATGCCATCACACAGATGGCATGTACCATTGCTATTGAGTGAAGATGGAGAGGAGGGCAGCACCTATTCATTCAGTCCAGTTCCCGCATGTAATTGCTTTTCTAATTCTAACAGGTCAGATTTTTCACCTGGAGCTGCCAGTCTGAAATGGTCCAATTGCACAGGGACATGTGTGTACAAATGATATCCAGGTAACAAAGTCACTCCACTTTACCATACCCATGTCAGACATGTGACTAGTGGACAGCGACATGCCTAGTGAAAGTGGTGGAATGCAAACAAACTGACTGAATGAACAGTGAAAAAGAAGCAAATATGTTGTGGCAAGGTGACACTTCAAGGGCAACTGGCGTGCAGTTGGGCTAGATGTCTACTGTTGGCAGAAGGGATACTGCTATGGCCAAATGCAGCTGCGCAGGAAGGATTGCATAAAGCACATGGCTGACCCATACGACTCAGGCGCACACACTCTCACCTGGCACCCGAACAGAAGCCCTCACACACACACCATGCACATGGATGACACACACATGCATGTGCACTCACCGGACAATGCCTCGTAATCAGCCAGATCTCCCACGCCTTGGATCTGTTCCTCCGTGACGTAGGTCCCAGCGACTGACTCATGTGGAGTGAGTTCCATGTCTACTACTGGAGACCCACCTCCAGTCACTAGAGTTGCGGCATGACTTGAGGCCAGCTTACTCTTTGCCCTGCGCTTTAGGTCATTCCAGCGCTTATAGCAATCATTGGCTGTGCGCCTCACGATTCCAAGGGCACTTACGATGTCCGCAACGGTCTGCCAGTGTGCCTGGCGTTGTGCAGGTGTGGTCTTGGATCCTGCAACAATGACCATCTCGTTGTCATGTCCGGACACATACTCGACAAGTGCATTCAGTTCGTCATCCGTGAAGCTGGGCTTCCTGGACGGGCCGGACTGTGTAGCCGTGTCTGGGGCATCAGCCTGTGCCGGACGAGCACTCTTCCTCTTCCGCTTGGAAGGTGGTGGTGATCCTGAGTGTCCTGCGCCGCTCTGGACACTAGGGGCAGGAGCCCTGGTGGACTCTGTATCAGGAGTGTGGGATTGCACACTCAGCATGGGAGTTGGTGCAGGCATTGGCTCTAGTGTGATGGTGTCAGGGGGAATGTCAGCAGCATGGACTAGGACCGACACTGTCCTGGCTGGGTGTGTGAGGGCTGGGGTGGATGGAGCCGCAGCTGCCCCTGCA